>NC_082643.1:79721638-80347638 GCF_028023285.1 Balaenoptera ricei
TCAGGATCCAGCAACACATCCATCCCTGTGCTGCCTCCATGTTGGCTTCATTCTCCCAGGCTCTTTGCAGGCAGGGGCCACATGATCTTCAGCAGCCCCAGCAGAGAGACTCCTTTTCCAGAATTGACTCTGATTTGCCTGGCTTGGATCATAAACCCACCCCTGAACCAATCATTGAGGCCAAGGTAACAGAATATGCTGATTAGCCATGAGTCCCCTCAGTGAACCATAAGGAAGGGATGTTGATAAATTAAGTAAGAACAGATGCTGCTTTGGCAAAAAGAATTAATGTCTACCAACAGAGGACAGGAGTGGGAACAAAGTGAGGGAGTCTTAGGCAGTCACCACAGATGAGGCAGTAGGGTCCATGGTTTGGTTTTGTTGCTTACCAGCATTTAGCTCATGAATGAATCATGAGGGCTTAAAGGAACAGGATCTTATATTTGGCTATGGGTCAAAGCTCCTTCTGTACTGAGTTCAACAGGGTTGCCTGAACCTCACCAATATTCCCACCCTGTAATTAGAGTCCTGCAGGGAAAATCAGAAGGTTGGTTTCTAGTGCCAGGACACACCAAATAGCAGTGAAATTGACATTGAGCCTCAGTTTCCTCAATATCAAAAGAGGGATTGAGGGACTTCCCCGGTGGCACAATGGTTAGGAATCTGCCATCCCTGGTCCGGGAAGATCCCACATGCTGCGGAGCAACTAAGCCCGTGCACCACAACCGAGCCTGCACTCTGGAGCCCACAAGCCACAACTACTGAGCCCGCATGCTGCAACTACTGAAGCCCGCGCGCCTGGAGCCTGTGCTCCACAACAAGAGAAGCCACGGCAATGAGAAGCCCATGCACCGCAACGAAGAGTAGCCCCCGCTCGCCGCAACTAGAGAAAGCCCATGTGCAGCAACGAAGACCCAATGCAGATGGAAAAAAAAAGAGGGGTTGAATTGCAAGGCATCTAGGACCTAGCAGTTGTTCTTTTCCTAGTAGTTAACTGCTTAGAAACTGTCTGACAAATTAAAATCTATAATCTTAAAATTCTTTGGGTTATTGCTTCTTTTGAAACTTTCATTTCCAAGATGCACATTTCCAGTTTAAAAAAAGAAAGTGAAAAAAAAAAAAAAAAAAAGAAAGTGAGAGTAAGTCTTCAAGCCTCTATATAGGAATCATCTTCTTTCACCTTTCACCCTGTTGTTGACATTTGCAATAAGAAGTAAAATATCATCTAAAACCTTAAAGGAAAAGTTATTGAACAATTATGTTGAATTATGCTAATTAACATTTTTAAGTATTATATATAATACTTCATACTGAAATGTATTAAGAAATGTAATAAGAAATGTAATAAGAAGTTTAAAATAGTATATTTGTATATCTATTTTTAAAAATAGTATCATTTAAAGTTAGTTGATAGATGAAGTATACATTGGTACATCTGGTTTTGGATACTGATCAAAAATTGTAAGTCTAGCTTTACACAGAAAATGCCAGAAACACTCCATGATGGCATTGGTTTGTTCACTATTTAAAACATAAAAGCCAAAAAAGAAAAACCTCAAACCTTTAGTGTAATTTAATTTTCTTCTTAAAACACAAATGCCAAATACAACTTGCCAATATAAAACGATTTTTCTTTTTTTCTTCTGCATTGTAAAAGTCAGTGGTAGTCACCTCATTTACTATGAGCAGTCCTGAGAAAACCCAGAATATCATGGAAGGAGAAAGGCAAGAACAGATTTCAGAAATCCAAGTGTTATAAATGAAGCTTTGAGAATGGAAATCACAAGGCTGTGACATTTATGCACATGCGTGTGCAAATTATCTCCAGTTGTTTTTTTTAAGCTGTGAATCCCATTAAAGCGTGCCACCATAATTAAAATGTGATCTGGTTTAAAATTCAACATCAGGGAACTAACACAGGGCAACTATGGGCTCCAAGCCATGCCTGCTGCGAAGGGGATCATATTCAAAATATTCTTAGTCTGTTTTTCGAGGGAGGCAGCATTGTTTCTATTAATCTATATTAAATAACTATAACTGCTTAGAAGCAGATACAAAGCTCTGCAAGATTTTGGTTGCAGAGAAAACTATAACAAAGATAGGAAAATGGGGAAAATCTAAATGACCATTAATAGGGGTTGGGCTAAATTATGGTACATCCATATATAGGCCAGATGGCAGCAGGGGTCATTCTGCCATTTAGGAGACTAAAAAATTGGATCAAAATCTCTTCCCCTGGGGAAAGAGAAGCCCGGCATCCACCCCAAATTCTCCAAGGGTTCCTGGGAGTCCGCGGCTCCTCCTGTTCCCTCTGCCTCCAGATTCCAGCCCCCAGGGAACACTGGTTCTCTCCCCTGTCTTCCTTTTTATCACTCTTATAACTCGTCCCTTCTCTGTTCACTGTGTGCCACATACCACATAGCCCTTTTTCTTTGATGTATGCAAACAATGCTCACATGATCTCTTATGCTCTTATGTGTCGTAGACTGTAATAGCTGTTTGGGGACATCAGAAAGGGAAGGCCATGGTGGGAGAAAGACAGAGAGAGAGATTACTGCAACATAATCAACATAGCAACTAACTCACAACTAATACTAAGCTTCCGGTCCTTAGAAGACCTTCATCATTCCCCCAACTCTACCATCAAAGACAGGAATTGCCCTTTGGCCTCACCATCCCATCCTGTTGAGGCTTGGCTCTCTCCAAAATCTTTTTTTGTTATTGTTATTATTTTTATTGGGGGATTTTATTTTAGTATTGTTCTTCTTGTATCTTTTTTCCAGCTTTATTGAAGTATAATTGACATACAACACTGTGTAAGTTTAAGTATATCCTGTTGATTTGATACACATATATTGCAAAATGATTACCACCATCAGGCTAGTTAACACCTCCATCCCATTAGATAATTACCATTTCTTTTTTGTGGTGAGAACATTTAAGATCTATTCTCTTAGCAACTTTCAAGTATATAATACAGCATCAGAAACTATAATCACCATGCTGTACATTAGATCCCCAGGATTTATTCACCTTTTAACTGGAAGTTTATACTCTTTGACCACCATCTCTCCATTTCCCCCACCTTCAGCTCCTGATAACCACCATTGTACTCTCTCTTTCAATGACTTCAGTATTTTTAGATTCCATATATAAGTAATATCACACAGGATTTGTCTTTCTCTGTCTAACTTGTTTCACTTAGCATCATGCCCTCAAGGTCCACCCATGTTGTCACAAATTACAGAATTTCTTTCTTTCTCATGACTGAATAATATTCCAGTGTGTGTGTGTGTGTGTGTGTGTGTGTGTGTGTGTGTGTGTGTGTGTGTGTGTGGATATATATAACATCTTCTTTACCCATTCATCTGCTAATGGACAGATAGGTTGTTTCCATATCTTAGCTATTGTGAATAATGCTGCAATGAACATGGAAGCACAGATATACTGAGATCCTGTTTTCATTTCTTTTGTATATATACTCAGATGTGGGACTGCTGGATTACACAGTAGTACTGTTTTATATTTTTTCAGGAACCTCCATACTGTTTTCCACAGTGGTTGCACCAATTTACATTCCACCAACAGTGCACAAGGGTTTCCTTTTCTCCATATCCAAGCCAACACTTATCTTTTGTCTTTTTGATGACAGCCGTACTAACAGGTGTGAGGTGATATCTCATTGTGGTTTTGATTTGCATTTCCCTGATGATTAGTGATACTGAGCACCTTTTCACGTACCTGTTGACCACCTGTATGTCTTCTTTGGAAAAATGTCTATTCAGTTTCTCTGCCCATTTTTTAATCAAATTGCTTTTTTTTAAATTGAGTTGTATAAGTTCTTTATATACTTTAGATCAGGGGTCCCCAACTCCCAGGCTGTGGACTGGTACCGGTCTGCGGCCTGTTAGGAACCCAGCTGCCAGCAGGAGGTGAGCGGTGGGTGAGCGAGCAAAGCTTCATCTGCCGCTCCCCACCACTCCCCATTGCTCCCCACCACTCCCCACCTCTCCCCACCACTCCCCACCTCTCCCCACCGCTCCCCATCTCTCCCCATCGCTCACATCACCACGTGAACCATCCCCCACCACACCCCCACACCCCCTAGTGTGTGGAAAAATTGTCTTCCACAAAACTGGTCCCTGGTGCCAAAAAGGTTGGGGACCGCTGCTTTAGATATTAACCCCTTATCAGATATACACCTTGCAAATATTTTCTCCCGTTCCACAGGTTGTCTTTTCATTTTGCTAATGGTTTCCCTTGCTGTGCGGAAGTCTTTTAGTTTGATGTAGTTCCACTTGCTTATTTTTGCTTCTGTTGCTCCAAATCTTGTGTCTTTCTTATGGTAGGCAGATCACACATCTTTGAGTCACTTCCAACCCATCCTGGCCATGCTCTCCTTTCATTACCAAAATGGCTCATCAAAACTTAACAAAGATGATGCTGTCATCTGACAGCACTTCTGCCAGTCATGAAACTAGCCTTTCCTTTCTTCCTGGTGCACAAAACTGTGCAGTCACTCAAAAGGATGCATCTCTACTACAATAAAAAATGTCTAAAATATACCTATATCTATACCTACGTGTGTGCATATATTTTCTATTATATAGATAGATAGAGATCGAAAGGGAGGCTGAGTTTAAAAAGATATGCGTAGAAATGAATATATAAATTGATTACATATAGAAACATTTGTTTGTATAATAAAAGAATAAAATCTATAAGGATATATACCAATCTATTAATGTTGGTTTCTCTCTAGGAGGTGGGATTAAACGGAACTTTTAATTTTAACTCTTTGTACTATTTTTTTTATATTCAGCATAAATGCCTCTATAATCAGAAAATGTATTTATGTGGGGAGAAAACAAAGTTGATGCCAAAAAATATGGGCTCAAATCACAGCTAAAAGGACTTAACTTACACACCACAAAGTTAACCAGTAGTAAAGACTATTCAGCAATCATGAAATATTTCCCCAAACTATCACCAATAATAATTCCCTGGTAATGGACATTATCATCCTCCGTCTCCCTGTGGCAGGGGACAGTGAGGTATGCCACCAGAAAGATTCAGATATCCAATATCTCAGCCTCAGGCATCTAGAACAGGGACAGAATCTTCCTCCTGGAGTCCACATAGGAAATTCACAGGATTGTCTCCCTGGGACCTATTTCACCCCTTTGTTGACCACTTGGGACAGAACAGAGAATAAGGAGTGACCCATCCTGGACTCCCATGGAGAGGAGGGGCTACACTCCCCAAAGGAAGGAGGTCCTCTTTCCAGCAAAAGACCGGGAGGGATGGGAGTGGAGGAAAGCACCAGCTGTCCAGTGCAGACGGCCAGCGAATGTGTTATCCTGTCAACAAATGCATGTCCAATTAAAGGACAATTCAGTTTTCTCACTTGCTACCAAGTAAATGTTAATAGTGACAACTATTCCAGCTGAAAAATAGATTCTCTTCTCCTGGGGCGTTAATATGCAAAGACAGCATCCAATAGAGGCTGTTCTTGAGTTAATTTCGTTAGGTGGAGGCAGTAGGGACATAAGATTTGGCTTAAAAAGAATCAAGGCTGCTGAAATAGTTTTGACATTTTCCTTCAGAACTGATAAATAAAATTTAAGACATTCTAAAAAAAAAAAAAAAACTATCACCAATAAATGTCCCCAAAATTTGTGTTCATAAAAATCAAAGAGGAGAACTGTGAGCTGAGAGCCAATGAATATTATCTTATGAGCAAAGACTCTGAGGGGAAAGAGGCTCAGGAGGGATGGGAAGAGAGGGATGGTATCTAAGACTGAAATCCTGACTGAACAAGAGAAATCTGTCCTGATGAGGAAGGAAGGAGAAGAAGAACAAAGAAATAAACTAATATGACTGCACAGAGGGTTTCCAGATGAGATTTGACTAAAAAACTAAAAATAAAAAAGGGGGGCACATCCCCAAGAATGAATACAAAAAGGTAACATCCACTCATTCTTTCATGAAGCACCCACTCTGTAGCAGGCATGGTTCTGGGTGCCAGGGTCTGGCCAGGAACAAGACAGGCAAGGGCCCTGCTCTCTTGTTTCTCAGGCAGGTGGGGAGACGGTAAACAAGGAAGCATATGAACCAACAAGATAATTCCAGATACTGGTAAGTGCTACAAAGACATTAAAACTGGATGAAGTGTCAGTGACTGGTGCGGGGGTACTTTCCACTGGGATGCCAGAGGACGAGGTTGAACTGAGTTCATAATGATCTAAGGAACCAACCACATGAAGAGCTGGGAGCAGAGCCTTCCAGGCAGAGGCAACAACAAATACAAAGACCCCATGTGACAAAGGAGGTTGTCATCTTTTAGTAAAGTGAACACCAGGGTGGCTGGGGTCCAGAGAGTACTGGAAAGAGTGTGAAAAATGAGATCCATGTGGAAACCCCAGCAAAGATCCAGGATTTTAGTCTAAATACATGGGCAAGTCGCTAGAGAGGTTTTGAGCAGGGGAGTGGCATGAATTGATAGGTTTTCTAGAGATGCCCTGGATGTTTGCTTGGTGGAAAGAAGAAGCAAGGAAGGAAACAGGGAGAAAAGTTAGGAAGTACTGCAGCATTCCAGATGACAGATGGTGGAGCTGTGGGCTCGGGATTAGCCACGGAATCAGAGAAGTGACAGATTTGGAATGGGTCTTGAATAATTTGGATAAGAGTGTGAAGGAAAGAGAGAAATCTAGGAGAAAATCTAGGAGAAAGATGACTCCTAGATTTTGGCTGTAGCAACTGTCATTGTCACGTAAGAGCTGTAGAAGACTTGGAAAGCCATGGGTTGGTGGGGAGTAAATTCAAGGGTTCTATTTTAACCATGTTGAGTTTGAGATGTCTATTTAACAGCTAAGTAGAAATGCCAAGTTTGGAGCTGGGTAGACAAGTCTGGAACTCATCGGTGAGTCTAAGCAATAAATTAACTTTGGGAGTCAACATCAAATAGGTGGTATTTAATGCTATGACGAGTTCATCTGGAAAGAGTGTCTAGAAGAGAAATATAGAAGGCTGAGTCTCAAGGGACATAAAACTCAGAATTAAGAAGAAGAAGAACAGGGCTTCCCTGGTGGCGCAGTGGTTGAGACTCTGCCTGCCAATGCAGAGGACATGGGTTCGAGCCCTGGTCTGGGAAGATCCCACATGCCACGGAGCAACTAGGCCCGTGAGCCACAATTACTGAGCCTGCGCCTCTGGAGCCTGTGCTCCGCAACAAGAGAGGCCGCGATAGTGAGAGGCCTGCGCACCAGGATGAAGAGTGGCCCCCACTTGCTGCAACTAGAGAAAGCCCTCGCACAGAAACGAAGACCCAACACAGCCAAAAATAAATAAATAAAAAATAAAAATAAAAAAAAAAGAAGAAGAAGAAGAACAAAGGAGACTGGGTAGAAACCACTATTGTAGTCAAAGGGAAAACAGGAGGGTGTGGTTTTCCAAAAGCCAAGAGAAGAGAGTGTTTTAAAACAGAAGAAACACTCCCCTGTCAACTATGCCAAAAGCTACTGAGAAACTGGATAAGAGAAATGCAGAGAACGGATCACCAGATTTCACAAGCTGGAGGCTGCGGGTGACATGATAAGAGCCATCAGTGGAATATGGTCAGGACAGAAGTCCAATTGGTAAAACTAAGGAGAAAATGGGTGAGTGGAAGCAAAGGTAGCCACCATGGCAACTCTTGAAGAATGGAGCAGAAAGTTGGGCCAGTAACTGGAGGGAGCTGGAATGGGAAACGAGGTTAGGGGAGGGTTTGTTTGTAAGATGAGAGGTACCAGGATATACATTTTAGAAGACCAAGCAGAAGCAGATCAGGAATTTCACTTCTATGTTACTTTTTATATCATTCCTTAGGAACCAAGCAGGTCAGCATCAGTAGAACAGGAAATCAGAATCTGACTGACTTTTTCTTCCATCAGAGGCCAATAAACAAACTATTAAAACCTTTCTGGGAGCAGAGGGGAAAGTGATCAGAAGACATCAACATGGGCTCATCAGGAACAAGCCACTTCACATGATAATTATGGATCAAGACACTGCTTGGGGACTTCCCTGGTGCTGCAGTGGATGAGACTCCACACTCCCAATGCAGGGGTTCCCTGGTCAGGGAACTGGATCCCACATGCCGCAACTAAGAGCCTACATGCCGCAACTAAGAACCAGTGCAGCCAAATAAATAAATAAATATTTAAAAAAAAAAAAAAGACACTGTTTGATTTTTCACAAGACTACTGCAATAGCCTCCTAACTGGCTTCCCTCCTCTGTCTCTCATCCCTCTACTCCATCCTCCACTCCAAAATCTAAAAACAAATCCAGTTATTTCACTTCCCTGATTAATGCCTCTCATGACTGACACTTACAGCACAACCTTCTTAAGAAGAACACCCAACACCCTTAGCAAGGCAGACCAAGCCCTGTAAAATCTGACCCCAGCCTTTCCTTCCCGTCTCATCTCTGACCATGCAATTTGCAAAACATTAATCGCAGCAGCTCCAGCCACAGTGGACATCTCTGCACTTGTCCCGCTCTGGCTTGGCACATGCTATATCCTCTACTTAGGACATCCATTCAATCTGCACCCAACTGAGGGGAGTTTGGGGGAAAATGGATACATGTATATGTATGGCTGAGTCCCTTTGCAGTGTGCCTGAAACTATCACAACATTGTTAACTGGCTATATTCCAATATAAAATAAAAAGTTTAAAAAAAAATCTGCACCCAACTCATCACCCTGGGAAATTCCTAGGGGGTCTTTAAAACCCACTCAAATGTCTCATGGAAAATGCATTACATTCTGGAGGGTCCTTCCAGAAGACAGATCTATGACAAACAACTAGACATTACAGGAAACAACTTCATCTCAGCATATGAGGTTTAGGAACAACTCAGTTGTCTGAAATTAAAGGGGACGTTGTCAGGTAGTACCTTCCTCACAGTGGGGCATGTGGACACAGGAAGATGATGTCTTGCCAGGTGAAACCTCCATCCACGTCTACTGTTCAAGAGAACCCATTTAATTATTTGATGGCTATCATTGTGAGGAGGAGCCAAAAATCTGCCTCTAGAAATTTCTCTTGTTCCTGGTTCTACCCTCTGGAGCAATTCAGAATTTGTCTATTTCTTTTTATACACAGCAGCTTTTCACAACTGCAGACGCTTATTACACTAGGCCTCCTCCCAGTCACTCAAATTTGCTCTTTCATAACTTACAGATGTTTGCTGACTCCCGGCAGTGCCACATTCAGAATCTATATTTGGCATATAAAGCATCTAAAGCATCATGCTACTGCTTAAGGGGACAATCGTAGCTTGATTTTGTACCCTAGCCCCCAACCAAGTACATGGTACACTGGTCGCATTCCAAAGAAAGCATTAATGTAAAATCTGCAACATTTCATGTTCATTGTAGCTCTGTTTACAATAGCCAGGACATGGAAGCAACCTAAGTATCTACTGACAGATGAATGGATAAAGAAGATGTGGCATATATACAATGGAATATTACTCAGCCATAAAAAGGAACAAAACTGAGTTATTGGTAGTGAGGTGGATGGACCTAGAGTCTGTCGTATAGAGTGAAGGAAGTCAGAAAGAGAAAAACAAATACCGTACGCTAACACATATATATGGAATCTAAAAAAAAAAATGGTTCTGAAGAACCTAGGGGCAGGACAGGAATAAAGACGCAGACGTAGAGAATGGACTTGAGGACACAGGGAGGGGGAAGGGTAAGCTGAGACGAAGTGAGAGAGTGGCGTGGACATATATACACTACCAAATGTAAAATAGATAGCTAGTGGGAAGCAGCTGCATAGCACAGGGAGATCAGCTCTGTGTTTTGTGTCCACCTAGAGGGGTGGGATAGGGAGGGTGGGAGGGAGACGCAAGAGGGAGGAGATACGGGGATATATGCGTATGTATAGCTGATTTACTTTGTTATAAAGCAGAAACTAACACACCATTGTGAAGCAATTATATTCTAATAAAGATGTTAAAAAAAAAAAAAAACCTGCAACATTTCAAATACCTACGTCACTTGACCACAGGAAAGGAAGACTTCTGATGTCCTGCTGGAACTGAAGCAGCCAGAAAAGGGCTCCTGCACGACAGGCTGCCCTGAAGCCACATGTAAGTTTTCTGGTATGTCCTGCATCAGGCTCCTCCCCCGAGCCCCACCCCCAATCCAGCCTCTTCTGAGGCTTTCTCTGAGCCAGGCCAGCTCTCCAGTTGCTGGCTCTGGTTGTTGGTTCAGGATCACAGGCAGCAGTAAGTGGGGTGGACCCCTAAGCATCCAGAAGAAAGAAAAATATTCAAACAAGAGAAAAAGCGGAAACAAGAGATTTATCTCTTTAACCATATCCCAGATTAGTGGCCCACAGAGCAATTATCCACTGCAATATGCATCTAGAATTAAAAATAGGTTCTTGAATTCCCTGGCGGTCCAGTGGTTAGGACTCCATGCTTTCACCGCCGAGGCCGCAGGTTCGAGCCCTGGTCAGGGAGCGAAGATCCCGCAAGCCACATGGCGTGGCCAAAAAAAAAAAAAAGGAAAAAACAGGTCCTATCAAACCCGCACCCGCTGATGTAGTGCGGAGTCTTAACCACTGGACCACCAAGGAAGTCCCCAGGTCCCAGTTTTTAATGTGGTTTTTTCAGAGTAACTTTGAGCAAAATTCTGTCATTAACAAGCAGAAGGCAGCAAAGAAAAGGGGGAAACTTGACGTCACTCTGTGATAAGTGTTCAAATTATTTCCAGAAATCCTTGCTAGGTAACTAGTCGAGACCTGCCTAGTAAAAGGAGGATGCAAGCTACATATGTAATTTTAAATTTTCTTGTAGGCACATTCAGAAAGGTGAAATTAATTTTAGTATTATATTTGATTTAACCCAATATATAGAAAATATTATAATTTCAACATGTAACCAATATAGAAAATTACTAAGATATTTTTACATTCCTTTTTTCAAACCAAGTCTTTGAAATCCACTGTTTTGACATAGTACATCTCAATTCAGACCAGCCACACTGCAAGTGTTCAATAGCCATAGATGACTACTGATTATTGTACTGGACAGTGGAGGTCTAGGCTATAAATAAATCCTTTTAAGATACAAGTCAACTTTAGCTTCAAGATACTTGTAAAGTCTATTCTTAGGAACAGATTTATATTATAAAAATAATTATCAAATGCAAAGCATTTGGTGAAAAATGCAAAGCTATAGAAAGTGATATGCATTGAAAATAAAGACTTCTAAAAAGTTATCTAAGCACTTATCACAAGGTGGATGCTTCTGAAACCCTCAGACTCCTTTTTCAAAGTCAAAAATAAATTACATAATCAGTCCTGTGTCATGGACCCAAACCTTCCAACAAATACTTTGGAGTTCATGCAGTCCGGGACACTCTTTTTATAGATGAAAAAGAATCCCTGCCAATCTCTGCACCCAGCAACCGACTTCTGTCTAGTGTGACAGACAGTCAAGTGCTGATGGGCTGACATGGATACACTGCTCTGTGCAACCATCACTGAGTCATAGCCGCCGAGTGGGCCCCCAAATGAAACCTTACATAACAACCAGAATGGAGTAAAGATGCCCATTGGCAATTTTAACATCGATTAAAAAATCCTCCAAAATATACGCCACAAAGCCTTCTCAGAACCATTCCCTGAGTAGCAAGGAAAGACTATTGTCTGATATTTAGAAATGAAGACCCAATACAGAAAGGGCGGTAGATAAGAAGAGCTGCAAAATAATACTATGAGCTTCAGGATAATCACCCTCAGGAACAAAACGCTCCAGCTCAATGTTATAATTTCGATCTTCGCTCCAGCAAAGAAAGAAAGTAACCAGCCGGCAAATGTAACAGCCAAGCAAGAGACGCCACTGAAGCCAGCCTCTACTGAAAATCCTTAAATAAGTGGTGCATGTTTTAAGTCATTAACTTAAAATTCCAAGCAGATGGGGAATTATTAAGATCAATGAGTAATGGGTAAAATGCAACTGAAACAAAGCTACGATCAAAAACAAATTTTTTTAAACTTGTTAATTAAATCATAAAACTCAGCCAAAGCAACTTGGGCTTTTAATATAGGGGACTTGAGCATTAATCCTGCTAATCAAAGGAAAACAACTTCAGACCACCTTTTCAATCAATATGCAACACAACGAATCCAGAGAATCTGGGTGAGGTCGCTGTCCATAAGTTACTGAGAAAGACAGTGTGCTTACAGGGCCTCATGAGAGAATACACTGGTTCTTTACTGAAAATTCAAAAGGAAACCTTTATTGATCTTAAATTAAGTCTATAAATAGTTAAGTACTCTTAAAATTAGCAGTATGGGAGCCCACAGGGTTCAGTCTCAGATATAGATCATCCTCAAGAAACGAAGTTTCGTTGTCAAAAATCATGGAAAAGGAAACCCATTCTTTCAAAGGACATTGACATTCTCTCAAACACATCTTCCTCAGTAACATTTAGTAAAGTCCTCTTCTAGAAGAAGACTTCTTTCTAGAAGTCTACTTCCCATGCAGTTACTCCAGCTCCTCCACCCCCCAACCCAAGCTCCTTGGCCACACTTTTCCCTCCTCCTAATCCCTAAGGGTTTAGTACTTTATTATGTCCCAGCAAGAGATAACACTTCCTCCTTGGGAGAAGGAGGAATGAAGCTAGCAAGATTCTAACAAGTCCAAGATGCTCTTAGGGAGGGTGCAGAAGGGGAGGCCTGTAAGCACTGTTGCATTAATGACACCAACCCCATCACAGCTATGAAACCCCTGCGCTGTGCCCAGACTGGACACCAGATCCAGAAGATCAGATCTGACTAAAGTCAGGAACAGTGTTTGAAAAGCCAGGACAGGTTATAGGTATGATAAGTCAGCTGAAGAAGAATGGGCACTTACAGCAAAACTAGTTCCACACACCCAATTTCTGCCTTACCCTGGGTCCCACGTACTGCCCACTGAACACCAGCCTACACTTCTCCTCCACTTATTACCAGCTCAATAATCCTTGCCATTCTCCATTCAAAATCCATTCTTTCCTTTTATTGGCATAAGACAGCAACATACAATGTCAGAAGCCTCAGCCCAACACTTCTGCTGCCTGCAGCTCATTGCTGGAAAGTCTCTTAAAGGAAGCAGAACTTTTTACTTTGTAGATTAAAAAAAGGATTAAAATGTAAATACTCTTCTGAGTGATCTACAGTAATACTCAAGGAAGTGGCAAATCTGATGTTTTTCTTAGAAGAGACAAAGCTGAAGAACTGGAGAAGGAAAGAATCTTGAGATAATTTTCTAAGACTTTACACTTTTTCTAGGGCTGAGTCCAGGAGGAACTCTTGATTTCTTTGCCATGTGATGGGGTAAAGACCTAGTCAGGGTCACCCATGCATCCATATGTTTTCCAGAGTGGATCTTTTCATTTCCTGCCACAGACCCTAACTCAAAACTAAACTTCAACCCACAACCTTATGCCACTGTGTTCACATGTGTGCTGAGGGATGTTCTTGGAAGTTATGAGAAAATGTAATCTATGGTCCAATAAACTTGGGGATTTAATGAACTAATGTACAATTCAAGAGTGCAATAGAAAGTACAGTGTTTCCCTAATACAGCAGTTCTCAGAGTGTGGTCTGTACAACTCTGTGAACCAATATTTTCCAAATAATCAATGCATGATGTTATAGAATCTTTCATGCTTAAAAGATTCATTAAAGCACAAGACAGACTAATGGATTTTAATATAACAAAGTGCAAAAAGTGCTTTGATACGGTTTCAGATTTCATATTGCAACAAACCTTTAAGAAACTACCATTTGTCGCGTTTTAGTATAGTATTAAAGAAAAATATCCACAATTTTCTAAAAAGGTTAGAAAATATTTCTCCTTTTTCCTACTACAAATCTGTGTGATGCCAAATTTTCTTCATATGCTCAACCAAAACAACATATCACAAAAGAATGAGTGGAGAAGCAGCTGAGAATTAATAGTTTACTATTGATCCAGACATGAAAGAGATTTGCAAAAAACCAAACAAACAAAAAGTAAAACTATGCCACTCTTATCACTAAATTTTTGGGAAAATACAATTATTTTTCACAAAAAAATATTATTTAGACTAACATATATGGGGCCTGTTTTGTTTTCCAATAAATTAAAACCTTTATAATTTTTCAGTTTTAATTTCTAATATAAAAGTATTAATAGATATAACCCACATTAAACTCTTTGGGATACTCAATAATTTTTTAGAGTGAAAAGGGTCTTCAGATCAAAAAGTTTGAGATGCTGCCTTAATATATTCTGATCATGGAAGCCTTTCTGTGTGGAACACCTTGAGCATATTCTATGGAACATACAATGGGAAACAGAATCTCATGTTGTGCTTATAAAACTATTCCTTTTCGTGTCTCTTCTCCCTAGACCTTCTTCAATACGTTAATTTATATACTGCTCAAAGGGTTTCCTCTCACACAGTAGTTTTGCGCTTATGACCCTGGCAGTAAATGCATATATCTTTTCTGGCAAATACAGGTGGATACTGACCTCATTTATTTAGAAGAGGCCATGATCTACAGAATTATTTCACTGAGCAAATGCTACAAATAGGAGAAATGATGACATAGGTTAACATGCTCCTACAGCAGATAATTTTCTGCTATGAGATACTGTGCCAGGATGTCCCAAGAACATGAAGGATATCATGTCAGCTAGAATCGGGGCCAATTTGGTTTACCATTCAGTTTCCGACAACAGGAGAATCACTGATTGAGATGCTTATGTTACAAATTACTCTTTTATAAAACCAGCGGGATGACAGTAATTTATTACTCTGAGTACTGGCAATTTGTTTGCAAAAATTGTAAGCAAGCCAAAAATAACTTAAGAACAGATTCATATTTCTACCGTGGCTTTTTAGAACACAGAGTAAGGCCAATTCTTTACTTTCAGCACGACTCGAAGCCCCAGTTCCAGAATTTAGTTATAAATCTCTCCTCCTGTCAGGTAGCTGAATAACTGGCTAGAAGCCTGTTCTCAGATGGCTATAAAAGATTTTGGTAAAGAGTCAAAAGTGTAAAGTGTTGAACAACTATTCCATGCAAAAACTCCCCCCAAGGAAACTCAGTCCTTATATAGAGCTGGCACGGAGTACAGGCTGTTCAGTCCTCTAATTTTCATTCTGGAATTTGTCCAAATAAGAGCAACCATTAAATTTACTTATGCAGTTTTTTAAGTGTCTAGTTTATAAAAATGTTGCTCAAGGATGACCAGGATCTCATCCTGAGAGCTTAAGACGCTCATCTTGGTCTCTTTTTCTTTTTACTTAAGACTAGAAGTGAAATTAGCATGTAATCTGCTTCTGGTAAAACTTTCTTTAGTGAAAAATTTTTATAGCCACAAATGCTTACTAGTTTTTGGTTCCATTCTAGTTCATTTAGTCCTCCCAGCAACTCTACGAGATAGAGACTATATTTATCCCCATTTTACAGATAAGGAAACAGGCTCAGTGTTGCCTGAGGCCACCTAGTTTACAGGTGGCAGATAGGACTGGAATCCCGGAAGTTAGTCCCTCTGAACCGGGACGCTGTCCCACCTGAGATGCATGAACAATAACATCGAATGCTTTTTATTAAGAAGATATCGTATTCTGTGCATAAAATAGTGGTTTTTAGCTCCAGATGAGCCATTATTTCAAAAAGCCTTCCTTACACTCCAGTGTGTTAAGCCCCAGTCTCTGTCTTCCCGTCACGCCCTGTCCACAGACCACGTGGTATTTACCTGCTGCCGCTTCTGTCTCCCTTCTAGCCTGTACTACATCCTCCCACCCAGTACCTGGAGCAACAATCTGAATGAGTGAAAGAATCAAGGAAAGAATAAACAAAAGTGAGTCTCCACAAATCCACTTAGTCACCAAGAATATTAATTTCCAAATGAGGTTCGTGCATCATGGAGGGTATGCAGAAAAAAACCCAGTGGGGTGCAGGGAGAAAACATCAGCATTTCTCTTTCTATTTACTGACATTTACCACAAGGATTGGCATTAGCATCCTCAGAGTCTGCTCCAGTGCGAGGGGCAGACAGCCACACAGGCCGGCGAGGCACTCAAGCCCTAGCGTGGGCATTCCTCAGCTTGTGGGGTTAGCAGCAAGGCCCTCGCCTGCTTGCTTGCTTTCTGTAGCCAGTTTACATGGGCCGAATTGAGAAAGTGACTGTCAGGATTATATTTTCAACTGTATCTAAAGTAACCCTCACAAAATGGCCAAGTGGCTTTGAATGACTCCTGCACAGAACTGCAAAAAAATGCTAGCAACAATACAAGCACAAATAAATGGGAAAATAGTAGAGCTGGTGATTTTTTTTTTTACCATTTCTCATATAATATCTTTCTCACCCGTATCATAAGATATAACAAAAAGCTGGTCAGATCAGACATGAAGTTAGCCAAAAAAAAAAAAAACCTGAAAGTATCAAAACTTAGATTCATATCCACTATTTTTTACCAATGGTCTCCACCTAAGTGAATATGATACCTTGGTAAACTTCCTAATAATACTCTTATACGGCTTATAAATAAATATATTTTTGTTAACAAGATCAAAAATGTGGAGCTCGCTGATCTAGAACTTTGCTACTCAAAGTGCAGTCTTCAAAGGAGCAGCGCCCCGCGTCACCTGGAGGCTTGTTAGAAATGCAGACTCTCAAGGTCCACCCCAGACCTACTGGATCAGATTTTGCATTTTAACAAGATCCCCAGGTCATTCATATGCACATTTCTGTTTGAGAAGCACTGCTTTAGAACACACATCTTAAATGATCTGAATCCTAGTAGTTCAGCTCTTATGTGTACATTTAGAAAGATTTCTCTGTTGAATTTTTGAACTCATAAACTTCTCATTTTAATATCTATTATCAAATGTTCTTCAAGACTATAAAGAACCTATCCCCGTGAACCGAAAATCCAGTGAAAAAATCTATGTATAACTACAGCATTAACTCCTTATTAATTCCAGTATCTTAAAATAAGTGTTCTGATCCTGTACAACAAAAACTATCCAGCCACACCTTCATCTTTTTGATCCCCACCTCCACTTACTTTTGTTTGACCATCGGCTTTGAGCACATAGCAGATACTCTGCTGATTGGCTGCATCATCTTTAATCAGACAAGCAAAATAACTTGGGTCGTGACTGTTATGAATCAGTTTGTGAACTCGCTGAGGCTTACACTCGAAGATGCTGGAACAGATCAGTGGATCCCATTGTTGACTTCTTCCTGGCTCAGGCTCACATCTCAGTCCGGAGGGCGAAACACAAAGGCGGACTTGCTTGGTACCAGACTCCTTTTTGGAGGACTGCCCGCTGAGCCTTCGCACCTCTGCCACGACCCAAGGCAGCATGGGCATGGTGGTCAGAGAATGCACGGGCAAGAAGCCCACCAGCTGGAGGCTATATTCCACCGAGACCTCGCTAGGAAACGGATGTTTCCTTGCTGTGAAGGTTATTGGTTCCATGTTGGGAAAGGTCTGGAAACTCAGCAAAACATTGCCACTGTTTTCTATTTTAGACCAAGCAATCTATTTTACATGCTTCTGATGCAGAATCCTGCAGGAGAAAAACAGAGGCATTAGAATTTAATGAAGTCACAGCATTTCAGAGCTTAAGAGGCTGAAACCCAAATAGAGGAAGAAATAGATATTAGTTCACATAAGCTGCTCTGCCTAGAAAGAGCTTTCTTGAAATTGTATTACATATAAAACCTGAAAATGCCATAACTGTCACACTCACTACGGGTTACAAAGATCCCACTGGGGAGACTCTGGTTAAACATAGGCCTCATAGAGCCAACAAAGGCCAGCACCATAGAAAACAATATAGTGCTGCTTGGACAGCTTTAAACCCTGCTGCATTATTTAACATACTTTCAAGGAATTTTTTAAGATGATCAAATTCAGTACTGGTGGCTCCCCCCAAAAAAGTAATCTTGCAAGAAAAAAATATCAGCTCTCTATCATCACAGTCTATTGAACCAGTCCAGTTTTCAACAACTGACCTTATCACTTATGATACCACTGAAGTTTTAAAACGCTCTTCCTGACTTCCCTGGCGGTCCAGTGGTTAAGACTCTGCACTCCCAACGCAGACGGCACGGGTTCCATCCCTGGTCGGGGAACTAAGATCCCACATGCCACCCGGCTGCGGCCAGAAAAAAAAAAAGGCTCTCCCTGATGTAGCCCAGAGGCTCTGAATCACCAATTCAAATTCCATTGACATGTACTTGGCAACTATTATGTTCTGAACACCATCATAAATATTTTGTTTCGTTCATGTACTATAAGCACCCCAACACCTTGCATCTCCTCATCAATAGAGGGTGTTTCCTGTACTAGGACCCAAACTCAACAGTGGGTAATTTTTCCTTCTCTATGGGTGATTTTCAGAAACCACATTTGATGTATCTTAACACCCTCCTGCTCCACTGGATGACAAAACCCTTCTGTCCAAAGCTGAGTTGTCTACAGGATCTCAAGCCCTATTCTTTTTTTTTTTTTTTTTTTTTTTAATGATTTTTTTAAAATTTATGTATTTCTATTTATGGCTGTGTTGGGTCTTCGTTTCTCTGCGAGGGCTTTCTCTAGTTGTGGCAAGCGGGGGCCACTCTTCATCACGGTGCGCGGGCCTCTCACTATCGCAGCCTCTCTTGTTGCGGAGCACAGGCTCCAGACGCGCAGGCTCAGTAGTTGTGGCTCACGGGCTTAGTTGCTCCGCGGCATGTGGGATCCTCCCAGACCAGGGCTCGAACCCGTGTCCCCTGCATTGGCAGGCAGATTCTCAACCACTGCGCCACCAGGGAAGCCCCTCAAGCCCTATTCTTTACTCATTTGCTCCCTGGACCTTCATTCTCTCATGTATTCCCTGATCATATATACACATGCTAAGAAGAAATTCTATGAAGACGGAGACTGCATCTTATTCACCCACAGAGCCTGACTCAGAATAGGCTCAATAGATATTTTAAGAGAGTGAATGAAGTCTCTCCCATCCAAAAAAAAAAGATATTTTCCCTTGACCTCAAACCTCCCCCGGCCTCAACTCTTCTTTCCCTACACAACTGTCTTCAAGGTAAAGTCTACACTTGCTGTCTCTACTCCCTCCTGCCCATCCACAATCTAGATTGCAGCCAGAAGTAATGAAGAGCCTCCGCAATTGCTCCCATTAGGGTCGCCCACATCCTCTGGTTGTGAAATTCAAAGGGGGACTTTTAGTCCTTAGCTGCCTTGTCCCTTCTGACGAATTTCTCAATGTTGACCACTCCATCCTGCTTGAAACTCTTCTGGTTCTCCTCTTACCTCTCTGGTTGCTTCTTTTCAGTTCCCTAATGGCTTTTCGCCCTTGCTTGACTCCATCCTCTCCCCTCATTCCACCTGCATCCTTTGGACAATTTCACCTAATCTCTTGATGCCAGTGACCACATTCTAATACTCCTGCTGCCACTGATAACAGCTTACTTTCATTAGGTACCAGGCACTTTGCAAGTGTTCTCATTTCATTTTCATAACACCCTTCATCTCTCACCTTGGTCTCAGTTAAAGACTACTATTATTGCCATTTTTACGACCTAGGAAACTGAGGTCCAGAGAGCGTGAGTCGCTTATCACAGGTGATTTGAGTTTGTACCTGATTCTCAACCTGTCCTCCTAAACGCTGCACAAGAATGCATCTACCACATAAACCCTGATGATTCCCATATGTTTGTCTCCTTCCTGAGTTCCAGATCAGGATAGTCTATTAAGTATTTCTATCTGGATATCCTACCCAGATAGCACCTCAGCCTCAATTTAGCTGTTTTAAAACTAATTCAGTCTCACCTCCCTGCTTTCCAGAACTTCTCTTCCTTCCCATAAGCTACATCTCTGCAACAGCATCACGATTTATTTTATTGGCCCAGTCAAAAGCCAAGGAGTCATTGCTGTAGACTGAATGTTTGTGTCCATCCTCCCTCCATTCATATGTTGAAATCCTAATCCCCATTGTGATAGTGTTTGGAGGTGGAGCCTTTGGGAGGTGAACCCATATGAATAGGATTAGTGCCCTTATAAGAGACCCAGAGAGCTCTCTTTCCCCTTCTACCATGTGAGGACACAGGGAAAAGATAGCAGTCTATGAACCAGGAAGCCAGCCACCACCAGATACTGAATCCACCAGCACCTTGACCTTGGCCTTCCCATCCTCCAGAACAGTGAGAAATAAGTTTCTGTTGTTATAAACTACCCAGTCTGTGATGTTCTGTGACAGCAGCCTGAACGGACTAAGATAGTCATTCAGATCCCTTCTTCACCCTATCACTACTTCTAAACTGACTTCACATCTAAACATATCTTATCTTTTCTCAGCTGGAGAAAAGGTGCCCCCATCTTCAATCCAGCCTTCACATATTTCCTAGAGTAATTCAACTAACCCATAAAATGGACCACATCACTCCTCTGCTAAAATTCCTTAATCACAGCCCCCATAAAATCCAAACTCCTCTACAAGGCATTTAGGATCTCTTCAGAATCTGGTCCTGTCTATATCTCCAACTACATATTCTCCCCTAAAATGCCCTCCTCCATGCACTTTTTGGCTCTGAAGATAGGTAACTAGGCACAGTTCCCCATATGAGATGTGATTTCTCACACCTCTGTGCCGCAGTGCATACTGTTCTCTCTCCCAGGAACACAATGCCTGGCACCAACTGTAGAGGGCCTGAGAGTTTACCCTACTTGCAAGCTAACAAGTCAGGCTGCCACAAGTTAGGCTGCCCCAAGTTAGCCTCCTGGTAGAGGACATGAGACTTCCGGGTCAGAGACAAAGCACAATTTATTACTCAGGGCAATAGCGGTAGCCACAGAGGCAGCATTTGTGTTGGTTCCCTGACCCTCAGCCCCCACAGGCCAGGTGACACCTGTATCCACAGTGGGTTACAGGAAAGGCACCTGAGTTTTGGGGGACTGAATATTTTATAGTGGGGAGTAAGCATGTCTGTCCTTCAATTCTGGAGTGTCCTCCAGAGAGAGACACTATTTCTATCTTCCATGGCTGTTGCTATTAAAAAAAAAAAAAAAAATTGAAAAGGTAGTCCAGAACAAAGCAGTCAGTGCCTCTGCTCACAAAATAGAATCATGATAGACCCAAGAAGACTCTCGCAATGACTCCCACTCTTGTCCTCTAACCTAATCCCAACTCATATACAAGGCCTAGTTCAAGCAACTATCACCTCTTCCTTGCAAGGTGATTTAGGGCATCCATCACCATGTCCTGTTGCACTTTGTACCTATCATCATATTTACTTTTAAAAGTTTGAATAGGTGTCCCTCAACAAGTCTGTAAGCTTCTTAAACTCATAAGGTTTGGGGTCTCTAAAACCAGTATTCAAATTCTAAACCTTTTCTGAACTAGAACTGAAGTCTATTCTTTTTACTCTATGTTTTTGTGTGTAATATATATGCATATATCCTAAGAATTAATTTTTATAATATAATTTGAACATAGTTAAGGGCTTATTTTTTAACTTTAAATGTTCAGAAGTTCAGAAATAAACCCATATTTTATTTAGAGTGCTAAAGTATTTCATGAAAGTGTATTCCCTGTCTCTTTTCCTTTAAAGTACAGCTTCTCTTGATGATGAAAACAGACTTGAAGTTCATATAACCCCATAAATAATGGTCTCTGTCTCTCTCCTTTTTTTTCTCTCACCTACAGGTGAAAGTGGCATTAAATGTCAGGCTCAGCTTCCACTCCTATAACTGAATCTGTTTGAAGTTCTAACTGTTGACAGCTGGTAATCCCAAGACATGTTTAAAGCAGTACTAGAATTATTACGAAGGATAGGCGCAAGATCTATCAGTTAGTGTAGATGAGGCAGTTATTAATATGGTGGCAACAAGGGTAGCAGAATTACTTTGTTTTCTTGTAAGGGAATATATGCATAGTGCAAAAAAAAAATTACACAATTTAATTATTTGAATCATTTGGTAAATAATCAGTCATCAAATTAGTTCTGCCATTTCACTGACAAAACTATTTGGATGCCTTGAGTTTTCACTTTTCAACCAGCTGGAGCACATCATAGTTTCTTTGTAAAAAATAGATTGGACCTTAACACTGTTAATAAACTATGAAATAGTAAGTTCTACTTCAGACATAGTCATAATTATTTATAAACAATTCAGATTCTGCTGACATAAGATTCATGGTAACTTAGACTAGGTAATTATTTACTGTTCAATAAAAAGTTCCATGAGGATTAGATAGCAAGACGGCAGAGTAGAAGGATGTGCTTTCACTCCCTCTTGTGAGAGCACCAGAATCACAACTAACTGCTGAACAGTCATCGACAGGAAGACACTGGAACTCACCAAAAAAGATACCCCACATCCAAAGACAAAGGAGAAGCCACAATGAGATGGTAGGAGGGCCGCAACCACAATAAAATCAAATCCCATAACTGCTGGGTGGGTGACTCACAAACTGGAGAACACTTATACCACACAAGTCCACCCACTGGAGTGAAGGTTCTGAGCCCCACATCAGGCTTCTGACCCTGGGGTCTGGCAACGGGAGGAGGAATTCCTAGAGAATCAGACTTTGAAGGCTAGTGGGATTTGATTGCAGGACTTTGACAGGACTAGGGGAAACAGAGACTTCACTCTTGGAGGGCACACACAAAGTAGTGTGCGCATCAGGACCCAGGGGAAGGAGCGGTGGCCCCATAGGAGACCGAACCAGACCTATCTGCTAGTCTTGAAGGGTCTCCTGCAGAGGCGGGGGCTGGCTGTGTCTTACTGTGAGGACATGGACACTGGCAGCAGAAGTTCTGGGAAGTACTCCTTGGCGTGAGCCCTCCCAGAGTCTGCCATTAGCCCCACCAAAGAGCCCGGGTAGACTCAAGTGTTGGGTCGCCTCAGGCCACACAACCAACAGGGAGGGAACTCAGCCCCACCCATCAGCAGACAAGTGGATTAAAGTTTTACTGAGCTCTGCCCACCAGATCAACAGCCAGCTCTACCCACCACCAGTCCCTCCCATCAGGAAACTTGTACAAGTCTCTTAGATAGCCTCATCCACCAGAGGGCAGACAGCAGAAGCAAGAAGAACTACAATCCTGCAGCCTGCAGAATAAAAACCACATTCACAGAAAGATAGACAAGATGAAAAGGCAGAGGTCTACGTACCAGATGAAGGAACAAGATAAAACCCCAGAAAAACAACTAAATGAAGTGGAGATAGGCAACCTTCTAGAAAAAGAATTCAGAATAATGATAGTGAAGATGATCCAGGACCTCGGAAAAAGAATGGAGGCAAAGATCGAGAAGATGCAAGAAATGCTTAACAAAGACCTAGAAGAATTAAAGAACAAATAGCTACAAGAATTAAAGAACAAACAAACAGAGATGAACAATACAATAACTGAAATGAAAAATACACTAGAAGGAATCCATAGCAGAATAACTGAGGCAGAAGAACGATAAGTGACCCAGAAGACAGACTGGTGGAATTCACTGCCATGGAACAGAATAAAGAAAAAAGATTGAAAAGAAATGAAGACAGCCTAAGAGACCTCTGGGACAACATTAAATGCAACAACATTCGCATTACAGAGGTCCCAGAAGGAGAAGAGAGAGAGAAAGGACCAGAGAAAATATTTGAAGAGATTATAGTCGAAAACTTCCCTAACATGGGAAAGGAAATAGCCACCCAAGTCCAGGAAGCGCAGAGAGTCAAAGGCAGGATAAACCCAAGGAGAAACACACGGAGACACATAGTAATCAAATTGGCAAAAATTAAAGACAAAGAAAAATTATCGAAAGCAACAATGGAAAAACGACAAATAACATACAAGGGAACTCCCATAAGGTTAACAGCTGATTTCTCAGCAGAAACTCTACAAGCCAGAAGGGAGTGGCATGTCATATTTAAAGTGATGAAAGGAAAGAACCTACAACCAAGATTACTCAACCCGGCAAGGATCTCATTCAGATTCAACGGAGAAATCAAAAGCTTTACAGACAAGCAAAAGCTAAGAGAATTCAGCACCACCAAACAAGCTCTACAAAAAAATGCTAAAGGAAATTCTCTGAGTGGGAAACACAAGAGGAGAAAAGGACCTACAAAAACAAACCCATTACAATTAAGAAAATGGTAATAAGAACATACATATCAATAATTACCTTAAACATGAGTGGATTAAATGCTCCAACCAAAAGACACAGGCTCGCTAAATGAATACAAAAACAAGACCCATATATATGCTGTCTACAAGAGACCCACTTCAGACCTAGGGACACATTCAGACTGAAAGTGAGTGGATGGAAAATGATATTCCATGCCACCGGAATTCAAAAGAAAGCTGGAAGAGCAATACTCATGTCAGATAAAATAGACTTTAAAATAAAGACTATTATAAGAGACAGAGAAGGACACCTCATAACGATCAAGGGAGCAATCCAAAAAGAAGATATAAGAATTATAAATATATATGCGCCCAACATAGGAGCACCTCAATACATAAGGCAACTGCTAACAGGTATAAAAGAGGAAATCGACAGTAACACAATAATAGTGGGGGACTTTAACACCTCACTTACACCAACGGACAGATCATTCAGACAGAAAATTAATAAGGAAACACAAGCTTTAAGTGACACAATAGACCAGACAGATTTAAATGATATTTATAGGACATTCCATCCAAAAACAGCTGATTACACGTTCTTCTCAAATGCGCACAGAACATTCTCTAGGATAGATCACATCTTGGGTCACAAATCAAGCCTCAGTAAATTTAAGAAAATTGAAATCATATCAAGCATCTTTTCTGACCACAATGCTATGAGATTAGAAATCAATTACAGTGAAAAAAAGGTAAAAAACACAAACACATGGAGGCTAAACAATACGTTACTAAATAACCAAGAGATCACTGAAGAAATCAAAGAGGAAATCAAAAAATACGTAGAGACAAATGATAATGAAAACACGATGATCCAAAACCTATGGGATGCAGCAAAAGCAGTTCTAAGAGGGAAGTTTATAGCAATACAAGCCTACCTCAAGAAACAAGAAAAATCTCAAATAAACAATCTAACCTTACACCTAAAGTAACTAGAGAAAGAAGAACAAAGAAAACCCAAAGTTAGCAGAAGGAAAGAAATCATAAAGATCAGAGCAGAAATAAAAGAAACAGAAACAAAGAAAACAGTAGCAAAGATCAATAAAACTAAAAGCTGGTTCTTTGAGAAGATAACAAAATTGATAAACCATTAGCCAGACTCATCAAGAAAAAGAGGGAGAAGATGAGGGATTTATTCAAATCAATAAAATTAATTTATTAATCAATAAAATTTTATTTTATTGATTAATAAATTTTATTTATTAAAATTTTAATTTTAATAAAATCTTATTAATTAAAATTTTATTTTAATAAAATTTTAAATTAATTTTATTTATCAATAAAATTAGAAATGAAAAAGGAGAAATTAAAACAGACACTGCAGAAATACAAAGCATCCTAAGACACTACTACAAGCAGCTCTAAGCCAATAAAATGGACACATTCTTAGAAAGGTATAAACTTCCAAGACTGAACCAGGAAGAAACAGAAAATATGAACAGACCAATCACAAGTCATGAAATTGAAACTGTGATTAAAAATCTTCCAACAAACAAAAGTACAGAACCAGATGGCTTCACAGGTGAATTCTATCAAACATTTAGAGAGGAGGTAACACCCATCCTTCTCAAACTCTTCCAAAAAATTGCAGAGGAAGGAACACTCTCAAGCTCATTCTATGAGGCCACCATCACCCTGATACCAAAACCAGAAAAAGATATCACAAATAAAGAAAATTACAGACCAATATCACTGATGAATACAGATGCAAAAATCCTCAACAAAATACTAGCAAACAGAATCCAAGAGCACATTAAAAGGATCATACACCATGATCAAGCGGGATTTATCCCAGGAATGCAAGGATTCTTCAATATACGCAAATCAATCAATGTGATACACCGTATTAACAAACTGAAGAATAAAAACCATATGATCATCTCAATAGATGCAGAAAAAGCTTTTGACAAAATTCAACACCCATTTATGATAAAACCTCTCCAGAAAGTGGGCATCGAGGGAACCTACCTCAACATAATAAAGGCCATATACAAAAAACCCACAGCAAACATCATTCTCAATGGTGAAAAACTGAAAGCATTTCCATTAAGACGAGGAACATGACAAGGATGTCCACTCTCACCACTATTATTCAACATAGTTTTGGAAGTCTTAGCCACGGCCATCAGAGAAGACAAAGAAATAAAAGGAATACAAACTGGAAAAGAAGAAGTAAAACTGTCACTGTTTGCAGATGACATGATACTATACATAGAGAATCCTAAAGATGCCACCAGAAAACTACTAGAGCTAATCAATGAATTTGGTAAAGTTGCAGGATACAAAATTAATGCACAGAAATCTCTTGCATTCCCATACACTAATGATGAAAAATCTGAAAGAGAAATTAAGGAAACACTCCCATTTATCATTGCAACAAAAAGAATAAAATACCTAGGAATAAACCTACCTAGGGAGACAAAAGACCTCTATGCAGAAAACTATAAGACACTGATGAAAGAAATTAAAGATGATACAAACAGATGTAGAGATATACCATGTTCATGGATTGGAAGAATCAATATTGTGAAAATGACTATGCTACCCAAAGCAATTGACAGATTCAATGCAATCCCCATCAAATTACCATTGGCATTTTTTACAGAACTAGAATGAAAAATCTTAAAATTTGTATGGAGACACAAAAGACCCCAATAGGCCAACGCAGCCTTGAGGGAAAAAAACGGAGCTGGAGGAATCAGACTCCCTGACTTCAGGCTATACTACAAAGCTACAGTAATCAAGACAGTATGGTACTGGCACAGAAACAGAAATATAGATCAGTGGAACAGGATAGAAAGCCCAGAGATAAACCCAGACACCTACGGTCAACTAATCTATGACAAAGGAGGCAAGGATATACAATGGAAAAAAGACAGTCTCTTCAATAAGTGGTGCTGGGAAAACTGGACAGTTACATGTAAAAGAATGAAATTAGAACACTCCCTAACACCATACAAAAAATAAACTCAAAATGGATTCGAGCTCTAAGTGTAAGACCAGACACTATAAAACTCTTAGACGAAAACTAGGAAGAACACTCTTTGACATAAATCACAGCAAGATCTTCTTTGATCCACCTCCTAGAGCAATGGAAATAAAAACAAAAATCAACAAATGGGACCTAATGAAACTTAAAAGCTTTTGCAAAGCAAAGGAAACTACAAACAAGACAAAAAGACAGCCCTCAGAATGGGAGAAAGTATTTGCAAATGAATCAACGGACAAAGGATTAATCTCCAAAATATATAAACAGCTCATGCAGCTCAATATTAAAGAAACAAACAACCCAATCCAAAAAATGAGCAGAAGACCTATATAGACATTTCTCCAAAGAAGACATACAGGTGGCC
This sequence comes from Balaenoptera ricei, assembly GCF_028023285.1. Classification (NCBI taxonomy): domain Eukaryota; kingdom Metazoa; phylum Chordata; class Mammalia; order Artiodactyla; family Balaenopteridae; genus Balaenoptera; species Balaenoptera ricei. Next base: position 79,749,216 of record NC_082643.1, read on the forward strand.
AAGAAGCACAAGAAAAGCAGCTCAACATCAGTAATTATTAGAGAAATGCAAATCAAAACTACAGTGAGGTCTCACCTCACACCAGTTAGAATGGGCATCGTCAGAAAATCTACAAACAACAAATGCTGGAGAGGGTGTGGAGAAAAGGGAACCCTCTTGCACTGTTGGTGGGAATGTAAATTGATACAGACACTATGGAGGACAGTATGGAGGTCCCTTAAAAAACTAAAAGTAGAATTACCCTATGACTCAGCAATCCCACTACTGGGCATATACCCAGAGAAAACCGTAATTGAAAAAGACACATGCACCCCAATGTCCACTGCAGCACTATTTACAATAGGCAGGTCATGGAAGCAACCTAAATGCCCATTGACAGACAAATGGATAAAGAAGAAGTGGTACACATACACAATGGAATATTACTTAGCTATAAAAAGGAACAAGGGCTTCCCTGGTGGCGCAGTGGTTGAGAATCTGCCTGCTAATGCAGGGGACACAGGTTCGAGCCCTGGTCTGGGAAGATCCCACATGCCGCGGAGCAACTGGGCCCGTGAGCCACAATTACTGAGCCTGCGCGTCTGGAGCCTGTGCTCCGCAACAAGAGAGGCCGCGATAGTGAGAGGCCCGCGCACCGCGATGAAGAGTGGCCCCCACTTGCCACAACTGGAGAAAGCCCTCGCACAGAAGCGAAGACCCAACACAGTCATAAATAAATAAAAAAATTAAAAAAAAAAAAAATTAAAAAAAAAAAAAAGATCTTTAAAAAAAAAAAAAAAGGAACAAAACTGGGTCATTTGTAGAGATGTGTATGGATCTAGAGACTGTCATACAGAGTAAAGTAAGTCAGAAAGAGAAAAATAAATATCGTATATTAACGCATATATGTGGAACCTAGAAAAATGGTACAGATGAACCGGTTTGCAGGGCAGAAATTGAGACACAGATGTAGAGAACAAACGTATGGACACCAAGGGGGGAAAGCGGTGGGGGAGGGGTGGTGGTGTGATGAATTGTTAGATTGGGATTGACATGTATACACTGATGTGTATAAAATGGATGACTAATAAGAACCTGCTGTATAAGAAAATAAATAGGGCTTCCCTGGTGGCACAGTGGTTGAGAGTCTGCCTGCCAATGCAGGGGACACGGGTTCAAGCCCTGGTCCGGGAAGATCCCACATGCCACCAAGCAACTAAGCCCGTGCGCCACAACTACTGAGCCTGTGCTCCAGAACCCGCGAGCCACAACTACTGAGCCCGCGTGCCACAACTACTGAAGCCCGCGTGCCTAGAGCCCATGCTCTGCAACAAGAGGAGCCACCACAGTGAGAACCCCGTACATCGCAACCAAGAGTAGTTGCTCACAGCAACTAGAGAAAGCCCACGCAAAGCAATGAAGACCCAATGCAGCCAAAAATTAAAAAATAATAAAAGAAAAAAAGAAAAAAGAAAAAGAAAAGAAATAAAATTAAATTTAAAAAAAGAAAAAAAAAAGTTCCATGAAACAGAAGAACCATTTGAATAATCCTAACAAACCATCAGATTATTTTTTAAGCCATCTCAAGCCACATCATCTGCACACAATCTGTGACCATCCTTTAGGACCCAGGTAGAGCCACTTATTCCAGGAAGCCTCTTGTGTCTCAGACCTCAGTAAGAAATACTCTGATCTGAGACAGCCTTCACTGATTTCTACTAGATTTTCGTGGCAAGGGCAGTGCCATGGACAGGTAAGAGGGACTACAAGGAAAACGTAAGAAGAGGAACAGAATCTAAGTGCTTGTCCTATTTCACCCAAACGATTATTTCCCAAACACTGCCATAGGGGTCTTGAATAAAATGAACCTGAAATCTTATAAAATATGGTAAATTTTATTATTTAGGGACTTCAGGGGAAGGAAGAGCTGATAGTGCCACACTTCTTAAAGAATTACTTCTCCGCTAATTCTCTCTAATTTTGGGGGTAGAAAACTTAGGCACCCAGCACAAATGGTTAAATAATTCATATAAGAGAATGTTTTCAAATAAATAAGATTTATCTCTGTGTGTGATTTTTTAACTATATTTTAACAGAATTTAAAAAATAAATTACATATGTATACATTTCATTGTTTAAATTCTTAAGTAGAACCTGGTAAACATAAGTAACATGCTTTACACAGAAGAAATAAAATAAATTGTCCTTTTCTTAATTCAAAATTATCATTATGAAATCATCATGATCCACCTGTTATTATTCTGTGCATTAAAAAGTAATGTCCTCAAGAAAAAGAGAAAAGAGATGCTCTGATCTGTTATTCCGGCGAGCATCTAGTCGTGTTCTCAGTAGCAGAGTCACCTGTGGACAAGCCCTATCCCTTACAGAGACCGTCTGCGTTCCACACAACTCCTACCCACCTCAGCCCATAAACATGGTAGAACTCAAAACACAAAGATACTCTTTTATTAGAACAGTTCCAATAACCTTGTTAGTGAGCCCTGCTATGCTACGTATCCCTGGAAGCATGCACCTAGAATCACAAAATTTTAAAGCTAGAAAGGTCCTTTCAAGCCGCTCAGAAATTTCCCTCATATGTGAGGGAGATGAGGAAACTGGAGAAGCCAAATGACTTGTCCAAGTTTGGTGACAGAATTAGGACAATCCAAGCCCCTGACTCCCATCCACGTGCTGCAAAGAACCTCAGTTTTCTTACGAAAACACTTTCAAGTGTGAAGTTGAGAAAACAAGTTACTTCTCCAAATCTCAAGTTTATTCTTATAAAAGAATGGAACAAGACCATCCTCAAGTTTTCTTCTGTCTCTAAAATCTGGTGAATCTCATTTTCATAACGTATAATACCAAATGTCCCCAGCATTGTGTGGGGATAGAAAGCTGCTCTCATCTTCCCTTCCAGAATATAAACATGGGAGAGGTACGTGAAGAAAGGGTGGGGTTTATTAATCAGGAAGAGAGAGAGGGGAAGGTGGGAGTCAGCTGGCCACCACTGGGAACCCCCTCTCTTCCCAGGCCCCCCTCCACTCCCTCCCAGCAAATCACAGAGAGTAGGATGGGGACTTTCCAGTAGCTAACCATACCACATCCCCTGGCCCAGCCTCCCCTCTCACCTCCTCAGAATGCTGGTGGGAGGGGAGGAGGGCGAGAGAGATGGATGAAGGAGGGCTGTTGGAAGCTTCTAGCTCCAGGCCAGGTTAGGAGCCAGTCAGTACTGATTAGCTCTCAGGGGCCTTCAGGATAGACAGGGAACCCCGAGTGGCCACTCATTTCCCCATGAGAATCAATGACTTAATTTTTCCGTTCTTTACCCTAGATAGAGTAGGCATGAGGCTGAACAGGATTATTCTGCCACCTGAATAATCTCATGCAGTGGGATCACTGGCTTGGCTCAGCTCTTTGTCCATTTCCTGCACAGAATCCTACCCAATCAGAGCAGTGTGCTGCTCACCCAGGAATCGCCCACAAGTCCCAAAGATCTTTGGAGCCGTCGGCTATTTCACTATCACGCAGAGCTCCTGGAGTCAGTGCTTCTAACATTCACATCATCAAGGATGCTCCAGTACCAGGCTTTGCCTCTCTAATTTGACACATAAAGTAATGCTGTTTTGAGTGATTCCCTTCCCATATAAATCAGAGCTAATTCAAGCCTAGTCCTTTAGAATGCCACTGTCACTTCTTGTATTCTCTTCTACTGTATTACACAGGACAAAGGGGTTGGGGGGAGGGCCTAGCTGGCCTCTAGGGGTTAGGTCTAACCCTCCCTGCTGCATGGCTGCTTTAAGTTTTTCTCCTAAAAGTAATAATATTAACTGTTAACACATAATACCACTAACTGTGAGTCTGTTAACAGGTTTAGCTCTCAAAACAACCCTGGCCAATAAGGACCATTATTGATCATATCCAAATAAGGACTATTATGGACTATAATGATCATTATCAGCTCCAACTGAAAGATGAGAGACCAGAAGGAAGTTGCTGGCACAGAAAAACGAGGTCACTTGCCCAAGGTCATACTAGCAGCAAGGGGCAGAACCAGGATTCGAACACAGGTCCCTCCACTTCACCCAGGTGAAGGTCGCCTCCTAGGGAAGTGGGACACAGAGACCATCAACAGCTGGTAATAAGGGAAGAGGGGCAAGCTGAATTATTTCTTCAGAGTTGCCCTTTTCTTCCTCAAACCGCCTGGTACTATGACAAACAATGTCACATGGGACAAAAGGTTAACACTGACATGGCTGCACCCAACCAGAAATGTTACCATAGCGAAAGGAGAAACCTCCAGAGCTCTCAGTGGGAAAGATACAGGTAGACTAAGTGGAGAGTTCCATTTGCAAAACTTTACTTTGATGCTAATAATTTATACCTACACCAATGAACATTTCCCCCATTTTACTGGTTTGCCAGTGGCTGGACAAATCCACATAAAGGCATTTATCTTAAATATCGCTTATTTCATTTACTACTTTGAGCCACACTTAGTCCTTCTATATCTCCTTGCACTCAGCTGATAATCTCAGGATACTCCACTGTGTTCACTTCAGAAAATTTCCCCTAAACATTTCCACAGCGCCCTTTAATTCACAGCTGCGCTCACTATCCAGTAGCTCATGTTTTGTCAATGGGTACTTAATGGAGAAATCTGGAGAGCAAGCACTTTTTATGGCCTTATTTCCCTATACATTGGTAGGAAAAAAAAGAAACTGGCAGATTCAAGACTGCCAGAGCTTTCCACTTCAAAGAGCTGTAAAACACCTGTTTACAAAAGCAGTCAGTCCTATTTTTTTTTTTTAATTTTTACTAATTATTCTATTTTTATTTATTTATTGGCCACACCGGGCGGCTTTCAGGATCTTAGTTCCCCCACCAGGGATCAAACCCAGGCCCCCTGCAGTGCAGGTGCAGAGGCCTAACCACTGGACCAGGAGAATTCCCAGTCAATCCTATTTTATGCAAACTTTTTCATGCAATGTCCTTATTCCTTAAGACATTCTTCAAGATTCCCAGGAAGGAGACGAGCAGGAGGCATACCTCCTCCCCAAGCAAGAGAAGCCATCTCAGCTCTAGGAAACGGTGGGGAACCCAGCTGTTTCAGGGATCCCTGACCAAGATAGTGACAGAACATCAAGTGTTCAGAAACATGAAGAGTCATTCTGCAAGGTGGATTCGCAGCCTCTTGGAACAGCTCTCGGTTCATTCCTTATCCCGACCCCTCCCACCCACAGCAGGCTCCCAAAACACAACAAAACCCGGAGGTGGCCGTGCTTCAGCTCCCACCAATCTCTTCTCACGTCTGGGGAAGAGAATGAATTTCTGCTTTCCCAAAGAAGGGGTTTTTATCAAGGCCTCTGCAGTTCCGTTTAAGGACAGAGCAAAAAGTTTAGAAGTTTGGACTTGTAGAGATAGCTGAGTTTCGTGGATGTGACCCATTTAAACCAGGTCCTTTAAAAATGCTCTTTCAAAGTCTGATTATATTAATAAATGAAATCACCCAATTATCTAAAAGGAAGAACGAGCGATCTATGAAGTGAATACCCATGAATTAATGTAGGGCACTCTGAAAACTAAACTGTTTGGTGGGAGGAACAATCATCAGTTTCGATTTTTTTTTTTCCTTTTTAAGTAACTTCCAGAGAACAATCTATTTAAATGAAATCGCCACACGTAAAGCCGCCTCTAGGTGGATTTCAAAGTTAATGACATCCCTTTTAAACACACACACACACACTCACACCCACAACAACAACGTGTGGCGAAGTTTGAGGGGGTCTCATAATCACAGACCGATCAGGAAGCTGCTAGAAACAATTAAGCAGGGTTTCAAAATGCCTGGTACAGGATGTGCCCATAGAAAGTAAAGTTGAGCGCACTGGTGGAGCTGCCAAAGTTGCTACTGCAAAGTACCCTGAACTTTTACAGGGTGGCCTGGGGTCACTCTGACCGCCCTTCCTCCGCCTGGTCGCCTTACAAACAAACACACTAGCCCTAGAGATACGTGGCGGGAGCGGCGAGGGGGGAGATGCGAGGACTGCGAGCGGGAGTGAAGGGCGGGGCAGAGGGAGGGTGCCTGCAGGAGCTCCAGGGTCGTTCTTAACTCGAAGAACGAGTTTCGCTTTCTTCCAAGTAGGGGACAACGAGGTGGCAATGAACTTCCTCCCCCCGAGAGACCCCCGCGCGGCAAGGACAGCAGGAACGCCCCTGGAGCGCTCGATTCCAGCTTTTCCGCGGGCACGGGCGCGCAGGGGCCTCCTGGGGTTGGGGTCGGCCGGGATGCCCAGCGAGGAGCCGGCGGGCTGGCGTGGGTGAGGCCCCAGGAAGCGCCTACCTGTGCGGCGGCGCGCTCGGAGCCCGGGGCCCGGCCGCGGCGCGCAGGTGCTGGGGGAAGCCCGGGGACGGCCTGGGCGGGCGAGGCGCGCATCGCGCCCGGCGGGCCGCTCTCTTCCCGCCGCGGGGCGCCGGGAAGGCTCCCGCCTCTTCTCCTGCCGGCTGAGGACACGGCGGGTCCCGCGGCGGCGGTAGCAACAGGCACCGAGGCGCGGGGACGGCGGCGGCGGCGGCGGCGGAGGAGGTGTCTGCGCGCGGCTCGCGTTTCCTCCTCCGCTGCAGGGCGAGCGCGGGGGAGGCGAGGGGAGGGCAGAACCCGGGATCTCCCAACTCGGTCCCCAGGGACCTGAGAGGGAGAAGCGATGCTTCCTCCCTCTCCACTGCGCCGTTTGACTCGCGAGCGGCATGGCCGGGACGGGCGAGTCCCACACGGACAACAGCTGCTGCAGTGCGGGTCCGTCGCGGCCTTCCTCCCTTCGCTATCTCTCCCCTCCCCAGCGGTCCATCCTCAACCCGCCCCCCCGGCCTCCAGCCCCGGCCCGGGAGAGGGTGTGCCGGGCGCCGCCCCCACCCAGCCCCAGAGCAGGGTCTTGGCCGCCGAACGCCTAGGGCTCCGGGGACGCGCAGCCCCGCGCGTGATTAAGGCCCTCGAGGAGGGATGTACGGTCGCACACCCTGTCTTTGGCGGCCTATTTATAGCAGGTAGCACTGCCCGCCGCGCTCTCCGCCTGCGCGGCTCTCAGCAGGTGGCACTGCCAGCCCGCTCTTCGCTCCCCTGCAGTAGCCTCGCCTCATCTGCACTCTCGCCTTCTCTCTCAGAAATGGACCAGGTGGAAACTGCACAGAACACAGCAAGGCGATCAAGCCACCTGACTCTCCCCCGCATCACCCTTTCTTCCCGTCCTAGGCAGGGAGTGAATTCGGCACTGGCATCCTACACGGCGCTTGCAGGCAAGGGTCGAAAATCAGGGACTCAGGGAATAGCCGGAGGCTGAAGTGCCCTGCCCTATTAAACACCAGTAAACCCATTCCCGAACAACTGCGGAGTGACGCAGAGGCTAGACTGGGCGCCTTTCCCCTTCCTCCTGGTGTGGCGCACGCACGTTCCGCCGTTGTTTTCTCTCTCTCTCTCTCTCTCACTCACTCACTCACACCTGGGTTTGGAGAAACTCCCAGCGGCCTAGGGAGATGTAAGACGTCTGAGAAAGCGGGCTCCTAGGATTAGATGGCAGTGTGCAGAAAACAGGCAAACCTCCCAAATCCCTGTCCCACCACGTAAAAGGGGGCAGTTTCACTCCCAGGGGTAGGTAGAGGGATCTGAGGAAAGTGGGGGACTTAGCAGAGAGGGGAAAGCAGGAAGAAGAGGGAGATGGACGTGGGGTAGGTGGGGAGGTGGGTAGGCAGCCGCAGAAGGCGACGGCATCTTTCAGGATTTTTTGCTTAGTGTTAGCTGCAGGCTAACTTTAGGGAAGTAGCTGAATTTGAGCTGCAGGGTTGGACGTGAACCCAAGTCCCAACTCTACCACTTGGTGGGCTTAGACAAGCTGCTGGACCTCTGGTCTCCTTTCTTTTACCTGTAAAATGGGACCAATACACACTTTATGAGACCATTGTGAGGATACAATGGCAAAGTGTACGTAAAGTGCTTAGCACAGTGGCACATACATGGACCTCAACGAATGGCAGCAGCTATTGTTACCGTGGCTCAGGATGCAAGTACAGGTCCAAGGTTCTCCCCTCCCTCCTTCCTCCCTTCTCCTTCCAAGAACAGTGAGTTGCTAGAAGCTGAGGAGGCTCTTGGAGCCTTTTTTTTTTTTAAGACTTTTTTTTTTTTTTTTTTTTTTAAGCGGGCCAATCTCAAAGTCTCTATTGAATTTGTTACAATATTGTTTCTTGGCCAGGAGGCGCCTGGGATCCCAGCTCCCTGACCAGGGATTGAACCCACACGCCCGGCAGGGGAAGTCTCAACCACTGGACCAGCAGGGAAGTCCCAGGCAATTGGAGCCTTTTTGATTAGGACTACCTTATGGTCCCTGATCCCATTCCCCTGGATGCTCACATCCCAGGGAGTTATATTTAAGTGGGATACAAAAGTTTTATCCACAGCTTTATTTAAAACTTATAATACTGGTAGCTATTATTCGTTGAGGGGCTAGTCTATTTGGGGCATTGTGGAAGCCACTTTATATATATTGTCTCTAATCTTCACAAAAATTCTTTAGGGCAGAGATAATTAAATCCACTTGACTAATGAGGAAACTAAGAGGTTAATGCCTCTTTGGACCACAGAACTAGTAGGTTCTGGGATCTAGATCCAAAGACTGTTATAACACACTTCCTCTCTGGTCACTGTGTAGCTCTCTTGTAGCACTCAATTCGTTCGTTATAGCACAGTTGTTTGTGTACTTAGCCTCATATCTTTTTAAAAAAAGAGGTAAGGGGACTTCCCTGGTGGCGCAGTGGTTAAGAATCTGCCTGCCAATGCAGGGGACACGGGTTCGAGCCCTGGTCCGGGAAGATCCCACATGCTGCGGAGCAACTACGCCCATGCGCCACAACTACTGAAGCCCATGTGCCACAATTAATGAAGCCCACGCGCCTAGAGCCCGTGCTCCGCAACAAGAGAAGCCACCGCAACGAGAAGCCCGCGCACTGCAATGAAGAGCAGCCCCCACTTGCCAAAACTAGAGAAAGCCTACGTGCAGCAACGAAGACCCAACACAGCCAAAAAAATATAAATAAATAAATAAATAAACATAAATAAATAAAATAAAACTAAGCATGTAATTTGGGTAATCACTTATTGTGAATAAAACCTCATTTAAAAAAAGAGGCAAGGAATATATGCAGACGTAAATACTCTAATGATTATAATGTTTATTGGGTTATGGAAATTGTTCTTCATTAGGTTATAAGACCAGGTAAACCAGTTAAAACATATTGTTACCTCTCGGATCACACCATAATCATTCCCCATTTTTGTCTCCAACTCACTCGTACAGTTCTCGTCCCCTCTCTGCAGCAGCCTGCCGAGCACACTTACCTCCAGAGTGCTAGATGTCAAGACAGACACACTCATCCATTTCGCTGACATCCCCAAACTGCCTTTCATACACGACCGGCCAGATGATAGTTGAAACTATTACCTAACAACACTGGTCAGGTCAAGGCTGGACGCTGCACACAGAACATCCTGGCCAGAACTCCCTTCCATCCTGCCTTTTACTCCCTTTGCGTTTCCTCATTAATCCCCTCCACGCCCACTCCATCCACACCCCCAGTCCCAGAGTGCAGGAAAGCTTAGGTAGAGGTAGGCAGCCAGATGGTGTGCTAATCAGGTCACAAAGGTAGGAAGTGGAAGAGGTGGGGTACAGAGGCAGGCCCAGGCCCCATGTCTCTCATAATATTCCTTCCCTCCACTCCACTGCTGTAATCTAGCAAGTTGTGGCTCAGAGGTTTACAATTTAGTGGCAAATGACCATTTCTCTGACCCCGTAACCTGAGTTAGGGAAGCGTCACGACCTTGTGAGAAGCAGTGATTTCTGCATCACTTTTCCAGTTCCCAGGGTCAGTTAGTGCCCTAGGGATAATAACAAGGGATTTTATAATACTTTTAGCTTCCTGAAAACAGAACTCCCTTTATAATATGTGATAAACATTTTCAAACTTTTTTGCTGCAAAGCATTGTCTCAGAGAGTAGAGGAGAGCCTGCCATCAACCTCATTGGCACTCATTTCTAGCAGCTCTGGAAGAAATAACAAAGGGGACTTTGGGACTAATGGTGTTCCTGGGATGGCAGGATAAAGACTGTTGAACAGGAAGGGGACATCCATGTGCAGAGCAGAAAGGTAAGAGTGACAACCCAGCTCTTACCTGCAAGCGCCATTGCTCTAGGAGGGAAGTGGCTCCTTTCCCTTGTCACACAGATGTGTGACTCCCAGCAGGGCTGGTACGCTGCCAAGGCAGAGGCTGGGGCAGCAGGGCCTTGGTGATGGCAACAGAGAGCTCTCTGGGGCCCGAGATGGTAGTTCTTTAAGTCACCATTAACAAAACCAGGTAGGGAATGGGGCCAGACACTGTTGTGACTCTGCTTCCAGCCCCTGATTCTCCTGAAATCCTGCCATGGATCATTTTGGGGGGGCTTCCCCTATAGATTCTTTCTTAATTTAGCTATTTGCCCCGTAATTAGTTGTTCATTCCCAAAAACCAGGAGCACTGATATCAGCTTTAAGATGGTTGTGGAGCTCTAAAAAATTGTGAACCACTGGCACCATTAAATCAAGTTGGGAGGCCCAGAGGCTGAAAGAAAACAGAGGCCACTTTACTTTTAAAAAGTTAAGGGGACCATATATAAATCTAGAATGAAAAGCCTTTGGTTAATGTAGAAAAGAGACCTTTAATAAAATTACTCATCCTTATTACATCTATCAGTTACTTATTTAAATGTTCATATTAGTTGGAAATCCAAACTCTGATTATTGCTATGATATGTTTTCACCTAACTTCCAAATATACAAAATAAGGTAAGAGTTTTAAACCAGTGGGTCTATTTCCAAAATTGGCGTAGAGGCAAGAAATTAAGATTGTATTGGATAGAACCCTAGGAGAGTAAGGTGGCTCACTGGTTGTTCGGTGGTGGCTTCCTGGAGCCCTCGGGGGAGAAGGTTTCTAAGGCAAGTCTGAGCTCAGTGGGGAAGGCTGCGAGATGAAGCAGCGTGCCTGCCTGGGGCTAGGAAGAGGCAGCATTGCAGCACCAATGCTGGGTAACTTGCCAATCCTGCCAACCCAAGGCATGACTATCAGCATCTAAAGAGTACATAAGTCATGCCCAAGTATCTTTATGAGCTGTAAGAAACATTCTTCACGACAAGATAATGAAGTCAAGAGCGAAGAGTACATTACATTGACTTGACTACAATACAAGGGCCTTGAAATTGCTTTCCAAAAGGCTTGAGAATGATAAAATACAGTGGAGTAAATAAATAAAACAAGCAGATAACCGATGTAAATTTTTGAAATTTCACCTATTAAAATAAACAAAAATGTTACTGCCCGGGAGAACTTGTACTTGCACTTGTGCTTGCAATGGATGAGAATGCATAAATCCATGCGGTGTGAGAACCAGTGAGCTACGTCCTCAAGCCCCAGCGTGGCTGCTGTGAGAGCCTCCTCTCCTTTTATAGACAAAGCAGATAGAACTCTGGGCACTGGTTCCACTTGCCTTTTCAGCTCCCGCTCCTACTTGTTAAATCATTGCTCGTCACAAGCAGCCGTCCCACACAGCTCTCTGACATTATCCAGCCTTTCCATGGGCTTCCCCCTTCCCACCTGAGCTGGTTTGGTGGGCTGCAGCAACAAGCACAAACTGAGCAATTGTTAGATAGCACGTCACCTTTTGTTATATCTACATTTGTCTAAAGTCTCTAAGAATCTCTTTGTAAGTTGTCAGAGTTACGGATCTCAGGGATTTTACCCAGACTGGTAAGATGACTAAACTTCCAGCACTGCAAGATCCCCACTTTATTTGATTCCAGATGCCATTATGACCTTGCTGGTACTTAATGTGTAATCTCATTTAGAAAATGCAGTAGGCGGCTAACTGGTCTCCCTGCTGCTGCCCTTGCCCCCCTACAGTCTATTGTCAATACAGCAGCCAAGTGAATCTGTGAAGATATTAGTTGGGCCATGTCACTGCTCTGCTTAGAATCCTCCCATGGCTTCCCAGATTTCCCAGAGTCAAAACCAAAGTCCTTATAATGGTTATGGAGTTTATGGGACCTTCCCCTTTCCCCATCCCCACACCACTTCCTCTGACTTTATGGTCTGCTACCAGTCTTGGCTCACTCTGCTCTAGCCATATTGGCCTTGCTGCTACTCAGGCCTGTCAGGGACACTCCTGCCACAGGGCCTTTGCACTCACTATTCCCTCTGCTGGTCATGCTCCTCCCTTAGATATTCACATTGGCCCCCCTCACCCCACCCCTACTTACTGCACCTTCTTTAGTCTTTGTTTAAATACTACCTTCTCTCTGAGGCCTTCTCTGACCAACCTTTTGAAAATGGAAACACACACACACAAACACACACACACTTAGACTTCTCATCCCCCTTTCCAGTTTTATATTGCTTCAGAGCATTTATCACCCTCTAAGATACTGTATTAGTCACTTGCATTTCTTATTTGTCGTCTGTTTCCACCCTGCTCCCCCTCTATGAGGGCAGAACTTTTTTCCGGTTTTATTCACAGCTGTATCTCCAGTGCATAGAGCCCAGGATGTAGTGGGCATTCAATAAATATGTGCAGAACAAATGAAAATAACTTGTAACACATGACATTTGTGAATTCACTGAATGTCTATGTAATACTTCCCTTAGGTTAGAAACATTTTAGGTTTCCCTCTGTTTACCCCTTGCACCCTCATCAAGTTTCTCAACTGTCCTAGGAGATATGTCAGTCCTTCCCCCAAAGTGAGCTATTGTTAAAGCATGTGACTCCTTGCTTATCCTCAACAGAGGATCAGATTTTCCAATATACTGTACAAGGATTGCAAAATCTTGGAAAAACTGAGAACTCATCCACGCTCAATGTTTGTCAAAAATTTGGTTAAGGAGAAGATCATTTTGGAAAACTTCCTGAAAGCTATACAGTCCAACTGGCCCTCTAGCATCTGTATCCTCTAAAATCAGTTCCTGTATCAGATGAACCCAAGTGAAGAGCAGTTTGCCTAGACTGTATCCAGAAAATTTTCTTTTATCGAGTTGTACTTTGACATGATCCCATTTGCCAATATTGGGGGGATACATTTTATAAAAAGGCTCTTTTCAGTCTGAGATATTGTTTAATACCTTACACAATGTCCTTTCAAGGAGAATCCAGGAAGTAGTTTCTCACGGTGCTCCACCAGGAATAACTGTTCTTTCCTTGAGCAACTAGTTGTATTTCCATCCCTGGACTGACAAATGGGCTCAAGGAGTCCATTGCTTGGCAAGTATCCAGGTCATTTTGTATAAAGTCACAAGTACTCGTTCTAAGCCCTTGCCAGCTTGTGCCAATTTTCATCCATCTAAGACAAAATATGAATAACAATGTATAATTTCATAAGACTAAACTGGCCTATCCTGTATTATGGGATCACATTCTTCCTGCTTTGTAGCTACTAACAAAGAAAGTCTTTCTTTTATGAAATGATGGTGAGTGTCAATGGTAGAAACTTCTGTTTGCTTGTTTTAGTTTTGTTTTTTAATGTCTTTACCTGGCAAAAGAACATGATAGCATGTTTTCTCAGTTCCCAGTTTGGGGGGAAATTTTACTGGTTTGTAAAATCCAAAGTCTTGGGAGCACTGGTTTTCTACCTTACTCCTAGCTTCATTCAACTTCACCTACATTCTCTCCCTTTAACCCTATTTTCTTATTTATTTATTGTTAAATTTTTTGTTGCCTTGCACGCATTTAAGCCCCCTTCAAGCATTTCTGGGATCTAGCAGACATGAATGAATGTATGAGTGAACGAATGAACGAAAGGCCAGGCAAAGGACATATCAACTTGCTTGGTACAGCCTCCAGCTCCACACTGTACCAGATGCTCTCATTCATCATCCCCTGGCATGGTATCTGCAAGTGTGCAGTGTGTAGTGCTTTGTAATTGACATCTCACGGTACTTAACCTTCTTGGAGGCCCTCAAAGGTAAGTGTTATTTTCCCCCTTTCCCTCATTACATACATGAAGAGATTTAGGCTTAGAGCATTTGAATTCTCCTAAGGCAGAAAACTTATGGGGGAGAAACTGGAATTTTAACCTAGATGTTCTGCCTCCAAGCCTAATTCTTTTCCTCTATAACATATTACTGGCTTTTACAATGACTGTTTTTGAGGGTGGTAGTGTACAGAGTTGTTGTTGTTGTTTTAAGAAGACATAAAGAGAATCTGGTTATTTCCCTGGCTTTCAGAATAACCTTCCTTGTTGCAAGGTATTCTATGGGAGGGCGGTGTTTCTGCTGGGCTCCTCTGACCTCCCCCCTTTAGCTTGGGGGAATGTCCATTGAACTGAATCAAGGTTCCCCTTATCAGTGCACACTGAAGAAACGCGCTGCAGGGTAGTCTCCTTTTGATCACTTTTTCTATTGCCTAGTACTTCCTATTGTGCAACAGCATTATAGTGGGAGCTTGCCTCACTACTTAGTAAAGCCGAGCTAGAGACATTCGGCCCTCTTCTCATTTTCCTGTTGCTAAATATAAAATGTAAGATGAAGTTCTCCTATTATTCAAAGGAAAGGAACTTGAGTCCTTAAATTTGAAGCTTAGAGAAAAAATTAAGGTGGAGTTAGAATTTACCAAGATTCCCAGATTGGCAGGTATGTACCACGAAAGGCTTAGAAGAGTCAACCAGCAGAGAGATTTGTTGATTAGTGATTCTTTGTATGGACTTGGACGAGACACTGAAGTGATGTAAAGAAATGTGAGACATCGTCCCTGTCTTCAGGACTTTAAGCTTTTCTAATTCAGGGTCAACAAACTTTTCTTAAAGGCCGATTTAGTAAGGCTTTTAGCCTTTGCAGGCCATTCCGTCTCTGTTCCAACTTTCAGCTTTGTCATTATAGTGCAAAAGTAGCCATAACAAGTAAGCAAATGAATATTGTTGTGTCCTAGTGAATATGGATACTGCCATTGGAATTTCATGAATTTTTGCATATCAGGAACTATTATTCTTAAAAAAATGTTTTTTCAATCATTTAAAAATATAAGAAAAAAAATAAAAAATAAAAATATAAGAATTACTACATCAAACTAAAAATTTCCTGCACAACAAAGGAAACCGTCAACAAAACGAAAAGGCAACCTATGGAATGGGGAAAACATTTGCAAACCACGTATCAGATAAGGGGTCAATATGTGCTTCATTATCAACATATTAAATAACAAAATCTGGCCACGGGTCTAATAGGGTCTAATAACTACCATAATTTTGTGGTGATGAGGATATATGATAGTCTGAGATACCTGTGGCAGCTGAAATGTGACATGAACATAGGTGATTTCTATTGATGACAAAGTTGCAGGGCCTGATGATACTTCTGTGGTTTGTTGCCTGCATTCATAATCGAAGGAATTTCTAAATTTTAGTTAGAACTGCTAGAAGTAACTTAAAAAGTGTTTTTATTTTCCATCCAAGTTCACTGACTCTTTGCATTCTATGCACAGAATCGTTGGAGAAACTTTGATCTCAGGTTAGGAGCTCCTGGGAAGTCAAGGAGAATGTGGGGAAATTGGGCAGTTAGAAGGTTCTCGTCTTTGAGAGCAACAATTTTAATAGAGCTGAGAAGACAGCGGAATTGAAGGGCATTGATTCGGCAATGTTGGTTTGCAAAATGGCTCCCAAATGCAAGGGCAAGAAGAGACTGAAGAAAGAGGCAGGATGGGCTAGTTAAATGGCTGTTGCCTTAAGTCACTCATTTTTGGGGTGTTTTCCTTTTTTTTTTTTTTTTTTCCTCTCTTGTTGCAGAGCACGGGCTCCAGGCACGCAGGCCTCAGTAGCTGTGGCTCGCGGGCTCTAGAGCGCAGGCTCAGCAGCCGTGGTGCACGGGCCCAGCCGCTCCGCGGCATGTGGGATCTTCCCGGACCAGGGCTCGAACCCGTGTCCCCTACACTGGCAGGTGGATTCCCAACCACTGCGTCACCAGGGAAGCCCTGGGGTGTTTTCTTATGCAGCAAAAGCTAACTAATACAGGTGGGTAATGTATTTTCCAAATCTATGTTTCCTGGCAATTTTCCCATATTCCATGAGTTCTCCAAGATTAACACACTGTGTGTCAGGATAACATCTACAACTATTCTTAGTACCCAGAGAGATTCTTTCGAGTTGTGAGTATTTTCTGTGTCAGGTTACCCAACCTGGGCTTCAAAAATCCAGTTACATGTGACATGCTACAAGATCACACTTGGATATCAACGTCACCTACCAATTATCACAAGTCATTTCTTCCTATAACCAGTGACAAGACTCCACAAATCTGTGTTAAAAATTTCCCTTTGACGTTCCATAACCACAGAAGCTCCTTTAGGTTTGAATGCTCTTTTGAAGAAAGACCCTATTCCTGTCACACTGACCAGCCTCAGGTGGCCATGGATCACTGCCTAGGCTTTGTAAACTTAGGCAAATTACTTACCTGACTTCTGTTGGTTCTCAGTGTCTCCAACCATGAGATGGGGATAAAAGTAACCGTAATTACCTTACAATGTTGTCAATAGAATTAATGAGTTAGTAAAGGTAAAATACTTAAAATCTGGCGTGTAGTAGAGCTGCCATTATTGCTATATTTCAGTGTTGCAATTTGTCTCCTTTTCCTTCTTCTCTGGATCTTAACAGCTTTCTTCCCTGTTCCATCTCTTTGCAGGGAGAACAGGATACTAACCTAATAGACTATTTCAAATAACTCCAATCTTTTTGGAAACTAAGACTCCAGGAATTCAGCATTTATGCTGCTTCAGAAGCAGTGTAATGATTGCTGTAAAGAAAAAGTCTGAGACATTTTTCTCTTTTAAATGGTCAAGGTTTTTCCAGCAAGGACAGGAAAGCTTCTTCAAAGCCAGTAACATTTTTCAAGTTAAAATTTAACAATTTGGAAGTCTTTCAAAATTCCTTCAAACCCTGTTCTTCCAAAATGAGATTTTTCTGGAACTAGTGGGGTGTGCAGGAAAGCAGTCAGCGCTGGGCCAGTTCTGGAAGCATGTAGACTGTGCAGGTGTGGAGGACGCTTAGAATTCACATGGACATTAGTGCTAGGTAAAACAGAACAAAATGTTTTTAAATGGACAGTTGAACTCCAAAGAAAAGAAAATTTCCTAAGTGTTAAAAAAAAAAATTTTCCTTGGTAAATTGAGAAGAGCAGAAAGCAGCTGCTGGAACCCCTGTGGCCTCAGGAAGGTATGAGACCAAGTGTGGGCCTCAAGGACTGGGGTTTAACATCTCTCTCTCTCTCTCTCTGTCTCTCTCTCTCACACACACACACACACACACACACAGCCATGCATGGGCACCTGGAAATATGGCCCCAGGCTGATAGGAGGCAGGGAGTTGGAACTGATTCACTCGTCTTTGTTTTTTTATTTTTTCTCCCCTAAAATTTCTATTGGATTCTTTTTTCAAGTCTCTTGTTCTTATTTATGGTGTCCTATCTTAATTCCTTAGTGTACAAGACACCTGAAAAGGACTGTGCCTCTGTGAGAAGGGAACTAGAAAAAAAATGTACTTGCTGGTCCAGGATCTGGGAAGCTTGTAGTTTGTTTGAGACACTGGATAGGGATGGGGGGTGGGCTGGGGGTCAGAGGTGGGGAGAGTGAGTTTGTGATCAGAAATCAGAACTCCAAACCTGTGTCACATGAATGTATGAAGTGTGGATTTATGCTTACAAGTTGGCATAGGATTCAAATAATAATTCTAATAAAAGTAGCATAAAAATTCATCACCAGAACTTCCCTAGTGGTCCAGTGGCTAAGACTCTGCACTCCCAATGCAGGAGACCCAGGTTAGATCCCTGGTCAGGGAGCTAGATCCCACACGCTGCAACTAAGAGTTCACATGCAGCAGCTAAGAGTTCGTATGCCACAACTAAAGATCCCACATGCTGCAGTGAAGATTGAAGATCCCGCCTGCATGCCACAACTAAGACCTGACACAGGCAAAACGAAAAACAAATAACAAAACAAAAAAACTCATCACCAACTTTGTTAGAAGAGTTACACATATCTTCTCCCAGATTGTGGATTGTCTTTTAATTCTATTTATAATGGCTTTTATTATACAAATGTGGTCAACTCTTTTGCTTTATGGTTTGGGCTTTTGATGTCTCTTAAGAAATCCTTCTCTACCATGATATCATAGAGACAATTTCCTACAGTTAATTTCTTCTAAAATTCTTTTTAAAGTCTGCAACAGAAAGTTTTAAAAGTATTTTTAAAATTGAAGTATAGTTGATTTACAATGCTCTGAATTTCTTCTAAAAATTTCAAAGTGTTGTTCACATTTAGATCTTGAATCCAACTGCAGTTTACTTTTCCATATGGTTTTGGATACGGTTTGAGGTAGGGATCTAATTTTAGTTTTTTCATCTAGACAGCTAATTGTTCCAGAATTTTTTACTCAGTAGTTCTTTCCTTACAGACGTATGATGCCATGTTGGCCATATACCAGTTTCTTCTATATACATTTGCTTATTTGTTATTTCCTTCCACTGGTTTATTTGTTCATCTCTCTGCCAAATTTATTTACTGTATCTTTATAATGAATCCTAATAAATCCTAATAAGAGCACAATTTCCCTCTTTTTATTGTTATAAACTGTGAAGAGTCTGAGAATTTATCTGTTTGCAAGCTAAGAAGTTAGTCTGTCACTGATTCATGGATACAAGTAGAAGACATGAGAGGCTGGTGAGTCAGAGGCAAAGGACTTTATTGCTCACAGCACAGCACTCACAGCACAGCTGGCAGCATAAGCTTTACGTTCACCTCAGTTGCCCCTGTCCCCAAGTTCCACGTGTGACATGGAAGAGCTGAGATGAATGCTGCACATGTCACCATGAGGAACCTGAGCTTAGGAAACCCCAAACTTTAAAGGCGGATGCTAGCAAACCTGCCTGTCCTTTTCCCCAGAGGGAGACACTTCTTAAATATCCTGGATGTCAAACAAATCTTCCCTCTGCCCTGGAGGGAGACACCATCTCTGTCTTCCAAAGCTGTTTGCTGTATAAACATCTTTGAAAAGATAGTCTAGAAAAAAATGTCAGTGTGTCTGCTCAGGAGATGTGCAGAAATGCAAGAGACCAATAGAGCGTTGTCTCCCAACATTACTTCTTCGGTATTATTCTGTTTACTGTGGCTCTTTGTAATAGGGAAGAAAAAAATCTGACTTCATATAGGGGCTGTTTCTTTTACTTTAACCTTTGTACCCTACTGCTTTTGCAACAGGTTAAGAATGTTGTCTATAGCCTGGAATACACAGAATAGCCCACTCTCAAGGCTCTGACCTTTAAAAGTATAACACTTTTCCATTCATATAGAGATAAAAAGTTGCAGAACAGAGAATAACATTTGTCTTGTTGGAGGTTTACAGGAACATCCTGACCTGATCTATCCATGTGGACAGCTGCAAGAACAAAGGATCCCAACACCGAGAAGCTGTGCAACAACCAACCACAGCCTTTTAGTAAAAGAAGCCTGAATTCTAACTTGGGTAAGATGGTTCTTTGGGACACTTAGTCCACCATCTCCTTGGTCTGCTGTCTTTCCGAATAAAGTCACCATTCCTTGCCCCAACAACTCATCTCTTGTTGCCTGTTGTGCGGTGAGCAGTACCAGCTTGTACTTGGTGATACCTTTACTCTTCCATATGAATTTTAAAATTAATTTGTATAGTTGTTTTGGGTAGCACTATGTTACCAGATATAAATTTATACAAATCTTTTTGAAATGCATTCTTTACAACCATGTATAAATAGTATATTATAATTAATGACTGTAATTATAGGCATGCAAAGCAATGAACAATTTAAAGAAAGATTACAAAACAAAAAAATAGTTTAAAAAACCCAATGACAGCAACAACAACAGCAACAGAACAGTGAAACCCCTGGGACCTTGCAGAAGTAAATATAAAATTGCCTTGTAATAACATTTTTACAACATAGGGCGCAAAGAACTCTCCCAAATTAAAAGAAACAAAAACAGAAAAAAAAAAGAAAACAAATCTCTGCTGAAAATAAAAACAAGCAAATTCACAAACACTAGGAAACAATCCATTGTGTGGGACAGTCAATACATACAACAAACTGAAGAAATAGTATCTCAAGAACTTTATAGAGCAAGATGTAAGAGAGACTAAAGCAAGCATATTAAAAATTATTCATAAACAAAAACCAAAAATGGGAACCAAGAAGATGGAATGGGACACTAACAATAAAGAGAAGGAAGATTTGAAAAAGGATCAAATAGAACTTTCAGAAATTTTTTAAAAAGCAACAACATTGAAATTTGAAATTCCAAAGAAGGATTGAATAGCAGATTAGGAAAAGCTCATGAGACATTAGTGAGCTGGAAGACAGTTCCAGATGAGAGGGCAACGCAGAGATAAAGAAGTAGAAAACAACGAATATAGTAACCTAATATAATAATGAAATGGAAAAATATCAAAGAGCAAGAAAAAAAGTCTTAAAAGCATTCAAGTATTGAGCAAAAGATACAATTGTACTTACATGAAGCTTAGGAACGGGAAAAATGAATCCATGGTATTAGCTGTAAACAGTGGTTATCTCTGGGGGTTGAGGGAAGGGTTCCAACTGAAAAGGGCATGAGGGTACCCTTTGATACCCTTTGAGATAACGGACATGTTTTATATCTTTATATCCATGCTTTCATGGATACTTAAAATCTAAAAAGTCACTGAGCTGTACATTTAAGATTTTGTGCACTTTATTGTATGTATTTTACACCTTAATAAAAACATGACTTAAAAAAGCAATCAGAAAGAAGGAAAAAAAAAAACTATCTACAAAGGGATGACAGCTAGAGTAATAGCACACTTTCGGTCAGAAACAAAAAAGACCAGAATATAATTCAACAGTGACTTCAAAGTGCCAGGGGAAATAAACATCAAATTAGAGCCTTTTACCTGGTAGAACCATTACCAATGAATGAGGGTGACTAATGAGATTTTCATGCCAAGACTAAAACCACCTCTAAAATATGTGCTTCAGCAAGAAGGGTTAGGGTGGTTGAATCAAAATAGCAAAGCGCTGGGTGAATCTACATAAGCATTAACTTTCACAAATAATGATTTTGATAAGATGATGGATGATCACTAAACTTGTGGTGATCATTTCATGATGTATGTGAATCAAACCAGCATGCTGTACATCTTAAACCTCCACAGTACTGTATGTCAATTATATTTCAATAAAATGGGGAAAATTATTTAAAATAATTCTGAAGGGTTTTATTTTAATTTTTGGCCGTGCTGTGTGGCATGCAGGATCTTAGTTCCCCGACCAGGGATTGAACCCGTGCCCCCTGCAGTGGAAGTATGAAGTCTTAACCACTGGACCGCCAGGGAATGAAGCATTTTAAAAATTAGGTGGATTATCTTGCAGACACACGCTCATGTGAAATGATCTGTGACAAGGTTATTCACTGCTACATTTTTTGAAACAGCATTAATTAGAAACAACCTCAATATCCATTAATAGGGGAAATAATTAAATAGATTGCATTACATCCATACATTGGACTGTACATTCAGCCATTGAATTATATTTCTGAGTGTGATATAGAATAAATGTATTTCTATATGAGTCAGATTTCTCTTCATTAACAACTACAACACATCAGTGGGTTATAACAATGAACATGAATTTCTCATATGCTCCATCTAAGGAGAAGAAGACAGTGAATAATTGTAAACATTAAAACACTCTTTCACAATTGGTAAGTGAAAAAAGCAGAGTGCAGAACAGTGTGTGCAGTGTCCTACCATTTGGATAAAATAAATCAAAACAAAAGAATCCATTACATAATTGTTTTATGTACAAGTTCTCTGGAAGAATGCACTTGAAATTAGCAAAGATGATGCATACGAACTGAGTGGCAGTGAATAGTGGTAGACTAGAGACATTTCACTCTACATATACCTTTGGTACATTTTGAAATTTCTACCATTTGAATGTACTGTCTAAGCAAAAATTAAGTTTTCTGTATTGTTTGGGTGGAGGCTAGAGATATTAACTTTAGACCTGATTAAAAAATACACATGCAGGACTTCCCTGGTGGTGCAGTGGTTGAGAATCCACCTGCCAATGCAGGAGACACGGGTTCGATACCTGGTTCGGGAAGATCCCACATACTGCGGAGGAACTAAGCCCGTGCACCACAACTACTGAGGCTGCGTGCCACAACTACTGAAGCCTGTGCACCTAGAGCTGGTGCTCCACAGCAAGAGAAGCCACCGCAATAATGAGAAGCCCACGCACCGCAACGAAGAGTATCCCCCGCTCGCCGCAACTAGAGAAAGCCCACCCGCAGCAACGAAGACCCAATGTAGCCAAAAATAAATAAATAAATGAATAAATTAAAGAAAAAAGAAAATACACATGTTAAGATTACTATAAGTATAACCACAAAAAAAATAGAAATTGAATGTACAGCTAAAATGGCACAGGAAGAGGGGTAAAAAAATTATCTTGAGCACTTTAAAAAAACATACTTAAGAACCATTTGTGTTTCCTTTTCTGTGAACTATCTTTCCATATCATTTGTTCTATTTCTATTGTGTTGTTGATCTTTTTTTGTTATTGATATCTAGGGGCTCTTTATTAGGAAGATAAGCCCTTTGTGATACAAGTTGCAAATATTTTTGCCCAGTTTGTGACAGAAGATTTTATTAAATGTAGGCAAATTTTCAATCCTTTCTTTGTAACTTGAGTTGTAGTTAGAAAGATTATATTCCAAGGTTACAAAATAATTAATCTATATTTTCTTCAATAGTTCCCATAGGTCCTATGTGAGTCTCATTTCCCCAAACTTTTATCTCCTTATAGGCGGGAACAATAATGGGTATATCTGCATGTCATCCATGGGGCCTAATCCCCCATG
Source organism: Balaenoptera ricei (assembly GCF_028023285.1). Classification (NCBI taxonomy): domain Eukaryota; kingdom Metazoa; phylum Chordata; class Mammalia; order Artiodactyla; family Balaenopteridae; genus Balaenoptera; species Balaenoptera ricei. Next base: position 79,772,170 of record NC_082643.1, read on the forward strand.
TGCATTTTCTCCAATAGGTAACACTTTTCTGCTGATGATGTTAAATTTCTCTCTAATCACTGATTAGTGTCCTCTATGGTCTAAGACAATTGAAATGTCGTTAGCAATTATTTTGCAACAAGTGATTGGATTTCAACCACATTACAAATAAGGATATTGAGGTTTAGAGATTTTAAGAAACTTGTCCAGCATCACATAGTTAAAAAGTAATGAAGTTGGAATTGAAACTCAGATAGCTTGGCTATAGAGCCTATAACTGTAACCCCAATGGGTTGTAGTGGGCACAACCTAGAAATGATATAGATTTTTTTTTTCTTTTTTAAAATCACTGGTACCATGTGGGAAATGAAGGCAGCAAAATGATACTGGTTTTCTGACACAGAGCTGCAAACACTGAATGGGTGATATGAAAACATAGTTTATAAATCTAATTTGTTCATTTATCCAAGGATAGTAATACTCAAACGGCAATTTATGAAGTGTTCTCATCTAGATAATCTCATGACATTCTTTCAACAAGGAGATACTTTAGTTGTTAAAATATTATCTGTCTTATACTAGAATGAGAGGGAAAATTATATATACATATATACACACACACACACAGAGTGTTGTTTATAGCTATGTTATATCAGCAAAGAATTGGAAACGACTTAAATGTCCTTCTAGCTAGGGGATGAAAAACGGATGCAGAACCGAGTGTATAATGTGCAACCATTTGTGAGCAAATATAGGCTATTTCAACTTCTTCATCGTTTTGAGTTTTCTAAATTCAGAAAATGGCCTACTGAATGTTTCTTTCATCATTGTGATAGTCAAGATTCTCCCAAATAAAACGTATACCTTGGCCACAAACTCAGGGTCTGTTTCATCCACAAGGTCAGTCCATTCAACTGCGACTACATGTTCTCTATTAGTTTAGGTTTCCACTCGTCAGCCAGCTTCTGGCTTGAGCTGCTAACCGGTGATTCTCAAAGCAGCAGAACCGTCAAATCTTCTTTTTGTTATTGATGATCGAGATGATATTGATGACAGAGAATAAATGATAGAGAACAACATTGACTGAACTCTGGGTGACTTCCCAGGCTTCTTTCAGAATCCTTTTCTTTGTCTCACTTTGTGAAATTGGTTTTTGTTGCTTGCCACAGAAATGCATACTCCAGGGCAAATGTCACGGCATCACGCAATTTAACAGTTTCTTGTCCAGCCAAATGTATACTCTCTGAACAGACAGAGGATGTAGATCTCAAATGAGCCCATCTTTCTCAAGCAGCAGCACAAACTCAACCTTATTTAAATCTCTTGAGATCTTATCAACAAAGATCTTGGTGGGGAAATTCCCTGGTGGTCCAAAGGTTAGGACTCCGCACTTTCCTGCCGAGGCCCCAGGTTTGATCCCTGGTCGGGGAACTAAGATCTCACAAGTCACATGGCATGGCCAAAAAAATTAAAAGATAATTATATTCTTTAACACAAAACAAACAAAGATCTTGGTTCCCATTCTGGGGTTGCACACCAGAGCACATGCCTTCTAAAGGAAGATGGTCTTATTTCCTCTGCCTTGTGGTTACATCCACCACGCAGCTGGTTCACTCAAGCAAATCCTTCAACAGCTCTCTCCGTGGATTCTTGTACTTTGCTCATATTTCTCCCTTTGTTTGTTGGTCTTCATAACTCAACACAAAACTGTAATTTTGTTCCAGAACAGGCACATAATTAAAAGGAATCACTGACTTCATCCCTTCGACATATATACACTACCAAATGTAAAATAGATAGCTAGTGGAAAGCAGCTGCAGAGCACAGGGAGATCAGCTCGGTGCTTTGCGACCACCTAGAGGGGTGGGATAGGGAGGGTGTGAGGGAGATGCAAGAGGGAGGGGATATGGGGATATACGTATGCATATAGCTGATTCACTGTTATACAGCAGAAACTAACACAACATTGTAAAGCAATTATACTCCAATAAAGATGTTAAAAAAAAAAAAAAGGAATCACTGAGAACCTAAAGGCGTGACAAATCCCTTCCTTTGAACTACTGGAGCCCAAGAGAGCTCTCTGAGAGCAAGAAGTACGCTTTCATCACGGCTGACACATGAGCTACGCGTTCTGTCTGAAATAGCTCATCAGCTCCTCTTGCCTCCCTTCTGTGGGAGGCCTGCGCGACAATGGATACATCCATTCATGTCTCTTTTTAATGGAACCCCATTGCCTTTACCTGATTCCCCTTTTATTGTACAGGGCAAAGCAGGAGTGGGCAAACTGACTGGTGATAACCAGCACATGGCACTTGGAACAACTAGACGCTCTGGGCGTGCCACCCCTCCCCCACTCCTATCAAGTATCGCCAAAAAATCAAACCCGAATCAGATCATGCTTCTCCACCTTCCATGTCACCTTACAGGAAACGTAAGGCACAGAAAAACATGTTAACTACATCATGAGGAGGCAATTAGCAAGATTCAAAATGTGGGGAACCCTACAGGGCAAATGATTTGGTCGTTTGGAATAAATTAAAAAAGGCAAGAGAAAAGAAAAAAGAGATGAAGACTTTATAGATTAAAAGAGATTTTAAGAGACCTATCAACCAAATGCAGTAAGTGGATACTATTTGAATCCTGATTCAAGCAAAGAGTAAACAACATGTATGAGACAAATGGGGAGATTTGCACACTGACTAGATAATTGATGATGTTAAGGAAGGAATTGTAAACATTTAAAAATGTGTGACAATAGTAGTATGGTTGCGTGTGTGTGTGTGTGTGTGTGAGAGAGAGAGAGAGAGAGAGAGAATATGTCCTTATCTTGTACAGATACATACTGAAATATTCACAGATACAATGACAGGTCTGGGATTTGCTTCCGAATTGTCCTGTAGAAGGATGGGGATTGAGGAAGATTTAGATGTAACGGGATTGGACATGAATGGGGGATTTGCTCTAGCTGGGTGATGGGTACTTCGAGGTCCATTGTACAATTCTTTGTATATGTTTGAAATTTTCCGTAAGTTTAAAAAGGAAAAGGTGCAAGTCAAATATCGAAATCACCGAAGGTTCTGGGCAGGTGTTTTTAAGCGGTGGTGTAAATTGGAAGAAGGGCAGCTGGGGAACTAACTGAAGAAAAAAACTGATTTGGGGCTGGGTTACACTGAACACAATTTGAGGACATCTGAGTAGGAAAGTTCAAGGAATCAGGTGGTAATATAGGGTCGGAACTTGGGAGAGAAGTCTGTAGTCCTACACTTAGGACAATTACAGCCTTGAGCATAAAGACACTTTCAGAGGGTAGAGAATCGATGATTCCACCTCGGGAATGAAATGACTTAGGGTTCAGAAGGAAAATATAAGGAAGCCTGCTGAACCAGCAAAGGAGATAATTAGCTCAAGCCTCCACCTAAAATTTACTTTGGATTTAGGAACCTTTATCAGATATGGAGCTACATTTCACTGTTGCCACCTAGAGATTTGTAAAAAAAAATAGTTAAGGTGAAATAGTTCAGAACAATGTATTTTAAGAACACAATCAGGCCTCATCATCTCTGTAAACTGCAACCCTAACTTCCCTTTGGAAGTTGCACAATGCTATTTTGAAGTGGTTTCAAACGCTTATTTGACCTGGAGCTGGCTCTTTGGTCCGTGTGCCCAGCTCCATTCTGGACTAGGTTTGCACCAAACACCAAAGTGGCTTTCACTGGATGCGAACGGGAAGTGGCCACTAGCTGTTTCGAAAATTTTAATTTCAGGGACCTACACAAGGAAGCCAGGGCAACAGAAACCAGATTCCCCAACAGTGCTCTCCACCCTGCTCACCCTGCGCTTAGGTCCGAGGACCTCATCTCTCCAGGCAGCTGTCTTTCTCCTCCAGTGAGTCTAAGTTACTGCACTGTGCTTACATGGAGAAGTCTATCAAAGTGGCGTTATTTTAAACTTTGCTTCCCGTCTGCCTAAGAGTGTGACATCTTGCTTTCAATAGTTGGGTTACTCTACACAAAGTATGTTGGTAGCAAGAACAGGACAGAAGGATGATGCAGGAAAATGGCATTCAAACAGCCTCCCAGAGTCAAATTGTTTTGAACAAAAATGTTAGGAGTTTGAACTTGATGTTCTTGAAAAAGACAAGTCCAAAAGGGGACATTACAGAGTGGTTTGCCCATAGTTCAAATACCTTACTATTGCAATGCAGCAGTCTTCTGCGTACATGTGACTTCCTCTGCTTTCCGAGGCGAAGTTTGAGATCACCAAGCCTGTTTATCATCAGTATCCAGAAAAGTGCCTGACTCATAGCAAAATTCAAGCATGACTCAGTCAGTGAACATATGAACGAATGCACAAATAAGTCTCAGGATGTAGTCTTTTAGGAAGTAGAAATTATAAATATGATTTAGATGCCATTCTTTCAAAATCCCTTAAAAGGAGGGCATATTCACTTTTTCCGTCACTTAAAGCATTTATTTTTAAAACCATGTTTCCAGGGACTTCTCTGGTGGCGCAGTGGTTAAGAATCCGCCTGCCAATGCAGGGGACATGGGTTTGATCCCTGGTCCGAGAAGATCCCACATGCCAAGGAGCAAATGCGCCCGTATGCCACAACTACTGAGCCGGCGCTCTAGAGCACGTGCACCGCAACGAAGAGTAGCCCCCGCTCGCCACAACTAAGAGAAAGCCCGCGTGCAGCAACGAAGACCCAACGCGGCCAAAAATAAACAAACTAATTAAAAAAAATTTAAAACCATGTTTCTAATGTCAAGAAATAACAATACCGTCCCTTAACAGCATGATGACTGAGTTAAACCGATGAGCTAAATTAATGACAGCTACTGCCAATGTTTCTTAGAGGAAAGAATAAAGGTGTTTATTTCATAGAGACACCATGAGGAAAAATAAAAAAAAAAAACAATTGGCTTGCATTTCCTCCTGCAAGTCAGTCTCTCAGACTTAATTTGGAATTTGTTCTTTCTAGGCACCAAGAGAAAATGGGTTGCCACCTTTACACTCAAACTGGACGGTCTTCCCCACGTAGTTTAGCTATGAGAAGGCAGAGGGGGCTGCTACACAGCGCTCCGTCCCCATCACTGCCTTCCTCCCCTGCAGAACATTTCCTGGCATCTGCACGTCATGTGGTTCTGCCTTCCTCTGCATGTCACGTGGTTCTGCCCTCCTCGTCCCCAATTTCAGCACCCCTCCCTTCAGGCTGCAAGGTAAGGCAGGACAGGAACACACGGCTGCCTGTCTCTTCGGTACAAAGTGTTTTTCCCCCATCTCAGATGTTAGGTCTTGTAAGAGGGCTAGTTAAGCATTCTGCCAAAGAGAACTGCCAATGATTTATGATTGCTGATGGTGCCCTTAATGGATTTTTATATAATTTAAAGACCTGCAGCATGATATGACCTCAGAGACCATTTAGTAAAATCTCTTTATTTTTATTTATTTATTTTTTGGTTTTTTTTTTTTTAATTAATTAATTTATTTTGTTTTTGTTTTTGGCTGTGTTGGGTCTTTGTTTCTGTGCGAGGGCTTTCTCTAGTTGAGGCAAGTGGGGGCCACTCTTCATCGCGGTGCGCGGGCCTCTCACTATCGCGGCCTCTCTTGTTGCGGAGCACAGGCTCCAGAAGCGCAGTCTCAGTAGTTGTGGATCACGGACCCAGTTGCTCCGCGGCATGTAGGATCTTCCCAGACCAGGGCTCGAACCCGTGTCCCCTGCATTAGCAGGCAGATTCTCAACCACTGCGCCAGCAGGGAAGCCCTCTTTATTTTTAAAATGACAAAATTATCACCCAAAGTCCACAGTTTACATTAGTATTCACTCTTGGTGTTGTACATTCTATGGATTAGGACACATGTATAATGACATGTATTCACTATTACAGTATCATACAGAAAATTTTTTTTACTGCCATAAAAATCCTCTGTGCTCTGCCTATTCATCTCTCCTTCCCCCTTGACCCCCGGCAATTCACTGATCTTTTTCTTGTTTCCACAGTTTGGATGATAATGACGCGTTAACGCAGGTCCATCAATAGTAACAAATGCACCACTGCGGTAGGGTGTCGATAATGGGGGAGGCTGTGCATGGGGTGGGGGCAGGGTGGGTACGGGATATCTTTGTACCTTCCTTCAATTTTGCTGTGAACCTAGCACTGCCCTAAAAAAAAACCAAAGTCTTAAAAAATAACAAAATGGAGACTTTGACAGGCTAAGTGACCTGACTCAGGTCACAGAGCTGGCTCTCCATGGTCCAACACTAGAATGTAGGGTCTTTATGGTGCAAGCTTTATGCACCACACGTTGCTACCCTGCATCCCGCAATAACAAGAAAAAGTCAAGAAATACTTACTGGAGGATCTCCTCTAGGTCCAACTGAATCACCCGCTCACGAGAGGGAAGTGGGGCAGGTCCTGAAGTTTACATCTGGGTTCTGTTTTCACCATCTCCCCACCTCCGTCCAGGACCGCACACACCCCAGTGCCTCCAGGCTTTTGCTAACGCTGTGCTCTGTGCCTGGAAGACTTCCTCCTCCATCTCCAGCTGCTACTTGCCCCTGAAGGTGACGCTTCCTCTGGGCAGAATGAATCCCTCTCTCACAATCCTCAACTCTGAGTACTTTGCAGATAACTCAATTATAGAATGTGTTAAGTACTGTAGTTACTTATTAGCCCTCCAATTAGACCCTGAGCTCCATCAAGCAGGACTGGATCTTAATTACATTCGCACTTCCAGAAACAAACTCTGTGATGGGGTACAATTTATGTGCTCACAAAAATGTAGAGAGGACACAAATCTGAAGTTTCTCTTTTCCAGAGTACACTTTAAGAGTACACTGTATTTAAAAATAAATATAGCTTCTACAATGAAGCAGCTGATAGAATATATTGAATATTGTACACTTAAGAGTTCTGGTAGGGGACAAACTATGTATCACTAAGATATACAAATATTCTTTCCTTTACATTAGAAACATGATTGTCAATGGTACTGTAATTTTTCATTGTTCTGAAACTGTTAATAACCATTTAAGTTAATAATAATATAGGCAATCATTTGCTTTAAAAATAAAAAATCACACAAAATATATAAAGTATATAAAGAACAGTTTGGTCCTCAGTCATGGGTACTCAATGGGAGTCATTTTGGAAGGTTATAAGGCCATCAATTATGAGGAGGCACAGATTAAATAATGAACTTGGAAAAGTCTAGTTTTAGATTATGATCACGTAAGAACAAGGCAAAAAAAATCAAGGTCAGGTAGTCACTGTTTAGAGTCCTTGCTGCTTTAGGACCAAAATTACATTAATTGTGTTAAAGCAAAAAACTACAATAATCTACTTTGCAAGTTTCAAATAACCAATTGTTTCATTCAAGATTTAAAGAGATAAAGTAAATGTTAACACACTGAACAAAGATGGTTAAGCTGTTTTTTCCTAGCACATACACAATGTATAATGGTACATTATTAGAATTAAAGTTTTAGATCAAAAAACTATCTTTTTAAAGTATCTTTTGCTCTACTTTATAGGTTCCTGTGAATTGTATTTTCCCTAAACACAGCATTTGATCTGTTTATCTATTTTACTTTATAAGCAATTGATAGAAATGTAAATATACATATATGTAGAAGTGGCTATCTTTTACATAGGACAGCCCAGAATTTAGTAATATGTATAGGCCTTCTGGCTGTTTTACTTACACATAAAATGAATTTTAGAGAAGAAACATATTTGGTATTTATTCTAATGAAAGCATATTAATTACAATATATTTTTGAAGGTTAGTTATTTTTAAAATCTTCATTTTTAAATTCAGATGATGCTCAACCTTTTAACAGGAAGGTTGGTTTGTTAGATTTGGCCATCTTTCTTTATTACTCTTAAAGTTCAAATATAAAACAAGGAGGAATGTACGTCTATTAAAAAAATATGAATACTTGTAGCAATAGTTTAAATTATTTGGCCCACAAAAATATTGCTTAAGAAATCAAGTTCAGCTTAATTGTAGGGAAATGTAATTATGTCCAAGGCTGGGATAGTTTACTCTCCTTTTGGCTGCAGGTTATACTTTTGTGGCTGGAAAAAATGTTCTTCAATAGCACTGACTAGTTCATTTAGTTCTTTCTTCAGCTGCTCGGGATCACTGCAAAATAAAGGGGAAAAAAATTCCAGGTCAGTGGATTATTCCAAAGCATATTTTAAAGACTCCTCACATAGATCAATTAACATTGATATTTACCCTTAAGCGGAGGGCTAAATCAGACAAAACAGAACTCCAGCTACTTAAGCATGGGAACACATCTGTGATGTAGACAAAAAACTCATGTGACAATATTCATTATTTTCCGCAAAGGCCTTCCTGAGGTCTCTACTATAAACAAAAGCACCCCTTTGCACTTCTCGTAAGAATTTTTAGGAAACACAATGTGTAGCCTAGCGTCCCTAAAAGCTCTGTCTGTACCTAACAGTGCAGAGAAAACTTTCCTGACTTCAGCTGTCATTAAATTCTGCTGAACTTTTACAAATGACATGGCTGGCAAGTCTTTGGTCCCCCAGGATATGAATGTTCTTGATCCTGTTTGTCTTCAAACTATCGGGAGCTCGGCTACAGCGTCCTGTGTAAGGCCTTCCCAGGATGGAAGAGCTGGGGAGCCTCCTAGTGGGCCAGCTGGTCACTCACCCGGAACTCAGACCCCCTGAGACCCCCTGTTTATTTTATTTTATTTTTTTTAACATCTTTATTGGAGTATAATTGCTTTACAATGGTGTGATAGTTTCTGCTTTATAACAAGGTGAATCAGCTATACATATACATATATCGCCATATCTCCTCCCTCTTGCATCTCCCTCCCACCTTCCCTACCCCACCCCTCTAGGTGGACACAAAGCACCGAGCTGATCTCCCTGTGCTATGCGGCTGCTTTTTATTCTACTTTGGGAACAAAAGGGTCACAACTAAAGTATAAACAAAAATCTTGGGAACTAGATCCCTTTAAGGAAACTAAGTTTTCAAGCATGTGGAAAACACTCATTTATGTGCAAACAATTGGAAGGTTGATAACAGATAAAACAGACTTGTAATTAGACAGGTGTCTAATTTATGTGGCAGCCTTACATATCAGGTTACTAGTATGAGGTGAGTTACTATAAGTACTTAAAACCAAAAAGCTCAATACAAAAATGTAAATCCTTCAATTCAAACTTTTAATACTTCATACTTGACCACCTTTAATATATGCAAACTTAATTTTAACAGAAAGGGCAATCTTTGTAATTAGTTACTATCATTTTTGCATTGTAACAGCTAACCAGTACAACTAAAACAATCCATTTTATTACAGACATTAATTCTGGCTGTACTACTTACTAGCTGTGTGCCCTTGGGCAAGTGATTTAACCTTTCAAAGGCCCAGATTCCTCATCTGTAAAATTGAGATAAAGACTTTATTTTCTCAAGAGAGTTGTTGTATAGATTGAGATAAATTATAGAAAGCAATTAGCACAGAACCTGGCCCAAAAACCTCAATAAATGTAGCTATCATTATAATTATTTTTACCCCCCATTGGTAACATATATAGTAATTATGCTTCATAAATACATATGAATTACACAAGTCTTTTCTTTTCCTTCTCCATAAATGTGCTTTGAAGAAAATAACCGTTCTCAGGAAGGCACACTGACTAATAATTACTGTTTTTTTTTAAAAAATATAAATTTATTTATTTATTTAGTTTTGGCTGAGTTGGGTCTTTGTTGCTGCACGCGGGCTTTCTCTAGTTGTGGCGAGAGGGGGCTACTCTTCATTGCGGTGCGCGGGCCTTTCATTGTGGTGGCTTCTCTTGTTGCGGAGCACGGGCTCTAGGCGTGCGGGCTTCAGTAGTTGTGGCACGTGGGCTCAGTAGTTGTGGCTCGTGGGCTCTAGAGCACAGGCTCAGTAGTTGTGGCGCACGGGCTTAGTTGCTCTGCGGCATGTGGCATCTTCCCGGACCAGGGCTCAAACCCGTGTCCCCTGCATTGGCAGGCGGATTCCTAACCACTACGCCACCAGGGAAGCCCTTATTGGTTTTCTTAAAACAATATACATAAAACAAAACTCATCAATGAATTTACTATATATCTCCTGCTGGTTTTGTTTCTCTGTTAGCACCCTGGCTTGACATTATTACCTAAATCTTGAGATAGTAAGAGAGTGTCCTTGTTCTTAGGAATTGAGTATTGAAGTCTGCGACTTATTTTCAAATGGCTGAGAAAACAAATAAACCAACCCAAATATATAATATTGATATGTATGGTGAGTGAGAGCAAATATTGCAAAATGTTAGCAACTGCTGAAACTAGGTTAGGGTAGGCAAACTATGGCTTGCGGCCTGTTTGTGTAAATAGTTTTATTGGAACACAGCCACACCTATTCTTTTATGTCTGTGGCAGCTTTCCAGCTACAACAGCAGAGCTGAGTGGTTATAACAAGGGCTATATGGTCTGCAATCCCTAAAATAGTTACTATTTGGCTCTTTACAGAAAAAGTTTGTCAACCCCTAGTCTATGTGAGGAGTATGTGGGTATTCACTATATTATTTCTACATTTCTATAGGTTTGAAATTTTTCACAATAAAAAGTTGGACAAAACTAAAGACATCAAGGGAATTCCCTGGCAGTCAAGTGGTTAGGACTCTGTGCTTTCACTGCCGAGGGCACAGGTTTGATCCCTGGTTGGGGAACTAAGATCCCACAAGCTGTGCGGCACAGCCAAAAAAACCCCCCAAAACAAAAAACAAACAAAAAACAACAACTAAAGACATCAACCCCAACAAAAATATTTTTTAAAAGCAGGACTTATATTTGAAAAAGATTTTCTATTCAAAAGGGTTAGTGGGTTGCGGAATTCTATGAATGAATGAAATTCATGATATAAAATATATTAATAATATTTAACGTTATCAGAAAGTAAGGAAACCTTAGCCATGGCTTTATTGTTGTTGTGTGTTAGTTATGCTCATGCCTTGCTTGAGCCCTGACAGTATATCTATGGGTTGACCTAGTGCCTAATGTTTCATTTAGTAAATGGGAGCAACATTTCAATGACTATAATAAAAGGACAAATTTTCAAAGTATTTTCAGCAATTCAGAAACTAATATTTGAATTTAAGTCCACTCAATAAGCCATGTGAAAAATGTAAATACCATAGATCCTTAAACAGTAAGTTGTATTGTTATTATAAAAGAAAGTTTTCTAAAATATTACACATATTTTCACAGGATAATGAAAAGGAAAAAATACATAGAGAAAATAGATCTTTAAATTGGACTTATGTCCATTTGTTTTCAAAAGAATGAGATACAGAAATATGAAAACACTAAGTGAGAATGAGAATTATTCAGAAGAAGATTCAGGGCTGATTTGGGTGTGGCTTGCTATTTCCTTTATGATAAAGTCCCCAACAGGTGACTATTCTGAGCTCTTGTATCCATGTTTTATAGTTTTGTTTTGTTTTAATATTTCTTGCGTTGCTATCAGCCCTCACTTCTTCATGCCTAAGGAAAGTCCAACTGTAGCAAATCTTCCCTGCCCCTCTAATCTGCTACATTTAATCTGCTATTAGCTCGCTGATTTAAGATGCTCAGAAAATTTCCTCTGCTCTTATTTCCACACAACGTAAATTTGGTTCACAAGCCAGAAAAACCCTATGGACAAAGCTTTGGAGTGTATGTACCATTACTACCTAGGCCTGTGTCGTCTACTACAGTAGCCACTAGCCACACGTGGCTATGGTGCAATTGAAATGTGGTTAGTTCAGCAGAGGAACTGAATTTTTCATTTCATTTAAGTTAACTAATTGAAATTCAAATTTGAAAACTAGCACTTGATTCAGTTATTGGAAAACTTAAGTATGTTTGCAACAACTTGGGTGTCAAAATCTACTTTTTCAACTGCAAATTTTATGAACTCTAAATACAGATTAAGGGGACCTCCCTGGTGGTCCAGTGGCTAAGACTCCACGCTCCCAATGCAAGGGGCCTGGGTTTGATCCCTACTCGGGGAACTAGAGCCCACATGCCGCAACAAAAGATCCAACATGCCGCAACAAAAGATCCTGCATGCCGCAACGAAGATCTCACGAGCCGCAACTAAGACTCGGCACAGCCAAATAAATAAATATTAAAAAAAAAAATACATTTAAAGTATTTCCAGAGGAGATTAACCAAGATGGCGGAGTAGAAGGACGTGCTGTCACTCCCTCTTGCGAGAGCACCAGAATCACAACTGACTGCTGGACCATCATTGACAGGAAGACCCTGGACTTCACCAAGGAGGATACCCCACGTCCAAGGACAGAGGAGAAGCCACAGTGAGACGGTAGGAGGGGCGCAAGCAGAGTAAAATCAAACCCCGTAACTGCTGGGTGGGTGACTCACAGACTGGCGAACACTTATACCACAGAAGTCCACCCACTGGAGTAAAGGTTCTGAGCCCCACGTCAGGCTTCCCAACCTGGGGGACAGGCAACGGGAGGAGGAATTCCTAGAGAATCAGACTTTGAAGCCTAGTGGGAATTGGATTGCAGGACTTTGACGGGACTGGGGGAAACAGAGACCCCACTCTTGGAGGGCACACACAAAGTAATGTGTGCATCAGGACCCAGGGGAAGGAGCAGTGAGCCTGGGGGAGACTGAACCAGACCTACCTGCTGGTGTTGGGGGGTCTCCTGCAGAGGCGAGTGGTGGCTCTGTTTCACCGTGGGGATAAGGACACTGGCAGCAGAGGTTCTGGGAAGTTCTCCTTGGCGTGAGCCCTCCCAGAGTCTGCCATTAACCCCACCAAAGAGCACGGGTAGGCTCCAGTGTTGGGTTGCCTCAGGCAAAACAGCCAACAGGGAGGGAACCCAGCCCCACCCATCAACAGTCAAGTGGATTAAGGTTTTACTGAGCTCTGACCGCCACAGCAACAGGGAGGGAACCCAGCCCCACCCATCAACAGTCAAGTGGATTAAGGTTTTACTGAGCTCTGACCGCCACAGCAACAGTCAGCTCTACCCACCACCAGAGCCTCCCATCAAGCCTCTTAGATAGCCTCAACCACCAGAGGGCAGACAACAGAAGCAAGAAAAACTATAATCCTGCAGCCTGTGGACCAAAAACCACAGTTACAGAAAGATAGAGAAGATGAAAAGGCAGAGAGCTATGTACCAGATGAAGGAACAAGAAAAAACCCCAGAAAAACAACTAAATGAAGTGGAGATAGGCAACCTTCCAGAAAAAGAATTCAGAATAATGATAGTGAAGATGATCCAGGACCTTGGAATAAGAATGGAGGCAAAGATTGAGAAGATGCAAGAAATGATTAACAAAGACCTAGAAGAATTAAAGAACAAACAAACAGAGATGACCAATACAATAACTGAAATGAAAACTACACTAGAAGGAATCAATAGCAGAATAACTGAGGCAGAAGAACACATAAGTGACCTGGAAGACAGAATGATGGAATTCACTGCTGCGGAACAGACTAAAGAAAAAAGAATGAAAAGAAATGAAGACAGCCTAAGAGACCTCTGGGATAACATTAAACGCAACAACATTCGCATTATAGGGGTCCCAGAAGGAGAAGAGAGAGAGAAAGGACCAGAGAAAATATTTGAAGAGATTATAGTCGAAAACTTCCCTAACATGGGAAAGGAAATAGCCACCCAAGTCCAGGAAGCGCAGAGAGTCCCATACAGGATAAACCCAAGGAGAAACACGCCGAGACACATAGTAATCAAAGTGGCAAAAATTAAAGACAAAGAAAAATTATTGAAAGCAGCAAGGGAAAAACGACAAATAACATACAAGGGAACTCCCATAAGGTTAACAGCTGATTTCTCAGCAGAAACTCTGCAAGCCAGAAGGGAGTGGCATGATATACTTAAAGTGATGAAAGGGAAGAACCTACAACCAAGATTACTCTACCCGGCAAGGATCTCATTTAGATTTGATGGAGAAATCAAAAGCTTTACAGACAAGCAAAAGCTAAGAGAATTCAGCACCACCAAACCAGCTCTACAACAAATGCTAAAGGAACTTCTCTAAGTGGGAAACACAAGAGAAGAAAAGGACCTACAAAAACAAACACAAAACAATTAAGAAAATGGTCATAGGAACATACATATCGATAATTACCTTAAACGTGAATGGATTAAATGCCCCAACCAAAAGACATAGACTGGCTGAATGGATACAAAAACAAGACCCATATATATGCTGTCTACAAGAGACCCACTTTAGACCTAGGGACACATACAGACTGAAAGTGATGGGATGGAAAAAGATATTCCATGCAAATGGAAATCAAAAGAAAGCTGGAGTAGCTATACTCATATCAGATAAAATAGACTTTAAATTAAAGAATGTTACAAGAGACAAGGAAGGACACTACATAATGATCCAGGGATCAATCCAAGAAGAAGATATAACAATTATAAATATATATGCACCCAACATAGGAGCACCTCAATACATAAGGCAACTGCTAACAGCTATAAAAGAGGAAATCGACAGTAACACAATAATAGTGGGGGACTTTAACACCTCACTTACACCAATGGACAGATCATCCAAAATGAAAATAAATAAGGAAACAGAAGCTTTAAATGACACAATAGACCAGATAGATTTAATTGATATATATCGGACATTCCATCCAAAAACAGCAGATTACACGTTCTTCTCAAGTGCGCACGGAACATTCTCCAAGATAGATCACATCTTGGGTCACAAATCAAGCCTCAGTAAATTTAAGAAAATTGAAATCATATCAAGCATCTTTTCTGACCACAACGCTATGAGATTAGAAATGAATTACAGGGAAAAAAACGTAAAAAGGACAAACACATGGAGGCTAAACAATACGTTACTAAATAACCAAGAGATCACTGAAGAAATCAAAGAGGAAATCAAAAAATACCTAGAGACAAATGACAATGAAAACACGACGACCCAAAACCTATGGGATGCAGCAAAAGCGGTTCTAAGAGGGAAGTTTATAGCTATACAAGCCTACCTAAAGAAACAAGAAAAAGCTCAAGTAAACAATCTAACCTTACACTTAAAGAAACTAGAGAAAGAAGAACAAACAAAACCCAAAGTTAGCAGAAGGAAAGAAATCATAAAGATCAGAGCAGAAATAAATGAAATAGAAACAAAGAAAACAATAGCAAAGATCAATAAAACTAAAAGTTGGTTCTTTGAGAAGATAAACAAAATTGATAAACCATTAGCCAGACTCATCAAGAAAAAGAGGGAGAGGACTCAAATCAATAAAATCAGAAATGAAAAAGGAGAAGTTACAACAGACACCGCAGAAATACAAAGCATCCTAAGAGACTACTACAAGCAACTTCATGCCAATAAAATGGACAACCTGGAAGAAATGGACAAATTCTTAGAAAGGTATAACCTTCCAAGACTGAACCAGGAAGAAATAGAAAATATGAACAGACCAATCACAAGTAATGAAATTGAAACTGTGATTAAAAATCTTCCAACAAACAAAAGTCCAGGACCAGATGGCTTCACAGGTGAATTCTATCAAACATTTAGAGAAGAGCTAACACCCATCCTTCTCAAACTCTTCCAAAAAATTGCAGAGGAAGGAACACTCCCAAACTCATTCTATGAGGCCACCATCACCCTGATACCAAAACCAGACAAAGACACTACAAAAAAAGAAAATTACAGACCAATATCACTGATGAATATAGATGCAAAAATCCTCAACAAAATACTAGCAAACAGAATCCAACAACACATTAAAAGGATCATACACCACGATCAAGTGGGATTTATCCCAGGGATGCAAGGATTCTTCAATATACGCAAATCAATCAATGTGATACACCATATTAACAAATTGAAGAATAAAAACCATATGATCATCTCAATAGATGCAGAAAAAGCTTTTGACAAAATTCAACACCCATTTCTGATAAAAACTCTCCAGAAAGTGGGCATAGAGGGAACCTACCTCAACATAATAAAGGCCATATATGACAAACCCACAGCAAACATCATTCTCAATGGTGAAAAACTGAAAGCATTTCCTCTAAGATCAGGAACGAGACAAGGATGTCCACTCTCACCACTATTATTCAACATAGTTTTGGAAGTCCTAGCCACGGCAATCAGAGAAGAAAAAGAAATAAAAGGAATACAAATTGGAAAAGAAGAAATAAAACTGTCACTGTTTGCGGATGACATGATACTATACATAGAGAATCCTAAAACTGCCACCAGAAAACTGCTAGAGCTAATTAATGAATATGGTAAAGTTGCAGGATACAAAATTAATGCACAGAAATCTCTTGCATTCCTATACACTAATGATGAAAAATCTGAAAGAGAAATTATGGAAACACTCCCATTTACCATTGCAACAAAAAGAATAAAATACCTAGGAATAAACCTACCTAGGGAGACAAAAGACCTGTATGCAGAAAACTATAAGACACTGATGAAAGAAATTAAAGATGATACCAACAGATGGAGAGATATACCATGTTCTTGGATTGGAAGAATCAACATTGTGAAAATGAGTATACTACCCAAAGCAATCTACAGATTCAATGCAATCCCTATCAAATTACCAATGGCATTTTTTACGGAGCTAGAACAAATCATCTTAAAATTTGTATGGAGACACAAAAGACCCCGAATAGGCAAAGCAGTCTTGAGGCAAAAAAATGGAGCTGGAGGAATCAGACTCCCTGACTTCAGACTATACTACAAAGCTACAGTAATCAAGACAATATGGTACTGGCACAAAAACAGAAACATAGATCAATGGAACAAGATAGAAAGCCCAGAGATTAACCCACGCACCTATGGTCAACTAATCTATGACAAAGGAGGCAAAGATATACAATGGAGAAAAGACAGTCTCTTCAATAAGTGGTGCTGGGAAAACTGGACAGCTACATGTAAAAGAATGAAATTAGAATACTCCCTAACACCATACACAAAAATAAACTCAAAATGGATTAGAGACCTAAATATAAGACTGGACACTATAAAACTCTTAGAGGAAAACATAGGAAGAACACTCTTTGACATAAATCACAGCAAGATCTTTTTTGATCCACCTCCTAGAGTAATGGAAATAAAAACAAAAATAAACAAGTGGGACCTAATGAAACTTCAAAGCTTTTGCACAGCAAAGGAAACCATAAACAAGACGAAAAGACAACCCTCAGAATGGGAGAAAATATTTGCAAATGAATCAACGGACAAAGGATTAATCTCCAAAATATATAAACAGCTCATTCAGCTCAATATCAAAGAAACAAACACCCCAATCCAAAAATGGGCAGAAGACCTAAATAGACATTTCTCCAAAGAAGACATACAGACGGCCACGAAGCACATGAAAAGATGCTCAACATCACTAATTATTAGAGAAATGCAAATCAAAACTACAATGAGGTATCACCTCACTCCTGTTAGAATGGGCATCATCAGAAAATCTACAAACAACAAATGCTGGAGAGGGTGTGGTGAAAAGGGAACCCTCTTGCACTGTTGGTGGGAATGTAAATTGATACAGCCACTATGGAGAACAATATGGAGGTTCCTTAAAAAACTAAAAATAGAATTACCATATGACCCAGCAATCCCACTACTGGGCATATACCCAGAGAAAACCGTAATTCAAAAAGACACATGCACCCGAATGTTCATTGCAGCACTATTTACAATAGCCAGGTCATGGAAGCAACCTAAATGCCCATCAACAGACAAATGGATAAAGAAGATGTGGTACATATATACAATGGAATATTACTCAGCCATAAAAAGGAACGAAATTGAGTCATTTGTTGAGACGTGGATGGATCTAGAGACTGTCAGAGTGAAGTAAGTCAGAAAGAGAAAAACAAATATCGTATATTAATGCATGTATGCGGAACCTAGAAAAATGGTACAGATGAGCCAGTTTGCAGGGCAGAAGTTGAGACACAGATGTAGAGAATGGACATATGGACACCAAGGGGGGAAAACTGCGGTGGGGTGGGGATGGTGGTGTGCTGAATTGGGCGATTGGGATTGACATGTATACACTGATGTGTATAAAACTGATGCCTAATAAGAACCTGCAGTATAAAAAAACAAACAAAACAACTAATACTAAACTTTCATTGGGTTATTTGTATGGAAACATGTTAATATAAATGTTTCAGACATTACATGAAATTTCTAAAAATCTTATATTTGTATTTGTATGGAAATATGTATGGAAATATGTTAATATAAATGTTTCAGACATTACATGAAATTTCTAAAAATCATATTTGTATTTGTATGGAAATATGTATGGAAATATGTTAATATAAATGTTTCAGACATTACATGAAATTTCTAAAAATCTTATATTTGTACTTGTATGGAAATATGTATGGAAATATGTTAATATAAATGTTTCAGACATTACATGAAATTTCTAAAAATCTTATATGTTCTGGTATAATGTTATAAGTAATAATCCTATTTATTACTTTAAAATGTATATCTCAGAAATAACTAATTTTCTTGTCAACTGCATTATTATGAACTGTCATCAAATCTTTAACCGTGGTCATTTTTAAGTCTTTTGTCATTTACAGACAGTTCTGGGTGTACTCTGATGATTTTGCAAATATGTTCCTATAAAAGGGTTTCATCTTCAAGAAATACATGGAAAAGACTCTGACAAGTACAGGTTTCTGGTAACGGACTGTACTGCTGAACTGAATGAATAAGCATTTTCAGAACTCTAATGAAAAACTGATGAACTCATAAAAGTGCTAACAAAAGATCAAGATGAAAAAAAAAAAATTAATTACATGGGACTGAGTGAACTGATGAGGATGAGTATAATTTTTGTGACTTTCTGTCTGAATTAAAAAAAAAAAAAAAAAAATTCCACAAGGACTCAGAGGCAAAGAATATACAAATCAATTTTCACTGCAAAGTAAAGGAGCTGTTACAGTGGAGGATTACTGGACTGAATGTCAATACTATGACATAGTATGAGTGTGTTTCATGTTTGGTAATTGCAATCATTGTTGCTTTTGTTGTGGTCATCCATGTACAATGCTTGGTGTCAGTCGATTTATCTCTTGTAAAAATAAAATACAGTGTGTGTGTGTGTGTGAAAAAAAAAAAAAAAAAAAATAAAGTATTTCCAAAAAAATATAGCATTCGAATTTGAGATGTGTGGTAAGTGTAAAATACTGTATAGATTTTGAAGACTTAGTGTGAAAAAAATTTTTTAAAATATCTCATTAATAATTTTTATAGTGATTACATGTTGTAATGTTAATATTTAAAATACTTAGTTAAATAAATATATTATCTGTTTCTTTTCACTATTTAAAATTGTGTCTAGGAGAAAATTTCAAGTTGCATATGTGGCTCACATTTTATTCCTGTTGGACAGCACTGACTTAATTCACTTTTTAAAAAAATTTCCTGCTTTTTAAAAAATTATTTTTATTTATTTATTTATTTATCTTTATTTTTTGGCTGCGCTGGGTCTTCATTGCTGTGCACGGGCTTTCTCTAGTTGTGGCGAGCGGGGGCTACTCTTTGTTGCGGTACATGGGCTTCTCATTGCGGTGGCTTCTCTTGTTGTGGAGCATGGGCTCTAGGCACACGGGCTTCAGTAGTTGTGGCACGTGGGCTCAGTAGTTGTGGCTTGCGGGCTCTAGAGCGCAGGCTCAGTAGTTGTGGCACACGGGCTTAGTTGCTCCGCGGCACGTGGGATCTTCCCCGACCAGGACTTGAACTCCTGTCCCCTGCATTGGCAGGAGGATTCTTAACCACTGTGCCACCAGGGAAGTCCCAAATTTCCTGATTTTGAACTGTATTCTGAATAGAGAAATGATAGCTAAGTGACTGTTAAATAGGTGTATAACATGACATTTACACGTGCTAGCTACATGTACCACGGCTGATAAAGTTCAAAATGTTACAGGTGTTGGAAAGTGACCAACTCAAACCCTTAACCAAGGTCACAAAACACGACCCTGAAGCTATCAGACCATCGGCTCTTTGGTGGTAAGGACTCGTTCTGCTGTGGCTCTTCATCTGCCCCAAGACCCAGCATGACTTACACACAATAGGTGCTCAAAGATATTTGTTGAATGGACGTGTAATGCATTTTAATTTATTGTATCAGAAACACGGAGAAAAAGAGAAAAAGTCATTGGTGCCAGCCTCAAATATAAAGTACTAGAAAAAGTAAATTTTATTATTATTACTGAAATTAGGAATGAAATTTTCCCATACAGGGAAGTTTGGGGTAGAAGGAAATAACCAAGTAGGAAGTAAGCACTCTTGTCCCTAAACGCTCAAGGGCCTGTTACTGTCACAATAGTGCTGCAGGTTCTGAAACAACATTCCTAATTAAACCACATATTGGAAAGATAAAATATTTTACTTAGCGTCTGAATAGAATTTAGGAAGTTTAGGGAATAAATATCACAGCAGCTGCCATCCATAGCATACCTATTTCCAGGGGGGGCGCGCAGTTCCGAATAGTACTTGATTTTGGGCTCTGTCCCACTGGTCCGAATGGTGGCCACGCCTCCATTAGCAAAGGTAAAGGTGATCATTTGGCTGCTTTTACTAGTAGGGAGAACCTAGGAATTAATTTACACGTTATAAATTTAAGTAGTAATAACATAAGCTGTTCTTACCTGACTAATATTTTCCCCTGAATAAGCAAGAAAGTAAATGCAAAACAAAGAAGAAAAGAACATTTTTGAGGAAATCAGAAAATGTACTCTGTGTAAATGAAATAAGTAATAATACGGCAATTTGTGAAAATTAACTTTGTATATTACTTTTTACCTCCATGGTTCTATTAAAGCTACTAAAGTTTTACTAAAATTGAAGCACATCATTTCACAAGAAATTGCTTTAAACCGATTAATAATGCATTACCAAAACCCCACAAAACACTAGGCTTATTTCACTTTCAAGGGCTTCTGGTAGATGTATTCTTAGCTGATTGCTCTCCAAACTCCACTAAAAAGACTGAAGCATTAAAATCAAAAAACACACAAGGGCAAAGAGGCAGCAGCAGTTGAGGGGGTTGCCAACTAATCGTGGCAGTCAGAAACCAGGTGGAGGGGCAGAAGTGACCTGATGGAACACAGAAGAATGACCTCGGAGCCCCTGTAGCAGGCAGGTAAGAACCGAGTCAGCATGTTCTGCAGGGCCCTGGTAAAGCTCACTACCTGGGGCACCTGGTACTGCAAAGGCAGGCGTGAGACAAAGGAGCTATTAGATCCTCCCAAATCCCCATCTTCTGCCCACGTGGTCAACCAACCACCTCATCAGGAGATGGTTTAAATCTCTGGTGTAATTGAACCAGAAGGGCTCTCAGAAGCTGGGGACGCTGGGCACCATGGAGGGCAGGGCACGGAGAAAACTTAGAGTAAGTCAGAGT
Organism: Balaenoptera ricei; assembly: GCF_028023285.1. Lineage (NCBI taxonomy): Eukaryota > Metazoa > Chordata > Mammalia > Artiodactyla > Balaenopteridae > Balaenoptera > Balaenoptera ricei. The sequence goes on from NC_082643.1 coordinate 79,793,615, forward strand.
CTGCACGCTGAATGCTCAAACCCCTCCTCCCAGGTCCGCGGCACCTCTCCACCACTTCTGGGGCCTCAGCATCCCAGCTTATTACCCTCAGGCAGGAGATTAGGGTGGGAGTGAGGCGTCCCCAGGAGACCTTGAGGGAAATAAAGACAATACAGAGGAAACAAGATCTGCATTTTTAAAAAGCTATAATTAATATCCTTAAGAGAGGTAAGATATAATACACATGAAACAAGAATAAGATGTTACTTTTAATAAATGAGAGAAAAAGAGCTGAAATGTTCAGAGAAGCATTGAAAGTTAATGTTGAGGTAATCTCCCCAAAAGTAGGAAAGAAGGCTATAGATGGACAGTGGGAAAAAAGAAACACGGAAAGTAGAACATCACTCCAGGAGTGTCAGCATCTAAGAACCTGTCAAGAAGGACTTGTCAAGAAGGTGAGAACAGAAAATGCAAGGGAAGAGGTGACTTGAAAAACAACCATCCAGCATCCTTCTTTGACAAAAATCAAGAGAATTTCTCAGAACTGAAAGAAATGACTCCATAGATCAACAAAGACCAACCAAGTATCCAGAAAAATGAATGAAAAGAGACCCATACTACAAGCATATCACTGAAATTTTAGAACCCCAAGTTTAGCGGAAAGTTCCTAATGTCTTCCCATGGAGAAGAAAACAAATGGCACGGAAAGGACTGAATGAGTATGGTGTTCTCATCCCTGAATGCAGCACACAGCAGGTCCCAACTATTTCCTGAGTGAATGAATGATGGATGCTCAACGGCTTAACAAATACAGAGCAATGCTTTCCAAACTGTGAGTCAATAAAGCGTGAGGGTAGAGTAAGACATTTTCAGACCTAAACACGTCCAAAAATTTACCTCCTATTCATTTCTTCTCAGGAAGCTACTAGAGGATGTGATTTAGGAAGATAAATATAAAAAGAGGAAATCATGGGGTCTAGGAGCAAGGGACCCACCCCCAGAGAGTGGTGAAAGGGCATTTCCAGGATGACAGCTGGGCGTTCAACCCAGAGAGCAGAAGCCTCTCCCCAGAGGAAGGGACCAGGAGGGAGGCCACCGGAAACAAGATGGAACCAACAGTCCAGGTTGAAAACCCTACTGAGAGGTATTTGAAGGATGTGGGAAGAACTGGTGAGGGTTACATAGAAATCCACACAAATGAAAGCACAAAGCAGCTATTAATTACAGGAAAAATAATTCTCTATACAAAGTAAGGGGAACCTAATCATAGTACACTACTCAGCTAAGCAAAAAACAATAGTTACCAGTCATAACAATACAAACATGGAATCTGATGTCACCAAGAGTTGTGGTATAAATGTACTGTGAGGACAGGGGAGAAGAGTCGTGAATGCTGGAAGTGTAAGAACTAAATCCCTATCTCCATAATAGAAAATTAATAAAGTCTAACACTGATAAGTCATAGTATCACCACATGAGCACATTGTTTAGAAATCTGGTGGTAAATACCAGGAGAAACAACTAAGAGGGAAGGTGGTTGTCTTGGCACATGGAAATGAGACGGCAGGAGTCGGAACTGCCATGTTTAATCATAACATTTTTAATACTATTTGCCTTTAAAAACATATTGTGTGCAGATGTAAATTAAAAAATGTAAAAAGGTGAATATCAAAGCAAATGTCCATGTGATGAATTGGGAGATTGGGATTGACATATATACACTAATATGTATAAAAGGTATAACTAATAAGAACCTGCTGTATAAAAAAATAAATAAAATTCAAAAATTCAAAAAAAAAAAAAAGGCAAATGTCCAGTATCTCATAAGGATATTCTTACTCTCCTTCCTCTACCCCCCTGCCATAGTTAGCAATACTCTTCTGCCACATTTGAGCCTTCTTTTGACTCCAGTGGGGGAATCTACATGGTAGGAAGAATGCAAACTCATGCTTTACAGCTAACAACTCCTATATATTCAGAGAACAGGGTAAAACTAAGGAGGAAGCAAGCAGTGGTTCTCAAAGTTGGACCAGTAGCATTAGCATCAGCAGGGAACTTATTAGAAAGGCAAATAAGGGGTGGGCTGCAGCACTCAGTGTTTTAACCTGGCCACCAGGTGATTCTGATGCTTTTTCAAGTTCAACTGCTGAAAGAGAGGAAAAGCTGGGTTTGGAATCAGAAGACCCAGATTCTATCCCGAGCGTCACCAATTAGCTGTGTGACCACAGGCAGGTCTTACACTTCCGAGTACAGTCGTCCCTCGGTACCCGTGGAGGATTGGTTCCAGGAGCCCCCCCCACAGACACCAAAATTCATGGATGCTCAAGTCCATTAGATAAAATAGTGTAGTACAATCGACCCTCGGTATCCGCGGATGTGAATCCCTCAGATGATGAGGGAAGACTGTATCGATTTCCTGCTGTATTAAACCACGGCATTGGCTTACATGACTAGTGAGAACCCCTTCAGTTTCAGCTCATGATTTTTAACTATCTATATATTTTGATAGCTTATTTATAATAATGCCTAAAATCAGCTTCAATTAATTATATGATTAAGTTGAGCTATTCAAAGTATAGTCAAAAAGTAAATAGAGGCGAGTTTAATTGATAAAAGACATTACTTACAGCTTTTTTATCGGGTTGGCTATCATCATAGCCAGTTGTAAGGTCCCTAATGCCAGAAATTTCAAATTTGCCACAAGTTTTTGGGTAATTATTCTTCCCATCGTAGTTTCTAAGGTTTTCAAATAATTTTTTAATAGTGCCTTGATCGTGGCAGATGAAATACGAAGCTTTGGTGATATGGTAGCCGTACCTATCAATACAAACACAATTACATGCAAAATGAGGAACAAATAATTCTGCACAGTGTACACTGAACATGTATCAACCAGTATATTCTAAAACAAATAACCACGACTAATTTCAAAGGAATAATTCAGCATTAAAAAAGAAGTCCAACATTATAAAAGAGGTCCAACAATCTACCCCAGCGATCGCTGAACTGCTCTGTGGCCCTCAGCCTGAATTTCTAAGTAAAAGTTTCTCTATTGGAACGTAGCCACGCCATGCCCATTACCTTATGTATTGTGTCTGGCTGCTTTTGCACTACAAAGGCAGTGGTGAATAATTGCTTTAAAGACTAAACAGATGTTTTGTGAACACAGTCTTTTTTGACATTGGACACTTAAAAATCACATTCTTCCCTTAGCCATTTCTGCAACTAATGTTCTCATTTGTTAAGAATCAATGTCATCATGAATGGTAATTACTATTAAGTAGTTAAATATCAAAAGGAAAAGGTGATCCCTTATTTAGTTTTTATAGGCAATAGAATTCATAACCAAAGTAAGGACATCAGAAAGAATATTAGTATCTCATGCATAAGAACAGAGTAAAACATTAAAAAATATTACTACATGTGGGGATAACATGTTAACTGTATTTATTGTGATCATTTCACAATATAGATATACATTGAATCACTGTGTTGCACAACTGAAACGAAAGAAAAATTACTTCAATTTAACAGAGTCAATAGAAACTTACTCAACATAGATGGCCTTTAGCTGCTGAGACAAAGACAAATTCTTGGTTGCTAGAAAGCTGGCCAACTCTGCACTTATGACGGCGGCACTGACTCCATCTTTGTCCAGAACGAAAGGGCAGCACATATATCCTGCAGAAACACGTGTCATACACACACCCTGAGGAGTAGGTCCCTTTACACACTGTGTGTGCACACATCTATATGCTCCCTGCCTACTGCATAAGAGGTTGTCAGTATGTAAATGCTTCTCATTCACCACCATTACATTTAAGAATCTAGGCCAGTGCCTAGCACATAGCAGGCCTTCAAGAAGTATTTGCTGAGGTACAAACTACTATATATAAAATAACTAAGATACAAGGATGTATTGCACAACACAGGGAGTGTAGCCGATACTTTATAATAACTGTAACTGGAGTATAATCTATAAAAACATTGAATCACTATGTTGTACACATGAAATTAACATAATATTGTAATTCAACCATGCTTTAATTTAAAAAAAGAAAAGAAAAAAAGAGAAAGTATTTGTTGAATAACCTGTAAGGAGAGTCTGCCTCCTAGACAAATTGTACTCATTTTCCAGATGTAGACCAAATCCCTCTAGCTCACACAAAACTGTTTCCAGTTGTTCTAGTCAATGCTTATTCTGTCTTCTCCGAATCCTCATATTTCTTACGAGTTAAATGATTCATCTTGACACCTAGCCTATACTCTTCTGTGTGGTTTCTAACCAGATCCATATAAACGGCTGTAGGCTAAGGTCAGTGTCATCCATTTCTTTCAGTCAGTGTGCAACTGATACGCAATAAATATCTGATAAACAAATATAAGAAAATCTTTTTTTTTTTTAAATAAAAAGCTATAGGAAGGCCAGGATTGCAGTTCTGAGAGCAAAAGAGCAAAAGTTGAGCTCTTACACACTTCATTCAATGAATTAGTTCAATGATGACCCTGTGTCTATGTTGCAGGGAACGTATGAACCGGAAGAGTATGTATTATATAATGAGCATGATGTACAATAACTTTCATTAAACAAAGAGCTAAAACAGCCCCAGCCCGAACATCTGCATTTCACGTTTCTATTGCTAGCTCTCCTTTCTTGCTCATTGATAGTGATCATTTAAGACAAGTGTTTTTCCATCATCCTGGCTGGTTCTTTCAGGTGACAGTCACTCTGATGAAAGTCCCACAACCATGCCTTGTCCTTTCTTCCGGACAGATCTCTGCAGAGCACTCTATGAGGGGGAGTGAACTATATTTGGCCTGGATATCAATACCATAGTGAGGAAATATCATAACTCCCCAAATAGGAGGATTCTGCAGCTACTACAGCCGTGTACAGAACATCACTGTTTACAATTATCTGGGCAAAGGATTCACTTCCTGACATGAATGGCTTGGTTATTTGTGAGATATTCTTTTCAGCTAAAAAAATCTGTGATGCCAACTTTGGGGTAGGACAGTTCAGCATTTGCTGAGCATCACAGAAGAAAAACAAACTGTGTGTTCCTGTTTCACAGTTAATCTTTTGAACCCAAATCCAAATCCACATCTTTGCCCATTTATTTGCATTCTATAAATTAACTGATCCCAGGATCATCATGATCAACTCTTACCAATAGCTTCTTCAAAAGCAAATAAGACATTTTTCCCCTGGTCTATTAGCTGTTTGGCTCGGTTTCCCATCCACTTAAAGCCAGTTAATGTTTCCTAAAAGGATAATCCAAGAGAGAAAGAAATGCCTTAGACCTTCTACAGAGCAAAAGAAAGAGAAAAGAGCAAGTCTCACAAACACCTTACCTCGAAGTGAAAGCCCTCCTTTAAGGCAATGGCCTGCAGGATTTTGGAGGAGACGGTGCTGGACAACATATATGTGTCTTTGAGGGCGCTGTGATCTTGGTTCTTTTCTTTCCAAGAAGTAAAGAGCCACCAGCCCAAGAGGGCCCCCAACTCGTTGCCTGAAAACACTCTCCATTCACCACTGAAAGAAAAAACAACTTATGCACAGCAGTGATCTCAAGAGAGATCACTTAATTGTGTAAGTAACAATGAAGGACAGAACAATTAAGCCAAACCAGGCTGAAAGCAGCCTCTGCAGGACTGTTCTTGTTATTCTTGTTTAAATAATAGGCCAGAAGCGCGACTGCCATTGCACAAACATCCGAGCAGCTACCGTGTCTCAGCCTGTTCGCCTAGACAAACACCCTGTCTTTGAAGAGCGTATAAAATAAGTACATCAGCGATGACACAGAAATGCTTTTATCTCAGTCTTTGGCAAAGGCTTTGGTTTTAAACATAACAGAAACATGCTGTCAAGATGCCCCCCAAGGACTTCCCTGATGTTGCAGTGGTTAAGAATCCACCTGCCAATGCAGGGGACATGGGTTCAAGACCTGGTCTGGGAAGATCCCACATGCCACGGAGCAACTAAGCCTGTGCGCCACAACTACTGAGCCTGCGCTCCACAACAAGAGAAGGCACCGCAATGAGAAGACCACGCGCTGCAACAAAGAGTAGCCCCCGCTCTCAGCAACTAGAGAAAGGCCCGCGCGCAGCAACGAAGACCCAATGCAGCCAAAAATAAAAAAATAAATTTATATTAAAAAAAAAAGATGCCCCCCAAGTATAACAGTTTGCATATCTCAATTTTCCGCTCAGCTTTGCTGATTCTGAGAGAGAGACTGCTTAGCATTCCTTAAGATCCAGCGCGGTATTCACACAGTCAGGACACCAGAGAACAGGCTTGCAGCTTATGTTCCTGTCTGTAGGTGGCTACAAGTACACCTCACACTTCAGCATGTAGCACCTTAGCTTAAATTTCTAAAACCTGATATAGAATTGAATCTGTTTTGTTATCATCGAAAATCCTAACACTTTGACAGCACCCCACCATCTCCCAAACATCACATAGGCTGTTTGACACCCAAAACTGCTTTCAATTTCCCCCCCTTACCTACCACTGCTCTATACAAACTCTACAGTCGCACTTGTCTTAAGCATCGTCAGCGCCCCACAGGCATCTTCCCTGGTCTGTTCAACCTGAATTCAACATCGCTTTGAAGGTCCAGCTCCTCATCAAACCTTTTGCCAAATGCTGAACTGTAAAGGCAGCAACAAAGTACTCTGCCCTCATTAGGCACTGAGTCATTAATTATAATAAAAGCAATGATAAAACAGGGGACGATAACAAATAGTAATTTCAATTCTAAATACATACTGGGCTGGTTTACTCTGCAATGTGCTTGCTGATCGTGTGGCCCCCGGATCAGTACTTGCTCTATGTTAGAGGATCTGATTGAGGTTCAGCGAGATGATCATTTGCAAAATGAATGGGAAATATTTCCAAATAGGTCTGGTCTCTCCAGAAACATTTTACTGCCAAAGATGTCACCTTTTATATTTTCCATTATGTAGGTAATCACAATTAATTGTACCTGTCTTGCTTTTCTGCTACAGCAAGTCTGTCAGCATCTGGGTCGTTTGCTAAAACGATTTTGGCCGTGGTTTTGTCAGCCAAAGCAAAAGACAAAGTCTGAAAAAGAATAAGAAGAGAAAAGGTCATCCCAATCAAGAATTGAGCACAGGGCTTCTCTGGTGGTGCACTGGTTAAGAATCCGCCTGCCAATGCAGGGTACACGGGTTCAAGCCCTGGTCCGGGAAGATCCCACATGCCGCGGAGCAACTAAGCCCGTGCGCCACAACTACTGAGCCTGCGCTCTAGAGCCCGCGAGCCACAACGACTGAGCCCGTGTGCCACAACTACTGAGCCTGCGTGCCACAACTACTGAAGCCCGCGTGCCTAGAGCCTGTGCTCTGCGACAAGAGAAGCCACCACAATGAGAAGCCCACGTACTGCAACCAAGAGTAGCCCCCACTCACCACAACTAGAGAAAGCCCGCGCGCAGCAACAAAGACCCAACGCAGCCAAATAAATAAATAAATAAAATAAATTTTTAAAAAATGCTTAAAAATAAAAGAAAAAAGAGTTGAGCACATTCCAGTCTTTAAAAATGTTCAGTTCTTTAAGAACTAAAAGAGGTCTTTCCCCAAACCAGGGCTGAATTTTATTTCTGGAGCTGGTCTTGGCTGGTCACATATTACTTCTTGAGTCAAAGGTCAGATAATGAGAGCATCAACACATGACCCACATGTGCCCATGGGATTCACCCCACATCTGACAGTGTGTGTGGCTGGACTGGTATTTCCAGGCCTGGGTCTGTGATCAACCTAACAGACAAACCAAAATAAACCGACTCTCTGGATATCATTGTTACCCGAACCTTTAAAAAGACTAAAAGGAACCATAATTTAAATGGCACTTCTTCGTATCAGAAAAATATCAATTGAGGAATAAAAATCACGTGATAAATCTCCATTCTATTACTGTTTCTTTTTGGCATTAAGAAGAACAGTAAATTAACTTAAAATTAAATTGATTAAACTGAATGTAAAGCATCGTTTTAAGTTTGCGAGCAATTTCAGCTCTCACATCCTGATGCTAAGACATCTGATTTGAAAGTTCCTTTAAGAAATGGATGACTGGGCTTCCCTGACGGCGCAGTGGTTAAGAATCCACCTGCCAATGCAGGGGACATGGGTTCGAGCCCTGATCTGGGAAGATCCCACATGCCGTGGAGCAACTAAGCCCATGCACCACAACTACTGAGCCTGTGCTCTAGAGCCCATGAGCCACAACTACTGAGCCCGCGTGCCTAGAGCCTGTGCTCCGCAACACGAGAAGCCACCGCAGTGAGAAGCCCCTGCACTGTAACAAAGAGTAGCTCCCGCTCGCCGCAACTAGAGAAAGCCCTCGCGTAGCAACGAAAACCTACTGCAGCCAAAAATAAAATTAAAAAAAAAAAAAAAAAAAGAATTTAAGAAATGGATGACTAATAAATATAAATATTTCCAATGATGAAATTACTTTTTTGTTCAGCACAATGAAAATGCATAAAAACATTTTACTCAATAGTAATAGTTTTGAATTATATTCAAGGTAAATTTTATAATTAAAAAAAAAATCAGGTTACCAAGACCCCTTTTCCCTCTTCAGGATTTGGGTATTTCACTGTTGGGAACTCAGGATCGGGATCCTTCTGTTCGGGAACAGCCTCGGGAGGAACAAAGTCAAAAGCCTTGAAAGCCGACTGCACGAAGCTGTGACCCACGCCATGGACGGAGGTGTGCACAAACTTCACCTTGGTCTCCCTGTTCACAGCCCTAGAAACAGACACATGGAGAATGATAAAATATGCAAATATGGCTCTCAAAACTGGAAGGACTGCAAAATATCAAGGAACCAGATTCCTAAGGATGTAAGGTATCAAAGTAATAAGAATGTATAAGACAACTGAGTATCTTTCTAATTCCATTAAAAAAAGAAAACTTATTCACTCTCTTTCAAACATACACCCTCCCCCAACACATTCAAGTTTAAAATTTTACTCTGTAGTTATTTTCCACAAATTTACTTACTTTTGGATTTTATTTCATGCTACAGCTTTCACAGCTGGCCCAGTGGCAGTACCCACCCATGGCAGTGCCAGTAAATACTCTTTACTAGCTTCACACGTTTCAAAGTGTCCCTTTTAACACAATGTGATGGAACATCCCATACATGGATGCATAAAAAATAAAACATTTTCTTTGTCAAGTAACAATCCTGTTTGGCAAAGTGCCCTGACCTAGGGACTTAATGTAGAATAAAAATGAACATCAAAATTAACAGCAGATTTCTCTCCAGACCCCAAGCTTGGGGAGAATCCTTAAGAAAGCATCTCTTGTGATCCAGGCTTCGGGGAAGTGAACATCCACCACCATGGGAGGGACACAAAACTCCACCCAGATGTTTCTCCCCCATCACCCCTATAGGACAAAAGCCTTAATCTGTAGGGGAAAGGGCAGCAACACCATAGCCATAGGAGGTGTTGGACAAGGATGCATGATTTATAACCAATTTGAAGATGAATAAAATATTAACATACCTTAAAAAAAAAGAAAAAAAATTAACAGCAGAAGTTATAGAAAGGTAAACACAAGATGTTAAAAAATTCCAATGATCTGACTGCTAGATTCTTAGGTTACTGCCCACTTCTTTTGGCAATGAATAAATGAACAAGGTCTTCCTTAAGACAGTAGTAGTTTAAAACAAACATACCCTTGAAAATAAAATGCATCTAGAAAAATAAATATGCAAGATTAGTGAGAACAAATCTGGAAAAAATCTCTTAGATATTAAAGTGAATTATAAAGCTATCACGATTAGAACAGTTTAGGCCTAGATATATAAAGGCAGATTAAAGGAACAGAATAGAGTCCAGAAGTTGATCCAATTTGAAATGGGAAATATATATGAGAAGTAGTAAGGCTTAGTGGTTAACATGATTTAGAGACAGACTCTAAATTTAAATCTTGGAGCTCTGCCACTTATAAGCTGTGTGACTATTGGTTATCTTCTTAACCTCTCTGTGTCACAGTTTTCTCATCTATAAGATGGCAATACACTAGAACCTACCCTCAGCATTACTGTGATGATTAAAATGAGATTAAATTAATTAGTACAAGTGAAGGGACTGTAGCAGTTATCTGATACATAATAAGCACTCATATATCATGTTAGAAATTGTTAGATTAAAGGTGATATTTCCAATCAGTCAAAGAAAAAAGAGATTCTTTAGTTTAATATGTTGTTACAATTGCAACTTTTTAGAAAGAACCTAATCTGCTTTCCTACTTCATGCTTCATACAAAATTAAAAATCACCAACAACTCAAAAGATTTAAACATTGCAAAATGTAGACATGAAAGCCAAAGCAAAACAAGAGTTGTGCTTTTTTTAAAAAATAATCTTGGTATAGTGAAATCTATCTATAGTGACACAAAACCCAGGAATCAGAAATTAAAAGTTTCAATGAAAAAGTCCAAAGGTAACAACAGAAGGGAAAACAATATTTGAAATAAATGAAGTTTAGTTTTCTGTACAAGCAAAGAGGTTTTACAAATGCAAAAGAGGAACAAATACACAGAAAAATATAGGTTAAATAAATACTAAAAATATTCATAATTAAAGAATACAAATAAAGTTAGGTATTACCTTCATGCAGCAAACTGGGAAAGAGGAGAAATTTAATACTTAGTATAGGTAAGAATGTGTGGATCATATACTATTATCACATACTGTTGGTGGGAATCTCAGCTAGTGTAACACTTCTGGAGAGCAATTTGTTAACCGTTATCAACTTTGTAAATGCATATATAATTCTGATGCCTGCAATGTATCTTATGAATACACTTGTGCACACACACACACACACACACAAATATATGCATATATATGTATATACACATATACATATACATGAATCCACAACAGAGGTTAGCAGCCGTGGCCTGTGGGCCAGCCACCCACTTTTGTAAATAACATTTTTTGGAACACAGCTATGTTTGCATGCGTTCATTTCTGTATGATCTATGGCTGCTTTCCTACAACAGCAGAGTTGGGTAGTTGTTAACACAGTGGCTCACAAAGCCCAAAATATTTGCTATCTATCTTTCTAAGAAAAGCTGCCAGCCCCTCATCTATAGCCTCTAAAGTCAGATGCAGCTACAGTATATGTACCAACTGAGGAGAAAATTTAATGAAAACAGAATTTGGCTAAATCCATTTACCTGTGAAAACAGTATTTTTTAAGGTCTTCAAAGTAGTCCTTATTGATGGAAGCACTTGGGTCATGAAAGAGTGGACTGCCATTGATTACAGAATCGTCCCAAGCTTGAGGCCATGGCTCTAGATTTTCTTCAACAGCCTGGGAAATCCCTTTATCATGAGGAGAGATGATCTGAGCCCCGTTATCCCAATAGACCTGGAGAATGCAGGAACATATCCAGATGGTTTACAGTTCATTCCCTGTGCTCCCAAACCATAAAGGCACAGGATTCATACAGAAGGACATAAGTGTGGAGAGAAAAATAAAAATACCTTGTAACCATTATCCTGCTTTGGATTGTGAGAGGCAGTTATCATGATTCCAGCACAAAGTTTCAAATGTGATACTGTGTAGGGCTGTAATACAGTAGGAAAGGAGAACAGTTTTAAACAAAAAATTAGATATACTTAAAAGGTCTATCATATATTGTACCATGTTCCCTTTTAATAAACAGCATATATAAACATCATATTGTGTCATACAATATTTTTGTGCCACATCCAAGCAGTACACTCTGACTACCTTTAGAACTAACTCACTGCTCAAAATTAAAATAAGAAAGGTGAGTATTTTCCTAGGTGTCTTCTTATTCTGTCTTCTCCTTGGTAGAGCTAGAAAGCTCTCCACACAATATGATGGTCTGATTCTCCACTGCACATTCTTTTAAGCCTTCTGCTTGGGACAGCAGCTTATGGATTCAGTTTATTCCCTCCAGCTGCTTCCTCCGCTCTTCTTCCCCTGATTTGCTTTTAAGGAAAAGGTTGAGGAAAATGTGGGAGAAATGGAGAGAGCTCTCACAGCTTGTCATTTATCTCCCACTCCAGGTCTGATTATCCCTCTCTTACATCTCTACTTAGCTCCCATCTTTACAAGACTACTTCCCCAAGTGGGGAGAGGGTAGGCTTATGCGCCCCGTGGCTGCACATGAGATTTACTCTACACAGGCATCCTGAGATTCTACCTGCCCATTCGCTTCCACCCTCCCACCAAGAATCACTGTGGTCACTTGTCCCCCCCTAGGAGTTATCTCACAGTCCCCAGGTTTCCTGGAGCAAAGAAAAAGGGAGAATCACTCCACCACTTGGGCAAATGACCATGAGACACTCATTTAATTCATGTCTGATATAAAAGTAATAGCTATCAACACTTACATAGTACAGAAGACCAATGATGCTTGAACACATTGCAATTTTTCCATCAAACAATAAAATTTGAACCACATCTGGATGTGACATTGAGTGCCTACTGGGATATTTACAATCTAGGAGGCGCTACACCTACCTGTCAGTGCACTAGAGACAGTAAACACAAAGCTAGTGGAGCTTACTTTTTTATTTACACACTCTCATTTCTACTTGATGGAACTAACTGCATTCAAACCATGTTTTTGGTTTAGTATCTAAAAACATTTATGCTTAGCATCTGGCTCCACTCTTTAACAGTTCTATCTACTTAAAAGCAACAGCTGTCACAGTCCCTATTGTCCTTTTCTTTAGATTCTGCCACAATAAGAATTTGATAAAAATCTTACTAAAACATGCCAAGTATGCTTCTTATACTGGCCATGAATAGGATTTAGAACGAAACATTTATATAAAAAGTTGGTGCACCAACTTGTCAAAAATTTTCATGATAAGACATGGTTTGAGTTGAATTCAGATTTAGACCCAAGAAGTTTCCTAATTGGGATAGCTGGGAAAAAAGAATACAAACCAAATTAAAAAGCAAACAGACAGACAAACAAACAAAAGACATTTTGCTACCTAGCTAAAATATCCTTCAAATGCAAGTAAAAGAAAAATTGCATTAAAAAAAAATCAATTCTGATGAATCAAAAGTTGAATACCAGAGAATATTACTAGGATGTGGGAGGAACATTCCTGGAGAGGAGGGAGAATTCCTGATAAAAGGCAAGGAGCCCTTCTATCTTTCAAACACCTGAATCCCAAGAGCACTGAAGACTGTGAAACTCAGCCATGTCCCATCTCTGATTCCATGATAGGAAATTACAAGAGGAAAGAGTTACTTACCACAAAGGGGGTTGGGGTTATATCAGAAAAGAGGTACACAGGAATCCCCTGGCTGATAAACGTGGTTGCAGCAAGTCGGGCGAATCTGGAAATGCAGAGCGATGGGGGAGAAAAGGAAAGTAGAGCCATCAGGACTGTGGGTGACAATAAAGAAGGAAATTAAGGTGCAACCATTTCTTTAGACTGAGAACGGCAGCCAGATCGAAGAAAACGTTTATTATACTTCTGCTGGCAGAGAACATTAAGGCTGGAGGAACCTTAGGAGTCATCTCACTCCACCCCTTTGTTTTACAGAAATGGGACTAAAGCCAAGAAAGGACATATGACTTGTCCCATGTCCACGAGCCACTCAGCAGCTGACCCAGGGCTGCACCCAAGTCTCTCAGCTCTCCTCCATCTCAGGGGGTCTCAGCGGAGGGCGATGCTGTCCCCATGGGACAATTGAATCGTCTGGAGACATTTTTGGTTGTCACCAGGGTACAGCGCTAGTGGCAGCTAGTGGACGGAGGCCAGGTATGCTGTTAATCATCCCACAATGCACAGGGCAGTGCCCACAACAAAGAGTTATCTGGCCCAGTACCAAGTCACTTGGCAACAGTGCAGGGACAGAGAAACCCGAGTCTAAAGCTGTCACTATCCAGTATATGCCCTGAAGACTCGTATTTGATTCGATGTTGTCCTCTACAAAACATACGGCACATTGGTGTGTGTGTGTATGTGATATACGTGTAACACATATATGCATAGGACATATATATGACATATATACATCTTGGCTCCATTCAGCCCTTAGAAGAAGACTTAAATCTTTGACACTTCGACATATTTCTCAATTTCCACAGCACCTGGCTTTGGGCAGGACATAGAACATGGCACTGGGTCTTTCTTCATGCATGGAGTAAAGTACTTCATCACAATAACTGAGCAATTTACTTCCAATGAACACCACCACACTATTACAGGACTAAACAAACAAAATACTTGATCATTCTCCCAAATAGTTCTTGAGCACTAACTTCATGGAACACTATTTCGGGAGCTGGCTGGGGCAAAAAGAGGAGATCTTTAACAACTCAAGCGTTAAAATTCCTAGGATCAATAGTAATACGAAAATGATTTTGACAATTAAAAAAAATACCTCTACATAGGAGAAAGTCGTAAAAATAACGAAATTTAGCAAAAACAACTTAACTAAAAACCTGAATTAAATCCACACTGTATTCACTAGAAGGTACTGAAGTCACTTTTACCCTCATGAAATGTGTAGCATGTGTTCAGGCTGACTTTAAAGGCACTTTCTTAAAGCTGGCAAAGGAGACACTCAACATACCTACGATATATACATGATATATATGAATTAAGTTACAAATGTGCAAGAAAAAAGATTCAGTGTGTTCTCTGCATATACTTAACAGTTATTGCTTATGTTCCCCAACAGATATTTAAAACTGGAAGATTAAAGAACTAATCAACATTTCCTTAGGTAAAATTCTGAGACTGCAATAGTTTCCGACTCTTTAAGAAAACGTTGGGCTTCCCTGGTGGCACAGTGGTTAAGAATCCGCCTGTCAATGCAGGGGACACGGGTTTGAGCCCTGGTCTGGGAAGATCGCACATGCCGCAGAGCAACTAAGCCCGTGAGCCACAACTACTGAGCCTGCGCTCTAGAGCCCGCGAGCCACAACTACGGAAGCCCGCGTGCCTAGAGCCCGTGCTCTGCAACAAGAGAAGCCACTGTAATAAGAAGCCCGCACACCGTAATGAAGAGTAGCCCCCACTCGCCACAACTAGAGAAAGCCTGTGTGCAGCAACGAAGACCCACCGCAGCCAAAAATAAATAAATAAAATAAATAAGTAAGTTAAAAAAAAAAGAAAATGTCCATTTCCTCATCATGAGTGTTTTACCATACACTGGTTAGTAATTGTTACAACCTCTAAATATCTTGCTTGCTGTCGGTGATAGACAGCGACCCTGAGCTCCACTCCATTCCATTCTATCAAACTCTGAGACTGGAACCATAAAAAAATAGAATCAGTAACATCGGTCACTTTAAGGAACTGATATGGCCCCAAGGCCAGAGCAAGAAACAGCTGCACCTTAATTGACAATGTTAACATATATGAAAGATGTGTCAACCTGAAGCAGGGTAGTCAGTCTAAGGAGAAGAAATCTGAGAAGCTAAACAGGCAGTTAGCCACATATATTCACTGTGCATGCTTTGACCGGAGGGTCTGACCTGCTGGTAAAGCATGCTTATGATGTAATTCTCACTGTAAATCCACTAACTGAAATTGACAAACTGATATTCTGAGGTTTATACTACATTACTCTCTTGTGAATGTAGTTCATAAGCATCAGTCCTTGAGAGATACAGCGTCTCTCTTGCTTTATTGACAAAAATCACATTTTTGAGCCTGCAGCTGAAGACCCAATATTTTATATCACCCTGAGTTCAACCTAGGAGCTGATGTCATCTGGTATTTTGCCCTGGCCATGCTCCCTTCCTCACAGCCACACATTTGTTCCCATTAATGTTTCTCTCTTAGACTAGAAGCTACTGAGAAGCAAAGATTAGGACTCTATGAATTTATCCAGCACTGTAAAGTTATGAGACTTTTCACTAATATTAAACATTGGCATGTTCTTCCAATCTAAGAAACTACTAATATTTATACTCTGGAAAGATTAAAAAAATTCAACATAATAGAGGAAGTGTTCAAGAAAAAAAGAGGGTCATATAACGTGATTAAGAGCAGTGATTGGCAAACTCCAGCCCATTTTGTAAATAAAGTTTTACTGGAACACTGCCATGCCCATTCAGTCATGAATTGTTCATGGCTGTTTTTATGCTACATGGCAGAGCTGAGTGGTTGTGACAGAGACTGTGCAGCCCACAATGTGTAAGATATTTACTATTTGCCCTTTAGAGAAACAGTTTGCTGACCCCTGGTGTCAGCCTCTTTATGTTTAAAATTGTGTTGCCTTCTCTCACTTTATGATATTAGAGCAAAGAGATAAAAGTACATACTTTACAGGTTTGGTGAGGGCTAAATGAGTGAATACTTAGGTGCCTAACTCACATTCAGCACTCAAACGATTCTATCACCACCACCACCACCACCACCGCCATCACCACCACCACCGCCATCACCACCATCACCATCATCATCTGCCTACAGCTACATAAGACAGTCTCATTGGTTTGGGAATGTTACAAGAATGCAGCTTGCAATGGGCATTTAAGAATGGGAAGGAGCTCATGAGGCTTATAAATAGTGGAAGAAAAAAAATTTACATAAAAGGAAGAAAGTGAGAGGGAGAAATAATATTGCCAGTTAAAAAAATTACCTTAGATAGGTAATAAGTTCTAAATTGTCTAAATAATTTTATCTTCTTAACCCAAACATAAAACCAGAATTCTTAAAAGTTGCAAAAGAATCTACCCATCAGTTTTATAGTTAAGCAATGTAGCTGACAAACATATCTAAAGTCAACATATTGAAATGGTGATTACACCTAAAACTACAAAATACACTACAAAAAAATAGTTTCCGAAATATCTTTACATACCTTCTGCTGCTGCCTCCACTTGCTGGATGGGCTCGAGCATCACAGCTGATCACAACACCTCTTTGCTTAAGGTCACTGAATTGTTTTTCCAGGTATCTACAAAATCCCTAAAAAATACCCCATGGATTCAAAGAGTATACTATATGTTTTAACACACACACTATATATATATTATATATATACTGAACAATAGGAAAATAACAGCTGTATTTATTTTCTATCTGTATGTGTCAGGTAATATGTTAGACACTTAGTATTTATTATCACTAATCCCAGATCAACTTGGCCAAGAAACCCCATTTTACAGATGGAAAAGCTAGAACTCAGAGAGGCTCGGTGACTTGCCCAGTTTCAGATACACGAATAGCAGAGCCTAGATTTGTGCCTGGGTCTGGTTAGAGGTGGTTCAGTGCTGGGTTAAAAGCACACAGACTCTGTGGGCTTGTACTCTACCCCCACCTACGAGCAAATGACAAGTTCCTTAATCTCTCAGTGCCTCAGTTTCCTCTTCTGTAAAATGGGAATAACAATAGTACCTACTTCAAAGGGCTGTATGAGGGCTAAATGAGTTAAAACATGCCAAGTGCTGAGAATCCGACACCAAGGAAGCACTATGTGTTTGCTGTTATGAGCATTATTTTTACTGTCATTTTTCTTCAAAGCCTGTATTCATTTTACACTAGCCTAAAATGTCTGAGGACAGGGAGGTGTTTCAGACATTTCCACCTGCCCTGTACATCAGTAGGTAAAAGAAATTCGACAGTTAAGATTTCCACAGTTAACTGATCTAAACTTGTTCTGCTTGTGATATTGTTTTCAAGCAGGTAGGTCTTAAGGAGGCTCTATCAGTCCACCATTATACAAATTAAAATTGTGCAGAGTTTGGGCTATTCCCACCTGCCTAGAAATGGTGGAACACACAATTCCTGCATCTTAGTGGGTGCAATAACATCACATCAGTCTGAAATATGGAAGATTAGAAAACAGTGAACTTTGAATTCAAGAGGTTTAGATTACTGGACAAAATAGGTTTTATTACAGAACAAAAAGAACTCTGGTTGATTGGATTATAATGATGGTTCATACTACTTATTTCACTTTGATTGAAGGAAGTCTTATAAAAAGTTAATTGTAACTCTTATTTTTGGTAGGGCAATACTTCACAGCTTCGTTGCCAGAGTGATGCCAATTTAGAAAGCCTCCAGTTTTTCTTGTGCAAAAATACTGCATTGGGCATATCTTCTGAGGTTGAGGGATACGAGGTAATAAGAACACATGTGTACTGGTTCTGTGGGGTCCCCTGAGGGTACACAGAGGCTCACACTCTAAGGCTTACAACAGTGACAGCACTCTCTCCCTGGCCCAGGTCGACCCCTGTGTGTGGCCCCAGTGTTCAAGGGGGGCAAAAAACCATTCAGCCTTAGTCTAAAGTCCCTATCATCTCCAAACTGCTCTAAAAAACTCTGGGGCCTGCTGAGGCTGAGGACCTGAGAGCATGGCTAAGGGAAGGGGGCATGCTTTTTCCTGAGAAGAGACTCACTGAGGGATGGAAATATGATCATAGAGTGTAAGAAACAAACTTTATATACCTTCAAAAGGTCAAACTATGACCAATATGTAAAAGCTACAGAAAGATAGATTTGGCTCAAAATAAAGAAACCATTCTTTAATGAGAACGATCCAAAGACAGAATGGCTAATTCAGAAGACAATGAGTTCTCTATCACTGATGTGTAATGGCTCAGTTAAGTAACCTAAAAGGAAACTATAACCTCTGTCAATGAGGCAAACAGTACAAAAATTTCCCTCTAGTCTCTATCCTGTTTCCTAGTGGGTCGTTCTTGACTCACATGCATCTACTTCTTAAATACAACCAGATGAATTTGGGGGCACCAATAGGATGAGAGTTCCCACCAGAGACCAGCAAGCACGGAGTTTTCAGATGACTCCAGGCTCCAAGCTGGCCCACATGATGCCAAATGCAGCAGAGGTGAGGTGTCCCCACTGAGCTCCACCCACATTACAGATCTGTGAGCAAAATAAATGTGGTTGTTGTTTAAGACTACTATGTTTTGGGTGATTTGTTGTATGCTCTAGTGACCAGAGCAGAGGGCGACCTTATCCATCAACATGATCCCATGTTATCCATAAACTAGAACAGGATTCCCAGGCTCACTTTATTCCAAGCCTTCCCTCCAGAAAGATCTAGGGAGCCCTACTGCTTAACAGTAATGTGTTCCCGTGGCAACTCTGTACCCTTATGCAAGAGTTCCGTCTTAGAGTTTTGTCAGAACATGCCCAACTCTGCCTTTATGTTGGGAGGTACATGTAAAGTACACGTAATCACCAGTAGTCAATTTTCCCAATGTCTTATTTCCAGGAATTAAAGTGACCTTCAATTTTAACAAGTCTAAGCAGTTGAAGAAACAGAACAATCTGTTCCACTTCATTTCCCTCATAAACAGAACTCTCGACACTCAGCATCAGCTGTTTTATCAAAGGCTTCATCTTTATTCCTAAAAGTTGGGTCTGGACTCTAAGAGTAAAATTCACAAATGAAGGCAAGGGAACTCAGCAATAATTTCCACCTATGGTGTAAATTAAAACTAAATAGAACGAATAACTCTTGGTTATTCTGGCAGTTAGAAAAGCTTTTCAATGCTTGCATCTGCACAACCATAACATTATAAGAACACAGGAGTCGGTCAGCTTAGTTAGTGGATTGGCACCGGAATGAAAGCTCCATGAGGAAATCTGTCTGTTTCAGTCATTATTATATCCCTGATGCCTGGCACCCAATAAATCTCTGTTGAATGAATAAATGAACGAATGAATGAATTGCTGCATGAGTTTGAAAAGGTACTGCTTCAGCTGACTGTGCAAGCTTAACTTTATGGAGTAAACGTGTGATTCCCTGTGCCTAGGCAAACCCACAAGACTCATCCATAATTGAAACAAACTAGGTCTGTCAAATACAAAAGGAGCCTGGAGTTAAATTAATTAAACAAGGAGGCCATTGGACTGAGATGGTTTTAATGCCTTAGGAGCCTACTCAGCAAGCCAAAACCTAACCCTGTAAAAACCCCAAGGTTAAGAAATCGCAACTTAAGGACAGCCAATCACAAACAGCCAGCAAGGCTTTCCCAAATATGGCACCCGCTTGAGCTATAGCCAATCTATTAATTTCCTTGCTTTGCTTCTGCCTCTTCTCTATTAGTCTTTCCCCTAGTTCTTGTTAGTGGAGCGCTCTGAGGGGGAGCAGAATATGTGACCCCAAAACATGTCACTCTGGCATGTGGATCATTTTGAAATGAAGGCAATCAAGACCCAGCAGGCTGAAGAAAAACTTTCACCTCTTCCTTAACTACCTAGAAGAATTTAGATATGGAGCCTGATCCAGAAAGGGAACTTTTTTTTTTAAATTTTATTTTTATTTTTGGCTGCGTTGGGTCTTCATTGCTGCGCATGGGCTTTCTCTAGTTGTGGCGAGCAGGGGCTACTCTTCTCTGCGGTGTGCGGGCTTCTCACTGTGGTGGCTCCTCTTGTTGCAGAGCACAGGCTCTAGGCATGTGGGCTTCAGTAGTTGCAGCACGCAGGCTCAGTAGTTGTGGCACACGGGCCCTAGAGCACACAAGCTTCAGTAGCAGCGTGCAGGTTCTAGGGCATGTGGGCTTCAGTAGTTGTGGCATGAAGGCTCAGTAGTTGTGGCTCACGGGCTCTAGAGTACAGGCTCAGTAGTTGCAGTGCACGGGCTTGGCTGCTCTGTGGCATGTGGGATATTCCCGGGCCAGGGATCGAATCTGTGTCCCCTGCATTGGCAGGCTGATTCTTAACCACTGCACCACCAGGGAAGTCCAAAAGGTAACTATTATCAGAGATAACTTTTAATCTGAAAGAGCTATCTGGATGGCAGGCAAACATTAACTAGCAAACATCTGCTCTTCTACTGCGCTGTGAAAAATATAGCTATAAAAACATATATATACACACACATATGTGCATATATGTCTGTATATATAAATATATATATATATATTTGAAAAGTCCTTCTATTGTCATTCCCCACTTTGAAGCCTCAACTGCTAAACCTGCCCTTGGGTCTCATTGTCTTTATGGGGCTCCCATACGTATGTAATTAAATTTGTTTTCTCCTGTTAATCTGTCTTATGCCACTTTAATTAATAGACCAGCCAAAGAATCTGTAAGCGTAGAGGAAAAATTTTTTCTCCCCAGCAGCTCCTAACCAGTTTGGAATTGCCTGATTCAAATAGATTTTTGCTCAAATAAACTCTTAAACTTTTTAATATGCTTCAGTTTATCTTTTAGCACTGGGACTATGTTAAGAATAACTAAGAAATATAAAAATGTGGCACCTGTGTAGTCTGGATGATGGTCAAGTCATTCATACGAGAAATTCCTGCTCCCATAGCACCTCGGAGGCCAGCTGTCCCAAACTCCATTCGAGCCCCAAAACATTTTTGTAGTTCTTCTTTATTACCTTCTGCAATTACTTGTTTCACTGACTCCAAAGTTAAAGGATTCTGCAAAACAGAAATGTACATACCAGGTATAGCCAGGTGAATAACATAATGAAAAATCAGAAATATAAAAAATACCTCACGATAATTCTAACCTACAGGAGAGAAAAATATATATATATATTATAATATATGTATGTGTATGTATTTGGAAAGCATATATATATATGCATACATATACAAGTATAGGCTTTTCAATTTTCTGATGCTTTTAAAATTTGAAATATGAAGTTGGTCTTTTAAAAATTATAATGCATGATATTGTGATATAATAAGAAATATATATTTAGTTTTTGTTCCTAGTTCCTGGCAAAGAGGTCATAAAACCCTTGAAATTTCCTGAATGATTAGGATGAAAGGAGCATCTTTTGTTATTCATAACAAACCCCTTTCATCCATACCTGAGTTTATCCTAATGAGGTGACTCTTGGGAACCAACCAAGTGATTAGATGGTTGGAACTTTCAGCCCCACCCGCTGACTTCCAAGAAGGGGAGGTGCTGGAGATTAAGTTCAATCACCAATCATTTAATCAATCATGTCTATGTAGTGGCACTGAAGCTCTGCACTCCTTCCCACTATACTTTGCCCTATGGATCTCTTCCAGCTGGCTGTTCTTGAGTTGTGTCCTTCATAATAAAATTGGTAATAGTAAGTAAAGTGCCTTCCTGAGTTCTGTGAGCTGTCCTCCAATTACCAAACCCAAGAAGGGGGTCACGAGACCTCTGGTTTATCACTGGTTGGTCAGAAGTAGAGGTGACAACCTGGGACTTTTGCGGGTATCTGAAGTGGGGACAATATTGTGGGACTGAGCCCTGAAGCTGGAGGGTCTGTGCTAACTCTGTACTGAGTTAAACTGTTGGACACTCAGTTGGTGCCCACAGAGAAGTGGAAACTAGCACAGTGTGAAAAACTCACACATTTGGCATCAGAAGTATTGTGAGTAAAAGGAAATAGTTTTTCCTTTATAATGTAAGTATTATTTTCTTTCCTACAAAGGTAAGCACTTTTGGAGAAATGGAATGAACATACAGGTTTTGGGATCTAACACTCAGAATGGAATCCCAGCAACACCACCACTCACCAACTCTATACTGTTGGGCAGATTATTTAGCTTTTTGAATTCTCAGTTTCCTCATCTCTAAAATGGGAACAATCTATAACCTTCCTTACAAGGTGGTTTTGAGGTAGTTTACATTAAATTAATGTAAAACACCTTTTTCTATCTGGCACCTAGTAATAATCAAATGTTCATTTTCTTCCCTAATGTCTTCAAATTTTCCCAGAGTGATAGCGTATATAATTTAAATCAAAACCTTACTTTGGTAATGTTTTATAAGTTGTACAATACTTTCACATACCTGGTCAAATTTGAATCTTGCAATGACTATAAGAGGCAGGCAAGTAACAAAAACCCCATTTTATAGATGGGGAAGCCTCAGAGATTAAGTGTCCTGCTTAAACTGTTATGTGTAAGCATTAACTTAGTACCTTTCATATTACATTAACTGCTTCAAACAGACACTCACATGAATCATTTAAGTTCATTTTAAATTGCCCTTTTTTTGAGCAATAGTTGCAGAAAATGTTAAGCATGGAGAAAAATGACAATTACATTAATTCCATGTCAAACTTTCAAATTAAGAATTCAGGGTAACAAAGAGTAAGTACTTTATATTCTGTCTTACAGTAATCACCGCAGTGGATGACCATGCAGGCAAAATATGGCCACATAATGAAACTTTGAAATGCTACTGCAATAAAATGCCGCCTTTTGGAATTAAGCCCACATTTTCAGATTGTTCCAGATTCAAGAGGAAACAAGTAAAAGCCCACCTTTTTGGTTAAAAGCAATAGCCACTGACCACAGAGCACAATCTGACCTATCAGACTGTTAGGTGCCTGCAAGTTAGGGCTCAGATCTGCAATGTAAAAGAGGTTCAATAAATAATTGCTGAGTAAATGAGAAAACAGAGACTTCAAGGTCACACCCAATATCCGGTGATTCTTTCATTCACAGTGTAGATTTGGAAAATCCTAATTGGCCTTTGATATCTATAAAAGACCGAATAGCTTGAGAGAAACCAAAGGAGGCAGAAAGATAAGAATAAAAAAATCAAGAGGTCAGCAGAGATCAGAGTCATACGTGGCAGTGACACATTTGTCAGCAACCAGAGGAACAGGGATGGAGCCACAGTGGAAATGCTCAGAGGGTACCTGCTGGTGCCCCGCCACCCTTGGGGCAATCAGACCACAGGGCTGCAATGCTTTTAGCTGGCGGGAAGTTCCCTCTGGGTGCCTGTCTCAAGCCAAAGGAGAAATTAAGAGAGGAAAGAACAAGAGGAGTGGTAGCAAAAAGATGAAAAGGACAACACCCCCTCACCTCTATCCAGTGAGGCACTCTCTCTGTATACAAAGATACAACATTTTGTGGAAATTGGGTTTTTATTTCTTCAAAGGGAAAGTTTTATGAAACTAATTCATTACCAACTATGGCTTCAAAAGATTTCTACTCACTGCCAGTTAGTGAGTTATCAGAAATGGAGACCTTTTCCTCGGCTAAAGAATTCACAAGAATTACAAAGAAAAACCACCCAAGGAGTTGCCAATAGCATCCAGAAACAGGATGTGCTGGCATTTCATGTGAAGTGGGGGGCCCGAGGGTGAAGAGGAAGTCCTGGCCCCTGCAGAAAGGGCTTGAAATCTTCCTCACTGACTCAAATATTTCAGGTCTCTACTATTTCAGTGCACAGTAGTGCACTGTGCAGGACTATGGACCATGGAAGTTCGTGAATGAGTGAGCAGCACCGACTATACGATTTGCTGGGGCCCAGTAACAAATAAACCCACAAGCAAGTGTTTTTGTTTTCGGCCAATCGCTAAGAGCTATGAGGGAAAAGAACAGTCTGTTTAGGGAGAGTATTAGAGAGAAATAATTTACCCTTGGAAGCCAGGGAAGCCCTCTCTACATAAGCCACATTTAAGTTCAGGCCTGAAACATAAGTAACGACATGAGAAACAAGTTCAGCAGAAGAGAGCTGAGAGGAACTTTCCGGGAATACAAACAGCGTGCACGACGTAACAAGTAGGAAACGAGAGACTCAGGTTAGAAAGGAGACAGGGAGTGATGTCCGGAGCTCGGTCCCTGCTTCTGTTTGCTCCAACACCTAAGAGAGTGAAAAGCTAGGGTGCTGTGTTCAAGGGGTTCCCCCTTCTTCTCAGCAAAGTCTGAGACCTGAGAAAAACGCCTGAAGCCAAGCGGGTCCAACCGAAAGGATCCACGTTTGCAACCCAGCGCCTGGGAAGGCTGCTCTGCCAAGTTCCCGGGAGTTTGAGGAACAGGCGGGAACAAATAGGGGTCGGTGGGGGATGCACGGCGGACTGCAGAGGACGAGCCCGCGGTCTGAGTGGCAGGAACGCGCGCTCGCCTCAATTAGACAAGACCCCTGAGGCCCGCCGCATTCAGACCAATCCCGCTCGCTGCCCCGCTCCCGAACCTGCAGTCCCCGTCCGCCGGATGGCTGATTTTGTCCCGGGACAACCTTTCCCGGACAAAGTTCAAATGTGCCACAAACCAGCCACACCGACGAGGCCTGGCCGCCGCCGCGTCCTCCTTCTCGGTCTTCCGGCGGGACCAGCGCGGCCCCGCGGGGCGGAAGGGAGGGAAGGAAGGAAGCGCCTGCACCTGCACTCGCCGCAGGAAAGGCGGCGCGGCGCCCGGGGAGCGGGCAGGGGGTCCTGCACCTCCTCCGGGCACTCCCGGCCCCCCGGCGCCCTTCACCTTGTCCCATCGCAGCCACTGGGCCGTCTCCTGGTCCAGCCGGGCGTCCATGCCGGGGCCGCCGCCTCCCGGAGCCCCCGTCCCCGCCGCCATCCCTGCGCTGCCACCACCAAGTTCAAGAGGTGGCGAGATCGCCCTTCCGGCGGGGCGGGCAGGGGCGGGGAGGGGCGGGGCGGGGGCGGGGGCGGGGCGGGGAGAACCGGCTCGGGAGCCACCCGCGTCCGGGAGGAAAATGACGTGCTCCGCCGGGGGCAGCCTCCTTGCAGTGTACAGTTGCGCCTCTGGGGGCAGCGGGATAGAAGCGAGGGGTGGAAGTGGGCGTGCTGAAAGATCCCGAGGTCACCCCCATTCATACAACAGCTATTCATTCAGTTCCTACTGTGCGCCAGGCACCGGGTCAGGAGCTGGGATACAAGCACGCGTAAGCCCAGAAAGGAGCCTGAAAGTTATGTAGAAATTCTGAGAGTCAAGAATAACCGAGAGGGCTTCCCTGGTGGCGCAGTGGTTGAGAATCTGCCTGCCAATGCAGGGGACACGGGTTCGAGCCCTGGTCTGGGAAGATCCCACATGCCGCGGAGCAACTGGGCCCGTGAGCCACAACTACTGAGCCTGCGCGTCTGGAGCCTGTGCTCCGCAACAAGGGAGGCCGCGATAGTGAGAGGCCCACGCACCGCGATGAAGAGTGGCCCCCGCTCGCCGCAACTAGAGAAAGCCCTCGCACAGAAACGAAGACCCAACACAGCCATAAATAAATAAATAAATAAATAAATTTAAAAAAAAAGAATAACCGAGAAAAATCTTGAAAAAGAAGAAAAAGTGGGAGGATTAAGACAAATAGATGGTGAAACAGAATGGAGAGTCCAGAAACAAATCTACACGTGTATGGACAGTTCATTTATTTCAGAGGTGGCGCCGCAGAGAGAGGGGAAAGGACTTACTTTCAATTAATGGTGCTAGGTCAACTGGATATCTATGTAAGAAGAAGAAAAAAGAAACTTGAGCCCCTACCTCACATCACACCTCATATAAATATGCATTCCAGGCTAATTGTAGATAAGTGTGAAAGGTGCAATGAAACTTCTAGAAACTAAAGAGTTCATCTTCATGACCTTAGGACCACTAAGCCATAAAGGAGATGCATGCAGTGAGCATGAAAAGGTATGCGTAAGAATGTCTCTAGCAGCATTATTTGTAATAGCCCCAAACTGGAAACAACCCAAATGTCCGTCAGCAATACAGTGGATAAATACATTATATTATATTCATACAGTGATATAGAAAAATTGTGGTGTATTCATACAGATGTGAAAATGAACTATTGTACACATTGTAGATGAGCCTCACAAACATTATGTTGAATGAGCGAAATATTGGCTCGTTCCATATATATGAAATTCTAGAATAGGTAAAAATATAGGGAAAGAAAGCAGATCAATGGTTTCTAAGAACTGTGGATGGAGAGAAGGGTTGCCTACAAAGGGCACAAGGGAATTTGGGGAATGATGGAACTGTTCTGTATCTTGGCTGAGGTTATGATAAACACAATACACATTTATCAAGCCTCATAGAACTGTACACGCTAAAGGGTAAATTTAAAATTATGTTTGAAGTCTTAAGATTTAAAACTTTTAAAGGAGGCAAAACTAATCTATGGGCGTCAGGAGAGTGGTTACTTTGGGCAGAAAGAGGGTGCCTTCTGGGATGCTGGGCCTGTCCTATTTCTTGACCTGGGCAGTAGTTGCTCAGGTGTGTTCACTTTGTAATAATTCACTGGGCTGCACCTATGAATTGTGCATTTTCTTTGTATTCTATTTCTTTCTTTTTCGTATTTATTTATTTATTCTCTTTCAGTTTTAAGAAGAAACCAATATATATCCAGGATCTATGAGAGCTAAGTCTAATGAGAGGCATATCATATAATATGATCCTATAATCACATGAGTTAATATGTAATCATTTCAGTTAATATGTAATTACAAACTGATAAGAATGCTGGAAGGAAAGCAAGGAGATTCCATGAGGGTGCATGTTAGTGGGCTGTCCTGGTGGGGGAGGCTTCCCTCAGCACTTGAAGCTTGTGAGGAGACAGGAGGGAAGGATGCAGTTAATGTTGGGGGGAGGCAGCCTGGAAAATGCTTTCCAGATGGGGACCCTCTAAATGTGGTGCTTCCCCCAAATGAAAGCCACAAGAAACCAGAGCACAGGGAAGTAGAAGAGAAGAAGGATAGGCAGCCTCAGTCTCCCCATCTCTCAGCTTGTTGTAGGTCTGCCACACTTGGGCTGTCTCCTTTCTCTGCACCAGACCAACCTTCTTTTCAACATCCTAGGACAGAAATTGTGGACACAAAGAGCCTGAGACCAGACAGGTGTCAACTGAAGAAAAACTCACAACCTAAAGTTGTGAGTTAAGTTTTATTCAGGGACCTTACTGAGGACTATAGCCCGGGAGACAGCCTCTCAGAGACCTCTGAGGAACTGCTCCGACTAGATGATGGGGGGGAACCAGGATATGTAGGAGTTTGCTGGAAAAAAAACATGTAGTTGAACATCAAAAGATGACTGCTAATCACAAAAAACAGACATCTCAAGGTAATGATTTTAACGCTTGTGTGGGAAGATGCAAAAGTCTGAGCTCATTGAAGTTATTCCTTAGATATGCATCTTAACTATCTAGGGCCAGTATTCGAAGCACAGAGGGTTTCCAGGTTTTCTCCATTCTGCATGCCCCTCAGGGTGCACTTTTGGGAGGGATTGGGGGGAGACAGTGGCTAACGGCTTGATGGTGGGCAACATTCATTGTTTACTGGAATGGCAGGCAACATTCCCTTTCCACACAGGTCTCACTTGCACTTGCTTCCCTCCCAAATACCAGAGCTCTCCCAGGTGGAGCTGTGCAGCTTCCAGCCTTCTGCCATGGTAGGGCGGGGTTGAGGAGGGAGGGGGGTCCTCAGCCTCAGAGCTCCAATCACGCCCTCCGCGATGGAGGTGGTTGCAGCTGAGTCTCTGCTGCAGTTCCAAATGTGGGGAAGGCGGAGGCCAGAGGATCTTCTGACACTTTACATTATATTCCTCAGCACAGAGATTATGGGCCCATGGAGACATCCTGTCAGAACTATTTAACTTCCTTTTGGGACACCAAGGGGCAGGTTTCTCAGTGCTCAATATTCAAGGAAAGAAAGCAGGTAGGATTTTTTTTTTTTTTTTTTGGCTGCGTTGGGTCTCCGTTGCTGTGCGCTGGCTTTCTCTAGTTGCGGCGAGCGGGGGCTACTCTTGGTTGCGGTGCGTGGGCTTCTCATTGCGGTGGCTTCTCTTGTTGTGGAGCATGTCCTCTAGGCTTACGGCTGCAGTAGTTGTGGCACGTGGGCTCAGTAGTTGTGGCTCGTTGGGCTCTAGAGCGCAGGCTCAGTAGTTGTGGCGCACGGGCTTAGTTGCTCCGTGGCATGTGGGATCTTCCTGGACCAGGGCTCAAACCCGTGTCCCCTGCATTGTCAGGCGGATTCTTAACCACTGTGCCACCAGGGAAGCCCAGCAGGTAGGATTTTTCAAGCCCAGAAGAACTTTTCACAAGGAAGTTGAGAAGTTGTAAGTAAATCCTCCTCCCTTAACTTATGAAGGTTGCCAAGAGCTCAGGTACTGTGCTAAAAACAATGCACAATGGCCTTACTCTGTTACTCCCTTCTGCTTCCCATGGGAAGCAGAAAAAGTCGTCTGAAGTTGTGTCATGGGGTTTCTATGTCCAGGAGACTTTCCCAGGGTCTCCTGTAACTAAGATGCCTGAACTGGAGGTCTTTTCGGTTCTGACAATGATGCTACAGTGATCTGAATCAGTTGATTCTCACACGTGATCCCCAAATTAACATTTCATGTCTGAAGAAGCCCATGTAGAATAATAGAATGTTGGAGCAGAAAGAGTTCTTGGGGAACAATTTGGACCTCGTTTTATAGATGAGGGAACAGAGACAGAAAATTTCCAAGCCCCTCTTCGAGACACACAGCTGGTCACGGGCAGAGCCAGGAGTCTCGTGCCTGGTCTCCTGATTTTCTAATCCAGTGTTCAATCTCCAGCTCCACTCAGCCTATTTCTACACATTTCCATAGAAGGAAGTTCCATGAACTCTGGGAACCTGTTTCCATGTGATAGTGGCTGGGTCTTGATGAAAAACAAATATTAACCATTTCTGGCATTGATAACATTAAGTGATGCTTACAATAATTTAATTTGTTTGTGCATGCTCTCCTGCTGCCTGAGAACTGTTTCACACATGGATGTCCCATTTTTCCTTGGAAACCTTCCCAACTTCCCCAGACACCTTGTCAGCAATTCTACCAGTTCTCTTGTATCCAGCCCAGGATAAAAGAAAGTTCTAAAACTTTTTATTTTGGGAAGTTTTAAATATTTACTAAAATTGATACCATGCAAATATCACCCAGGTCACCTATGATCAACCATGCCAATCTTGTTTCGTGTACCCACTTCTCTCTCCTGTATATATTTTTTTTCTCCTGTATATTTTAAGGAAGATTCCAGACATCATATAATTTCAACTATAAATTTTTTAGTGTGTCTCTAGAAGATAAGGACACATTAAAAATAACCACAAAATCATTATCTCACCTAAAAATTTTACAGTTAAAGTTAATAATTCCTTAATACAACTAAATGTCCATTTAGTGTTCAAATTTTCAACCATCTAGTGTCTTAATTTTTTTTAATAGTTTGCTTGAATCTTGAGCCAAATAATCTTGCTATTGGTTAATAAGCCTTGTAGATCTCCTTTAATATATAGGTTCTGACTAAATTTCCTTGTAATTTATTTGTTGAAGAAACTGGATTGTTTGTCCCGTAGGGTTTCCCAACAGTCTGGATTTTGCCGATTGTGTTTCTGTGGTGTCTGTTAACATGTTCCTCTGTCTCTTGTATTGCTTGTAAATTCATCACATTATAATTTTCTCTTCATAGTCTCTCCCTCACTAGTCTCCTTGAGGACAGGAATGGTGTTTTGTTTATCTTTGCCTACCCAGAACCTAGCACTGTAAGTGCCCAGTAAATGGGTGAAGAAATGACTGAAGTCAGGAGGCTGTTTATTCTTCCCTCATGAAGGAAAAGGGAAGGCTCTAGAGTCAGGACTGGATCTTGGCTCTACCCTTTGTTCTCTGGGGGCCCTGGGCAAGTCACTTAACCTCTCTTGGCCTCAGTCTCCTTATTTCTAAAATGGAAGCAATCATAGTGTCCAGCTCATAGGGGTGATGTGGGGCTTACATGAGGAACTACATGTAAAATGCTTAGCCTAATGTCTGGCATGAAGTAAGCACTCAATAAACGTTAGCTGTTATCACGAAAATTTTACTAGCTTGACAATCTGCATTAGTCAGGATAGCCTAGGCTAAACTGAAGTAATAAATTAATCCCTAAATCTCAGGACTTAGTGAAACAAAGCTTTTTGTTTCTTGCTCTTGCTCACGTTCAGGGTGAGTCAGTGGATGCTATACTCCACATAGTCACTCAGGGATCAGAATGTTTCCATCCTGTGGCTCCTCCATCCCAAGATGTGGCCTCCGCAGTCACCATGGAATAGTATGGGGGTCACTCATGGCTCTTAAATGCTTCTGCCCGGGAGTGGTACGTATCACTCCTACTCATTTTATTAGCTAGAACTCATCATATGTTCCCACTGAACTGCAGAGTACTGGGAAGTGTAGACTATCTACGTGCCCAGAAAGGAGAAGAAAGTTGGATAGGGAGGAACGCTCATGGGCACTACCACACATTCAGTGTTACCTGTGATTAAGTGTTAGGATGGTTGCAAATATCAATGATTCTGATGTATTTCTAACAAGCAAGGAGTGATTCTTAGCTATTACTCAGTTGAAATTTAGAACCACCACCTGCTAAAACAGTCTGTTCTTCTCCATACAGTAGAGTGAGTTTTCTTTGTAATAGTAATCAGATTACATCCCTCTCCTGTTTTCAATCCTCCCATAGCTTCATAATGTACTTAGAATTAAAACTGTACCTTTTACCAGGGGCTTCAAAGTTCTACGTAATCTATCCCCCTGCCTTGATTTCCTGCCACTTTTCTCACTCACTTCAATCAGCCGTGCCGTTCTCTGTGCTGATCTTGAAAACGTGTCAAACAAGAGCTGACCTGGAGCCTATGCCTGCACTGTTTTCCCCCAGATACCCCAATGACAAGTATCCACATTTCCTTCAGGTTTCTGCTCAATTATCACCTCATTAGAAACTCTCTTCTGTAAAGTGCTGGTAAATGTTTAACAACTAGCTTTCTGGGATAAAAAGCCCTGGTTTGTAGTATTTGCCAGTTTCTGTGGTGTAATTACGCTCACCATGGCTGTTTCCAAGCTACCAACATGATGTCACTGAACAAAGAGTTGAGAGGAGATGCGGAGTTGCACATCATTATGTAATGTTTCCAATACACAGATAGAATAGATGTAAATAACTTTAAGAACATAGATAGTAGTAACAAGTAGTAAAATAAATAGAAAATAGTGAGTTTTGAGTATTTATTACGTTCTTTTAATTATAATATATTTACTTGGAAGTTTATAAAATTTAAATTTTAACAATGGCTGTGTTTAACATCTGGCTAGCAAAATTCCTAAAAATTTGCTAGTCAGCTCTGATGAACCCGTATAAGCTGTCACCGACATACCTTTCTTCTCCTAAAATGGGATCTGCACCCCTCTCTCATCTTACTTTATTATTCTTCAAAGTGTTTATCACTACCTGCCATGATATTATAAATTTGATTTTTAACAGTGTCTGTCGACCGTGTTATAATGTAAATTTTTTTTTCCGACTGAGTCCCCAGCACCTAGAACATCATAATAGATGTTCAGTGTTTGTTGAAGAATAAATCACTGGGTCTCCCTACACTTACGAAGAAAAAGGAAAGATGGGTATAGTAATATTATAAGATACAGATGTAGCACCTATACAAACTCTTTCTCTAAAACAAACATTTCTGAATTTAACCAAGAAAAGTGAACTGCTTGCCACTGTTCTCTAGCACCCCGATTTCAAGGCTGATGAGAAAACAAGCAGGCATGTGTCAATAGACTTTATCAGTATACTCATTACGGGCCATAAACCCAAAGTACACCAACAGCAAACTTTTCTGCAGACCAGATGGAGTTTGTCTTTCTCAGTGAAAAAATGCAAATATCTCTTATTTATGCCTATTTTCATTAAATAAATTCCTGAAATTGGCTAGTTTTCTCCCATGACTCATTTTAATAATTCTTTGCACTTGAACTCCCACTAGGCCTTCTGATCATTAAACATTTAACGCCAGGGCTGGTTAGTGTTCCCTCAGCCAGCTTCCTCTTTCCACTTCTCTTTTTCCTCCTCGTGGTGCCCAGTGGTCTAGCACATCTTGCACACTCCTGACCTGTCACAACCAGATCTCCGGGGACGAGTCATTATTCTCATTAGACGGTTGGTGACTAGTTCAGCACCACTGTGTCCTTCTGCCTCAGGTGTCTGGATGTTTGACCAGGCACTAATGAGCTGGTGAACTTAGGAAAGCACCGTCATTGAAGTGCTATGTGCCTTGGTTTCTGCCTCAGTCAGAGAAAGAGACACCTGACCACATCATCAGAGTGTGTGAGCATAAATCCTCCTAAGAGACTCTTGTTTGAAAACTTCATTGTCCTGTAAACTGTTAGTATACTCATTCCACTTAGGACCAAGCCTTATGCTAAAAACTGCATCTCTTGGAAGTGTTGAATTTAAGAGACTCAGGAGGAAGGGAAAGTTTTTTTTCTCCCAAGCATCCTGTAATTCCTGATGTTTTTGAAACACCACTGCTTTGGCAACTGAATTATTCAGCTTTTCTAAGTCAGAACCCAGAGAATCCACAGTTTCTGTTTGGGTAGCCACTAGGTAAGTTACTGTGCTCCAAAGGAAGCTGCAGATACACTGCATTTTTCTTTTTGCATCAAGATTATTTCTATCTACTGCCTTCTCACCTCAGTCATTTCTAATTCTCCCTGCATTAATATGGAATTTAGTTTGTACTTCTTGAAGCAAACAATATTAGAAAGGAGACCAAGAGTATATTGCTAAAAGATGTACTTGCCCCCAGTAAAATTATATTGCAGAGATAACACACAGATCATAGTTTAAGGCGGACAATCCAGCCTTAAATTCCTTAAAGTACCATCGTGTTTAACTCCAGAAAAAAAAAGATTTTGAATTTGTAAACTTTCCCATTCTAATCACTGTTCAGTTTTGATCTAACCCCATTTTCTTTCTTCAATGATTTTAGCCCCCCTCCTTTTCTACCTGTAGAGATTAGATTATCGTTTTCGATGACTCATGCCTCCCCTTCCTTATAAGAAGATCATACATCCACCCTTTACTTTGCAACGTGCAGGGACTTCCTGTTTGAGGAGTAACTTCCCCTCCCCATCAATGTGGGGCGTGGCCGTGTGACCTGCTTTGTGAGGAGATGAGACATAGGTCGCATTTGAACAGAAATTTGAATAGGCACCGTATCTTTCAGACAGCTCTCTTTCCCTCTGCCACTGAACAGATGTCCTAAGTGGTGCTGCTCCTTTGGTTTGCATCTGGGGATGAGAAGCCACAAGCAGCGAGTTGCAGCACCTGTCCCATCACCTGCCACCTAATGTGGCCAAGACAGAAATATTTGCAAACCACTGGGATTTGCGGGGTCATTTGCTACTGCAGCAAAGCTGACTAATCCACCCTGGAGTGGCTTTAACCTGCTTTGAGGATGGTTGGAATAAAAGAATGTTTGGATTTAAAAGTTAGCCCTTCTAATTTTTCCCATACCATATGATGATAAAAGTATTCAGAGAAAGTTCCCTAATCAATTTGACATTTCCCCCAAGTCACCAGCTTGATGAGGGACAGTCAGGGCTTTTAGCCTCCTCTTACTGGTAAACAAAACAAAACAAAACAAAACCACAATGTGTCTCAACAAACTCCAGGCACTATGTACCCT
The DNA here is from genome assembly GCF_028023285.1 of Balaenoptera ricei. Lineage (NCBI taxonomy): Eukaryota > Metazoa > Chordata > Mammalia > Artiodactyla > Balaenopteridae > Balaenoptera > Balaenoptera ricei. Next base: position 79,827,763 of record NC_082643.1, read on the forward strand.
GAATAATTGAAACATTTTGACTATTAAATTTTTCATGTTTTGCTTTTCAAATGCCTTCAGACTAGCAGAAAGATAAAAATACTTCTGCAAAAAGCACAAAGGAAAAAAATTTCCACAGTTCTTGAATACTGGTAATGATCACGTTCTGAAAAACATTGTGTCATAGTCTGACTTGATGAAATCATTAAAATGTGGTTTGACAACTATAAGTTGCTCTAGACAGGCTCCTTTTCAAATTAAAGGCTAGAAAATTATATAGCTGGACATCTAAATAATTAAAGGTTTTCAGTGAATGTTATCATTTCTGTATATCAAATGTCCCATTGCTTGGTTTTATGTCTTAATGTTCATTTACATTTCTGTGTATGTATGTATGTATGTATTAGTTTTTGACTTTAGTAATGGAGAAAAAAATTCCATGCTCCATAAAATTACCTTTTAAAATGTTGCTGTTTTTCACAAGAAGTGTTAAAGAAGTGAAAATTGATGAAACATGTCTAATACATGGAAGGCTAGATGCTGGGGATGCTATAATGAAAAAGAAAAATAAAATAAAGAAGGCTCAGAAAAGTAACTAAACAACTTCAGATCACAGACTCAACCTGACAGGTAAACGTTAAAACATTAGTTTTGTTAATGGTAAGACCTAGATTGAGGCTTTACACCAAGAATAGCAGGTTGGCCACATACTTTGCTTTCACCCCTTCTAAAACCACAGTAAGGTGGAAATAAAGGGACACTTTAGGAGGATATAAACCTACCAGGACAAAGAGAATCAAGAGGGGTGGGAAACAGCACCACATGTTGGATGCTGGAAAGCAGGTAGAAGAATATGGCTGACGTAGCAGCCTGGAGGGACAGGAGTCCTAAACTAGTGTAGAAAGCCAGGAATAATCCAGTTCATACGCAGAACCCTAAAGACTTGGGAATTGGTAGACCCAGATAATTCTATAGGTAAAAATAAACATGGGGCTAAAACCAGAGAAGACTGGCTGAAAATCTGTTTAAGAAGCAGTTAGATCTCTACACTTCTTGCCCTCCATGCCAATGACAGTTGCCCCTTGGCCACATATACTAGCAGAGGGCTGAAGGTTTATTTTCTGGTGTTTAAAGTCTCTTGACTGAGGAATCCAGATACGGGTTAAGATCAAGATACCAATGTGAAGGTAGGACGAATAGTAAAAAGTTACTTACTGGACAGCCTCATGTAAATCAATGAAATTAGAACATTCCCTCACACCATATACAAAAATAAACTCAAAATGGTTTAAAGACATAAACATAAGACATGACACCATAATACTCTTAGAAGAGAACATAGGCAAAACATCCTCTGACATAAATTGTAGCAATATTTTCTTAGATCAGTCGCCCAAGGAAAAAGAAGTAAAAGCAAAACTAAACAAATGGAACCTAGTCAAACTTAAAAGCTTTTGCACAGCAAAGGAAACCAGCAACAAAATGAAAAGACAACCTACGGACTGGGAGAAAATATTTGCAAACAATGAGACCGACAAGGGGTTAATTTCCAAAATATACAAACAGCTCATGTAAGTCAGTGTCAAAAAACAAAAAACTCAGGGGCTTCCCTGGTGGCGCAGTGGTTGAGAATCTGCCTGCTAGTGCAGGGGACACGGGTTCGAGCCCTGGTCTGGGAGGATCCCACATGCCGTGGAGCAACTAGGCCCGTGAGCCACAACTACTGAGCCTGTGCGTCTGGAGTCTGTGCTCCACAACAAGAGAGGCCGCGATAGTGAGAGGCCCGCGCACCACGATGAAGAGTGGCCCCCACTCGCCGCAACTAGAGAAAGCCCTCGCACAGAAACGAAGACCCAACACAGCCAAAAATAAATAATAAAATAAATAAATTTAAAACGCACCTCATTAAAAAAACCAAAAAACCCAATCAATAAATAGGCAGAAGACCTAAATAGACATTGCTCCAAAGAAGACTTACAGATGGCCAACAGGCACATGGCAAGATGCTCAACATTACTAATTATTAGAGAAATGCAAATCAAAACTACAATGAGGTATCACCTCACACTGGTCAGAATGGCCATCATCAAAAAGTCTACACATAATAAATGCTGGAGAGGGTGTGGAGAAAAGTGAACCCTCCTACACTGTTGGTGGGAATGTAAATTGGTGCAGCCACTATGCAAAACAGTATGGAGGTTCCTTAAACAACTAGAAATAGAGCTACCATATGATCCAGCAATCCCACTCCTGGCCATATATCTGGAAAAGACTAAAACTCTAATTCTGTTACCAAAAGTTGGGGTCTGGCTGCTCACCGCTCTAAAGCCAATAAAGAGGCAAGGTTGGTGGAAAGGAAAGTTTGCTTTACTTCAGAGGCTGGCAATCGTGGGGGAGGGTGGACTCATGTCCAAAGGCCAACTCCCCCCCACTGACAATCAGGGGGCAAGAGCTTTTATAGGCAGAGGGAGGGGGCTACATGCAGAAACAGCATAGGCAGCTCTGACAGTCGTCTTGAGATTGGTCATGCAGTGGTCTGATTAGCACTGTCTTGGTTGTTTTAAGTACAGTTACAGTTAGTCTTCAGTTCCGGGGGCAGTTTGTTCCCATTTCTTTGAGGTCAGTTCTCGGAATTGTGGCAGCTTATGTTGTGGCTGCAGTCTGGTCATCATGTAGTTAACTTCTTCCACCTGGTGGCGGTTTCAGTATCTACAAGACAGCTCACAGGATACGGCTCAGAATATTATCTATAGCCCTTGAGGAGGAACTAAAGGTCCTTGACTTTGCTAAACTATTATTATTTGGTGTTGTTTGACAGTTTTCCTTTGCTTCTGCATTTTCTCACTTCTCTGATTCCACTACTTTGGCTAAAGTTTTTCCACAGACAAAAGGCAGGTGGAGGACCTGGGGGGAAAGACCATAGGGTCCTGCTCCATCTCAATTCAAAAAGATATGTGCACCCCAATGTTCATAGCAGCACTATTTACAATAGCCAAGACATGGAAACAAACTAAGTGTCCATCAACAGATGAGTGGATAAAGAAGATGTGGTACACACACACACACACACACACACACACACACACACACACACACAAAATGGAATATTACTCAGCCATAAAAAAGGGTGAATTATTGCCATTTGCAGCAACATGGATGGACCTAGACAATATCATGCTAAATGAAGTCAGACAGAGAAAGACATATATATATTATATGATATCACCTATACGTGGAATCTAAAAAAATTATACAAATGAATTTATTTACAAAACAGAAACAGACTCACAGCCATAGAAAACAAACTTATGGTTACCAAAGTGGAAAGAGGAGGGGGAGGAATAAATTAGGAGTATGGGATTAACAGATGCGCACTACTATGTATAAAATAGATAAACAACAAGAATTTACTGTATAGCACAGGGAACTATATTCAGTATCTTGTAATAACCTATACTGGAAAAGAATCTGAGAAAATATATATAACTGAATCACTTTGCTGTACACATGAAAGTAACACACTGTTGTAAATCAACTATACCTCAACTTAAAAAATTATTTACTGAATATTGATATTGACCCAGGCATCTTGCCAATCTGTCTTTCCAGAATGGTGAGAGTCTTATTGGAGAATACAACCAGCCCAAGAAGAAAGAATAAGAGCTAGTGATATTGAGAGTTTCCCCCAATGAAATTGGTAGCTAAGTGGCATTATGATGAAGCTCATGCAGCACATAGAACTTGCAGTTAGTTATTCGTGCCCTACTCTTAAATATAAGAAGTCAGCCCAGAATCACCAGATTTTGAGCAGTCTTCCAATATGAAAGACAGAGGCCAAAAAAAACCAAGAAAAAGTAAAAAACAAAACAAAAAAACTACAAAACAGAGATCAATATCTGGATAAAAACAAGGAAAATGCATTTATGAAGTAATAACAGGATTATTAAGAAAAAGAGATTTACAGACCAGAAAATATGGAAATTAAAAACACAATAGGAGAAAAAAATCCTAAAGTATGGTTGGAAGAAAAACTTAAGGAAATCTCCCCAAAAGTAGAAAAAAAACAAAGATAAGGAAAAAACATTAAGTGAGAAATTAAAGAGTATTTTAGGGATTCCAGAAAAGGAGAGAAAAGAAAATGGAGGGAAAGAAATCATTGAAGAAATAATTTAAGAAAATTTTCCAGACATGAATTTCCAGATTGAAAGGGCCCACTGAGTTCCTAATAAAATACATCTAAAAAGACCCACATTTCACATCATAGTGAAATTTCAGCATGTCCTCCCCAAATGAGGGTGTGAATCCATTTAAGAGAAGACATGGGATCCAAGAAGCAGGTGACCCATAAGAGAAAGATGAAAGTTATCTCTAGGATGACACCGAGGGAGCCATCTGAATGCCCTCTGTGCAGCTGGCCCAGGTATTAATCCATCCAGACCAGAGCAGGTCAAAAGGCACCAGGAGAGATGGCTTCAAAAAGTTGAAAGTGATAAAATTCCTGATGTACTGTACTGAAAGGAGACTTACTCAACTGGAGGAAAAGTTGGGAATAAATTAGTGACAAATTCTTAGAAATGTAAGCAAATTTAAAGAAAGGTAATTATAAGTTCTAGGGAAATAAATTGTACAGGAAGAAAAAATTAATACTACATAAATTGGCTGTCAGCAGAATTTATGTTCTACATGGCCATAAATGGAAACTCCAAATATTGATCTCACCAAACTTACAACATATTGGGAGTGTGGGATATTGAGAGGAATGTGTGTGTGTGTGTGTGTGTGTGTGTCTGTCTGTCTGCCTGTGGGTTAAAAAAATATAAAACCATCATCTTCTATGGTGAGAAGTCAATAACTTATGTTTAAAAGTAAAAAAAAAATCAAGGTGTATCTATATAAGTATGTTATTTGGAACTATAGAGGGAAAGACAGAACCAGTTAAAAGAGTTAAATGAATTTGCATTATTGTGAAACAGTGGTGGTTACAGAGGCTGCTGTTTTTCATAATGAGCCTTGTAGAATTATGTAACTCTTTAAACTATAGACATATATAACTTTGATAGATATAAAATAAATTAAACAAAAAAAATCTGTATGGAAAAAGAGGCTTTGAGGTGAAGCCAAACAGCTGAGCATAAATTGGGCTGACCCGGTTTCTTTTCAAGGACTGAGCTCTGGGGCACCCCAATCTTCAGGGACACCTGAGAAGGCACAGCCAGAACTGTTGCAGGAGACCCAGGGCATGGGAGGTCCTGGAGGCCAGTGAGGCAAGTGTTTCAAGGAGGAATGGTCAGCTTTCTCAAATGCTGCTGAGAAGAAAACTCAGAAATGATCACTGGAATAAAGATTACACAAATGCCAGGTATTTGCTTGAGATTTCCAGCCTGCAGAAAGAAGCCATTAGCCTCCTAGTTTAGTGATTCCCAAACCAAAATTACCTGGAGCCCTTAAAACAAAGCTGTCTCATTCACACACATATACCTCCACACACATGCACATACACACCCGCTCAAAACTGAGCTAGAGTTAGATCATCGGGTTTTATGGGGCGGGACCTGGAATTTGCATCTCAGGACATTGCAGTTCTGATTCTCGTGGTCAGCAAGAGTTGGGGAATGCTAGGCTGGCAGACTTTATCCAAAACAGGAGCTGATAGCTGGGCATGGTCCACGCCTATGATTCCTGCCCCTTCTCAAACTTCACATATTTTGTCCTCAACAATAATTCACATATTGAAGCTTGCATTCATATTGGCTTCATATCTAGCAAGGTTTTGAGCATTCTCTTTTAATATATTCATTTTGCATTAAAGAAAGTAAATGGACTGTGCCTCGATTGTGATTTTTCTTCTAGAGTTTCACATTATTACAAGTAATGTCTATTCTTATGCATTATCCCATTTGTCATTCAGACACTGAAGACTGTTTCTTCTTAATAACAGCATTAGATGGGTATTGAGACAAGGAAGCAAAACTTCTCTTTCAATGGCTTTTGAAAAGAACAACTTAGCAAACAATAAAATTTCTGATTCAGTTATTAATCCTGCAGCCATCTTTTAATCCATAGTGACTTCCTGAAACAGTAAAAATAAGTAATAATTTTTCTTGCATTAATGGTTATTTATTTCTATTTGGCAACCTGGTAATACTATTCTCTTCTTTGAAAGTAAAAATAACTATTTAAAAACATCTTCTTTTTATTGTGGTAAAATATATACAACATTATTTGCCACCTTAATCATTTTCAAGTGCACAGTTCTGTGGTGTTAAGTACATTTACATTGTTGGGCTACCAGTACAACCATCTCCAGAACTAAAACAGCTCTTTTTTAAATGTCTGAAGATAGTTTTACATGCTTAATATCTACTAAAAAATTAAGTGTTGGCCAAGCTAATAAAATTAATATAAATATTAAGAGAATGTTAATAAAATAACTTATGAGTATTTTGAAATATCACATTTTCTTCTTTTTTCTACTGTATTCATTTTCTATTGCTGGATAACAAATTACCTGAGTTGAGCAGCTAAAAACAACACATATTTTACATTCTTTTTATCATAATAAGTCTTTGAAATCTGATGGGTCTAGTACACTGACATTACATCTTAATTCAGACTAGCCTCATTCCAAGTGCTCAGCGACCACGTGTTAACATCCTTGCTACATGAAGACACACCTCAGAAGCAGAAGACTGCAGGATTAAACCCAGGAGCATGTGGCAGTTATGTCAATTACATGCAATTCACATTGTCCCATCCTGGCTTTGTAGGAGGCCCATGAATGGTCTTAACCAGATGAACTGCCTCTAGGTGGAGGAGCTGGGAACTCCAGGGCATGGTCTTGGTCATGGTCCTCCCACCATGGGAGAATGTGGTCTAGATTTATTTTAGAAAATATCAATGGTCCAAGACCATGTCTACTGACAAGCTTAAACCTGGGGAAGGTTATATAAGGTACAGAAGAAATTAGTATTATTGGCTTATCACAATTGTAGCAAAAGTGTTGCAAATTACGACCACAACTCACAGGTACCCACACAGGTAGATTTTGTAGTTCTATAGCACGTCTATTTCTCTTGTCTCCACCATGAGGACTTTGAGAATGCTCACCCACTGGTGATGGCAGTGTGTATGGGTAGAGCCACCTTGCAAAACAAGTGAAATAGTAAATGTACACACTCTAAGCTTTAGCATTTCCCTCTTAGGTATATAAGATTGAGCTGGAGTCTGTAAAATTTTTCTGTAAAGGGCCAGATAGTAAATACTTGGGGTTTTGTGGGCCAGAAGATCCCTCAGCTTTGCTGCTGTGCTTGGAAAGCAGCCATAGGCAACATGGAACTGAACGGGTGTGTTTATGTTCCAATAACACTTTATTTGTAGACACTGAAATTTGAATTTCATATAATATTCTCATGTGACAGATATTCTTTTTCTTTTCTTCAACCATTTCAGATACACAAATCATTCCCAGTTAGTGGGCCATACAAAAACAAGCAGCAGATTGTCCTAGAGGAACTGTTGCACACCAGCAGTGCAACTTTTAATTGCAACAAAATAAAAAGTCTACCGCCAAAGCATAGACAATAAGCAATAGTTTGTGATATACTCATAGGGTGGAACACTGCACAGCACAGAAAATGCATGAGCTACAGTTACATGTATCAGTGTGAATGGATTCCAAACACTTAATATTGATCAAAAAAGCGAGTCACAGAATTCATACAGTATGAATTCATAACAGTTATATTAAAGGTAAAAAAAAAAGCAGAATTAAACAGTACAGAGGTGATAAAACTATAAAGAAAGGCAAGGAAATTATAAACACATAATCCAAGAAAATGTTTCCCTTAGGAATGAGAAGAGATGGAGATACATTGGGAGAAGCATAAAGGGGCTTCCAAGTTACTGGAATTTTCCCATTTCCTAAATTTCCATGCTGGGCATGTAGGAGTGCTTTTTCTTCTCATGCTTTAAGGTGTATATACAAATAATATACACTTATAAATGTATATTTTACTAATTTTTAAAAAGGATCGCTACTGAAAATTTGAAGTTGGTATAGTGCTTTATTTCACAGATTTGTTTACATACTAGAGATTTAGCAAATGAATCTTAGTTTTATAGGAAAGGGCGCCCTCTTCAGGCAATATGTCCAAAGTTGTTAAAGATTTTGAATAGAAAATAAGGACTTGAAAAAAAAATACCAGAAACTCATAGAATCACAGGACTAAGAGGCACTTTGCGAGGTGTTTTATGTCTAATCTTAAAAAGTACAAAGTATTTTATTTTTGGAAGTCTCCAGGGAAGCATTTTTGCTATTTTAATTGAATAATATGACTTACCTTAGTTAAAAAAAAAATCCCTGTTTCTTTCCTAATTTCTATTTATTATCAATATATAAAATCCCTTTGACTCCTTCCTTGGAAGGTTTAAGGTACAACTACAGAAATGCTTATCGTGGGATGCCTTCCTTGGCCTGTGTTAACACCTATAGGTGGGAAAGGCTGAGTTTCTTGTCATTGGCAATAACTTACATATTCTTGCAAGTATTTCAGAATTCTATTTCTATTCAAAGAGAAAAACTTTATCCAGATCTAAGATCTTGTGGTTTACCCAAATATTCAACATAAGCCTTCATTTCATGTGTGTATTATAGTACAGTCTATGAAAATGATTTATACAAAAATTACCATTTAGTCAGCAATTGGTAAAAATATAGTGGAATTAATAAATCTATTCTTTTGGCCCAGGCATTGCAATTTAGTTAAATAAAATTTGTTCCTTTGTTAACTCACTAAACAGGTACTTATTTTTTTTTTTTAATTATTTATTTATTTATTTACAAAATAGCTATCTTTATTCTACTATATCATAATAAAATTTCAAAAGGAAAAACATCTATCAAATATCTATAATCACATATATCTGAATAGGTATAGTTATTGCTTATTAGACTAAGTTAATTTTATCATTACCAATTTATATTTTAAACATTGAACATTTCTTTTTTTTTTTTTCACACACACACGCTGTATTTTATTTTTACAAGAGATAAATAGACTGACACCAAGCATTGTACATGGATGACCACAACAAAAGCAACAATGATTGCAATTACCAAACATGAAACACACTCATACTATGTCATAATATTGACATTCAGTCCAGTAATCCTCCACTGTAACAGCTCCTTTACTTTGCAGTGAAAATTGATTTGTATATTCTTTGCCTCTGAGTCCTTGTGGGATATTTTTTTTTTTTTAATTCAGACAGAAAGTCACAAAAATTATACTCATCCTCATCAGTTCACTCAGTCCCATGTAATTAATTTTTTTTTTTATCTTGATCTTTTGTTAGCACTTTTATGAGTTCATCAGTTTTTCATTAGAGTTCTGAAAATGCTTATTCATTCAGTTCAGCAGTACAGTCAGTTACCAGAAACCTGTACTTGTCAGAGTCTTTTCCATGAATTTCTTGAAGATGAAACCCTTTTATAGGAACATATTTGCAAAAGCATCAGAGTACACCCAGAACTGTCTGTAAATGACAAAAGACTTAAAAATGACCACAGTTAAAGATTTGATGAAAGTTCATAATAATGCAGTTGACAAGAAAATTAGTTATTTCTGAGATATACATTTTAAAGTAATAACTAGGATTATTACTTATAACATTATACCAGAACATATAAGATTTTTAGAAATTTCATGTAATGTCTGAAACATTTATATTTTTTATTTATTATTTATTTATTATGTTTATTTTATTATTTATTTATAATTTTTTATTTATTATTTATTTATTATTTTTATTTTTGGCTGTGTTGGGTCTTCGTTTCTGTGCGAGGGCTTTCTCCAGTTGCGGCGAGTGGGGGCCACTCTTCATCGCGGTGCGCGGGCCTCTCACTATCGTGGCCTCTCTTGTTGCGGAGCACAGGCTCCAGACGCTCAGGCTCAGTATAGTGGCTCACGGGTCCAGTTGCTCCGTGGCATGTGGGATCTTCCCAGACCAGGGCTCGAACCCGTGTCCCCTGCATTGGCAGGCAGATTCTCAACCACTGCGCCACCAGGGAAGCCCTAAACAGGTACTTATTAACTATTATTATTATTATAACCTTAAATCAAACATAGTATTTATTCTCCCAGATCATCTTATACCGTCATTGTATTAAAAATAAACTTTCAAAAGAATTCCTTTTTTTAGTTGTTAGTTTTTTAAAAATTACAAAATATTTGTTAATTTATTATTTTCCTTTTCTTTCATGGTTATCAAAACTTAATTTCTATTAAAGGCTTTATTGGCCCTAAAACTGTTTTAGAGAAAAACATGTTAATTGAGTAAAAAATGGGTTGTACTTCTTTAAAAAAAAATTGTATCATTTTAATTTGTATGGGAGAATGAAAAGTGGACAGCAGAAATTAGAATCCTAGAATTTTAAAACTGGAAAAGATTTTAGAGATCATCGTGTCTGGTGCTGTCCACTGAGGGCTGAGTAAACTGAGTTCTAAAGTGGTCAGTTGATTTTTCCCAAATCATACAATTTTAGTAATTGAAGCAACTCTTTTTTTTTTTTTTTTAAGAAGGAATGGCTTTTTTTTTTTTTTTAAATTAATTTATTTATTTAATTTATTTTTGGCTGTGTTGGGTCTTCGTTTCTGTGCGAGGGCTTTCTCTAGTTGTGGCAAGTGGGGGCCACTCTTCATCGCGGTGCGCGGGCCTCTCACTATCGCGGCCTCTCTTGTTGCGGAGCACAGGCTCCAGACTCGCAGGCTCAGTAGTTGTGGCTCACGGGCCTAGTCGCTCCGCGGCATGTGGGATCTTCCCAGACCAGGGCTCGAACCCATGTACCCTGCATTGGCAGGCAGATTCTCAACCACTGCGCCACCAGGGAAGCCCTGAAGCAACTCTTTTAATCAGTTGCAAATGAACTTAAGTAAAAGGTTGGGGGTTTTTTTTCGTTTTTTTAAAAAAATTAATTAATTAATTAATTTATTTATTTATTTTTTATTATTTTTGGCTGTGTTGGGTCTTCGTTTCTGTGCGAGGGCTTTCTCCAGTTGCGGCAAGCAGGGGCCACTCTTCATCGCGGTGCGCCGGCCTCTCACCGTCGTGGCCTCTCTTGTTGCGGAGCACAGGCTCCAGGCGCGCAGGCTCAGTAGTTGTGGCTCACGGGCCCAGTTGCTCCGTGGCATGTGGGATCTTCCCAGACCAGGGCTCGAACCCGTGTCCCCTGCATTGGCAGGCAGATTCTCAACCACTGCGCCACCAGGGAAGCCCCTTTTTTTTCGTTTTTTTAATTTATTTTTATTGAAGTATAGTTGATTTACAATGTTGTGTTACTTTCTGCTGTACAGCAAAGTGACTCAGTTATGCACATATATACATTCTTTTTTAAACTCTTTGCCATTATGGCTTATCCCAGGATATTGAATATAGTTCCCTGCACTATACAGTAGGACCTTGTTGCTTAGTCATTCTATATGTAATTGTTTGCATCTACTAACCCCAAACTCCCAGTCCATCCCTCCCCCATCCCCGCTCCCCCTTGGCGACCACAAGTCTATTCTCTATGTCTGTCTGTTTCTGTTTCATAGATAGGTTCATTTGTGCCATATTTTAGATTCCACATATAAGTGATATCATATGGTATTTGTCTTTCTCTTTCTGATTTACTTCACTTAGTATGATAATCTCTAGTTGCATCCGTGTTGCTGCAAATGGCATTATTTCATTCTTTTTTATGGCTGAGTAGTACTCCATTCCATTATTCTGGAGAATAATTTTGCAATATATATGTACTACATTTTCTTTTTCTTTTTCTTTTTTTTTGGTTTAAACAACAGATGTTTATTTTCAATTCTGGAAGCTCAACATCCAAGATCAAGGTGTCTGCAGAGTTGATTTCTTCTGAGGCCTCTCTCTTTGGTTTGTAGGTGACTGTTTTTTCTCTGTGTCTTCGTATGGTCCCTCTGTGTCTGTCTGTGTCCTAGTCTCTTCTTCTTTTTTTTTTATACATCTTTATTAGAGTATAACTGCTTTACAATGTTGTGTTAGTTTCTGCTGTACAACAAAGTGAATCAACTATATGTATACATATATCCCCCATCTCGTCCCTCTTGAGCCTCCCTCCCACCCCAGTAAAAGGTTTTTATCTTAATGCAATAGTTTCTTTAGTGGTCATTTGATATGCCTAGTCTTCTATCTCTGGGTAGTTGGGAGGCAGTGTTGTGTAGGGGGAAAAAAGCTTTCAAGTCAGAGAGAGAGCTGGGAGCTGGCTCTCCCCACTTGGTGGCAGACTTTGGGCAAATTACTAGGTATCTAAATGGGAATAATAATACATACCCTATAGGGTTGTCATGGGTCTTAAAAGAGATGCACAGTGCTTGGAACACAACAGATCTTCAATTAATAGTAGCTGTCATTATTATTAGCTGTATATTTTTATTAGCTGTATATTTATTATTATTTCCTTACCTGTGTATTTTTGTATATTATTAGCTGTATATTTGTATTAATGCTATCATTTAATGCTTATATGCATTTTCATCTGAAATTCATCTCTTAATTTCTAGTTACATGCCTTAATTTTCTACATTTTCCCGCAGTCCTTAGCAGAGCCCCTTGTATCATATTTAATTCATTGGTGCCTCTGTTTCCTCATTTGTATTAGGAGGAAGGGGTTGGACAAAATAGTTTTAAAATTCCTCATAGCCCTAAGTTTCCATGTGCTCCTCAGGTGGTTTTTTGAAGCCAAAAATCCCAGCTCCTCAGAGGGGAGTTTTCAGGTCTGAATTATCTACACTAGCTTCTTAAAATAAGTCACTACTCTACACAGTGAAAAATATTGGATTGAAAATCATTGTCAGGAGTTTAAAAAATGCTGATGGTGGGGGTGAGGTATAAATCACCGTTTAATGAATATTATCAGGCAAGCAGAATATGGAGAAAAATTAGCTTGTATCTGTACTTCATATTATATATCACAGTAAACTTCAGATGGGTCAACGAATTAAATATTAAAACCAATCTATTAAATTAAAAAATCCTTGGAAAAATGAAATGCCAAATTTAATCCAGCTGTGGAGGAGAAATACACTTTTGAATCTTGAGTAGTGTAGGCTATGACCAGAGATGCAATGTGTATGATCAAATCTGTGAGGTCAAACTAAAATTTGTGTACACACAGTGTATCAAAATAAATATTGAAAGAAACTAGTAGAATAGAGGAAACAAATGTAATGATGACATCTGGTAAAAGCTTTACTATTCAAATATAGCAAGCATATGACTATAATTAAAAGTCAACAGGTAGAATTCCTTTAGTAGTCATTAAAGCTCGTCCAGTACAAGAGATAGTGCATTGTCTCATGGAAAGAGTCTATGGGCCAACAGAAAGAAGGAATATAAAATAAGGTAGCAAAAATTATTAAAAATTATAATGCCCAATGGAGTCAGGGTTACATGGTCATCATGGGAAAACAGAATGTGCTTTCTCACTGCAGAAGGGACATCTTTCTGGAGAATAATTTTGCAATACATAGCAAGCTCTTTAAAAACTTCATACCCTTTAACCCACTAATTCTATTTTGGAAATATACCCTAAGGAAATAAACTAAAAGGAAACAACATCAGTTGTAGAAGCACAAATATAGCTGCTCCATTTATACTACAAAATAAAAAAAATAGAAAGGGGAAGAGTTTATTCAACAAAAAGAAAAAAATATTGATACATACACACATATACATACACGTGTGTATGTGTGTGTGTATATAAACACACATAATACACACACATTGACATATTCTCTGGGCAGAAAAAGTTTATGTGGTCTGTGTAAATACTTGGAATTTTTTTGAAAATAATCTTAAGGTGAAAAAGAGAAGCACAAGATAGTAATTATGTACTGATTGCAGCTGTAACCATTTATGAAATGATTGTTTGTTCAGCTGAGTTTACATCTCATGGCCTCTCTTTCCTCTGTGCAGCAGGTGACTGAATTGTTTGTTGAAAGTACTTGGGAATGAGGAGGGCAAGAGATGATGGAGGGCAAACTTGGGAAGAATCTCTAAGAACTGAAGTAGCTGCTTTGGGGAATGAGATCAAGAGCCAAGTATTCTTAGAAGGACTATGGCTGAGGTTACAGATCATGAATTTGTTCCAGTCTAAATAGTGATTTTTTTTTTCTCCTGGCACTAATACAAAGTCAGAATGTAGGAGCAAAAAAAAAAAAAAAAAAAAAATAGGGATTGAATCAGTAAACTAATGTTAGAATGTGTGGAGAGGTGAAAAGAATGACAAAGGAACAAGTGAGTTGAAGTATGGTAAATATATCAGTCCTCTGGTTGAATGTAATGAAAATGAACGGTTAACTTCAGTAAATAATGAATAGCTCATAGATCAAAGGGAAGGTTAGAGAATCAAGTTTAAAACAACAGATGGGAACCACAGGGGATCAGACAGCCAACACAGAAATGAATGACCAGGATACGCTGCTGGAGTGGCTGCCACTGTTGCCAAGGGACCCCACTCCCAGTGGGGCTCCTCCCCCTGCTTCTGTACCTGCCGTACATAGACTCCGCAGCCATGAAAACATACTAAACTCTCCATTTGTCCCTAGTGGTCAAAAGTTGAGGTCTCATGCAGGAGCATCCGATTGGCTAACCCTTGGTCACGTGTCCAACCTCTACTTCCAGGAAGATGGGATAAGTATCTGGCTCCTTCTCCCAGCTTCCATACTGGGAATGAGTCTTTACCTCCCAGCAGGAATCTTTACCTTAGGGATTCCTCCCAATTGGAAATGGGGGTTTAGACACTGAATAGGAAAACAAACAACCACAAACCCTACTATTCACTGTAGTGAGAGAGAGTGGTTGAGTGTTGGACCATTGGTTCTGGGATTATAGGAGAAGTTGTGGGAAAAGACTAGTTGAAAAATTTGGGGAAAAGAGGGATAATGGTACTGGAGGTTTTGATGCATCTTTAAATGTCAAGAATGAGAACACTGGAAAGGTAGGAGAGTGTCAGAGAGTAGAACATTAGAGTTTAAGATTTCAAAGGTGGAGCACAAGAGATTTCTAGGCATGGGTACAGTTGTAGTTATGCATCAGAGACAACCAGGAGAAAATATGGAATGACGGGAATGGGAAAGAGGTAATATTCTATGTCTTAGACCTACCCCAGCCCATAGCAGAGAGCCTGGCACTTAATAAATACGTGAATGAATGTTGAATGGGTTCTTTCCTTCCATAGAGTTTTCTATATTTCTGATTTATAAAAAAGGCAGAAAGTTATACTTAATATTTGCCCTGATAATAACTTAATCTGATTTTCTGCATGACTTTGAGGTATGACACAACAGAGCCATCAGGATTAAAAACCCAGCCTTATGGGCAGTTTGCTTTAACTAGGTCTTCATATTGCCTTATTTGTATAGATACAGATAAACAAATTTAGTACATCTCTCTGCTATTAGGTTTAAAGGGTAAGTTGGAGGGAATTAGATGTTATTGTTGGTCACTTGCCTGTTTGCCATTAGATTCATTCTCTGCCCTTTCCCTGTTCTGCTTTGTATCGTAAGGGCCTACATTTCTCAGGCTCGTTTGTTGACTGGTTTCTTGATAAGTTCAGCTAAAGGGAGGCAAGAAAGGAAGGTTTGGGGTAAGGAGGAGGAGAGAAGCCAGAATATTTCTCTCTGTATGATGGGTATCCCTCCTTCCTTCTTTTCCTCCCACCTTACCTCCCTCCATGTCTCTCTCTCTCCATCTCTCTCTCTCTCTGTCCCTGGTGGAGTCTCCAGTGGCAGTTGTGTCTCTGCCTCCTGCCCATCAGCCCCGCTCTCCTCTGGCCTTGTCCCACTGGAAAGCCCCAGCTTCAGCGCTCTGATAACACCATCTCTTCCTATTGACCTCCTCCTCCTGGGGATGGTGGTGACTTCCTATATCTCTAATCTCTAGGTAGTCTCACTGCCCCCTATTTGGCTTCTCAAATCCTTTTATAAATTCATTGTATTAAATTCTCACTGTTTGAAAGACCTAATGTGTTTTCTGTTCTCCTGACAGGATCCTGACGGATTCAACATTCATAGCGAAAACTAAATATTGTGGAATTCACTTAATCTTCAGCTGAATTCTAAAGTCATCTGATTCAGACAGAGCTTCCTGTTACCTAAGAACACATCTATTCAGATGGGTAGTTATGATCTGAAGCAAAGTGTGCCTAGCCATCCATCAAATCCTTTCTCTTTCCTCCCAGACACTCAGCTACACTCCATTTCCAAGCCATACAATGGATTTGCCAGCAGGCAAATGGAATGTAGATAGAATTTGTGTCTGGCACATCCGGGCCTGATCCATAAAACTCTTCCTTTTGTCTTGCTTCCCCTATCTGCTGATTGGACTTCAACATTCAGGGCAATTCTGGAAGTAGATGTTGAAGATGTCAGACCTCCCATCTGCCTGGGTCCTTCACCGTATGGAGCATACCCTTGTCACATAAACCACTGCCCACTGGACTTGAGATGAGTGGGAGACGAGTGACAGATAAATACGGTATGACTATCCATACTGGCAGATTTGGGGATTTGTCGGTTATAGCGTTGAATGTTCCTTTAACTAATATATATATAACCTGAGAAAATTTTTTATTGGGGAGCATAATGGCTATGAATGGAGGTAGATGGGCTTGGGATCCCTGCTCTGCCGCTAATTGGCTGTCTGACTTTGAATGAGTCACTAACTCTCTCTAAGCCTCAGTGAGAATTCAAGTAGTGAGAATTAATGAGAATTCAATAACTGTTAGCCATTTCTGTTATTAGTCAACTAGAAAGTAGATCTTAAAAATAGCTTTCCTTGCTCTATGTGTATCTCACATAACCCTAGATGCATCAATATAAGTTAAACAAAGTACCATTTTTAGATAAATGGAACTTCATTATAGAGTCAGTCACATGGCCATGGAACTTTCTTCCCAGTGTTGTCATTAGGTTTTGCCACCGCAATTGCTGGAGAAAAACGTGGCTGCTTCCATCTTCCTAGGGAAACTTCAAAGTGCAATTGCAAGGGTAAATAGGAACAGGACTTTATAAACCACGGCCTCATCAGACCTCCTCAGGTAGGACTGATGACTCCTTCCTGTGACTGTACCTTTGACTTCACTGTACATTCCTCCTTCACTGTACGTTTGACTCTATGACATTTACTTGCTTTCCCCTCTGCATCAGCATACAGGAAATAAATGAAAGAAAGTTTAATGAAGGGTCAAGGAGAATCAAGAGGCGGGTAATAAAGCAATCCCAGGCTACAAGTGTGGGAGCCACTGTTGGCCCTGGGCCTGAGGGAGCAGTGGGAAGGAACGGCTACTGGAACCTGGCTTGACCTGTGGCTCTGGGAGATGGCTGCTTCTCTGTGGCTGTGGCCGTAGGGGATGCAGACACCATCAGCCTCAGCAGGGCAGGGAGGGAGCCAATAACAAGCTTTATCATTCTCTCCTCCCGGCCTCTACCTCCATCGACTGATCCCAATCTGAAGCCGGAGGGCAAGGGAGCCTATAGTCACTGCCGTCCATAACAGTCAGCCTCCAGGGGGCACTGGGCAGGGTGGAGGAAGGTGGAGTGTGGATCGAGAGGGCGGAGGAGAGTATCCAGTACGCTGCCCCCATGGAACTGTGAGCTTCTTAGGAGTAGTGGATTCTTCGTCTTGTTGCTTTTGTATCCTCCATGCTTTGCAAAGGACACAATGTATATTAGATGAACAAACGAATATGGAAAACAAAGATGCTTGCATTTAAATTTGAAGAAATTTTAACATTTAAATGATGTTCCTCTATCCTTAATTTGCCCTGGAGATGAAGAAACTCCCTCCTGGAAATGAGAGCTCTAACTGAACCAGGGCAATCAGTGCTTCCTGAGCCCATGCCATCCCAGTCCTTGACATCCATCCTTCATCGTGCATAGGCAATTGCTCTTCTCCCCTCAGGTCACTCCTGGCCTGTGGCCACTCTGTCCTCCAGGGTAGGTCAGCCTTCCCAGGCTGCAGTGCTGTTTCTGAAGCCCTTTACAAAGTCAAAGGGCTTCCATCAATGCCCAGTTGCCTGTGACTCCTCATCCTAGATTTCCCTGACCTTTTCCATGCTAGCTCTTGTGCTCACTAAAATCTGCATTTTAACATTCAGGCTGATATTCTTCCTTTTACTGCAGGTCCAGCACTGTCAATTGCTCATTTTGTCAGCCAGTGGTTGAAAACTGTTAGCCAGTAATGGCAACAGAGAAGACACATCAGAGGAGGGGTACTTATTTTAGAACATCTCAACTCGGGGCAGGACAGTGGCTTTCACTGGTTGCAGTAGGGGTGGGCTGTAGGATCTGTTACATTTTCCTTGATGGTGTACTGTTCCATATGACGCTTTTTTCATTTTTGGCTCAGAAAAATATTGTAAAGAGAAATAGTGTGTAATAAATCAACACTACTCCAGGGCTGCAGTAAATAGGATATGCATTTACTGGCAAAAGAGAAACTTTTAAAGAAAGTTACAAAAACTTTTAAAAATAATAGACATAGCTTTGTTATGAAACGTCATAGAAATGAAGTTTCCGTATATTGTAAATCAATTTACTTTGGGACAAGTCTTTTGTCCGAGGATCGAGGATGTGTCTAAAAGGAAAGCAGACCATAGGTATATGGAAAACCTGTTTCCTGTCATTTTTCTGGTTGGCTTCATTGCTTTATTTGCTCTGAAGACTGTTAGAAGTAAAATATTAGAAACAGAAATTTAGTCAGAAGGGTATCACCTATTACCTCCAGATATGTGCAGCTTTAGTATTCACATAAATAGAGTTTTTAAAGCCTTAATTTTTAACAGCCATCACTAATCATTAAACTCATTCACATTTTCTACATTGAGCATGACACTGACTTAGTCATGTGAACTTTGGCCAACTTCCCTTTGACTTTTATTGTAGGAAAGATTTTCTCAGGGAGACAAGACGTTTTTCCTTCAGTTCATGATGGCCAAATTAAGAGACTGAAGACATAAAATAGTACGTCCTTGTAGTCTTAAACATACCTGTTCATGATCTATATTTTGTTCATGAATTCACTGTTTATTGGATGGCTTTTTGTTTAGGCCCTATACTTGGTCCTCTAGGGATAATGAAAAGTGAGGCATGGTCCCTGCCCCAAAAGAGCTTCTCTAGTTGGAGAGAAAATAAATGTTTAATTTAATAACTAGGCAGATGGAAATGTGAGAGTCATCACAAGGTATATTTAATTAAGCACCATTTGAGTGGAAGAGAGAATATACATCTAGAGTTCTGAAAAGAGAGAGCTGATTGAAGCCAATTCAGAGAAGTTTCTAAAAAGGAAAAGGAGATGAGATTGGTGGAATCTGAAATAACAAGGGTTGGTGGAGGAAATGAGGTGAGCAAAGGATCCCAGAGATTTGTTATTTGCCCCCTTGAACTTGATTTCTCTGTCAAGCATGTGTAAATCCCGAGGAAACAGTTTAATTGTAGCAGCACGGTGCTGGGCTCTCTGACTGTGGTGGGCTAGAGAGTTGTGTGTACCAATGAGCATGTCTGTAATCTTTCCTAGGAAAATGCTCAGACTGTGATGGAGGAAAAAAAAAAATGGATAAATGATTCCACTTTAGAAAGGATGTTAAGGGAATTTCCTTGTGGTCCAGTGGTTAGCACTCAGCGCTTTCACTGCTAAGGGATTGCTTCCCTCCAAGACTAAAAAAAAAAAGTAGTACAAAAGAAGGTAAATGAGGAAAACGATATTGGCAAGTGATTCTAGATATCCAGTTACTGTCAATGGGTTATAAAAATATATTTATTATATTAGGATACAATAGGTGTAACCAGAGGCGCTGACAACCAGTGGCAAAGCAAATAAATTAAAAATATATCAGTACAGGGCTTCTCTGGTGGTGCAGTGGTTAAGAATCCACCTGCCAATGCAGGGGACATGGGTTCGAGCCCTGGTCCGGGAAGATCCCACATGCCGCGGAGCAACTAAGCCCGTGCGCCACAACTACTGAGCCTGCACTCTAGAACCTGCGAGCCACAACTACTGAAGCCCGTGCGCCTAGAGCCCATGCTCTTCAACAAGAGAAGCCCGCGCACCACAAGGAAGAGTAGCCCCCGCTCGCCGCAACTAGAGAAAGCCCACGCGCAGCAACAAAGACCCAATGCAGCCAAAAATAAATAAATAAATAATATTAAAAATTAAAAAAAAAAGATATCGGTACATCTAAGAATAAACACGACTCTAAGAAGGTTCAAAGTTCACACTTTCTCTCTCTCCTTATTTTTACTGGTCTTTGAATTTGATTGGGGTTTCCAGCACTGTTGACATTTTGGGCAGGACAATTCTCTGATGTCTGGGGCTGTCCCGCACATTGTTGAATGCTTATCGGCATCTTTATCCTCCATCTGCTGGATGCCTGTAGCATCCTCCCCCCACCTGCCAGCTGTGACAACCAAGAATGTCAGCGGTAATTGCCAGATGTCCCCTGGGGGCCACAAATCACTCCCGTTGAGAACCACTGGTTTAGACAAATGAACGAATTTTTTTTTTAAAAAGTAAGTCCTGAATAGGTTTAACAAAAGACCACATATGTGGGAGTAGGGTGTGATGTAGCACAGAGAAAGGGGGAAAAAAGACATTTGACAACATTTGTGTAAGGAAGTACACTTTCATTTATTCCCCTTAGTCTCAATTATTTCTGGTAGAAAACACACAAAATAATATTTCTGAAAAAGCCACCAGCTATCCTGAGCTCTCCAAGCCCAGGCTTGGGCAGCTGACCTCTGCTGGCTGAGTGCAGGACCTTTCTGAGCCCCGTCTGGTGCAGACTCTCATGTTTTTATCTGGTGAGCATTCTGTGACTGATCAAGCTCAGGGCAGGGTCTTGAGTGAAGCTGGTGGAGGCAGATGGCCTTTCCCCAGAATTTAGAATGTCAAAGTGGATGTACTAGATATGGGGAGCATGCTCAGTTGACCAAGTCCCACAGAAATGACCTTCCCTGTCTGGAGAGAGCAAGCTGAATTGCTCAGCCTTTGCTGGGCAGTGCTCTCCAGGCAGATGGAGCCAACACTGGGATCGATTCTCATCGCTGTGCAGAATTACCTCATCTATACTGGCAATGTTCTCAATCTCTAGGGCTGTAAGTGTTGGTATCCTTTTAAGAAATGCATTATCTTTTATGTATGAAAGTAGAGGATAGTTTTATCTGAACATCTGGACCAGAATTCCTTTTAGGGAGAGAGCTGACTTTATTAGAAAAAAATATTTGGTGAATACTTGGAATGGAGGAAGAGAAGTCTAAGTTACATTTTTGTGAGACAGGTTAATATGGTTACAAATACTTCGTGGGAAACAAAGGGATAGAGAAGAGAGAAAAGAGAAGAGAGAAAGAGAGAGGACGAGGGCAGGAGGTGGTGTAATCTTTACCTGCCCTAGGACTCCCAGAATATCACACCAAAATCTTCTTTATCTATTAGGGGCATAGTAGCCTGCAAGTAATGGAATACCAGACACCTGGTGGCTAAAATAAATGGGAGTTTATTTAAAATCAGAGATACGTAGCTGTTGGCATGGATTCAGCTAATCAGTGTTGCCATCAAAGACCTAGTTATTTTCTTTTATTTATTTATTTATTTATGGCTGCACTGGGTCTTCGTTGCTGCGTGCGGGCTTTCTCTAGTTGCGGCGAGCGGGGACTACTCTTCATCGCGGTGTGTAGGCTTCTCATTGCAGTGGCTTCTCTTGTTGTGGAGCACAGGCTGTAGGCAGGCGGGCTTCAGTAGTTGTGTCTTGTGGGCTCAGTAGTTGTGGCTCGCAGGCTCTAGAGCACAGGATCAGTAGTTGTGGCGCACAGGCTTAGTTGCTCCGCGGCATGTGGGATCTTCCCGGACCAGGGCTCGAACCCATGTCCCCTGCATTGGCAGGCAGATTCTTAACCACTGTGCCACCAGGGAAGTCCCAAGGACCTAGTTACTTTCCATATTTCCACTTTGCCATTCTTATTCTGTTGGCTTTTGTGCTCATGCTTGCCACATTGTGGTCTCAGGGAGCTGCCATGGGCTCACATTTTAAATCTATATTCAAAGCAGGAAGAAAGGAAAAAAGGGAAAGACTACCAATCATGGGCATGTTCTTTTTTAAAGAAAGTAAAATCTTTCACAGAAACACCCCCAGCAAGTTTCTACTTACGTCACATGCCCTCCCTAAACTCAAGGGGTGAAAGGAAATAATTAACTTTTATATCCTCTTTAACAGAGGCAGGCAAGGGAGAAGGCCTATGCTGAGTCAGCCAACCTATACGATCTGCTACATCTACGGTACTCATGAATGTTGGCTGTGCGTGAGCTTGTTTGGGAAACGAAAGAGGGTGATGAGTTTCATATTGGAAATTGATCTGGTGTGAGCAGAAGAGTTCATGGGAAAGTCGGAGGGCATAAAGCCGAGGAGGCTGGAAGGATGCAGCCCTCCAGAATGAGCAGAAGTGGTGGTGAGAGCTTTGGGCCTCCACAGGCTGTGGATTTGAGGGGTGGAGCAATCACAACCATTGGATCTCATGGCTGATGTCTGGGTTATATTAACCTCTAGTTAATCCCCAATTCCTATTAATTATTCTTCCCTATGGTCTTCAAATTTGCCATTTTCACACATTCCATTCTTCTTTAACTTTACTGCTAATGTCTTCCATGCCATTCCATCACTGCCTTGTTTCTCTGCCTTCAGTTTTCCTCCATCTAGTTCAGCCACATGTAGCCTGTTCGTGTCTAGCTGTTGCCCTGTATATACTTAGAAGCTGCAAAGTTTCTTTCAGGGAGAAATAGCATAATAAATAAATGACTACAAAATGGAATGTGTTGGATGGTGGTAAGAAATTAACAACAGAGTTATTCGTCCTAATGCTGGGATTGAGGTGTCTCCACTTTTGCTCCTGAGAGCTCACTCCTCCAACACAGAGGTCCTGTGCCTCAATTCTTCAGTTCCTGCCAGAGCAGCATAGAGTCTCTTTGCATTCCCGGGTACAAAGAAGTCCCACATTAAAAAATCTGTGGTGCAAATTCTTTGTAAAGTTCAAATACATAAGTTACATCTCTCCGTAACCAGCAACCGAAATATAATTGTATTAAAACAAACTTTGAACAATAACCATAAATAGAATGTTTTAGAATAGCATTTGATTATCTTGGGAAAATGCTTAAAATATCTTGCTAAATGGAGGAAGCGGACTCCAAAACAGCACTATATAATCTGAGTTTTTTTCACATCCAGAGAGTGAGAGGAAATGGGGTGACATGGCATCATATGTGCATCTTTGGCACTAAGTTTAGAATTTAATCTCCAGTAAGGTGTGGCTCCATTATCATATTTAATCCACACAATAAACTAACCTATTAATATGTATCAAAGTTACAGTTGCTTAATATTAAAACACAACAGATTCTATACCCCCAGCAAGCTGAGCGACTTTAGAATTGTCCACCCTCCTCCCTAGGTTATTTTAAGGTATTGCTTTTGCTTTTTCTTTCAGTCTAGCTGAGGAGTTCTCAAACTTTAGTATGCACAGCAGCACTTTACAGGGTTGCGAACACTAAACCGTGTATACTGTACCTTATGAGTAATTTGAAGACAGTTCAGGCATAGTTTGCAAGCTTTTTCCCCCTTATTAGCTGACTTTAGAATTAAACCTTGAAGCACTTGCTACTTTACCTTATTTACATTTAAAAAAAGATTCAAATAGATATAATGTATGTGAGAAAGTTGATAGCATTTCGTTTTGAAAATGGGATTATGAACAAACCATTATTCTCATCTATATTGTCTAATTTTTCTACAGTGAAGCCATAGTACTTTTCTAATCAGAAAAAAGTTACTTAAAAATAATCAAATGATAAAAGTTCATTGACAGTGCTCATTTGACTTTTTTTCCTTCCAAGCACTTCTTGGCAGCTTGAAGGTAGAGCCTGTTACAAAAGCTGCCAGGCAGATTCTAGAAGCTAACCCCACCCTGCGGTCAGCTTTAGGCCCCAGGGATCTGCGATCTTCGACTTTAAGACAAGTATCTGCAAGGGTCTTACCACGTGGTTATTTCCAATAGGGTGACAGTACAGGGATCAGAAAATCCAGCCGTATTTAGGGACAAACAAATCAACTCACTAATCAAAATGGGTTACAACTCACTAATCAAGATTACTCCCAGAACACCTTCGCTCCACCCTTCTCTTTTGGGTTATCAGCTTTGTAACTTTTTATTTGTGTACAGTCCTGGTTTTTGCTAACCACACTATATTGTTGCAGCTACAGAGCTAAGAATTCTGAATTTTCCCATGCTTAATTGATTCTTTTTTTTTTTTCTCTGCATTTATTTAAAATTTTTCTGAAATAACACATTTTATAATTCCATGAAAATCATATTGTATTTGTTATTTAAATTTACAATTATTTAGTAATCATAATTGGCTATGCTACTGATTTGTGATATTTACATTTAACTCTGTGACTTTGCTAAGCTGTCTTGTTAGTTTTTGCAGCTCTTTTGTAAATTTTTTTTTTAATTGATTCTTAAGAGAGACTACTTTGTGCAACAGGAGAATTTGTTTTAGATTTCTCATGTTGAGCATTCGATAAGACAGATTAGTAATGCTGCCTTTTAAAAAGTATGTAGAAACTCATCTAGTTTAGCTGCTGTGTGCTCTTCAGCTGGTATGCAAATGTGTTTTGTGTTCCCAGAATTTTTTCCCGGACCTTTAGGGTGTGGAGCCAGGATACCCTTTCTCTGTGTTTCCAAAGTCTTTTCATCTTGGCATATATACTCAAGAACTGCAGGTAATATTTTAAAAGGATAAAGAAATATGTATAAATATATATATTGTCCCAAACAAAGCTTTGTTGAGCTAAGTTTTGTTTGAGGTTGAGAAGTCTATTTGTCTAGTAGGGCAATGAAGATCAATGCACCACCTCGGGGCACTCCCTCCCCAGGAAATTGCTGTGATTTCCAGCCCAGCTTCTTTCTGCCCTTTACCTGTGTCTCAGCCTAGACAGCTTTGAAAGTCCAGAAGCAGCCATAAAAGAATCTACAAAGGAAGTTTCCAGATGCCATGGAGAAAGGGGACAGAGTAAAAAGCAGGTCATTTATTTTTATGTCCTTCTTTGCCTTTGTTTCCCCTCCTGACTTATTCTCCCCATGAGCTGCCACAAAATTGTGGGAGGAGCAAAAGCTCATCACCTTAAACCCCAGGATAATCTAGGTATGGAAGGGCTGGTGTACATATGGAAGAGACCAGGAATCTATAGAGTTCATTTATATTAGTGTCTAAATGCATGAGCATCAGTGCAGAGTTTTGTTTTGTTTTAGTTCAGCCTGACTAGTCCTCCCTTCCTAAGTGATATCACCACATTTGCATAGTGCAAACTCTTTCTCTGGTCAAGGACTTGATTCTCCATTGGTGGGGCCATGGGGGAGACGCAAAGGACAAAGTAGTTCTTGTGGACTCAATAGATAACATTGTAGATGTTAGATGTGTTAGATGCGTAGTTATGTTAAGTTATCTAAGTATGTTAGATGTGTAGATAACATACTTTAGGTTATAAAAGAAGGTCACAAAGAATAACCCTGCATTCTGCCATGGCTTGAAACAACCATCCTCCCACACCTGAATCTCGTAATAAGTTTTCTATGAGGCTTTAGTTCATCATTAAGCTTCTGTGGGATATCCTTTGAGAAAGGGTAGAATGGAATGTCTCCTCAGGGCAGTTTTCTGTCTTCTGGCAGCAGTAATTGTTTAGTTCACTATTTGTATTCATTCAGGCTCATTGATCTTCACATATTTTTATTTACTTATTTATTTTTAAGTTATTTATTTATTTATTTATTTTTGGCTGCACTGGGTCTTTGTTGCTGCACACGGGCTTTCTCTAGTTGCGGCGTGCAGGCTTCTCATTGCGGTGGCTTCTCTTGTTGCGGAGCACGGGCTCTAGGCGCGCGGGCTTTAGTAGCTGTGGCACATGGGCTCAGTAGTCGTGGCTCGTGGGCTCTAGAGCGCAGGCTCAGTAGTTATGGCGCATGGGCTTAGTTGCCCTGCAGCATGTGGGATCTTCCCGGACCAGGGCTCAAACCCGTGTCCCCTACATTGGCAGGCGGATTCTTAACCACTGCGCCACCAGGGAAGTCCCGATCTTCACATATTTTTAAATGTAAGAAACATTTTCAAATGGAGGTCAGTCACGGCTTTCTTTATAAGCAATATACACCACCATAATTCTAGCTTTCTGCCATTTAGAATAGTGAGTTATTTAAAATTGTTCTTATGAGCCTGCTCTTCCCTGTCTTGACAGAGCCTGTCATTGGTGCTCACCTCATCTGGAGGCCGGATGGTGACCAAGAACGTCGAAACCCTGTTCTATGGGTCAGTGACTCTCCCTCCTGGGCTGAGGGCATGACTGTCGGCAGCAATTACAGTCCAACCGACAAACGCACATTTGCCATCGAGCCAAGCGTAAGGCTCAACATCGTGGGAGCAGATCCAAAGTTACTGACATGGCATATATTCTTGGGAGGAAGAGGGGGAGGAATGGGACTTCCCTGGTGGTGCAGTGGATAAGACTACGCGTTCCCAATGCAGAGGGCCCGGGTTCGATCCTTGGTCAGGGAACTTGATCCCACATGCATGCCGCAACTAAGACCTGGCACAAACAGATACATAAATAAATACAATTTTAAAAAATAAGTAAGAAAAATATTTTTAAAAAAAGAAAGAGGGGGAGGAATTAATTTTCAATAAGTGCTCCCCATATATGGCACTGTGCTAGCCATTACAGAAACGTGCAGAGAGATACAGGGTATGGCTGCGGCTTCCAGGGAGCACGCAAGCTAATTGAAGAGTCAAATGCATACACACACACACACACACATACATACATACTCCAGCTTATATCCTTACATCCTCTTTGGAGCAAACAAAACTCATTTAATCCTCACAACTTAATGAGACTGGTGCTCTTATTATCCCCAGTATACAGCTATGGAAAGTGAGGGAGAGAGGGAGTTAGGCTGATAAACAGTAGAGCTGGGATTTATTTTTTTAAATCCAGGTTTGGTTTTGTTTTTTTGGCTGCACAGCAGCAGAATCTGAGTTCCCGACCAGGGAAGGAACCCGTGCCCCCTGCTGTGGAAGCGCAGAGTCTTAACCACTGGACCGCCAGGGAAGTCCCTAGAGCTGGGATTTTAACCCAGGCAGTCTTGCTGTAGTTCTCATGCCATTAACCCTGTAGACTACATGACATACAGAAAGTAAGTTATAAAACAAAACTGTAATCAAGTAGCCTTCACTTTCTGGATTCTAGCATTCTAAAATCAGGAACTGATTAGGTATGCGTGTATTAATATATACTTAGACTGTTCAGAGCCCTCACTAACCATACTTTTTCTATGTGCTATTTGAAATATAGGAACAAAATATATTTAGACAATGCGGTGTCCCTTGTTATGCAAAGTAGCTATCTAAACTCTCGCTATTCAGTATTAGAAACTGAATCACTTAGGAAGTGATGCTTGTGTAAGAGCCAAATAATTGGAGTGAATAATGAATGCAATAGGAGAGGTCAGTTGAAATAAAATCCTCAAGATGACAGAGAAAGCCAGAATGGCTGAGGCATGCAAGCAAGGAATAACAACTTGCATTCAGAACAAGAAGATTGGTAAGCCTGCATATGGAGAGGGGCTGCAGATGAATCTAGACAGGAAAGCAAGGGCTAGATTGTCAGGGCATTGGTTGGACTTCATCCTGTAGACAATGGTCTGTCACTGGTAATTTTAAGCAGTCAAGTGACACGTCAAGTGACATGATCATATTTGTGAACTAAAAAGATCATTATGGCTTTGGTATTTCAAAAGGCTCAGTGTTAAATGGCTTCTGCATGCTTGGGAATACTTTGTAGAAGGCATGGTAACTTTGCTGGCAAACTACAAAAGCCTAATTGTGGAATTTTTCTGCTATGTAGCTATGCTGATGTCAAAACCATTAGAGAAGCCATAGTATGAGCAGTATCCTAGTATGGACACATGCCCAAATATACAGATAATATGTGGTGATCTGTGCAGCATAAAATTACCAGTTGATCCATCCATCCATATAAAATAGTTAAATTGGAAAGCTACATTTTGTTTGTATATGGTATAGGCATTATCTACATTTATAAATGGCTCTGAGTTCTTCACAACAACATGGCAATTTGCTTCTTCAAGGCCAACAGGAGAGTGTCTTCTGCTGCATTGAATGTCCCTGATGTCTATCTGTCTCTGACTCTAGACTTTTTCCCCCATGGTTTCATCTGATTAGGTCAGGCCCATTCAAGATAATCTCCCTTTTGAATAACTTAAAGTCAACTGATTAGGAACCTTAATTACAGCTGCAAAATTCCTTTTCCTATGCCATACAAAATAATCATGGGAGTGATATCTTACATGGAATAACAATCTTGAAGATCATCTTAAAATTCTCCCCACTGTTAAGTATCCTTACAAAAGGATGCTCACCTCTCAGAGGTTACCTTTGGATACCTCTGTTTACCTCTGCTAAATGCTTTCCTCATCTTAGACACCAGCAGTCGTGGCTACAGATTTGGGACCCTAGTTTGCAATAGCTGGCTTTTTTTTTTCTTTTTTTGTAATTATATTAGCACTTTAATATCCATGCTTTTCAAGGTGGAAGTGAAAGGTATTAAGTACTTGACATTGTGATTACTTCTTTCTTTTTTTTTTTTATGCTTTCATTTTATTTATTTTTTTATACAGCAGGTTCTTATTAGTCATCAATTTTATACACATCAGTGTATACATGTCAATCCCAATCGCCCAATTCATCACACCATCACCCCCACCGCCCCATCGCTTTCCCCCCTTGGTGTCCATACGTTTGTTCTCTATGTCTGTGTCTCAATTTCTACCCTGCAAACTGGTTCATCTGTACCATTTTTCTAGGTTCCACATATATGTGTTAATATACGATATTTGTTTTTCTCTTTCTGACTTACTTCACTCTGTATGACAGTCTTTAGATCCATCCACGTCTCAACAAATGACCCAATTTTGTTCCTTTTTATGGCTGAGTAATATTCCATTGTATATATGTACCACATCTTCTTTATCCATTCGTCTGTCAATGGGCATTTAGGTTGCTTCCATGACCTGGCTATTGTAAATAGTGTTGCAGTGAACATTGGGGTGCATGTGTCTTTTTGAATTATGGTTTTCTCTGGGTATATACCCAGTAGTGGGTTTGCTGGGTCATATGGTAATTCTATTTTTAGTTTTTTAAGGAACCTCCATATTGTTCTCCATAGTGGCTGTATCAATTTTCATTCCCACCAACAGTGCAAGAGGGTTCCCTTTTCTCTACACCCTCTCCAGCATTTGTTGTTTGTAGATTTTCTGATGATGCCCATTCTAACTGGTTTGAGGTGATACCTCATTGTAGTTTTGATTTGCATTTCTCTAATAATTAGTGATATTGAACAGCTTTTCATGTGCTTCTTGGCCATCTGTATGTCTTCTTTGGAGAAATGTCTATTTAGGTCTTCTGCCCGTTTTTTGATTGGGTTGTTTGTTTTTTTATTATTGAGCTGCAATGAGCTGTTTATATATTTTGGAGATTAATCCTTTGCCCATTGATTCATTTGCAAATATTTTCTCCCATTCTGAAGGTTGTCTTTTCATCTTGTTTATGTTTTCCTTTGCTGTGCAAAAGCTTTGAAGTTTCATTAGGTCCCGTTTGTTTATTTTTGGTTTTATTTCCATTATTCTAGGAGGTGGATCAAAAAAGATCTTGCTGTGATTTATGTCCAAGAGTGTTCTTCCTATGTTTTCCTCTAAGAGTTTTATAGTGTCCGGTCTTACATTTAGGTCTCTAATCCATTTTGAGTTTATTTTTGTATATGGCGTTAGGGAGTGTTCTAATTTCATTCTTTTACATGTAGCTGTCCAGTTTTCCCAACACCACGTATTGAGGAGACTGTCTTTTCTCCATTGTATATCCTTGCCTCCTTTGTCATAGATTAGTTGACCATAGATGCGTGGGTTTATCTCTGGGCTTTCTATCTTGTTCCATTGATCTATGTTTCTGTTTTTGTGCCGGTACCATATTTTCTTGATTACTGTAGCTTTCTAGCATAGACTGAAGTCAGAGAGTCTGATTCCTCCAGCTCCGTTTTTTTCCCTCAAGACTGCTTTGGCTGTTTGGGGTCTTTTGTGTCTCCATACAAATTTTAAGGTTTTTTGTTCTAGTTCTGTAAAAAAATGTTATTGGTAATTTGATAGGGATTGCATTGACTCTGTAGACTGCTTTGGGTAGTATAGTCATTTTCACAATATTGATTCTTCCAATTCAAGAACATGGTATATCTCTCCATCTGTTGGTATCATCTTTAATTTCTTTCATCAGTGTCTTATAGTTTTCTGCATAGAGGTCTTTTGTCTCCCTAGGTAGGTTTATTCCTAGGTATTTTATTTTCTTTGTTGCAATGGTAAATGGGAGTGTTTCCTTAATTTCTCTTTCAGATTTTTCATCATTAGTGTATAGGAATGCAAGAGATTTCTGTGCATTAATTTTGTATCCTGCAACTTTACCAAATTCATTGATTAGCTCTAGTAGTTTTCTGGTGGCATCTTTAGGATTCTCTATGTATAGTATCAGGTCATCTGCAAACAGTGACAGTTTTACCTCTTCTTTTCCAATTTGTATTCCTTTTATTTCTTTTTCTTCTCTGATTGCTGTGGCTAGGACTTCTAAAACTATGTTGAATAATAGTGGCAAGAGTGGACATCCTTGTCTTGTTCCTGATCTTAGAGGAAATGTTTTCAGTTTTTCACCATTGAGAATGATGTTTGCTGTGGGTTTGTCATATATGGGTTTATTATGTTGAGGTGGGTTCCCTCTATGCCCACTTTCTGGAGAGTTTTTATCATAAATGGGTGTTGAATTTTGTCAAAAGCTTTTTCTGCATCTATTGTGATGATCATATGGTTTTTATTCTTCAGTTTGTTAATATGGTGTATCACATTGATTGATTTGCATATATTGAAGAATCCTTGCATCCCTGGGATAAATCCCACTTGATCATGGTGTATGATCCTTTTAATGTGTTGTTGGATTCTGTTTGCTAGTATTTTGTTGAGGATTTTTGCATCTATATTCATCAGTGATATTGGTCTGCAATTTTCTTTGTTTGTAGTGTCTTTTTCTGGTTTTCGTATCAGGGTGATGGTGGCCTCATAGAATGAGTTTGGGAGTGTTCCTTCCTCCGCAATTTTTGGGAAGAGTTTGAGAAGGATGGGTGTTAGCTCTTCTCTAAATATTTGTTAGAATTCACCTGTGAAGACATCTGGTCCTGGACTTTTGTTTGTTGGAAGATTTTTAATCACAGTTTCAATTTCATTACTTGTGATTGGTCTGTTCATATTTTCTATTTCTTCCTGGTTCAGTCTTGGAAGTTTATACCTTTCTAAGAATTTGTCCATTTCTTCCCTGTTGTCCATTTTATTGGCATAGAGTTGCTTGTAGTAGTCTCTTAGGATACTTTGTATTTCTGCAGTGTCTGTTGTAACTTCTCCTTTTTCATTTCTACTTGTATTGATTTGAGTCCTCTCCCTCTTTTTTCTTGATGAGTCTGGCTAATGGTTTATCAATTTTGTTTATCTTCTCAAAGAACCAGTTTTTAGTTTTACTGATCTTTGCCATTGTTTTCTTTGTTTCTATTTCACTTATTTCTGCTCTGATCTTTATGATTTCTTTCCTTCTGGAATAGCTGGCTTTAATTTGGTATTTTCTTTTTCCAGTTGTGCAAATAATAAAATGGGCCACTAATGAACACTCTAGAGTACTTTGTCATTATTTGCATTTCCAGGGTTCTCCCCTATGAAAGCGGGTATAAATGGAAACACTTTGAAAATCAGTTGCTGTTTATTTTGGCTGGAGTGGCAGTGACTGCCATGTGTTAAGCTGCCTCTATTTCCTTTTTCTCCAGGGTATAGAACCATGTGGACTGGTAACTTCCCTCCTACACAATCCTCCCCTGCTTCCGTTTCTTGCCATATGGGAAGTTAGAAATCAGAGGATTCTAATGCCCTGGGGGATGGTAGAGACACAAATTTGAAGGCGCCTGAGTCCCTGGTAAATGTTTGAGAGTCACACAGGAGGGTTGCCTGACCAGGAACACCTCTATTGAACTATTTCATGAGTGGAAGTAAACTGTTTGTGTCAAGCACTGACACGCTGAAGTTGATTGTTACAGCAGTGAAACTCCCCTGACTGGTACAGCTGGATTTTTTACTGCCTATGGCCACAGAGCACATAACTGACACTTAGATATGTACAGTAGGCCTTCAGTACCTGAAGGTTCTGCATCTGCAGATACAACCAACTATGGATCAACAAATATTTGAAACAAATTTCAGAAAGTTACAAATAGCAAAGCTTGAATTTGCCACTGGCAACTAGTTACATAACATTTACTTTGTACAATTACATTTTATTGTGAAAATACTAAATGTTTACACAGCTTTTACATTGTATTAGTTATTATAAGCAATCTAGAGATGATTTAAAGTACATGGGAGGATGTGTGTAGATTATATGCAAATACTACCCCATTTTATATAAGGGACTTGAGCATCCATGGATTTTGATATCTGCAGGGGTCCTAGAACCAATCCCCAGTCCTTAATGAGGGCAGCTGTATCACTAATCTATTTGTTGTCATTACTTTTTTTACTTTATTTTTTAAACAAAAAGCATAATCTATATCTTATCCTATTAGAACCCAAGAAATGTAAGAAAATATTGATATTTATTATATTGGGGGGATTAAACAGTATTCAATTTCTTTTTTTTTTTTTTTTTTGACTAAACAATTGAAGCTTTAGGACAATGTCTGCATGAATCTACTTGTAACAGGAAAATAATTTAACTTTTCTCTTGTTAGTTAAAATGTTCTCTTGAAATTAGTAATTTAGAAATCCAATTGATTTTCCTTTTATTAATCTAATTAATTTATATAAACATTGCTCCAGACTAAAGCCCAAGTATATTGAGAGGCTATATAGTGAAAACCAGGAGATAAAGTGGCTGCTTATCAAGTTGCCCCCTACATTTTCTTTTCTTTCTTTCTTTCTTTCTTCCTTCCTTTCTTTTTTTTTGGCCGCAGTGTACGGCATTGGGAGCGCAGAGACTTAACTGCTGGACTGTCAGGGAAGTCCCCGGCCCCTACATTTTCAAGTTCACCTTTCTTACCTTTCTTTGTTATGAACAATGATATCATTGCTTAGATGCTTAGATGATGGAATTTAGATGTTTCCAGTAACACACTGTGTGATTTTAATGACCCTACTGAATGACATTTTGTTTTGTACACTGAATTCAAAGAGTCAATACTATAATTCCAGTTTATTTAATAAGATGTCTTGATATTTAATACACAAAAATATTTTGGAAACTTAAAGTAACATTTTTATTATTCCATGGACTTTATTGACTGATTTCACTCAAGGTAGAAATATCTCTGGTCTGAGTTAGCCTATCCCCACAGGAATGAATTGTTTGAAAAAAGAAGGTAAGAAAAAGCAACAAAAATAATGATATAAACAGTGACTAGAACAGAAAAACTTTTGAATTATGATAATTTATGATAATTTAAAGTAAGAAAGGTGACCAAATGTAAGAATAATGAACATAAGGGTAATCAAATAAGGGATATTTGAGCTGGAAGAAAAACAAAAATCAATATAGGTAAACATTTTGTAAATTATAGGCTTAAAAAAAGGGAGAATAAGAAAAACCACACCAAAGTGAAAGAGACAAGACATATTAACTGAAGACTATAAGCAAGGAGAGAAAGGAATATAAAGAGTACAAAATGTTTAAGAAAAAGGAAGAAATCCTGTAATTTGTGACAACATGGATGAGCCTGGAGGGCATTATGCTAAGTGAAATAAGCCAGGCAGAAAAAGACAAATACCTCTGGTATCACTTATACGTGGAATCTTAAAGAAAAAGAAAAAAAAATTTGAACTCATAGAAACAGTAGAATGATGGTTGCCAGGGGTTGGGGGTGGACTAAGTAGGGAGAAGTTAGTAAAAGGGTACAAATTTTCAGCTATAAGATGAATAAGGTCTGAGGATCTAATGTATAACATGGTGACTATAGCTGATAACACTGTATTGCATGATTGAAATTTGCTAAGAGAGTAGAACTTAACTGTCCTCACCCACCCCCCACCAAAAAAAAAAAAATAAACATGTGGAGTGATGGCTGTTTTAATTAACTAGATGGAGGGTTTCGCAATGTATATGTATATCAAATCATCACATTAAAAAAAAAAAAAAAAAAAAAAAAAAAATCATCACATTGCACACTTTAAATATCTTACAATTTTGTCAGTTATACCTCAGTAAAGCTGGGGGAAAAAAGAAGGAAAACAAGCTTTAAAATCCCACAGTTCTGACTTCAAATTTCAGTTCCATGTTCAACTAGACTGTGACCTAATTAATTACTACTTTGAGTTCAAATGCCCCCAACTCTCACGTGAAAATAATAATATCTCATAAAAATGCCTGCAAGGCTATGTTAAGCTTTTCCGGTCTGTGGTACTGTAGCAGACTTAGCCCCTCTCCTGCCAGATCAGTTCTCTCTCCTTCCTTGGTAATTAAGTGGTACCTGGGCATGTGACTGCTCATTTGCTGTCTATTCCCCAGCCTGTCTGCAGTTAGATGTGGTCCTGTGACTACATTCTCACCAGTAGAATGTGAGTGAACACTGGCTAAGACACTGGGTGTGCCTCTTCCATGCCTCTTCCCTGATTAGAACCAGTGGAGGTTCAGCCTTGACCATGTGGATGAGACCAAGGCCCCAAGGCCCTGAATGACTATATGGAGCAGAGCTTCCAACAGCCTTGACTACTCACCTCACAAAGTTCCATGAGAGAGCAATACACTTCTACCCTCTTTATGCTCCTGGTTATTTATTGTTCTCCTTTGTTTTAACATCCTAGTCCTAACCTAACGAATACAGCCCTCTTTAGACAAACATAAACATCTCTCTCCTCCCCCTTCATATATTTCCTCCACTCTTGTGGAAAATCACTACAGATTCTGGATATTTCCATCCATCAAGAAAATGGAGTCAGATTTTACTTCATCTGAAGTTCTATAACAATTGGATATTTTTACCAAATATAAAATGACGTTATTAATTTTTTTCCATACAACTTCCCTCTTAAAAAAAAAAGCTGATACTTTCCTTTCTGCTTTAAGATAGTGTATTAACGGAAAATTTGAGGTACAGCATGGCCAACAGATTCAATGGCTATTGAAAAGATAATTTATTAGAGATCTCAAGGGGAAGGGGCATGCCATGCCCTGGGAGCTG
Organism: Balaenoptera ricei; assembly: GCF_028023285.1. Taxonomy (NCBI): domain Eukaryota; kingdom Metazoa; phylum Chordata; class Mammalia; order Artiodactyla; family Balaenopteridae; genus Balaenoptera; species Balaenoptera ricei. The sequence goes on from NC_082643.1 coordinate 79,863,173, forward strand.
TGGCCATATGCGGAACCACCAGGGGTTGGTTGGGGAGAGGGGGAAGGGAGGGTGTGTGTGTGGGTTGGGGGGGGGGACTGTGGCACAGTCTTCATTGTTGTTTCTGCAGGAATTAGTGGGTAAGGAGGAGTAAGCAGTCTTAGGAATTGGCCAGTTTGAATAATTTCAGCAGACTCTGGGGCATAGGGGCTGCTGTAGTTGTCCAGTACCCGGCTTTGGGGTGATTAGGGAAGGTGGATAATAGTCCAGAGGGTGAGAGAAGGAGAGAGTTGGGGTGTGGATTCTGGATTGGTTGGTTTATATTTGAAGAGCACACTAGTGAGTGAGCGGTTTATCATCTCTAGGAATTGCCTGACCCTGGTAGGGGCAGTCCCTCCAGGTCAGCAAAGCCCCAGATGTCATCAGAATCCAGAAAATAAAAGACATGCTTAATACACTTACCCACTTGCACAGCACTGAAAATCTGACTGGAAAATTGTAAGGACTCATTAAATGATAAACATCATTTTTATTGCATGCCAATTGTGCTTTAGCATACAAAAATATGAAAGAGTGCTCTTGGGTTCAAGATGGTGGAATAGAAAGACATGCACTCACTCCCTCTTGCGAGAGCACCGGAATCACAACTAACTGCTGAACAATCATCGACAGGAAGACACTGAAACTCACCAAAAAAGATACCCCACATCCAAAGACAAAGGAGAAGCCACAATGAGATGGTACAAGGGGCGCAATCACAATAAAATCAAATCCCATAACTGCTGGGTGGGTGACTCACAAACTGGAGAACACTTATACTACAGAAGTCCACCCACCGGAGTGAAGGTTCTGAGCCCCATGTCAGGCTTCCCAATCTGAGGGTCCGGCAGCGGGAGGAGGAATTCCTAGAGAATCAGACTTTGAAGGCTAGTGGGATTTGATTGCAGGACTTCAACAGGACTGGGGGAAACAGAGACTCCACTCTTGGAGGGCACACACAAAGAAGTGTGTGCATCAGGACCCAGGGGAAGGAGCAGTGACCCCATAGGAGACTGAACCAGACCTACCTGCTAGTGTTGGAGGGTCTCCTACAGAGGCGGGGGCTGGCTGTGGCTCACTGTGAGGACAAGGACACAGGCATCAGAAGTTCTGGGAAGTACTCCTTGGCGTGAGCCCTCCCAGAGCCCACCATTAGCCCCACCAAAGAGCTGGGTAGGCTCCAGTGTTGGGTCACCTCAGATCAAACAACCAACAGGGAGGGAACTCAGTCCCATCCATCAGCAGACAAGCGGATTAGGGTTTTACTGAGCTCTGCCCACCAGAGCAACACCCAGCTCTACCCACCACCAGCCCCTCCCATCAGGAAACTTGCATAAGCCTCTTAGGTAGCCTCATCCACCAGAGGGCAGACCGCAGAAGCAAGAAGAACTACAATCCTGCAGCCGGTGGAACAAAAACCACATTCACAGAAAGATAGACAAGATGAAAAGGCAGGGGCCTATGTACCAGATGAAGGAACATAATAAAACTGCAGAAAAACAACTAAATGAAGTGGAGATAGGCAACCTTCTAGAAAAAGAATTCAGAATAATGATAGTGAAGATGATCCAGGACCTCGGAAAAAGAATGGAGGCAAAGATAGAGAAGATGCAAGAAATGTTTAACAAAAACCTAGAAGAATTAAAAAACAAACACCTAGAAGAATTAAAGAACAAGCAAACAGAGATGAACAATACAATAACTGAAATGAAAAATACACTAGAAAGAATCAATAGCAGAATAACTGAGGCAGAAGAACAGATAAGTGACCTGGAAGACAGAATGGTGGAATTCACTGCTGCAGAACAGAATAAAGAAAAAAGAATGAAAAGAAATGAAGACAGACTAAGAGACCTCTGGGACAACATTAAATGAAACAACATCCACATAATAGGGGTCCCAGAAGGAGAAGAGAGAGAGAAAGGACCAGAGAAAATATTTGAAGAAATTATAGTCGAAAACTTCCCTAACATGGGAAAGGAAATAGCCACCCAAGTCCAGGAAGCACAGAGAGTCCCAGGCAGGATAAACCCAAGGAGGAACACACCAAGACACATAGTAATCAAATTGGCAAAAATTAAAGACAAAGAAAAATTATTGAAAGCAACAAGGGAAAAACGACACATAACATACAAGGGAACTCCCATAAGGTTAACAGCTGATTTCTCAGCAGAAACTCTACAAGCCAGGAGGGAGTGGCATGGTATATTTAAAGTGATGAAAGGGAAGAACCTACAACCAAGATTACTCTACCCAGCAAGGATCTCATTCAGATTTTATGGAGAAATCAAAAGCTCTACAGACAAGCAAAAGCTAAAAGAATTCAGCACCACCAAACCTCCTCTACAACACATGCTAAAGGAACTTCTCTAAGTGGGAAACACAAGAGGAGAAAAGGACCTACAAAAACAAACCCATAACAATTAAGAAAATGGTCATAGGAACATACATATCGATAATTACCTTAAACGTGAATGGATTAAATGCTCCAACCAAAAGACACAGGCTTGCTTAATGGATACAAAAACAACACCCATCTATCTATCTATATATATATATAGACCTACCTATATATATATATCTGGCTTGTCCATCACTGCTGCCACCACACCAAGCACAGTGTCTGGCACAAGATGGGCAGTCTGTAAATACTGGTTGAACAAAAATGAATTCTGGGTCTGGAAGGTGGATAGATGCATGATTGAGGGACTCTAATGAGACCAACTTGAATAATGAAGCAATGTGTTTGGAAAGGGAGGTTGGAACCTTGTGTTAATTTGGATCCTCCAAGAAGCAGACACCAAGATGGGATTAAATGTGCAGGGATTCTATTAAGGGAAGCACCTGAGGCAAAATGAGGAGGGTACAGGCAAGGAGGGTCATCAGACCATGAGTAAAGGGGAGAGGAGAGGAAGGCTGGGGTAGAAGCATCTTAGACTGCCGTGCAGTTTATGAAAGCCATCATGGAGCCCTTGCATCAGAGTCAGCTCTCAGACATTCTGGTGCCTGAGTATCAGAGTCAGACTAGAACTCAAATGTTCCTTCCTTTTTTCCTTTTTTTTTTTTTTGATGGGCAAATAAATAAAACCCTTAGGAGGTCACATGGCTTTCCCAGAACTGAAGGAGAATTTGGGTTTAACCTATTCTGAGTTCAGCGATAGAGCATAAAACTTCCTGGAAAATTATGTAAAAGATACCCTGTTTGCCATATAGCTTGCTGGGAACAGGTCCAGGTTGGCACCTAGAAAACCACCTGAAGAGTGCCAGTGCCAAATTCCTGCTTTGTATCTGCAACTGCCCTTCAGCAAGGAGAAACCCTGTAATATCATGAAAAAAGTACTGGACAAGGTTATTGACCAGATGAGTAATCTCCCCGGGTTCAGTTTCCTCATAAAGTAAGAGGCCTGGACTAGATGTATGCAAAAATCCACCCAGCCCTGGGCCTGAGGATTCTAAGAACCCAGATAGGTGTGAACATTGTGGCTTCAGTAATGGATGGCATGGAAGAGTATTACTCTCGTGGGTGGGGGTGAGATAATGCCAGGGTTCACTTTTTAGAATTGTGCCAAAGGTGCCATGAGAGCATTGCATTTTGTTCAAATACTTTTGATGTGCCCAGCTCATTATTAGGCTCTGGGAATAAAACAATGAGTAAGATAGTAGCTGACCTTGAAGAACTCATAGTTTAGTTAGAAGACTTGGTGGGAGGTAGTGTGGGATGGGGAAAAGGGGAGGGCATTGGGGGAAGTCCTGTGGAACCTTGGGTAACCACATAATCTCTGACTCGGTTTCTTGCAATGAAATACCTACTCCTCAGGGTTGTTGGGAAGATTGGAAATAGCATAGATAAACTGACCGGGACAGCGTCTGGAACAAAAATGGTACCCACAAAATGGTTTGCAGTCATGACTAGCATGGCAGGGTTAAGGTTGAGTGAAAATCTCTCCAGGCTGTCCCTTGCCCACCTCCAACCCTGCTCTAGATGAAGAGACTGCCTTATTGGGCTGCTCACCAGTGGCCTTCTTCAGGTGTGAAACACTGTCTGAGGTGAGGCAAAAGGCTGGATGCAGAGTTAAAAATAGCTCATGGGAGAGTTAGAGGAGAGGCTAAGTAGGTCTAATAGTAAGGAATTCGGCAAGGGGAGATGAGAAGTGAAAGGAAAATGCCTCTTGGGCCTGGGAGAGGAGAGAACCAGGGGGTTGGTAATGGCTGAGAGGCTCTGGGGTAAGAGAACTGGGGAGAAGGGGGAGGGGATGTAAAAGTGTAACAAGATTTTGAATGGGACCACCCTCCTTTATTTTTGAGAGATAAGTTAAAGAACAAAGACTTCTTTTTTGAATGCTTTTGGCTGCTTGTGCCTCTTTAATCCTGATGTCATAGAAAGACATTCTAAAGACTCCCATTACATACATACTTAATTGGAATGCATTGTGGTGGTAGAGGTATTTACAAAGTCCTGTTGGGTTCAAGGGAGGGGCAAGTCTTTCTCCTGAATGGGTCAGAGAAAATAAAGTATTTGATCTGTTTGAGGGCTGGCTTTGACTCTTACTGGTTGAAAGATCTTGGTAAAATCACTTCAACTCTCTGACCCTTGATTTCCTCATCTATAAATGAAGGATGATTAAAAAATACCCTCCTTAAAGGCTCTGCACAAAGATCAAATGAGATATTGAACGTATAATATAAAATGAAGAGGTTGTTGGGAGTTCTAGTTGAGAGTATGTGTTGTGAGGTTGGGTACACATGGGTTTGAATCTTGGCTCAGGGTGCTGTGGAAAGTAATAGGATATTTGCGGTACCTAAAGGTCAACGCACAGAGAGCTTTACACATGCCTGGCACAGGATAATTGCTCAAGTGTTAATAATTCTCTTTGCAAATCTTGAAGCACTGTGGCTATTACTAATTTCATAATTCTAAGGCCCAAGAGTACCAAGCTGTAGAGGTGAAAATGCACAAGGGGGGAGGGTGAGGTCCTGTATTAGTTTCCTGTTGCTGCTGTAGCAAATTATTATGAACAACACAAAGTTATGCTCTTACAGTTCTGGAGATCAGAAGACTGAATTCATTTCCATGGGCTAAAGTCAAGGTGCGGCAGGGCTGGTTCCTTCTGGAAATTCTAGGGGAGGATCTGTTTCCTTGTCTCTTCCTGCTTTGAGAGTCTGACTCCATTCCTTGGGGGACAGCCTCCTCCATCCATCTTCAAGGACAGCATCAGAGCATCTTCTCTCCTCTCTGGCCCCTGCTTCTGTCCTTGCAACTTCTCTCTCGAACCCTCACGCTGCTGTCTCCTTCTTATAAGGACACTTGTGATTACATCGGGCCCACCTGGATAATTCAGAGAACTCTCCTCAGCTCAATATCCTTAACATAATTACCTCTGCAAGTTGTTTTTGCCAAATAAGGTAATGTGTTCACAGGTTCTGGGATTAGAATGTGGTCATCTTTGGGTAGCTGTTATTTAGGCTAGCTCAGGTACCCAGGGAACGAAAAAGGAATTTCCGAGAAGGAAAACTTGCACATTGGGAAAGCTAATTTCAGACAATAAATAACTACTGAAGAGTTAGTCAGAAACATAATGAAGGCAGGTGATGAGATGTCAGGACATATGCATGAGCCCTGTCCCCATGACCACTCATAGCGAAAGAAGCAGGTTGTTGACTGACTCTGCCTCCTGCCTTCTTCACCTTCCTGGTGTCTCTCAATCCCATTCTCTCTTCACACGTGTCCCTCCTTTTCCCCTCTCTTTCCTCTTCCTCTCCTTCCTCTCTGTGTTGAGAAGCAGCATGAGACTTGCTGTCATAATGACCTGAATTGAATTTTGGTTTAATCACTCCCAAGCTTTGTGACCTTGGTCCAATCACTTAACCTCTCTGAACCTGAAATACCTTATCTATTGAGATAGTTGTAAGGACAATGAACCTGAGGGGAGGGTTGCAAAACATAATACGAGATAACTTTTTGAGAAAATACCTGACTTGAAAGCAAGTTTTCCTCTCTAAAGAAGAGAGAGGAAATAACTGGGAGAATAATTCCCAGTCCTCCCTCCCATCTTTTTGGGGAGCAGTGAACCTCTCTAGAGCACTGCCTCTGTGCTAGTCACTCTTCTAGGCACTTTCACACATATTGTCCCATTTGTTTCTCGCAACAACCTGGTGAGACATATTTATTTACTTCCCCTTTTTGATGGCAAAGGAGACTCTGTTTCTTACTCTACTCACAATATTTCTGGCATCAAATCTGTGGTGATTTTACCCACACCAACCAAATCTCCAACTCTCTGGACACCAACTGGGTGTACTATAACTCCATTCTGACACTAACTACTCAGAGTTAGGGCAAACCCCATAGGTTAAGGGCTCAGTCCCACAAGACTGCCCTTCCCTCAGACACCAGTCACAAGTAGTGAATCTCTAGGTTACCCACGCATCTGTCCTACTTGGCTGCAAATTGGGGGTTCCCGTGATCAGGTTTGATAATTTGCTATAATGGCTCACAGAACTCAGGGAAACACTTGCTTACATTTATTGGTTTATTATAAAGGATGTAATAAAGTATACAGATGAACAGCCAGAGAAGAGGTACACAGGGCAAGGTCTGGAAGGGTCCTGAATACAGGAGATTTGTCCCCGTGGAATTGGGGTGCACACCCTCCTGGTACATGGACCTGTTCACCAGCACAGATCTCTCCACATCCCAGAGTTTAGGGATTCTTATGGAGGCTTCATCCCATAGGCATGATTGATCATTAACTCAATCTCCAGCCCCTCTCCCCAACCCAGAGGATAGAGATGGGGCCGAAAATTCCAAGCTTCTGATCATGGCTTGGTCTTTCCAGTGACCATCCTGAAACTCTCCAGGAGCCCACTGAGAGTCACCTCATTACAACAAAAGACACTCCTATGACCCAGGAAATGCCAAGGGATTTAGGAGCTCTGTGTCAGGAACTGGGGGTAGGGACCAAATATATATTTCTTATTTTGTCACAGGTGGGCACAAGGGGATCCAGAGTGTTGAGGCGATTGACCAAGTCCATGTAGTAGGAGGTGGCCGAGCTGTGACCCTGGTCTGAGTCTCCTGACTCCACACCTGTCTATGGCACAGAACCACAGTGTACATTTCATCGCTGGTAAAGTTTTAATTTCTTGCTACTTATCTTCAAAGGTAGAACAGTCAGAACATTAGATTTTTTTTCCCTTATAAAACAACAACAGGGGTTTCCCTGGTGGTGCAGTGGGACATGGGTTCGAGCCCTAGTCCCGGAAGATCCCACATGCCATGGAGCACCTAAGTCTGTGCGCCACAACTACTGAGGCCGCGTGCCACAACTACTGAAGCCTGCGTGCCTAGAGCCGGTGCTCTGCAACAAGAGAAGCCACCACGATGAGAAGCCAGCACATCACAACAAAGAGTAGTCTCCGCTCGCCGCAACTAGAGAAAGCCCGTGCGCAGCAACGAAGACCCAACACAGCCAAAAATAAATAAATTAATTAAATAAAATGAATAGATTTAAAAAAAAGATAAAAGCTAAGCTGTTGAAACAAGGAAACTTAAACTTGTAGTGGTTTAAAGAATATAGAATTTTATAATTTAGAATTAGCACCAGTTACGGTTTGGAACAGATGTATAGACTCTGCCCTCAGACTGTCTTTTCAGTAAGGTAGCCTGTGCCTTCTCTAGTTAAGTCACAAGCCAGCCACTTTGTCAGGCATAGGAAATGGGGCTCATTTACATGATCTCTGAACCTAAGATAATATTTAGACCTAGTCTGGGCTCTAATAAATCTAGAACTTGTAAACAGTTCTTACTGGTATATCATACACCCAACATATCCTACTGGCTGTGGCTCACTTTCCCCCTTCATCTTAACAATCAGTGTATTCTTTCAAGAAATCTACCACTCCAATATTTTTTCTTGCAGTGGTTGCATCAAAGTGTCGACAGTCAAGAAAATACTACTTTTACCCTGAGACCTGATTTGGTAGCTCTCTTCAAAATTTTCTTTCCTGTGGATTAGAGTTGACAATAAACATTCATGTGGTAGAAGGTGGCAGTGAAGAGAACTACGTTTGTAACTGTGGTTTGTAATTGTGGTTATTGATTATTGCTGCAGATGGGTCTGGCAAAGGGAACTCATTATCCATAAGAAGTGGCGTAAATGTTGGCCACACGCAAGCAAGTGTAATGGGCATACAAAGCATAGACTTCACATTTGTAAAGACTCTTTATTTTACCATCTGTTCTTCAACTTTTCACTCAAAAATCTCTGACAGAGCAGATTTGTGCTGGGGGGAGGTGGTGATGCTTCTGTACTGATTCCCCCAGAGCACCTGGAGGCCAGAGTTCATGCCCTAGTTTCTCGGTGGCTGCCAGCAGCTGCGAGAGGCAGAGGTGGATCTGTCTCTCCCTCTGCAACTGGCACTACCATCCCGGCTCAGTGTGACTCTGTGACCTTCTTCAGGGTGGAGCTGTCTTTGGAGACATACTGTCCAAGAAACAGATAAGACAAAGCAATACAAGATGCTCCATTGTTCTAGAAATATGAGGAAATATGAATTCAATTGCACTTCACTTATGCCTTCATTCACTTATTCAGCAAATGTTGATTGCCTCCTTATTCTGTCTTACTCAGTATATTTGCCAGGATGAAGGTTAAGCAGCTGGAACAAAGAAATCCAAAAATGCAGTGGCTTCGGAAAGAAAGATGCCTCTGATCTTTGCAGTCGTCACAGTCTGGGCAGTCTGGGTGGGCAGGACGGCTCGGCTATACATGGTTACTGGGCCATCTGTTGCTCCTCCATTCTGTAGACTCTGTCCTGTGATGTGTGTGGTTTGTACAAGTATTTAGAGGATGCCTCACTCTCCCCTTCCATGCAAGGGAACCTATTTTGACAGTGTTTACAGCCTAGTTTGACAAACTGTAAACATGTTGAACTTAAGAGATGGCATAAAAACATTTTCATGAAATTTGTTATTGCATATGTTGTTTTTGAGATAAATTTTAAAAACAAAGGAAAACATGTTTGTACACGAAAAGCAAGCAGTATAAACAAGTTATTTGCACTGGAGCGAAAGTCTGTGGAGGCACTGGGTGAGTATCTAAGCTAATACTCCTGTAACTCCAGCCCAGCCTGCCCTACTGTCACAGAGCATTGACTATGGATTTCGTGCACCTCTCTGGAGAATGCTGAACTGGGTGTTGTAGATGGTGACATGCAGTTTGGAGGAGATTCCAATCTCCTCCTGTAGACAAGGGAAAGACATCTTGCTAGCAGAGGACACCGACATACCACCTGGGGGTCAGCAGGAAGGAGGCAGAGAAAGACTGGCCAGACTGATAAGGTTGTGTGTGCCCATCCCCCGACCCCCTCCCCACCAACTCTCCCCGCTTGCCTATTGAAGGAAAAAAATGCAAATGCAAATGCATTGTGTGTGTTTGTGTGTGTGTGTGTGTGTGTGTGGTCAGTAGCTTTTTTATATTGGTTGCCCTTTGACAGCCTGAACTTCTGGGTCTTATCTTAGGGAGGGGCAGGCTTTTCTAAATTAATACTCAGAATAAAACAGTCCTCTTCAGTATGGTCAAAGCTGAGTTAAGAGAAGATCCAGCTTCTAGGAAGGGAAAAAGAAATAATCCGAGACAGCGATTTCCTCTAAACGAAAGAAGTAGATGTGGCCCACTCCCCCTGCACTGATGACAACATAGTCATGGGGCCATAAAAGTTACAAGGGATGCTGGGAAATGTAGTCTCCAGCTGGCAGTCCTGCTGTGGAACTGAAGCTTTGTTACATGAAAGGAAGTGAGAAAAGATTTTGGTGGAGCAAATCCTCACTATGGCATGGATTTTAGTGCTACACCAGAACTCCTTCTCCTTTTCTCCCACCTTTTACCGGAGATGTAGTTATGTTTTAAAGTTTCCATCATGCACAGTGAGACTGCTCTCACAGAGCAGAATCTCCATGCCTCCCCTCCTCGCCCCACAGGCGACTGCCCCATCACTTATAGAGCAAGTACAGTCCCGCCCTCACCTTCCTTCTTCCTCGGTGCACTATTCATTTTTGCCATGAGTCAAACATTGTTGCTGTGGGTTTCCAACGTCCTAGTTGGCCCCAAGGGCAGCATATTCTAGCACATGTTGAAAGTGAGTGCACACCATTGAATGAATAGACACCAGGAAACCACCAATTCTAGCTCACAAACCACTCAGATCCTACATGGCTTTGGATTCCTCTATGTTAAGCCAGGAGGGACTTATATCAAGGTAATAATGATAACTATCATATATCAGGGCCTACTATAATCAGGGCTTTGGGCTTGGTGCTCTACGTACATTTTCTTTAATCTCTTAAACTATATTTCTAGGCAGTTTCGGGAATCACCTCCCCAAATCCTTGTTCCTTACTCTGGAAGGAACCCAAGCTACGATAGTCATCTTAGATTAATCATTATCTACTCCCAGGGCTGGGGAGAGACTCATGTAGCATATGAGTGTCCAACATTACAGAACATCAGGCTCTGATAGCTAGGTAAAATTGATCCGAGACCCAATTTCAATGTGTGCGGGAAGGCTCTTTTTCTTCCACACCATCAAGCAATTCTCAGACACCAGCTGGGTGTCCTAAAATTCAACTCACTTCTGACACCATCTACCCAGAGATAGTGTCTACAGATTAAGGGTTCAGTCCTACAAGACTGCACCCCGCAACCACTACTTCATATGTCAGTCACAAGTCCAGGCTGTCACCTGTGACCTACAAGCTATAGATTGGAGGTTCCTTCTTGGGTTTGATTAATTTGCTAGAGTAGCTCACAGAACTCAGAGAAATCTTTTATGTACTAGATCACCAGTTTGGTACAAAAGGATATAACTCAGGAACAGCCAGATGGAAGAGATGCACAGGGCAAGGTATGGGGAAAGGATGCAGAGCTTTCATGTCTTCTCCAGGCACCACTCGCCCCAAGCATCCACGTGATCACCAACCCGGAACCTCTCTAAACCCCATCTTTTTGGGTTCTATGGAGGCTTCATACAGAGGCATGATTGATTAAATCATTGGCCTTTGGCAATTAACTCAATGTCTAGCCCCTCCCCAGAAATCAGGAGGTGGGACTGAAAGTTCCAACCCTCTATTCTTGGTCGGTTCCCCTGGCAACCAGCCCCCATCCTTAGGTGCTTTCCAAAAGTTACTTCATTAACATAAACCCAGTTTTGTTGGAAAGGGACTTGCTGCGAATGATGAGACGCAATTTTACCTTTATGGCTCTGAAGATTTTCAAGAACTGAGGACAAAGGACCAAATGTTACAACAACAGATGTTTCCATTGCTCTTGTGCTCAGAAAATTTCAAGGGTTTTGGGAGCTGTGAGTCAGGAACTGTGGACAAAAACCAAATATATGTGAGAAATCTATTTTGGTCATCGGAATGACCAAATATATACATTTCTTATAAATCACAGTATCACACTAGGAATTAAGGGAATAATTATTGTGTAGGCAACTAGCAGTTGCCCCAGGGGGCTTAGTGAACTCTATCTTTCTATATCCAGATTAATGCGTAGCTAGCTGTTCACATACTCTTGAACGCATCTTTTCTATGTTTTACAACTGTCTTGGAACAGAGATGATGCTTCTGTCAGGTCAGGACTGCTGGAATGGTCACCGGGGCTGCTCACCTGAGAGTGAATCAGAGAGGCTCTGGATGGGCCCAGCGCTCCCACTCAAATGGGACCCATTTGTTTGGCAGCCCTGTGCATCCTCAGACCAGACCAGGTGGGCTATTGGACCTAGTCAAGTCCAAACTTGGCAAAGTGAGTAGCCAAACTGCCCCTGCCCAGTGTCACTTGGCCCTTCGTGGAAGCCTCTACCTCAGTACTACTATGTTCCATTGTGATGTCTGTTTTTCGGGCTGCCTTTGAGGTCTGGGTCAAGTCCCCTGCTAACTCATGCACAGGCTTTGCTCGATTTGTGATAAGCTTCACCCTATGGTTAGCTGCAGCCTTGTGGATATGGCTTGGCCAATAGAAGGCACCTCTGTGCAGGTGTAGCCAGGGACAGGATCATGGTTTATGAGCAGAACTCTGGTTGAATTTCAGCCCACATCCTCCTCTGCTCCCCAATGGGCCAGGCACCTTTGTGCAGTGCGTGAGCTGTGCAACCACACACAGCATACCTGCCAGGGGCCATATATTCATCTCTGGTTCCCAATTGCCTAGCACAGTGCCTGGGCATGACCTTGAGAGATTTACTTAGCTTTTTTCAGACTTATTTCCTCATCTGTTATACGGTGGTTTTAATAAGGCATTGTCTAATAGGACTATTATGAGACTCAAACAGACAGAACATGTAAAGCAAGGGCTCTGTGGTCAGGTTTCCTTGGGTCCAAAGCCTAACTGTTTTACCAAGGGGTGTGGCTTTGGGAAGGTTACTAATTTCTCTGGGCCTCCGTTTTCTCAACTGGGGATAATAATAGTGCTTACCTCATGGGATTATTAGGAAGATTAAATAAGATAATACAACTGGAATACAAAACCTAGAATCTGGTACATATCAACTATTCAATCAAATTTAGATATTTTTACATTTAACTTTTATGTATAGCCCCAGTGTAGTTCCTACCATGTAGTAAGTGGTCAAAAAATAACTATCAGGTGATAAATAAATGGATGTGGAACCATCTGAAGCCGGTTGTTCACTTCTGAGAGAACAGACTTAGCTTTGTCCTCAAGGACTTCCTTTGGTAACTACCCCACCCCACTCCAAGGGGGCCTGGAGTAACCTAGGGTGACTTTGGGACTCGCAACCAGCCAATCTTGATGCTTCACCTAAGCACAGAAATTTGCACAAAGGTGGCCAAGGATCAAGTATGGCCACTTGGGGTTACCTCTGAATGATGACTGTAGCTGCTGGAGAAGAGAGGATCCCTTTTTCTGGGATCGTGAGCAATAGTGCCTAAGGCTTAGCTACCAGTGAGCAACTTGGCAACCTCATGGAGGGAGGCTGCCACAGCCCATCACCAAAAAAGAAGCAGAGCTGAGAGGTGGAGAGGAGTAACAGAGCCTTAACATCATTGTTTTAATCCTGGATCTAGCCATACCTGAAGCTACCATGGCACTTGAACTTCCCAACTAGATAATTCTATTATTTCTTTTTTTAACTGAAGATATTTTGAGTTGGGTATCTCTCATTTGCAACTGGAAGGACCATCTTACTAAAGCATCCTGTATGTAATATGACTGAATGTTTGATATATAGCAGTAACAATAATTGTAATAGATAACATTTATTGAGCTTTATTAGATGCCAGGCACTGTTCTAAGTGCTTTGCATGTATCAACTCATTTAGGCCTTAGGACTGTTTGAGGTAGCTATTGTTACTCCTGTTTTACAGATGGGAAAGGTTTCTTGGCCAGTGATTTCAGAGTCAGGATTAAATTTACACATTCAAGAGAGCACTGGACCATCCAAAAAGCTTAGCTTGTAATGTTTTTCAAATGATGCTAACATTACCTTAAACATTTTTGAACTGCCTTTAAAAAGAATTATTAGAGCCAGTTTATTTCAGAAAATACATATTTCAGTGTGTAATCACATTTTGTGTTTGGCTATAAGGGCATTCATGTGCTTGCTTAATTACTTTGTTTACTCCTTGTGACCCTCAGTGATATTTAGCTGTTCACACAAATCAAATTCACCCTTAAAGGACACACGTATGTGACCATTGAGGGGAATGTAACATTGGCCCTGAAGGTGATCCTAAAAGGCAGACTTCCATATCTGTTTGTGCAAGTTTTGCTTCTGAAGAGGACATTTGTATACATATATCACAGTGTGCTGTTTTAAAAATAATCACATCAGGGATTTCCCTGGTGGTCCAGTGGGTAAGACTCCATGCTCCCAATGCAGGGGGCCTGGGTTCGATCCCTGGTCAGGGAACTAGATCCCGCATGCCTCGACTAAGACCTGGTGCAGCCTAAATAAATAAATAACTAAATATTTTTTTAAAGTTACAATTAAAAAAATAAATAAAAATAATCGCATCATATTATGCTCACACCTCATTTTTTCTTTTAAGTAAGTATCCAACAGAGGCAAGGCATCGAGCTATTTGCTTTAGGGACTCTGGTGACTCTAGCTGGTGGCCGGAAGGTGAGCCTGAGAAAGCTTATCTCACTCCAGAAACAGAAAGTCACGGCTGAGAAGGAAACAGTCCATTGTTGTGGCTTGCACTTGGTGAACACTGCCAGGAGTCTAACGGAAGAGACTCTGAGAAAAAGTTGCAGGAATGACTTCCACCTCTAACACTCCTAGCGCTCAAATCTGGATGAGGCGTTTTCCCACGTGGAGAGATTAGGAATAGAGATATTTCCCCAGATATTATGAAAGTCTTTTAAAACATTTAATAAGCAGCAAAGCTAACTTAGATCTGTCTCAAGCAAGCCATGCTTTTCTTAAGAAAATATGCCTCTTCCTTTTTTTTTGACAGATTCATAGGATGAAATATATGGTGTATGGGTAAAAGCTTTAGTTATTTGTGGAAAAGGGCACCAAATCCACTTGAGTTGGGTTGCAAGTATGGTGTAGCTTTTGGATAACTATTTTTGATAATTTACAGCCATGGAGTTACAAAGGTAAAAAAACGTGGTTCTTGTCCTCAGAGAACTTACAGACCAGTGCAGAAACATAAGTGCCAAAAAATGATGACTATTTGTAATGATAACAGCTACAATGGTCACATATTTAGAATAAGGTAGATCTTGGAAAAAGAAATTCCAAGCTAGAAGGGGATTAGAGAAAGATTCACGAAGGATATAATTTTGACACAAGCACTGGCTTCAGGACAAAGAGGAGTTATCCAGGCAGATAGTCTGTGGGAGGGCATTCCAGGGAGAGAGAACAGTCTGTGAAAAGGCAAGCAGATTTAAGAGAGCTCTGGGAATTACAAGCAGTTCCGCTCGTGAAATTTAAAGATAAGAGTGGCAGAAAATGAGTCCCTGGGGGAAAGAAAGTGCCAGATCCTTTATGGTTTAGCTTTTTTTTTTTTTTGATAAAAATAATAATTATGTAGCGATGTAATATCATCAAATAAGAGATGATTACGAAAACACAGAGGTCCAAAAGCAATTAATATTTTAAATATTCATGCCTGCAAAAGATTGGAGATGACCTAAATGTCCACCAATAGAGGATTGGTTAAATAAAGTTTGTATATATATACATGAATGAAAAACTATACAGCTATTTAAAAAGAATGAGGCAAATCTAGAGTGTCCTAGATCAGATTCTCTAGAAAGAAAAGCTAACAATTTATTTGGGTGGTACAAGCCCAGGATGGTAAGGGTGAAGCTAATGGGAAGTAAGGCAAGAGAAGGTGCAGTGCTATGTGTTACCATGCT
The DNA here is from genome assembly GCF_028023285.1 of Balaenoptera ricei. Taxonomy (NCBI): domain Eukaryota; kingdom Metazoa; phylum Chordata; class Mammalia; order Artiodactyla; family Balaenopteridae; genus Balaenoptera; species Balaenoptera ricei. The sequence continues at coordinate 79,878,580 of NC_082643.1, forward strand.
GACCAGATCGACGAATTGCAAGGGGCACAGCGTTTCACTCAGCGGGTGGCTGATAGGTAGGAACCATCTCAGAGTAGTCCATGGAGAGAAAGGAGGGAGAAGTCTACTGCTTGGCTCCTCCCATTTCTTGTTTCCAATTGGTGGAGGTTTACACTCCCCAGTGATGTCATCTGGCCCTTGGCAGCGCCCAGGAAGCTGGGCCATGTGCCTTGCAGGTGTGTTTCATCCAGGTCCCAAAGCGGGGGGCAACTAGTCTCAGGAGGAGACCAAGCAAGAGAGAAAGGAAGACCTGTTGAGGAATTATAAAAGGCATATAAAGACTTTTATCCCAACAAATATATTTCCTGGCTATAAAGTCTAGAATCATAGATGTATTATTTTATCATATATTATATATTTTATCTTTTAAAACATGTATTCCTTATGTTTCTAGACTGAATGGTCACCCTATATTTTAGTATAAAACAGGCTCCAAAATGTGCTCTAAATAAAAGACAAGGTACAGGACTTCCCTGGTGGCACAGTGGTTAAGAATCCGCCTGCCAATGAAGAGGACACAGGTTCGAGCCCTGTTCTGGGAAGATCCCACATGCCATGGAGCAACTAAGCCCGTGCACCACGACTACTGAGCCTGTGCTCTAAAGCCCGCGTGCCACAACTACTGAAACCCACGCGCCTAGAGCCCATGCTCCGCAACAAGAGAAGCCACTGCAATGAGAAGCCCGTGCACCACAACGAAGAGTAGCCCCCGCTCGCCGCAACTAGAGAAAGCCTGTGTGCAGCAAAGAAGATCCAACGCAGCCAAAAATAAATAAATAAATTTATTTATTTATTTATTTATTTAAAAAAAAACCAAGGTACAGAGCAGCATGAACAATACGCTAACATTGGTTCAAATAAAGAATATATGTATGTTTATTTCTGCATAGAATTTCTCTGGAGGGAGACATGAGAAACCGATAGCAGCATTTGTCTTCAGGGAGACAAATTGGGTGATTGTGGGATTAAGAGGAAAACTCCCTTTTTACCATATACCTTTTTGTGCATTTCTAAGTTTGTACCATGTCAGACTATTCTTTATTAATGTAAAAACTTACATTATACTGAGAAAACCATTTTTAATGTTAGGAAGATCACACTGGAAGTAGTAAAGAGGATTCTGAAGGAGATCATTTCACTCAACAATTATAGCTGAGCATCAGGGTACCTGGATGGACGTGGCAGTGAAGGGGGCAGACCCTGCTCCTGCCTAGACAGAGTTTACGATCTAAGAGAGAGGACAGTTAGACAAGAGCTAAGGCAACCACATGGGCTCTGGAACCCTAACCAGGTGAAGACAACAAATTCTTGCTCTGCGTGCACAGTCCTTAGTGCCGAAGAAGTTTTTTATTTCTGTGGCAAACCTCCCACATAGCATGCCTCCGTTCCTCAATTTTATATTGTTGATGTAGAGCTAGAACAGAGGTGCACACATTTTTCTGTAAAGGGCAAAGAGTAAATATTGTAGGCTTTGCGGGCCACACTGTTTCTGTCATAACTTCTCAACTCTGCTGTTACAGCACAAAGCAGCCGCGGCCAGTACCTAAAAAATGAGCATGGCTGTGGTCCAATAAAATGATTGAAGTTTTGCAAGTCTACTGGCGGTTCCAATAAAACTTTGAATGTCATATAATTTTTATGTGTCGTAAAATATTATTCTTCTTTTGATTTTTATCCAACCCTTTAAGAATGTAAAATCCCTTCTTAGCTTGCAGGTGGTACAAAACAGGCAATGGGCTCTATTTCACTTGCGGGCTGTGGTTTGCTCACCCCCAAGTCAAAATATGGCTCCCACGTTCAAATTCCAATCCTGTTCCTGTAAAATCTCAGCACCTCTCCAAACCGTTAGCTGGCTCTAGGAGCTAACTCTGCTGGTCTACTAAACCTTTATGGTTCTGCTGCTGTTGACTTGATTTGCATTTCATTTTGGTTTAACTTTGCATTTGTTCTCTCTAACTCTGCCACTCTTATTCTTGCTGCTTTGTGTGCTGATTTGTAATGGAGTCCTGCACGGCAATAAAGGTCATGAAAGAAGATGTAATTCCTTTGTGACTGCTGGTTAATTCATTTCTGGACATTAGAACCACTTTTATGAGCCCCACATCATAAGCCATATGGAATATTATTATGTGCTCCCTAGAGCTTCTGTTACTGCCATCTGTCTGTGACTTCCTGTGTGGTTTCTCTGGCAGCAGGGAAATCATCTATCAAAACGCTTCTATAAAGTAAGTTTTAAAAACCCAGTTCTAAATAACATCTGCCTCTGAAATTAGATGTATATTTTCAAGGCTTAAATGTTTGAAGCACATTAATAATGATCCCTATTGTGGAGCCACAGTTGAAAATGATAAGAGTGTATTGTAGTCCGTCACCCGGGTAACATCAGATACAAGCACTACCAACGCTGCAAAACCCTCCACATGTAAATCTCTAAAATCTCCCATTTTGAGGACTCTCACATGTTAGTGAGACCTTGGCATTCTGCCTAAACTAGGCCTCTGTTCTTAAACACACCCAGAGTTTTCCATTCTCAACAGTAGGAGTCGTTTTTGTTCATTTTGTTGTTGTGTCCCTAGTATTTAATACAGCATGGAGCACTTAGTAGGAGTTCAATGAACTTGTGTTGATCTGAACCGAAATGTTGAATTACATCCCATGAGTTTCTGGGTCATATCTCCACCAGTATCAATGACAGGGTTTTCACTCACTGACACTGGTGATTGTTTGCAAAGAAAATGAATTGTCTGTTATGTTGTCTTGGTGGTTGATAACGAATGTATATAAAATGCATATTTATATTAAGAATATGAATGAGATATTCAGAGTGAAGAATTTTTAGATCTTCAGATGAATGCATAGTACAGATTGCTCAGGATCACCAAATGTGGATGAAAGTGTCTTGACCTCTGAGTGAGATCTTGGTTTAAACACTCGCTTTTGACAAGCTCTAAAAATACTAAAAAACAAACAAACATAGGAAAAAACCCTCTTACCATCTTGGATCTATTTTAGTCTCTGTGAAACAAGAACAATAATCCCTGCACTGGGGAATACAGATGTGAAAAGAAAGACAAATAATTTTTAAAGGCAAACAAATGAGGGGCACACATAAGGAGAGCGCAGGAGTACTCCTCAGCTTGAGTGGGTTTAAGAATCAGGGGGAAGGCATGTTATACATGCAGATTCCTGCATCCCACCAGAGAGATTCTGGTGTGATAGGTCTGGGTTTGGGCAAGGGACCCTATGGATTTAATAAAGTTCCGAGGAGATTCCGTTGCAGGTGGTCCATGAAACAGGCTGTGAGAATACTGACTTATGATTTAACAGGGAAGATAGAAAAGAAAATCAATAATTAATTTCAGATCCCCCAAATAAGTCTGCTTAGTTTGTTCAAGTGGTGTTCACAGGCTGTGGGAAACTAGTGAGATGATGAGATTGAGAAGGGTACAACAATACAGGGGTACACGGGATGTGTTCTCCCCTTACTTCCCACATTTCCTGTCCTTTCCACTGGTGACTCCAATCCTAGATTTCTTTCCAGAGTTGGCATATTTGTTAGGATTCAGTTGGGTCCTCTGTGTTACCAAAAAAAAAAAAAAAAAAAGGCAGTGGTTATACAAGGTAGAAGTTTATTTTTCTTACTTGAAATCAAGATCCAGAGATAAGTGGTCTAGGGTTGGGATGGTGGCTTCACTAAGTTGCTAAGGATCTGGCAGGAGACTTTTAGTTCTCCATTCTATCATCCTGAGGGTGTGGGATCCTCAACCGCATGGTCCAAGATGGAAACTATAACACCATCAGTCACAGCAGCGGTCCAGGCAGTGAGATAGAGATAAGAAAGGGTAAAGGGAGAACCAGCTATCCTTTAAGGAGGCTTCCTAAAATTTGTCAGGCCTTCCTGTATATATCTCATTGGCTAAAACTTATTAATATTGGCTCACCTAGCTGCAAGGAATGCAGAAATGTATTGGTTATTCCCCAGGCATCTATATGCCAAGATAAAGATCAGTGTTTCTATTAGTAAGGAATAAGGGGAGAATGAATGATGGGGTAGGCAACCAGAAATATCAGGTCTAGGTGGGATCCTGGGGCTTGAAGATTGTTTCACTGGGCCTGGACCTCTGCCACAATGACTCCTGCTGCTGCGTGATGTTGAAGCACCCTAAGAACTGACACAGCAGAGAAAATCCGGTGGTGCTGGTAAGTAACTGGTAGAGGACTATATATAGTTCAGGGGTTGCCAGACACAGGTTTTCTAAGTTCGTGGCATATGAGTGCCCTCTGCCCTCTGTCTTCTAAAGTTCATTTCCCTCACTGTACCCACATCTGTAAGAGATACAGAGACAACACTTCTGAACAGGATTCGTGTTCCACATTTGAGACTAAATAGCCTATAACTCTCAGTAACTTGGCTGCTAAAGGCTTTTGTCTTTATTGCTCTAAAACTGAGGTAATTTCTGATTTAGCTACCTCCCTCATACAATTGTTTTGCTTAACAAATGATGTATGTGAAGTGCTTTTAAACTTTAGGGCCAGATTCACATGTATATTATTTTGAAAAAATATCCATCAAATGTAGGCTAAAGATAATGAAAGGAGTTTGGATTATTTAAATTGGGTTCGTACACCTAAAACTTTAATTTAGAATTTCCTGTTAGCAGGGTATGTGAATAATTAAAATTTCTAATTTAATCTGAAGGAAATTTCTCCTACTGAATTTTTAATGAAATATCTAAACTATGGCTATCTCAGCTACTGCCCCCAGTTCTTCCTGATTCATGTAGCTCATTAGCACGAGAAATCATCTCTCTCGAAACTGATCGTTCTTGAGAATCTTCTCATTTCTTCTTTACATCAAATCCAGATACTTTATATTGATTTATTTATCTTTTAAAAAGCTTTATTGAGGTATAATTGACATACAAATAACTTCACATATTTAATGTATACATTGTGATGAGTTTGGACATAGGCAAACACCCATGATGCCATCACCAAAATCAAGGTACGAAACATATCCATTACCTCCAAAAAATTCCTTGTTTTCTTTTCTGGGTTTGAGTGTGTGTGTGTGTGTGTGTGTGTTAAGAAGTCTTGACATGAGATCTATCTTCTTAACATATTTTAAAGTGCACAATACCATATTATTAACTATAGGTGCTATGTCATACAACAAGATCTCTAGAATGTATTCATCTTGCATAACTGGAACTTTACAAGACTGCTCAGAAACTAGCTGAGCAACTGACTGCTCATTGTTTATCTCAGCGCACTTCCGGTGAAGGTATACATAGAGCTAAAACAGTCTCAGAGAAACTGAGCCTCAGGGTTCAGACTGCTGCTTTACTCCTACAGACCCCTAAGCCCTTATGTTAACAATTCCTTGGGCTTGGCTCTATATAAGGACCCAGGTTTGTAGGCTAAGGTAAGGGATGCACTGGCATTCTTGCCTTGCCTGTAAGAATCTCCCCTCATCCAAACTGTGCTCATCTGCCAAAGCTCAGCACAAATACCACACTCTCTATTAAACCAAAAGTGCTTTCTTTCTCTTCTGAGTCATGAGACTAATTTATGGCTTTCTTGTGGCACCTACCTTACCCTGATGTGACTTACAGTGGTTTTGTATATGTATCATTTCTCCAGTCGACTGTAAACAGTGAGCAGAGACTGTGCCACACATCTCTGTATCTCTTGCAGCCCTGAGCACAGAGCCCAACTCATGCTTAAGGAACAGAACCTGGACTTATGCTGCAGCCTTCATCCACCTTTCATTCATTCAGCAAGTAACCATTAAGCATCAACCATGGGTCAGGCCCTCTGATGTGTATGGGTGACATAGCTGTAGACAAGAAAAACCACGTCGCTCTCTAAATGGAGTCCCCTTCTAGAAGCGCTAGACAGGCACTGAAAACATAAGTAATGAGAAATGCTTTGCAGAGGCTTGAGAGAGAGATGTGAGAGGGAGAGAGCCATCCTTTGGACTGAGCGTTGAATGAAACCCTCCCAGAGGAGGACATTTGAATGGAGTCTGAGGATGCGAAGGAAGCTACGTCTTCAAGAACTGGTGGCAAGAGAGTTCCAGATAGAGGGCACCGAAAGTGCATAGAGCCAGGAGAACACAGGAAGTAGAAAGGGGACCAACATGGCTAAAACGGAGTAAATAAGGGAAAGCAGGGGAGGAGATTTTAACAACCATATTTTGGACTCTAGTTCAGATGCCATATTGCAAAACACCTTTGTTCAAACATATAACCACTGATACTTGAGAAGCTAATGTATATTTCAAAAATAAGTTACCTGGAGAATATGGTACCCACCATCAGTTGATAAGAAAGTTTTATCAGTTTTAAAGACAGGTTCTTTCCTGTTGCATTATATTTTAGAATATAATATTATTTTAATTATATAATAACTAGATTAACTGTCTAACAAGCCAAGACCCTATCAATAGTTACGGTATGAAGAAACATTTTCAGGACTCAGCTTGCCCTCAGTATACTTCCGCGTGTCACACTACACCAGATGCTGTTCCGTGTTGTCACTTCAGCTTTAATTAACTGTGGGGAGTGGTGGCACTAGTTGCAATTAGTTTATTAATGAAAATTTTCCTTTATTGTGCCGAAAGCCTACTGGTGCAGATCATCTGAGTGTGATTAACTGCTTCAAGGAGTGCGGCTCACAATGCTGTTGGCAACGATGCTGACCTGTGAACTAGTCTTTCATCCAAAGATAATATAAATTTAGCTAAAATTTTACAGAATAACTTATTAACACTGGCTGCTAATGAAGCACTGAGATGAATTATTTTCGGTAAGAGTTAATAAATATCTTGAGCTTACTAAAATTGCTTTGACATCTCTCTTCCATTTCTGTCAACATACTTCTGTGACACTGGTTTCTCTGCTATGAGTGTTAGTAAGACAAAATATAGAAGCAGTTTAACTCATCCTCAATAAGTAATGCTGTCACCATCTAACCCGTATGGACTATATTAACAAAAAGGAAGCAGCTCATTTTTCCCATCAAAGACTTTAAATATTGATATGCATGTAGGTGTTTGTTCAAAATGTTTGCTCATTTACATAGAGGTGTTTAACAGAAGAAATCATTATTTCCTTCATCACCTTTTTGGCTGTGATTGCAGTGACCAGTGTGAGTAGGGGCTGCAAACTTTCGGGAGTGGGTAGAAGGACGAGGTGATGTATAAACTGAATCCAGTCAAGTGGGCCATGTAACACCTTCTTTCCTTGAAGTTGAAGAGTTGTGGCCCAGAAACTTCAAATGGGCTCAGAATGTAAGGACAAACAAGCAAACAAACGAAACCAGAAACAGATTGAGAGAGAGAAAGAGAGAATGTCCTGTCTGGGTCACCAACAAAATCCCAGTCAGCAGAACAGTCGGGTCATTTGACAATCTCGAGCAAGCAAAGAAAACAGCTTCAAAAATTGTATGAAAAGGTAGTCACTCTTTCCCTTCAAATTATGAAGAACATGGAGACATTTGTTAGTGGGTAAGCATCTCTCATCCTTGGGAAGATTTAGAATTGAGAAGAGAAATGTTCAAGAGAATGAAGCACTTAGTGCTAACATTTATTAAGGTGGAAGGATCAACACATGTTTGGGAGGAATTCAGGGTCACCCCCCTTCTCCATCTCCCTCTGCCTTCGGGTCAGAAGGATATCCTGTGGCCCTGGAGTGAGTAAGAGCTTCAGCTTCAGGTTTGAATGAACATGGGACTTAACCCTCCCACCATCACTTCCAGAGGCGTGATCTGTAATAAGTTCTTTGCTTCTCTAAGCCTCAGTTTTCTCATCTATATAATACTCCTCACCTGATAGCATTGTAAGGATTAGAGAACACATGCAGAACATTGGTACAGAATAAGTGCTTGGTACAGAGCAGTGGCTCATTATCTGTTGCCGAGTAACAAACAACACCAAGCTATTGGTGTTAAAACAACAACTTTCTGGATTCTGTGGACCAGAAATTCAAAAAGGGCAAAGCAGAAACAACTGTTCTCTTCTCTATGATGTCTGGGGTCTCAGTTAGAGCGACTCAAATTGGGGGTGGGTGGGTGGTAAATCGAATGAGGGGGGCTGGAGCCAGAGGATCCACTTTCATGATGGCCTCTTCACTCAAGTATCCGGTGCCTGGACCTGAGATGGCTAAAGCACGGGCCCAGCTAGGACTGTTCACTGCAGAGCTTACACACAGCCTCTGCACATGACTTGGCTTCCTTAGAGCACGGCAACCTCAGGCTAGTCACACTTCTTACAGGCAGCTCAGAGCTATGAGTTAATATCAAAAGTTCCTGTGGCAGTTTTAAAACCTGGCCCCACATTCTTGATACTCCTCTCATCAAGAAATCGCTGAGAGGAGAGAAGATGGCGGAAGAGTAAGACGCGGAGATCACCTTCCTTCCCACAGATACAGTAGAAATACATCTACACGTGGAACTGCTCCTACAGAACACCCACTGAACGTTGGCAGAAAACGTCCGACCTCCAAAAAGGCAAGAAACTCCCCCCGTACTTGGGTAGGGCAAAAGAAAAAAGAAATAACAGAGACAAAAGAATAGGGACGGCACCTGCACCAGTGGGAGGGAGCTGTGAAGGAGGAAAGATTTCCACGCACTAGGAAGCCCCTTCGCGGGCAGAGACTGCGTGTGGCGGAGGGGGGAAGCTTCGGAGCCACGGAGGAGAGCGCAGCCACAGAGGTGCGGAGCGCAAAGCGGAGAGATTCCCGCACTTCCCGCACGGAGGCTCGGCGCTGACCAGCACTCACCAGCCCGAGAGGCTTGTCTGCTCCCCCGCCGGGGCGGGCGGGGCTGGGAGCGGAGGTTCGGGCTTCGGTCGGATAGCAGGGAGAGGACTGGGGTTGGCGGCGTGAACACAGCCTGAAGGGGTTAGCGCACCACAGCTGGCTGGGAGGGAGACCGGGAAAAAGTCTGCAGCTGCCGAAGAGGCAAGAGACTTTTTCTTGCCTCTTTGTTTCGCGGCGCGCAAGGAGAGGGGATTCAGAGCGCCGCCTAAACGAACTCCAGAGACGGGCGCGAGCCGCGGCTATCAGCGCGGACCCCAGAGACGGGCGTGAGACGCTGGGGCTGCTGCTGCCGCCTCCAAGAAGCCTGTGTGCGAGCACAGGACACTCTCCACACCGCCCCTCCCGGGAGCCCGTGCAGCCCGCCACTGCCAGCGTCCCGTGATCCAGGGACAACTTCCCCTGGAGAACGCACTGCGCACCTCAGGCTGGTGCAATGTCACGCCGGCCTCTGACGCCGCAGGCTCGCCCCGCCTCCTCTGTACCCCTCCCTCCCCGCGGCCTGGGTGAGCCAGAGCCCCTGAAGCAGCTGCTCCTTTAACCCCGTCCTGTCTGGGCGGGGAACAGACGCCCTCAGGCGACCTACACGCAGAGGCGGGTCCAAATCCAAAGCTGATCCCCAGGAGCTGTGCGAACAGAGACGAGGAGGGGAAATCTCTCCCAGCAGCCTCAGAAGCAGCGGATTAAAACTCCACAAACAACTTGATGTGCCTGCATCTGTTGAATACCTGAATAGACAACGAATCATCCCAAATTCAGGAGGTGGACTTTGGGAGCAGGATATATTAATTTTTCCCCTTTTCCTTTTTTTTTGTGAGTGTATATGTATATGCTTCTGGGGGAGATTTTGTCTGTATAGCTTTGCTTTATAATTGCTTTATTTTACTTCACTATATTATAGCCTCTTTCTTTCTTTCTTTCTTTCTTTCTATTTTTTCTCCCTTTTACTCTGAGCCGTGTGGACGAAAGGCTCTTAGTGCTTCAGCCAGGCATCAGGGCCGTACCTCGGAGGTGGGAGAGCCAACTTCAGGACACTGGTCCACAAGAGACCTCCCAGCTCCACGTAATACCAAACGGCAAAAATCTCTCAGAGATCTCCATCTCAACATCAAGACCCAGCATCACTCAATGACCAGCAAGCTACAGTGCTGAACACCCTATGCCAAACAACTAGCAAGACAGGAACACAGCCCCATCCATTAGCAGAGAGGCTGCCTAAAATCATAATAAGGCCACAGACACCCCAAAATACACCACCAGATGTGGACGTGCCCACCAGAAAGACAAGATCCAGCCTCATCCACCAGAGCTCAGGCACTAGTTCCCTCCACCAGGAAGCCTACACAACCCACTGAACCAACCTTAGCCACTGGGGACAGATACCAAAAACAACGGGAACTACAAACCTGCAACCTGTGATAAGGAGACCCCAAACACAGTAAGATAAGCAAAATGAGACGACAGAAAAACACACAGCAGATGAAGGAGCAGGGTCAAAACACACTAGACTTAACAAATGAAGAGGAAATAGGTAGTCTACCTGAAAAAGAATTCAGAATAATGATAGTAAGGATGATCCAAAATCTTGGAAATAGAATAGACAAAATGCAAGAAACATTTAACAAGGATGTAGAAGAACTAAAGAGGAACCAAGCAATGATGAAAAACACAATAAATGAAATTAAAAATACTCTAGATGGGATCAATAGCAGAATAACTGAGGCAGAAGAAAGGATAAGTGACCTGGAAGATAAAATGGTGGAAATAACTACTGCAGAGCAGGATAAAGAAAAAAGAATGAAAAGAACTGAGGACAGTCTCAGAGACCTCTGGGACAACATTAAACGCACCAACATTCGAATTATAGGGGTCCCAGAAGAAGAAGAGAAAAAGAAAGGGACTGAGAAAATATTTGAAGAGATTATAGTTGAAAACTTCCCTAATATGGGAAAGGAAATAGTTAATCAAGTCCTGGAAGCACAGAGAGTCTCATACAGGATAAACCCAAGGAGAAACACACCAAGACACATATTAATCAAACTGTCAAAAATTAAATATAAGGAAAACATATTAAAGGCAGCAAGGGAAAAAAAACAAATAACACACAAGGGAATCCCCATAAGGTTAACATCTGATCTTTCAGCAGAAACTCTGCAAGCCAGAAGGGAGTGGCAGGATATACTTAAAGTGATGAAGGAGAAGAACCTACAACCAAGATTACTCTACCCAGCAAGGATCTCATTCAGATGTGCTGGAGAAATTAAAACCTTTACAGACAAGCAAAAGCTGAGAGAGTTCAGCACCACCAAACCAGCTTTACAACAAATGCTAAAGGAACTTCTCTAGGCAAGAAACACAAGAGAAGGAAAACACCTACAATAACAAACCCAAAACATTTAAGAAAATGGGAATAGGAACATACATATCGATAATTACCTTGAATGTAAATGGATTAAATGCTCCCACCAAAAGACACAGGCTGGCTGAATGGATACAAAAACAAGACCCATATATATGCTGTCTACAAGAGACCCACTTCAGACCTAGAGACACATACAGACTGAAAGTGAGGGGATGGAAAAAGATATTCCATGCAAATGGAAATCAAAAGAAAGCTGGAGTAGCAATTCTCATATCAGACAAAATAGACTTTAAAATAAAGACTATTACAAGAGACAAAGAAGGACACTATATAATGAGCAAGGGATCGATCCAAGAGGAAGGTATAACAATTGTAAATATTTATGCACCCAACATAGGAGCACCTCAATACATAAGGCAAATACTAACAGCCATAAAAGGGGAAATCGACAGCAACACAATCATAGTAGGGGACTTTAACACCCCACTTTCACCAATGGACAGATCATCCAAAATGAAAATAAATAAGGAAACACAAGCTTTAAATGATACATTAAACAAGATGGACTTAATTGATATTTATAGGACATTCCACCCAAAAACAACAGAATACACATTTTTCTCAAGTGCGCATGGAACATTCTCCAGGATAGATCATATCTTGGGTCACAAATCAAGCCTTGGAAAATTTAAGAAAATTGAAATCGTATCAAGTATCTTTTCCGACCACAACGCTATGAGACTAGATATCAATTACAGGAAAAGATCTGTAAAAAATACAAACACATGGAGGCTACACAATACACTACTTAATAACGAAGTGATCACTGAAGAAATCAAAGGGGAAATCAAAAAATACCTAGAAACAAATGACAATGGAGATACGACGACCCAAAACCTATGGGACGCAGCAAAAGCAGTGCTAAGAGGGAAGTTTATAGCAATACAAGCCTACCTCAAGAAACAGGAAACATCTCGAATAAACAACCTAACCTTGTACCTAAAGCAATTAGAGAAAGAAGAACAAAAAAACCCCAAAGCTAGCAGAAGGAAAGAAATCATAAAGATCAGGTCAGAAATAAATGAAAAAGAAATGAAGGAAACAATAGCAAAAATCAATGAAACTAAAAGCTGGTTCTTTGAGAAGATAAACAAAATTGATAAACCATTAGCCAGACTCATCAAGAGAAAAAGGGAGAAGACTCAAATCAATAGAATTAGAAATGAAAAAGGAGAAGTAACCACTGACACTGCAGAAATACAAAAGATCATGAGAGATTACTACAAGCAACTCTACACCAATAAAATGGACAACCTGGAAGAAATGGACAGATTCTTAGAAATGCACAACCTGCCGAGACTGAACCAGGAAGAAATAGAAAATATGAACAGACCAATCACAAGCACTGAAATTGAAACTGTGATTAAAAATCTTCCAACAAACAAAAGCCCAGGACCAGATGGCTTCACAGGTGAATTCTATCAAACATTTAGAGAAGAGCTAACACCTATCCTTCTCAAACTCTTCCAAAATATTGCAGAGGGAGGAACACTCCCAAACTCATTCTACGAGGCCACCATCACCCTGATACCAAAACCAGACAAAGATGTCACAAAGAAAGAAAACTACAGGCCAATATCACTGATGAACATAGATGCAAAAATCCTCAACAAAATACTCGCAAACAGAATCCAACAGCACATTAAAAGGATCATACACCATGATCAAGTGGGGTTTATCCCAGGAATGCAAGGATTCTTCAATACACGCAAATCAATCAATGTGATACACCATATTAACAAATTGAAGGAGAAAAACCATATGATCATCTCAATAGATGCAGAGAAAGCTTTCGACAAAATTCAATACCCATTTATGATAAAAGCCCTGCAGAAAGTAGGCATAGAGGGAACTTTCCTCAACATAATAAAGGCCATATATGACAAACCCACAGCCAACATTGTCCTCAATGGTGAAAAACTGAAACCATTTCCACTAAGATCAGGAACAAGACAAGGTTGCCCACTCTCACCACTATTATTCAACATAGTTTTGGAAGTGTTAGCCACAGCAATCAGAGAAGACAAAGAAATAAAAGGAATCCAAATCGGAAAAGAAGAAGTAAAGCTGTCACTATTTGCAGATGACATGATACTATACATAGAGAATCCTAAAGATGCTACCAGAAAACTCCTAGAGCTAATCAATGAATTTGGTAAAGTAGCAGGATACAAAATTAATGCACAGAAATCTCTTGCATTTCTATACACTAATGACGAAAAATCTGAAAGTGAAATTAAGAAAACACTCCCGTTTACCATTGCAACAAAAAGAATAAAATATCTAGGAATAAACCTACCTAAGGAGACAAAAGACCTGTATGCAGAAAATTATAAGACACTGATGAAAGAAATTAAAGATGATACAAATAGATGGAGAGATATACCATGTTCCTGGATTGGAAGAATCAACATTGTGAAAATGACTCTACTACCCAAAGCAATCTACAGATTCAATGCAATCCCTATCAAACTACCACTGGCATTTTTCACAGAACTAGAACAAAAAATTTCACAATTTGTATGGAAACACAAAAGACCCCGAATAGCCAAAGCAATCTTGAGAACGAAAAATGGGGCTGGGGGAATCAGGCTCCCTGACTTCAGACTATATTACAAAGCTACAGTAATCAAGACAGTTTGGTACTGGCACAAAAACAGAAATATAGATCAATGGAACAGGATAGAAAGCCCAGAGATAAACCCACACACGTATGGTCACCTTATCTTTGATAAAGGAGGCAAGCATATACAGTGGAGAAAAGACAGCCTCTTCAATAAATGGTGCTGGGAAAATTGGACAGGTACATGTAAAAGTATGAAATTAGAACACTCCCTGACACCATGCACAAAAATAAACTCAAAATGGATTAAAGACCTAAGTGTAAGGCCAGACACTATCAAACTCTTAGAGGAAAACATAGGCAGAACACTCTATGACATAAATCACAGCAAGATTCTTTTTGACCCAGCTCCCAGAGAAATGGAAATAAGAACACAAATAAACAAATGGGACCTAATGAAACTTAAAAGCTTTTGCACAGCAAAGGAAACCATAAACAAGACCAAAAGACAACCATCAGAATGGGAGAAAATATTTGCAAATGAAGCAACTGACAAAGGATTAATCTCCAAGATTTACAAGCAGCTCATGCAGCTCAATAACAAAAAAACGAACAACCCAATCCAAAAATGGGCAGAAGACCTAAATAGACATTTCTCCAAAGAAGATATACAGATGGCCTACAGACACATGAAAGAATGCTCAACATCATTAATCATTAGAGAAATGCAAATCAAAACTACAATGAGATATCATCTCACACCTGTCAGAATGGCCATCATCAAAAAATCTAGAAACAATAAATGCTGGAGAGGGTGTGGAGAAAAGGGAACACTCTTGCACTGTTGGTGGGAATGTAAATTGATACAGCCACTATGGAGAACAGTATGGAGGTTCCTTAAAAAACTACAAATAGAACTACCATACGACCCAGCAATCCCACTACTGGGCATATACCCTGAGAAAACCATAGGTCAAAAAGTGTCATGTACCACAATGTTCATTGCAGCTCTATTTACAATAGCCAGGACATGGAAGCAACCTAAATGTCCATCGACAGATGAATGGATAAAGAAGATGTGGCACATATATACAATGGAATATTACTCAGCCATAAAAAGAAATGAAATGGAGGTATTTGTAATGAGGTGGATGGAGTTAGAGTCTGTCATACAGAGTGAAGTAAGTCAGAAAGAGAAAAACAAATACAGTATGCTAACACATATATACGGAATCTAAGGGGAAAAAAAGGCCATGAAGAACCTAGTGGCAAGACGGGAATAAAGACACAGACCTACTAGAGAATGGACTTGAGGATATGGGGAGGGGGTGGGGTGAGATGTGACAGGGTAAGAGAGTGTCATGGACATATATACACTACCAAATGTAAAATAGATAGCTAGTGGGAAGCAGCCGCATAGCACAGGGAGATCAGCTCGGTGCTTTGTGACCACCTAGAGGGGTGGGATGGGGAGGGTGGGAGGGAGGGAGATGCAAGAGGGAAGAGAAATGGGAACATATTGTATATGTATAACTGATTCACTTTGTTATAAAGCAGAAGCTAACACACCATTGTAAGGCAATTATACTTCAATAAAGATGTTTAAAAAAAAAAAAAGAAATCGCTGATGAGTCTTTTAAGAAAGGAATGCATGAATACCATAAAACCTCCCCAAATCTGTTATTTACTACATGAGTAATGCAGTAGTAGGAAGAGTGATAAAATAAATTACCAGAATTTCTTGAGGTGGGTAATGTATGAATTTGGGATTTGAAGATTTTACGTCTGGTCCCTAATTCTCGTCCGCTCGTAGTGATGCTTGGGTAGGTCTGTTCCAAGCCTCTGCCGGCCTCCTCCCGTCTTAGACCTTCTGCCCCCTGGGGCAGCTTCCGCCCTTGCTCTGGTTGCGATGGCCACTGCTGAGCTCCTCGCCTGCCCCGGCTGGCTCTCTGACTTCTTCATCCTCAAGCCTCCTGGCTACTGCTCTGGCTCCTTCTCTGCCTTCAGTTGAGGCCGCCTGTATTCTTCTGAGGTCACAATAATGGGAGGCCGGGAAACACAGGTGACCTGTAGAGATTTGTGTGCAACTGCAAAGAATGATGAGGAGGGTCCAGACTGTTCAGCCTTTACTGTAAGGTCAGCACCAAGTAAAACTGTGTATTTGTTTCTTAAAACAAAGGTATCTTGAAAACACTGAAGACTTTAAAAGCAGAGTGCTATCACTGTGCAAATGCACACTCACATACATTTATATACAATGGTTCTCTTAAGAAGAATGTCATTCACTCTATTGTTTTTCTTTTCCCTGGCAGGCATCTCTGGCTTATGCACTAGCTAGTTAACCATTAAAGGGCCTTCCTGCTGTGGTTTATTCAAAGAGTTAGGGTGTCTCCCTCTCTGCCTACTGAACTCAGTGTGGGTAGGAGATAATGAGGATGCGGCCAAGGTCATGGCCATTTGACACTGCTGCCTCCTGGTCACCCTGGGCATTCCTGGCTCTTTTTCAGGTGACTATTTGTTGTTTAACACAGAAGAATCAGGAGGCCGAACGGGCGAATCTGTGCAAACATCACCACACCTGAGGCGCACTCAGGCCCTGTGTAAGCAGCATCTAACGTCAGGAGATAATTGGGCAGTGGGGAACCTAGAATTCAAGTGGAATCTTTTCCCTGAGCTTTGCTTTTTTGTGTCCCCTTGGCAGGCATCCATTTTGCCTCTCAGCTTGTTAAGCGCCTGTATGCTGAGCCTCTTTCTTTACTTTGTAATTTTTATGGCGATTATAATTGAGCTTAATAGAGTCTCCTGGAATCCTACAGGCTTTTGAATGTTGTGTCTCTGTTTGAGGTTAGATTTAAGAGCTTCTTCCATACAAATTTTTTACTTTAGGAGTTGTTCTGGAATTTGTTTGGAAACCACACACTGAGTCAGAATGAAAGCATTTAAGAACATCTCCCTAAATTGAATATGGTAGGAGAGCGAATCCAACCAAGGAACATGCTTGAGGAACAAGGTTTGATTGCTGTTCAGTAAATTTGGGGATTTATTCTGCTGAGTGAACTGTGCAGGCTGAGGGCAAAAACTGAGTTGCTTGGGGATTTCTAGAAGCTGCGTGTATTGGATATGAATAGAGGATTGAGCGGCAGAGAATACAGAGAACAGACACCTGGTTGGGAGGACTTCTGGGAAGAGTCTGGGGACAGAACAGATAGAGTTAGTGGAGGAGCATGATTAAACTTAGCTGGGTGAGGTGTGATGTAAGCATCTCCTTAGCCTCTCCATAAAATCTATAAAACTGATTTTATAGTTAGATTTTTTTCACAAAATAACCTTTCAATTTTAGGTCAGTTTTAGATTTACATTTAGATTCAGATCACAAAGTTGTGAGACAAGTACAGCATATACCCTCCTCCAAACCCGGTTCCCCGAATAGTAATGTCTTAGGTTAGTATAGTATATTTGTCACAATCAATGAGCCAATGTTGATACGTTATTATTAACTAAAGTCCATACTTTATTTAGATTTCGGTTTTTAAAAAATTAATTAATTAATTAATTATTTTTTTGCTGCATTGGGTCTTTGTTGCTGCGTGCGGCTTTCCCTAGTTTCAGCGAGCGCCGGCTACTCTTTGTTGCAGCGCGCAGGCTTTTCACTGCGGTGGCTTCTCTTGTTGTGGAGCATGGGTTCTAGGTGCGCGGCCTTCAGTAGTTGTGGTTCGCGGGCTCTAGAGTGCAGGCTCAGTAGTTGTGGTGCACGGGCTTAGTTGCTCCATGGTATGTGGGATCTTCCTGGACCAGGGCTGGAACCCGCGTCCCCTGCATTGGCAGGCGGATTCTTAACCACTGCGTCACCAGGGAAGCCCTAGATTTTGTTTTTTAACCTAATGTCTTTTCTTTTTTTTTTTTTTTAATTAATTAATTAATTAATTTTTGGCTGTGTTGGGTCTTCGTTTCTGTGCGAGGGTTTTCTCCAGTTGCGGCGAGCGGGGGCCACTCCTCATTGCGATGCGCGGACCTCTCACTGTTGCGGCCTCTTCCGTTGTGGAGCACAGGCTCCAGACGCGCAGGCTCAGTAGTTGTGGCTCACGGGCCCAGCCGCTCCGTGGCATGTGGGATCTTCCCGGACCGGGGCACGAACCCGTGTCCCCTGCATTGGCAGGCGGACTCCCAACCACTGCGCCACCAGGGAAACCCCCTAATGTCTTTTCTATTCCAGGATCCCATCCAAGATCCCACATCACATTCATTGTCTTCTCTCCTTTGGCTCCTCTCGGCTGTGACAGTTTCTCAGACTTTCCTTGTTTTTTATGACCTTGATGGGTTTTGTTTTAATTGAAATGTAGTTGACTTACAATATTCTATTAGTGGGACTTCCCTGGTGGCACAGTGGTTGAGAATCCACCTGCCAATACAGGGGACACGGGTTCGATCCCTGGTCCAGGAAGATCCCACATACCGTGGAGCAACTAAGCCCGTGCACCACAACTACTGTGCCTGCACCCTAGAGCCCACGAGCCACAACTACTGAGCCCATGTGCCACAACTAGTGAAGCCCACACGCTCTAGGGCCCACGTGCTGCAAGTACTGCTCTTCAGCGTCATCTACTTAAACCTCATAAGAATCCTCAGAGATGATATTTTTACCTAGCACTGAGAGCTGTACCAAACAGAAGATGAAAAGGCTGGCAGATTTTCATCCTATTTGATAGACTGAAAAATGTGACTCTGGGGATTGGCAGTGATTCTCCTAGGGCTAAGCAGAGAGTACAAGCCTGGGATCAGTCCCAATAAGCCCCAAGTTCTAGCTGAATAAGCAGATGTCTGGACATGGTGTCCAGAATGTCCACTTCAGTGTAAAGTGATTACTCAGAGACAGCCAGTCAACAAAGACTGACACATTTGCAGTATAATGTGTGACCTTTCACAGGGAAATTGTTGAAACTCAAATGCAAGTGGAAGGAATTGCTCAAACATATTTTTCTTGCTCCTATTATATGCTTACATTTATTTGTTGGAAAATCCACCAATTGATTTGTGGATTTGTTGTTGTTTCAGGGTTTCTTTATGATCTTAGCATTTAAAAAGTTGATACAAGCTTGATTTCCATTTATGAAATCAAGCAAGTAAACTAAGAGTAATTCACTTGAATTCTTGACTATAATATTTTTTACTTGATTGTAATTATCTCTTGTTACTCTCCAAGTCCCTTTGGAAACCTTTGTTTTACTGAGTTAAACAGCTTCTATTAGAATTTATCACTTAAAACTAGAGTATAAGTAAGTAAAAATAATTTCCATACAGTGTTTGATTTGAGAAGATAATATTCAAACATAGATCCATCTGATTCTGAACAGATCTACGATAATACTAAAAATTATTTAGTTGTTTTTCTCATTTTGTAAACCTTAAAGTGGGTCACTGCATTCCTAGAAAATGAAATGTATGATATGATCATAGTGTATATAGATTTTGGTAGGAGGCTGATTTTATGCTTATCCTCAAATAATGCATGTTTTTGAAGCACATAAAAATACTCTTATTAATAACACTGAACAGTGCCCACAACCAGGCTTTGTGGAGACTTGCCAAGTGCAGTTTTGAATCATGTGTATTTTTCTGATTCAAGTAGAGTACATTCAGTAGCTCAACATTTCCCCTTCATTATTGATTGTATTCTCTCTATCACTGTGACATTGTTCCCAATAATTGGTACTAGAGAGGCGTGGGATTGATTTAGGGTATATAGATGACCCTATTCCACAAATTTTATGATACAGTTACAGACACTGGAACCAGGAACTAGTATACCACCAGAAGCACCAGAGGTCCCCTTGGTAACATTTTGAACACTGAATTTTTAAAGAGCATGCATTCTTAGAATGGAGACTAAGAGAAAAGGGCATTGGCAGCTGGCAGGTATTGTGACATACTGAGCCTATCTACCCTGGAGTAACTTTCACAAATCCATAGACAGTGACAGAACTACTAATCAGGCCGGATGGAAGCATCATGGTGCTGAATAATGATCCTAATCATGCTCTGTCTGAAAGGTGGGGCAAACACATCTTGCATGTTCCCTTTTTGTTCCTTTCACTGACCCAGATTTCAATATTGGATGCGTGACTGCATACACCCCATGCCATATCGGAACCATCCATTATTTGAGTCCACATTCCACGCACTGAGAGTCTCTTATGACTGTAGTTTCTCAGATTGTAACTGAAAGCTCGTGACTCAAAAGAGCTTTGAGTCTCACATGTGGATGAGACCTACGCTAAATATCTCTGGCCTGGACTAGAACGTTTTATATGAGGCTTTCTCCAAGACATAAAAGTTTATTTCCCAGTGAAATAAAATGGCTTCCAACATTTTAGTGTTGACAGGGAGAAGTGACAAGGACAGTTTGTCTTGGAAGCTAGAGAGACTGTCACTCTAAGAAGTCACTCAAGTAATCTTATTACCAATGCATCTCTGTGGTTTCAGATGAATTGCAAACACAAGGCACATCCTGTCTCAGGATTAAGCAGAAACTTGCAGCAAATGTTAACCTTTTGATGGTAGAGTACTTGATGTGCTCTAATCTTAATCTATTCAATTAATTTTAACCATTATAACCAGCACTTCCCTACTTAGCTTGGACCTAACTATGCTAGGGATATGGAAAAATATTTTTCCTTTATATAGTTAGTTCGGTCTTTTCCAACTTTACATCTAGACTTTTCTCCATTCTCTTTCCAGATGACATCACCTCTGAAATGGATTCTAGGCTTTCATTTTCCCTCATTGCACTCTCCTCTGTTTTAAACACTAGGAATTGCTCATTGGGTATGTATATTGAGCACCCTGATTCTGTGATCATTACAATAAAGTCTGATGCCAGGCTAGGAAAATGGCAGCTGGTCATATCTCCATTCAAGATAAGCCTCTCTCTTACAGGATGAAGAACAGCACAATGTGTCTTTAGAGGATATTTTTACAAGGTGACTCCCTTTACTTCCTATTATAGTCTCCTTTCTCATGGATGAACTGCTTCATCAGTTTCAGCCGGTGCTTTTCAGAGTAGGGACATAGTCACTGCTTTTTGGGTCATGAGTCATGTGTCTTCCTCAATTCCTGGAGGCAGGTTTACCTCCAACATAGCATCAGGGAAGCCCAAATTCTGGCTGAAGATTGCTATTGGTTGTTTGACCTTGAAATGTCATTCAGTAATTCTTGCATTTATTCATTCAACAAATATTTATTGAGCACACTCATGTGCCAGTCACTAAGCCAGGTATTGGTGATTCAATGACGAGCAAAAAACTACATCATCTCCGTCCTCAAGGAGCTTGCTGTCTACCCTGTTGGGTTGGTAATTAATCAAACAAATAAGTGGAAACTTTTAAACTGTGGTAAGTGCTATGAGGTTAGGGAAGCCTTCCCTGATAAGTGATGATTGAGATGAAACCTGAAGAAAAGATGGAATTTGGCTAGGTGAAGAGAGAGGTAAAGAACTTCTCAGATAGTGGCAACAGCATGTTCAAAGGCCCTGTGATAAGAGAAAGCAAGGTGTGGCCTGAGTATGATTGGTGACTGGGGAGGGCATGGCCCAAGATAAAGTTGGAAAGGTGGGCAGGGGCCAAATCATGTAGGGCCTCACGGTCATGATAGAGATTTTGTATTTATTCTCAAAGCAATGGGAAGCCATTGAAGTGCTTTGGAGGGGGAAAATGGTAAAGTCATCAGACTTATGTTTTGAAAAGATCACTGGTGGTAGTGTAGGGTAGAGGTAGGTGTGGGCTAAGATGTAAGTATGGAAACAGTCTGATCAGACCATTGGAGTAATCCAGGTGAGAAATGAAGGAAGCACCATCTATGGGGGTGGATATAGAGAGAGGAGGGTGGGTGCCAGGTATATTTAGAACTCAGTGATTGTTTGAATATGAGAAAAGAGCAAATAGAGGTTTCAAGGATGAACAGAGAAAGACTATTTGGAGGGATCAAAGTTATTCCCATGAATATTTTGTGTTCATCTTTTCAGGTTCCTTTGACATTATAATTTTTTGATAGACTGTTCTTGTCTTAAAAAATTAGGGAACTGGGATTTGCTAGGGAGAATTTAGTTTACAGTCAAATGTAGTTGTTGATCATCATGTTGAGGACATCAGAGCTTTAGTGAGGGTGGTTCACTGGGAAGACCAAACATATAGGTTAAATGATAAACATTTCCTACAGAAATTGGCAGTTGGCAAGCATGTCAACTACCTTAATCCCATTCTCACTCGAGGAACTGGTAAATTTCCTCTGGTCCATGTGGCCATAAGTTCCTTTCTGTTGTTGATGGCTGCTTTTGTAATCATAGCTTCCTTCTGAACTATGACAAAGAAACTCTTAATCAAACTAGTCCATCTGTGTTTAAGACTTTCTCCAGTCTTAAAAACACAAATTTCATTTGCAGATTATCTATTTAGGCAGTTAATTCGTCACATCCCCCGTAACAGACACCAATTCATGTAGTGTTGTTTGTTTTCTGAGGAAGGATAACCCTGGAGAAGTCCCTGGATTAACAGATATTCTATTTATTGTGGCCTTTTTATCACCTTAGTCCTAGCCCTGGGGTTGTTAAACAGAACTCTATTTTATTATTTATTATTTATTTTTAATTTTTAAAATTTTATTTTTAGTTTGGCTGTGTTGGGTCTTCGTTGTTGTGTGTGGGCTTTCTCTAGTTGTGGCGAGCGGGGGCTGCTCTTCGTTGTGGTGCGCGGAGGGCTTCTCATTGCGGTGGCTTCTCTTGTTGCAGAGCACAGGCTCTAGGTGTGCGGGCTTCAGTGGCTGCAGCATGTGGGCTCAGTAGTTGTGGCTCACGGGCTCTAGAGCGCAGGATCAGTAGTTGTGGTGCACGGGCTTAGTTGCTCCGCGGCATGTGGGATTTTCCTGGACTAGGCATCGAACCCGTGTCCCCTCCATTGGCAGGCGGATTCTTAACCACTGCGCCACCAGGGAAGTCCCAGAACTCTATTTTATATTTACTCTTCCTAGGACCTCTACTATGGATAGTTCACTTGGGAGTAAAGAAAGATTTGCCTGGGAGCTTTATGAAACCTGGATCTCAGAAGACAAAGTGGTCAGGCTGCTTCTTCCGTATTCTTCTTCCAGTCACATTCAACAACTCAGAGAACTCAGACTCGTAGGGAACGCACTGTGCCCCACTGGAAAGCACCAGGGCTATGGTGCTTTGCCAACCTTCAGTAGTAATTGGCTATTGCAAGGAGCTGCTGGGATCATGATATCAAACATTTACTGAACATTTCCTACATGCACGGCACAATGATATGTGTTTTATGTGCATTTAAACATTTATGTGCATTATTGAGGTATAACATGTAGTAAAGTTGCATAAATCCTTATTGTACAGTGTAAACCTCAATGAATTTTTATATACGTATGCACTGTGTAACCACCACCCAGATCATGATATAGCATATTTCCAACACCCAGTAAGACTTCCTCATTCCCAGACAATACCTTCACCTCCCCCATGATAAACATTGTTCTGACCTCTATCACCATAGTTTAGCTTTGCCTGTTCTTGAACTTGAAATAAATGGAATCATACAGTCTGTGTATGAGGGTCATCCATGTTATTGCATGTAGCAGTAGTTTGTTCATTTTTTATTGCTATGTAGTTTTCCATGTTTAACTATATCATAATTTATTTATCCATGGTTCTTTTGGTAAGACATTTGACTTATTTTGAGTTTCAGGCTATTATAAATAAAGTTATGACTGTATCACAAGTCTTTTTTTTGATGAATATGTTCTGGATACATACCTATGAGTGGAATTACTGGATCAAGAAATACATTTAGTATATATTAGTAGATATAGCCAAACCATCTTCCAAATTAGTGATACCAGTTTGCACACTTACTAGCAGTTTCTAAAGTGATTTCAGTTGCTCTACATCATCACCAACACTTGATATAATCAATGTTTAATTCTAGCCATTCTGGTACACATGTGGTATTATCTTATTTTAATTTGTATTTCTCCAATGACAATGATGTTAAACAGTTTTTAATATACTTACTGGCCATTTGGAAATCCTTTTTTGTTAAGGATCTTCTTGCCCATATATATATATATATTTTTTTTTTTTTTTCAGCCATGATTCTTTCAAAGCCAGGTTTATCTAGAAGGTTATATTTGCTACCAGTTTTAAAATTTTAGAGTTTCTGATTTTTCCATACAATTTTAAGGCGTTTTATTTTTTTTTAATTTTTAAATTTAAAAATTTATTTTTTATTTTTGAATTTTATTTAATTTATTTTTTTTAAACAGCAGGTTCTTATTAGTTATCCATTTTATACATATTAGTGTATATATGTCAATCCCAATCTCCCAGTTCATCCCACCCCACCCCCCACACTTTTCCTCCTTACGTGTCTATATGTTTGTTCTCTACATCTGTGTCTCTATTTCTGCCCTGCAAACCGGTTCATCTGTACCATTTTCTAGATTCCACATATACGCGTTAATATATGATATTTGTTTTTCTCTTTCTGACTTACTTCACTCTGTATGACAGTCTCTAGGTCCATCCACGTCTCTACAAATGACCCAATTTCGTCCCTTTTTATGGCTGAGTAATATTCCATTGTATATATGTACCACTTCTTCTTTATCCATTTGTCTGTCGATGGGCAGTTAGGTTGCTTCCATGACCTGGCTATTGTAAATAGTGCTGCAGTGAACACTGGGGTGCATGTGTCTTTTTGAATTATGGTTTTCTCTGGGTATATGCCCAGTAGTGGGATTGCTGGGTCATATGGTAATTCTATTTTTAGTTTTTAGTTTTTTTTTTTTAAATAACTTTATTTATTTATTTTTGGCTGTGTTGGGTCTTCATTTCTGTGCGAAGGCTTTCTCTATTTGTGGCAAGTGGGGGCCACTCTTCATCGCGGTGCGCGGGCCTCTCACTGTCGCGGCCTCTCTTGTTGCGGAGCACAGGCTCCAGACGCGCAGGCTCAGTAGTTGTGGCTCATGGGCCTAGTTGCTCCGTGGCATGTGGGATCTTCCCAGACCAGGGCTCGAACCCGTGTCCCCTGCATTGGCAGGCAGATTCTCAACCACTGCGCCACCAGGGAAGCCCTATTTTTAGTTTTTTAAGGAACCTCCATACTGTTCTCCATAGTGGCTGTATCAGTTTACATTCCCACCAACAGTGCAAGAGGGTTCCCGTTTTTCCACACCCTCTCCAGCATTTGTTGTTTGTACATTTTCTGATGATGCCCATTCTGACCAGTGTGAGGTGATACCTTATTGTAGTTTTGATTTGCGTTTCTCTAATAATTAGTGATGTTGAGCAGCTTTTCATGTGCCTCTTTTCCATCTGTATGTCTTCTGCCCATCCAGCTTCTGCCCATTTTTTGATTGGGTTGTTTGTTTTTTTAATGTTGAGCTGCATGAGCTGTTTACATATTTTCGAGATTAATCCTTTGTCTGTTGATTCGTTTGCAAATATTTTCTCCCATTCTGAGGGTTGTCTTTTTGTCTTGTTTATAGTTTCCTTTGCTGTGCAAAAGTTTTTGTGTTTCATTAGGTCCCATTTGTTTATTTTTGTTTTTATTTCCATTACTCTAGGAGGTGGGTCAAAAAAGATCTTGCTGTGATTTATGTCAAAGAGTGTTCTTCCTATGTTTTCCTCTAAGAGTTTTATAGTGTCCAGTCTTACATTTAAGTCTTTAATCCATTCCAACCACTGGGCTCTCAGTTCCACCCTCTGGATTATCCTTCCTCCTGCAATAAATGTAACCTGTGTTTGCAGCTGAGTAGTTTTCTCAGCTTTCTTCCTGCCCATAGATGTTTGAAGGTCCCCAAACCTCTTTTTATTGTGTACTGTCTTGGGTCATTTTAGTCCAAGCTGTTACAACTCCTTTAAAAAACTTTATGGATTTCTTACAAATCGTTTTAGAGTCCAAACATAATGCAAAACCATACCTCCAAGTCATTTCAAAACAAGCCCTTGCCTATCATTGGCTCTCTGTAAATCTGCTGTAAGAGTCAGGATCCTAGTAAAACTGAACTCCTTGTAAACAAACTGAAATTCTGAGAAGCCCTATTACTTAAGATCCTCATTATTAAGGGCTATTTGTCAGTTTGCAAGGGTCTATGACATACTGACATAAGGTCTTAACAAAGACACTTCATGGCACTCCCTCAGTTTCATCTTTAGACCATTTTTTCATGATCATGCCCTGGATGTGATCTCTGCCTGAAGCCATTTCTTAATTTTAGCATTTTTTTTTTCCAACTGGAGAGTCTGGGAATGAGAAATAATTTCATTTTTGAACCCAGTAAGTCCCAGGTCCTTTATAATTACCAGTTTATTTCTCTCCTTACTTAGTTTATCTCTCTCCTCACCCATTTTACTATAGGCAGTGAGAAGAAGCCAGGTGGCATGCACAACACTCTGCCTGGAAATTTCCTCAGCTATATCACCTACTTCATTAAGTAGATTTTCTGTTTTCCATGTAACCATAGGTTACAGTGTTGTTAAACTTTCCACCACTATATCATAGGGTTCCTTTGCTCCCAGCTTTCTAAACATTTTCCTCACTTACTTTAAGCTCTCACCAACTGCATACTCAAGGCCCTCATATTTCACAACAGCTTCAAGGCCCATCCAGCTTCTGCCCAACTCCTCCTCCCAAAGGTGCTGTCACATATTTTAGGTTTTGTTATGGCAGCAGCTCACTTCTATGTACCAGACTTTCCTAGTTATCTATTGCTGTGTAACAAACTACCCTAAAACTTTGTAGTTGAAAATGACAACACTCATTTATTTTGTTTATGCAACTGCAATTTGGACAAGAGTCAACAGGAAAGACTTCTCTGCACCTCCCTACCCCCCACCAGCATCAGCTGGGGCAGCTCAACAGTGGGCAGGAACATTTACTCTTGGATGACTCACTCACATGGCTGGCAAGTTGATGCTGCCTGTTAGCTGGGTTGAGGGGTGGAGGCCTTGTTTCCTACCCAAATGGGCTTCATCATATGGCTCATATTTCTCCACAGCATGGTGGCTGGGTTCCAAGGGTGAATGTCCCTAGACAGGTGGAAACTATGGTTTTTTATGATCTAGACTTGGAAGTCCCATAGCATTGTTTCTGCCATATTGCATTAGTCAAAATAGTCACAAAGGTCCATCCAGATTCAAGGGAGGGACATAAACTGTCCCTTTTGATGGAACAGTGGTAAAGTTCTGAATGAGCATATGAGATGGGAAATATTATTACAGACATTCTGGAAAATGTAATCTGCCATGCTTTCCTTTTCACACTGCTAATAGTATCTTACAGTTAATAAAAGCTCTTGATTTTAAGGAAGTCCAATGTACTCACCTTTTCTTTTTTTTTTTTTAATACATTTAAAAAAGTTGAAGTATAGTTGATTTACAATGTTGTGTTAGTTTCAGAAGTACAGCAAAGCGATTCAATTATATATATATATATGTTTTATATTCAGTTATATATATATTCAGTTATATGTATATATGTATATGTATATATTCAGAGTCTTTTCCCTTATAGGTTATTATAAAATATTGCATATAGTTCCCTGTGCTATACAGTAGGTCCTTGTTGGTTATCTCCATCTTTCATTTAATGAGTAATTCTTTGTGTGTGGAGAAAAGGTAACCTTCTTACACCGTTGGTGGGAACGTAAACTGGTATAGCCACTATGAGAACAGTATGGAGGTACCTTAAAGAACCAAAAATAAAGCTACCATATGATCTAGCAATCCCACTTGTGGGCATATATCCAGAGAAAAACATGGTTTAAAAGGATACATGCACCCCAATATTCATTGCAGTGCTGTTTACAATAGTCAAGACATGGAAGCAACCTAAATGTCCATTGACAGATGAATGGATAAAGAAGATGTGGTACATATATACAGTCGAATATTACTCAGCCATAAAAAAGAATGAAATAATGTCATTTGCAGCAACATGGATGGACCTGGAGATTATCATACTAAGTGAAGTAAGTCAGACAGAGAAAGGCAAATATCATATGACATCGCTTGTATGTGGAATCTAAAAAAAAAAATGCAAATGAATTTATTTACAAAACAGAAACAGACTCACAGACTTAGAAAACAAACTTATTGTTACCAAAGGGGAAAGGTGGAGGGGGAGGGATAAATTGGGAGTTTGGGATTGATTATACACACTACTATATGTAAAATAGATAAACAACAGGGACCTACTGTATAGCACAGGGAACTCTGCTCAGTATTCTGTAATAACCTAAATGGGAAAAGAATTTGAAAAAGAATAGTTGCATGTGTATGTATAACTGAATCACTTTGCTGGACACCTGAAACTAACACAACATTGTAAACCAACTACACTCCAATATAAAATACAAATTTAAAAAAAGAAAGTTTTGCCTGTTTTTTTTTGTCTGTGCAATGTGCAGGATCTTAGTTCCCTGACCAGTGATTGAACCTGCGCTCCCTGCAGTGGAAGCGTGGAGCTTTAACCACTGGATCGCCAGGGAAGTCCACTTTGCCTGTTTTAAAGTTACATTATTGTACTTAATCCTACAAGGTAGGTATGCGTGGTATTATGGGCCTTAGCTTTTATAGGAGAGAAAATTGAAGCACAGAGAAGTTAAACACTTACTCAAGGTCTGACTCCAAAGTTCATGCTTTTGTGTCTCGTCCTGACTGTCTCGGCACCCGAACATTTAGAGTGAACCCATATTCCTGCTGAAACTATTCTGATCAGGCTGGGACCACCTCAGAGCTGAGTCTTCCTCTGGAAGCCTGTTTACCTATCTGTATTTTCCTTCCACTCCTCTAGAACAAACAACCCATGGAAAGTAAACTTTCTTAAGTTCCTATATGATCTTGTAAGATGTCATAAAGGAGAAGGAAGCTTCTTAGATACATCTGACTGAAGTTAGGTACAGACTCAAAGCGTTTTTGTTTTGTTTTATATTTTTGCTGTTATTACTGTTGTTATTTGGTTAGGTTTGATTTGATCTCCAGGCAGAAAAATAGGGTAAGGAAAATGGAACCACCTGGTCCTAGTCCGAATGGCCCTAAAAGCGGGTCCTACTTTTAGGGCTGAATATGAATAACTACACAATCTTAAGCCTAACAGCGGATGGGTCTGTAAGATATGAATATAAAACTACCGGTTCCGCGTGCATCACCAGATTATTGTGAGGATAAAGTGAGCTAATGGACGGAAGTCAACTCTAAGAACAGTAACTGTAATGTTTCTTTACTAAAATCAACAAATCCCTGCAAGAGGCAAGCCTGCAGACAGAGTAGAGAACAGAGCCATTTGCCAGCCAGAGCATATCCTAGGAAAACTTTGTGACCCCAATAATCTCATCATATATAAACACCTATATTTTTATGTCAACTGTGCCACCAGGCATTTGGGAGCCTGCCAACTTTTTGCAGTTGTTCCTTTCCTCATGTGAACTACTAGATAATTCAAGTTAATTGACTCATTGGAGGAGGGAAGAGGCAATTCAGGACTGTGCTAATTCATTTTGCAGGTTTCCTGTCAACATAGGTAAGAGGTGAGAGGTAAGATGGTGCTTTCCAAGATAATCGTCCTTTGCCAATTCAGAACGATTTCAGTCCTGAATTAGTTACGGCATGTGACAAAGAAAATAAGTTATTTCCTTTAACTTCTTGCTTTGCTTAAAGTGACAACATAATAGAGTTATTGTATTTACTCTCTACTAAATAGCAGGCTCAAAAAAATCCTGACGTCAAAAGAAAGTGTAAGTTCTAATCAGGGATGAATTGAAAAATGGCTAATATTTATTGAGCCCTATGTATCAGACAGTTTTCTAAGTGTTGTACAGTGTTAACCCGTTCGACTCCCATGACAGCTCTGTGAGTGAGATATTATCATTTTCTCTATTCTAAGAAATATAGGAGGCATAGGAGGGTGTGGAGATGCAGAATTTAACCAACGAAGTTGGATGCCAGAGTCTGCCCTTGGAATCTTACCATCACCTCATTTGATATAAATTATTAAATTGAGCTTCTTATTAAAAATGTATGTTTATCAAAGACAATGTCTATCATTAGACTAGATTAGATAATAGGTATGAAAGCTATTAGCAAGGAAGTTGGCAATTGCTATTGTTGAAACTAACAGTTAATGAGCATGTTCTAATTACCATATACTTTGGGCACTCTTTTGGTGTAAGATAGACTTGGATTCATGCCATTTGCTACCTGAGTACTTTGGGTAAATTACCTGACATTTTTGAGGCCAGAGTTTCTCATCTGCAAATTGGTACACACTGTATTCCATTGAATCAAAGACGTCATTAGTTATAAGATGCACCATTATTTTATGCACAATTAAGAAATTTAAAAAGCAGACAATTAAATATAATAATATGCTTTCTTATCACGTGGGTTTTAAGATGTATCCTGAATTCAGAGATGTTAAAATATGAACAAAGATACATTTTAGAGTCAATAAAATATGGAACAATACCTTAAGAAGTTATTCTTGTGTGGTTTAAAATGGATATTTTATTATATATATTATAGAACAATAATATATAGTAAATATATATTACAGTTAAAATATGTAAAGCACATATAGAAGGCAATTAATAAATATTAATTAGTTCCTCCTCCCTTTAACTACTTAGTAAACAATTTAAATGTTTGAAACACACTAATTTCATACTATTATATTCAACCAGATAGAGGAAAGGAAGTGTACAAGAGTGAGAAAGTCTGTTTGAAAAAACAAGAGCTATGCAAAAAATTGAACCTTGATACGTTAGATAATTAATGAGGCAAAATAAGGGAGAAAAGAGCATTAAACTCTGAAGTGAAGTGAGAATCGTGTCTAATAAATTTAGAAACCAATTAATGAAGATTAGAAAATAACTGTGCTTTGCAATTGTAAAAATACTAAAAAAAATCAGCAAACTGAGTTTATTTTTAAATAGAAAGAAATATTTTACAGTTGAGGCTGCTGCATATTTCTCAGGGTTCTGAGCCAACCCATTGGAGCAGTGATGTCATGAAGAAAAGAAGAAAGACATAAGAATAAAATGTTAGTAGCATTCCCTTTAAAATCAAGATCAAAATAAAGATGCCACTAACACCACTTATAGTCTATTCAACATTGTACTAGAGGTTGTAGCCAGAATAATAGGACAAAAGTTAAAAAGTATAAGAATTAGAAAGAAAAAAACAAAACTCTAATGAAAACTATAATCGTAATATGATTATCTGCACACAAACAAACAAACAAAAAGCACCAAAAACTTACAAGGAACTATAAAAATCAGTTATATTTTCATACACTAGCGAAAGTTAAAAAAAAAAAAGAGAATTTGCAATAGCCACAGAAAGAAAATTAAGGTAACTATGAAAAAATCTAACAAATGTGGGCAAAAACTTTAGAAAGAAAATTATAAAAATTTATTGAAAAACACAAAATAAGGCCTAAATAAATGTAGTATTATACCATGTCAATGGCAAGGAAGACATAATATGGTATTTCCCCAAATTTGATCTATGGGAAACTCCAATTTCAATCCAAATTCCAATAGGCTTTTCATGAACCTTGACAACTGGATTCTAAAACTTAAATGAAAAAGCAAATTGCCAAGAATAAGAAGAGCAAAGTGTGGAAACTTGCTATAATAGATACTAAATGTAAAGCTACAATTATAAGAGAGTATAATGCTGGCATGTAGATTGACAAAGAGATGAGTGGAACAGAACAGAAAGCCCAGGTACAGATAATACACAGATGGAAACTTGATATATGATAGTTGAGGCAAGTCAGATCAATGGGCAAAGGAGAGTGTATTCCATAAATGGTGCCAGGATATGGATGGAGTTTTTCCATATGGGGAAAAGTGAAAGTTGGATCCTTATTTCATATCAGATACAAAAATCAATTCCTGATATATTAAGGACCAAAATGTGAAAAGCAAAACTTTAAAAATATTAGAAGTGAATATAAGAAAGTATCCAAATATTTGGAATATAGAAAGATGTCATAAATAAGATATAAAAGAAATACATGTACACCAAAAACACAAGAAAAAATTATGAATTGATTGTAGTAAAGAAAAAAGTAAAAAGAAGGATAGAAACTGGAAGAAGAGTTGAAACACACACATATACTTGATAGAGGGTTAACATTTATAATAATAATAATCTCTTCTGAATGAATAAAAAGACAAAATCTTGGTATAAAAATGAACAAAAGACATGAAGAGGCATTTCAGAAGAGAAAACACAAATGGCCAATAAACATATAAGATATTTAACCACCATACTAATCAAGGAAATACAAATTAAAACCACTTAGGAGGATTGGGTGTACCAATGGCCCCAAGTTTTCATGCCTCCTGGTGTACACACTCTTTGGCACTGCCTTCCCTTACTGAATCCGGACTTGACCATGTCCAACCTGACAATAGCAAACCTATTGCGAGCAGAGCTTACATAAGCACTTGTGTGTTTCTGTTCTTTCTCTTGCTTGTTTGTCTTATCCATGAGGACAAGTCTAAACTTTGTTATTGGAGGGTGAGAGACCCATGTAACAGAGCTGAATCATGAGGCCCTTTTAGTCCAGCCAATGCACTGATGACCTGACAGTTGTCTGCAGGCCGTGAGCAAGCCCAGGTGAGATCAAATGAGCATGGCCCAGATCAGCAGAACCATCCAGCTTAACCTTGACTAGTGAGAAATAATAAATGGGTATTGTTTTAAGACACTAAATTTTGGGATAGTATGTGGCAATGACTAGCTGATATTGTTACTATTTTACAGCCATCAGACTGGCAAAATTAAGAAGTTGACAATGTCGAGAGTTTGTGGGAGTACAAAGCAAAGGGTACTCCTAACACACTAGTAGCACAAACTAGTATAACCACTTTGGAAAATAATGTACCATTATCTTATAAAGATTAAAATACCTCAGGGCCCAGCAGTTACATTCCTGTTGTATGTGTGTTTCCATGTACATCTTAGGAAAATGCACATTCCAGAGATGTGTATAAGAATGTTCATAGCAACATTGTTTGTAATAGCAAAAAATGCCAAGAATCCAAGTGTCTGACATCATAAAGGACAAATAATTTGTAGTAATTACATAAAATGGAATAGTGAAGATGAGTAAACTAAAGCAAAATGTATCAATATGGATTAATCTTACAAACATAATATTGAGTCAAAAAAGCAAGTGGCAGAAGAATACAAACAATAGGATACTGTTTATATAAAATTCAAAGAGGTACAAAACTAAATATACTGTTTAGAGATACATACAAATGTAGTAAAATTATAATGAAATTATTGCAAAATTCAGCATGGTGGATTCATTGGGGAAGGTAGAAAAATTTCAACAGTTTTGATAATATTCTATTTCTTAAGCTGGTTGGTAGGTACACATATATCCATTTTATTAATCTTTATGTCTTGTATACTATACATCCATTCCAAAGAATCTATCTATCTATCTATCTATCTATCTATCTATCTATCATCTATCTACCTACCTGTTTAACTAAGGAACCACTCTTTCAAAACATAAAACGTAAAGAGAGAGAGAGTTGGAAGCATTCATCTATTACTACGTCCACATAGCTGTTGTCAGGTGTACAGAGCAGAGTCCAGGGGATTTCGCTAACACTGTACTTCTTTGATGTCCTCACCAGGGAAAAATGATGGGTATATGCTTTGTTTCCTGCAATTTTTTTTTTCAAATCAACAGCTTCCAAAATATTTTACTTTGTTATTTTAAGCACATGCTCTTTCACTGTGACCCCAGATGACATTTTCTGAGCACATGAGCGGCGGGCTGCTTCCTGCACTAACACTGATGTGGAAAAGCAGATGACTATTAACTATCTGGAAGGATGAATGCGAAGAGACAATGGGGATCAAACAAAGGAGAGCTACAATTCTCTCAAGTGTCCAAATTATTCCCTGACGTAAGAGAGCCTTTTCAGAGGCTAGGGTTGCTTTTAACTTGCAATCAATCAATTGATATCCACCATAAGCCTTGAACTGTGCTGGATGATTAGGGTACAAAAACATATAAGTACACACCCAAGAGAAGTGAAAACATATATCCACACAAAACATATACAGGAATGTTCATAGCAGCAGTTTTAGCATAAGAGCTAAAAAAATGGAAACAACTCAAATGTCTGTCAACTGAAGAATGGATAAACAAAATGTGGTATATCCATACAACAGATTATTATTGTCCTAGAAAGAAATGAAGTACTGATACATGCTACAACATGGATGAATCTTGAAAATATTATACTTAATGAAAGAAGCCAGACATATACTGTATGATTCCATTGATATGAACATCCAGAAGAGGTAAATGAATAGAGCCTGAAAGTAGATTCATGGTTATCAGGGGTGGGGATAAACAGGAATGACTGTTAATGGGTGTGGGGTTTCTTTTAGAGGTGATGAAAATGTTCTGGAATCAGATAGTGGTGATGGTTTCACAACTTTGTGAATATATTACAAGCTACTGAGTTGTATACTTTAAAAGATAAATGTTATGGTGTGTGAATTATGACGAAAAGAAAAAGCTAATCCATTTTGTTAGGCAGGAGAGTGGTTACTGGTGATGGGGGAGGCAAGTGATGGAAGGGAGAGTGAGAGGAGTTTGGGGTGCTGGTCTGTTGTTTCTTGATCTGGGTATTGGTTACATGGCTCAGCTCACTTTGAGTTAGGACAGCACACTTGAGTAAACATTTTTTGATATATATTGTTACGGGTTGAATTGTGTTCCTCAAAAAGATATGTTCAGCTCCTGCTACCTCAGAATGTGACCTTATTTGGTAATAGAGTCGTTGCAGATGTAATTATTTAGTATGAGGTTACGCTAGAGTACAGTGTGACCTTCATCCAATATGACTGGTGTCCTAGAAGAAGACAGAAAGACACACAGGGAACACAGCCATGTGGAGGTGGAGGCAGAGAGTAGAGAAATACTACCACAAGCCAAGGAGCGCCTGGGGCTACCAGAAGCTGGACGAGGCAAGGAAGGGTCCTCGATAGAGGCTTAGAGGAAGCATGGCCCTGCCAACACCTTGACTTCAGACTTCTAGCCTCCAGAACTGTGAGAGAATAAATTTCTGCTGTTGTAAGCCATCAAGTTTGTGGTATTTTGTTACAGCGGCCCTAGCAAACTAAAACATATATTATAAATATAGTCTTTAGAATGAAAGGGAAAAAAAGAGCACATAAGTCTCATTTACTCATCAGATAGAAGTTACCATAGACGGAGCATGGAGGTAGTACTTGCTCTGGTTGGTGAGATCAGGGAAGGCTTCCCTCAGGGGGAGACACTTGAGACGAATTTTTTTTTTTAATTAATTAATTAATTTATTTATTTTTGGCTGTTTTGGGTCTTTGTTGCTGCTCGCGGGCTTTCTGTAGTTGTGGCGAGTGGGGCCTACTCTTCATTGCGGTGCGTGGGCTCAGTAGTTGTGGCGCACAGGCTTAGTTGCTCCACAGCATGTGGGATCTTCCCGGACCAGGGCTCGAACCCGTGTCCCCTGCATTGACAGGCGGATTCTTAACCACTGCGCCACCACGGAAGTCCCTTGAGCCGAATTTTGAAGCACTGGTAGGAGTTTGCCAGGTGGGAAAGGAAGAACTGTCACTAGACTGCCATGCTCCTTGACATGCGAAGCTAATGTTTTAGTGAGGGTGACAGGTAGAAAACAAACAAATAAACAAATAACAAATTACAAATTGTGGTAATTATAACATAAAGCTCAGTGTATTGAGAGCATTCTCATGTCTCTGATGGATAGCAGCTGTGTCATAGGTGGGCAACCCTCTGCAGCCTGGTGTCTGAAGATCACTGGTAGAGTGGATGGACCACCAGGCAGAGAAGCATGATCGTTTTGTTCTTGCCCTAGTGCTGTGTGTCTTGGGCACATCTTCTCACTTCTCTGAACCTCACTTCCTACATCTGAAAAAAGAGAGGGCAGGAAAAGTGTGTATCTAAAATCCATTCTTATTCTAATTTGGTGAAATAAGTGTTCTTACAGTCATCCATCTGAGTCCTCAGGTTCTGCACCCACAGATTCAACCAACCATGGATTGAAAGTATTTGAAAAAAAATTTCCAGAAAGTTTTAAAAAGCAAAATCTGAACTTACCACATGCCCAGCAACTACATACATAACATTTACAATGTATTTATAACTATTTACATAGATGTACATTGTATTAGGTATCATAAGTCATCTAGAGATGATTTAAACTCTACGGGAGGATGCGTGTAGGTTACATGCAAATACTATGCCACTCTATATAAGGGACTTGAGCATCCCCGGGTTTGGTATCCGTGAGGGATCTGGAAACCAGTCCCCCATGGATATCGAAGGATGACTGTATGAAGAGCCATGTAATTTGGTTAATTAAAGCTGAATCCATGGGACAGTAGCCTTATGCTAATTACAAAAGTTTCACAGTATTCTACGTGGATTTTTTTTTTAAGGTGGTTAAATTGAGCTGTAATATCTATTACAAAGAAACAGAGCTGCAGTCTGTGGCCTTATTTTTTCTGACTGGAGAGAGCATGGTAATTCACCATATAATGAGAAGAGCATTTACCCCTAGAGGCAGCTTCATTCTTGCATTTATCTCTTCTGTGGCAGCAGCTATTTTCTTTGCAACCCTGTCCCTACTGGAATTGCTTCCATAGCGCATGTATCTCTTTGGCTAGGGAAATAGAGATGAATGTTCAAAGCCAGCCTAGAGAAGGAGAATGAGAGGGCAGCTCTCAGGTAATGAAAGAACTCCAGACTTGGGGTTAGAGACCTGGGTTCAAATCCCACTTCTCTCACTTCTCAGCCATGAGACCCAGAGCAAGTGTTGTACTCTCTGAGCCTCAGTTTCCTCGTCCACAATGGAACTGAAAATACATTCTTCACATGGCAGTTGTGAAGATTAAATTCACTCATGCATTCATGAAATATTTATGGAGCACTGACTATATCTATCTATCCCTATCCAAATATATACACGCACACACACACACACACACACACACATATATATAACTCTGTCTATCTACTTATCTATCATCATCTATCTATCTATCTATCTATCTATCTATCTATATCTATCTATCTACCTATCTATCTGGCACTGCAGTTACAGCAACGAGAAGACAACGCAATCCATGGTACCCAACCTCAAGGAGTTTTTAGTATAGAGGAGAAGACAGGTATTGAATAAGAAGTAAGGAGTGCAATGAATGATACTAACTTCTGACTTTATAGGGATTTGGAAAATGAGTAGAAATCATCTTGTTGAAGACAAAAATGGTAGGAGGCAGGAAGAGTATTCAAAATGGGAACATGTATGACGATTCTGAGCTTTTTGCTGGTGTTGGCTGAGTCAATAGTGAAGAAGTGGGTGATGGGACTGAAATAAGTGTGAATTAGGTAAGATCATAGCTCAGAGGAAATTCTTCCTGAAAATGTGTAACTTGGTAAGTTTCGTCCCAAAAATGAGCCAAAATTTCATTTAATTTTTTTCAGATATGAACTAAGAACCATAAAGTGAGTTGATTTTTGTGCTTCCTTTTCCAGAACAAGGAACACGTAGCAATACTCTGGGCTAATTTGTCTTTCAAATCTCTCTGGTGTTCTGAATCATGTCATATTTTTATTACACCTCAAGCTACTTCTGAAAAACATAATTGGTCTTCCTCAAACAGAATTTCTTAAGTGTCTGTAGTTCCTCTGTGGTAATTAAAATCACACAACTTCTGTAAAGATACAAGTTGTCTAGCTTGGTGGATATCATGTGTATACTGCCATTTATCAAAGCCTATTGTTAAACTAAATAAGGGGCAAAGGAGAGGTGCTGTGGCTAAAACATTAAGGTTTCAATGCCAGTGATGAGAGAAAATGTGGATTTTGCACTTAAAGCAAAATTTAAAAAATCCTATTTGGTAAATTCCCGGAACAATATTAGTATATTCTGCTTTTTCCCATTTTGCCGTCCAATATGGCCACCACTAGCCACATGTAGCTATTTTAAATTTTTTTAAGGTGGGGCGGGGGAGGGAAGGATTGGGAGTTTGGGGTTCGCAGATGCCAACTATTATATATAGGATGGATAAGCAACAAGGTCCTACTGTATAGCACAGGGAACTACATGCAATATCCTGTGATAAACCATAATGGAAAAGAATATGAAAAAGAATGTATATGTATGTATAACTGAGTCACTTTGCTGTACAGCAGAAATTAAACACAACATTAATTAAATTAATTAAAACAAAATTTAACATTCAGTTATCATTCTCACTAGCCACCTTTCAAGTGTTCAGTAGCCACATGTGGCTAGTGGTGAGCATATTAGACAGTGCAGATATGGAATATTTTCGTCATCACCAAAAGTTCTTTTGGACAGCACTGCCTTAGAAGTTCTATTTAGCAAAAAGAACTATGAAACGTTCTCATACAAGCCTGGAAGAAATGGGTTTTCCTTTATTCCTAGAGGAACATTAAGAATCTTTACAGTCACTTCTAGAAATGTATCCTTTAAAAGGTAGATACGCAGCTAATGGTTAATGAACAAAACTGTTTCTCATGCTATTATTACAGAAATTAACTAACGTAGATGTTCATGGCAAGAGAATAGTTAATGGTCTACAGTTACCAAAATCATATTTTTAGGGAGCCTTTAATGACATGAGAAATGCTAATGATATTAGTTGAAAAAAAAAACAACAACAATACAATAAGATACCCAAATGTACTCAACATGGTAATTTCTTGGCAATTAGCTTATGTTGGATTTTTCAATTTTTTACATTTTTTTTTTTTCCCAATGAGCATGAACTATTTAGTTGCTAGAGAAAAAAAGGTTTTTATGTTTTTTTTTTTTTAAAGTACAAATATTTGCTGTCTAGGGCAGATAGATAAATAAAATCCAAAGCAAAAAGCAAGTCATTAGTGAATTGCTTTTCTGTTTCAATGGTAAATTGAAAGGTTGGTGCTATTAAGAACATTTTGATGGCAATATCAAAGTCTAGGATCTGTCTTCAGTCTGTGTTCATTCTTATTACCCACAGGGATCTAATAAATGTGATTTAGAAGATAAGTGTGTGGGCTGGTGGCGTTAAGGAAGGTGATAATAAAGTGAATTACAACACGCCAGGCCATCTGCAGATGGCAAGGAGGAAACCGTTCCAAACACAGAGAAATTGAAATGTCACGGCATAAAAAGCAAGTTAATTTAAAACCTCATCTTTTTCAGTTAAAACAATCACATCATTTTAAAAGTCATTTTCTTACCTTTCATGATTTTAAAATTAAACTCTCAATTTTTTACAAGTAATTTTGATACAATCAGTTTTTTCAAGTTCTTTCTCAACACTCAGGCAGTTCTTCCCTATCATTTTGCAGATGAATCAGCCTAGCTGAGATTTTAGCAGTTTTATAAATGCATCCTAATGTCACACACTGTACATTTTCTATATATTTGTAATGTGCATACACATATATAATGATTTATATAAAGAC
Source organism: Balaenoptera ricei (assembly GCF_028023285.1). Taxonomy (NCBI): domain Eukaryota; kingdom Metazoa; phylum Chordata; class Mammalia; order Artiodactyla; family Balaenopteridae; genus Balaenoptera; species Balaenoptera ricei. The sequence goes on from NC_082643.1 coordinate 79,918,006, forward strand.
AAATGGAATATGTACAAGTATTATATTATAATAGCTAATATTATAATATTAGCTATTATAATACATCAACCTTTATATAATTTTGTCCAACTTTTTCTTTTCAATGACTGTATCACATACATGGACATTTTGTAGTTATCTAGTGAATGTGAAAAAGTAGTCAATTGAGAACATTAGCAAGGGGCTGATTTACCGGTTAAATTCTTAGTGAAAAATAAAAATACTTAAATGTAAGACCGGACGTTATAAAACTCTTAGAGGAAAACATAAGAAAAATACCCTTTGACATAAATCACAGGAAGATCTTTTCTGACCCACCTCCTAGAGTAATAAAAATAAAACCAAAAATAAACAAATGGGACCTAATTAAACCTAAAAGCTTTTGCACAGCAAAGGAAACCATAAACAAGATGAAAAGACAACCCTCAGAATGGAGAAGATATTTGCAAAATATACAAACAGCTCATGCAGTTTAATATCAAAAAAAACAAACAACCCAATCAAAAAATGAGTGGAAGACCTAAATAGACATTTCTCCAAAGAAGACATACAGATGGCTAAGAGGCACGTGAAAAGCTGCTCAACATCACTAATTATTAGAGAAATGCAAATCAAAACTACAATGAGATGTCACCTCATACCCTTTAGAATGGGCATCATCAGAAAATCTACAAACAACAAATGCTGGAGAGGGTGTGGAGAAGAGGGTCCCACCTCTTGCACTGTTGGTGGGAATGTAAATTGATACAGCCACTATGGAGAACAGAATGGAGGTTCCTTAAAAAACTAAAAATAGAATTACCATATGACCCAGCAATCCCACTACTGGGCATATACCCTGAGAAAACCATAATTCAAAAAGACACCTGTACCCTAATGTTCATTGCAGCATTATTTACAATAGTTAGGACATGGAAACAACCTAAATGTCCATCGACAGATGAATGGGTAAGGAAGATGTGGTACATATATACAATGGAATATTACTCAGCAATAAAAAGGAACGAAATTGGGTCATTTGTAGTGAGGTGGATGGACTTAGAGACTGTCATACAGAGTGAAGTAAGTCAGAAAGAGAAAAACAAATATTGTATATTAACGCATATATGTGGAATCTAGAAAAACGGTACAGATGAACCTATTTGCAGGGCAGGAATAGAGACACAGATGTAGAGAACAGACGTGTGGACACAGGGGGAAGGGAAGGTGGGATGAATTGGGAGATTAGGTTTGACATAAATACACTACCACGTGTAAAATAGATAGCTAGTGGGAAACTGCAGTGTAGCACAGGGAGCACAGCTTGGTGCTCTGTGATCACCTAGATGGGTGGGATGGGGGGGTGGGAGGGAGGTCCAAGAGGGAGGGGATATATGTATACATATAGCTGATTCACTTCGTTGTACAACAGAAACTAACCCACATTGTAAAGCGATTATACTCCAATTAAAAAAAAATTTATTGGGAGGACTGAGAGTCAATCAGTGACTTACTTGTCATCTGGCAGAGACCAGTACATTGGCTTTTGAGCTGGAGAACGGGAAAGACATAATTTTAGGTTGGGGGACACCTCTTGAGCAGGGGAAGAATTGGAAGAGAGTGAATTATACAATGTGTGAAGGCACTAAAAGCAAAGTTCATCCATTTTGCAATGTTGTCTAAAACCATGGTGGATGCCGTGATCCTAAAAATCATCTTGCCATGGCCCATATGTGTTAGTCTGCTTGGAGTGTTCTGCAGACCAGACAAAGGACCCTTCTATCAACTGAGAGCTTGCCAAGTCACCTTTGGTTCATTTGATGATCAAATAAATTGAAACATTTACATTAATCCCCCTGTGGAGATATTTGTTGCATTTCAGAGTACAGTCAGCCCTCTGTACCTACATGTTCCGCATCCGTGGATTCAACCAACCTGGGTGGAAAATATTAGAAAAAAATTCCAGAAGGTTCCAAAAAGCAAAACTTAAATGTCACACTGGCAACAATTTGCATAGCACTTACATTGTATTAGGTATTATAAGTAATCAAGAGATGATTTAAAGTATAAGAGAGGATGTGTGTAGGGTTACATGCAAATACTACACCATGTATATAAGGGACTTGAGTATCCTTGGATTTTGGTAACCATGGGTGGGGGTGAGGGGCTGAAACCAATCCCCTGCAGAGAGGTTGGGGACTCTATTTGGATTCTGCATATAAAACAACATTCTAGCATTCCCTCCCTCTCTCCCCCCATTTGGCTGTCAACTGCTTAAGAAGGGTCTAGAAATAGATTTCTCCAGGTGACAATCTACTGTTTTGCTCCTTCATGTCCATGACCAGACCAGACTGCTTATCACTTCTGACAGTCCTCAACTCCAAGAGAGGGAATAAAAAAACAAATTGCACTAAGTTTCCAAATGTTAATTTTGAATGTAAAGTTTTAATCAGCAAAATGTGGGTGTTAGAAATATTGGAATTGATCTTCTCATTATGCTTCCAACTCAGAAATTATGATGAGATTCATTAGAGAAAAAAGCATCATTCATCTGTTCTTCATTTCCCTGGAACTTGGCATAATGGTCTTGGCTTAGATTGTCATTTAAATTTATGTGTCTTATCATAGCACAGCTGAATTTATTCACATCACAAAGAAAGTCTAAGATACTATGTCAATACATTTACTGAGTGTGTAATGAGTATATGGCCAATGCCAGACTACAATGACAGATAGAACCAGCTTCAGCATTTGCAGCCTTATGTCATTTTTCTAATAAATTGTATAACACAACATGGAGACTGTCTTACTTCGAATTCACTGGGAGAGAGAGAATGGGGGAGGGAGGGTTGGTCAGTGCACCTGTATCTTTATTTTGGTCCCTGCACCAGTACTGATGTCGAGTGGAGTTTCTGAAAGTTGTAAATTCTTTTATAGGACTCTGTGATCCCTTGCTGGTCTAGACCCTCAGCATCACATTGGAGTTGTTCAAAGGTTATAGTTCTTAATTCATGTTTACACACCCAGACATTATTTCCAAAGTAAAACCCATGGGGCTGGATTCAAGAGGTTTACAGTCTTGCCTCTCTCCACTAACCCTCCAAGAGCCATTATATGGAGGCTGAGTTACCCAGTTGTATTAGTTTCCTATTGCTGATGTAACAAGTTACAACAAATTTAGCAACTTACACAACACAGATTTATTACCTTACAGTTTTGTAGGGTGGATGTTGGAAATGGGTCTCACTGGGATTTATTTCTTTCTGGAGGCTCCAGGAAAGAATCTGATTCCATGCCATTTCTAGCTTGTAGAGGCTTCCCACATTCTTTGGCTCGTGGCCTCCTTCTCTCTTCAAAGCCAGCATCATTGCATCCCTCTGTGTCTTTCTTCCATAGTCACATATCCCTTTACTGTTCAGCCTCCCTTTTCTGTGTTTATATCCCTTCTGACTATGTTGAGCCCCCCCCAGGTAATCTCCCTATTTTATTTTATTTTTTATTTTTTTAATAATTTTTAAAAAATTTATTTATTTATTTATGGCTGTGTTGGGTCTTCGTTTCTGTGCGAGGGCTTTCTCTAGTTGTGGCAAGCGGGGGCCACTCTTCATTGCAGTGCGTGGGCCTCTCACTATCATGGCCTCTCTTGTTGCGGAGCACAGGCTCCAGACGCACAGGCTCAGTAGTTGTGGCTCAGGGGCCCAGTTGCTCCGCGGCATGTGGGATCTTCCCAGACCAGGGCTTGAACCTGTGTCCCCTGCATTGGCAGGCAGATTCTCAACCACTGCGCCACCAGGGAAGCCCAATCTCCCTATTTTAAAGTCAGCTGATTAGCAACGTTAATTCCATCTGCAAATTTAATTCCTCTTTGCTATGAAACCTAATATATTGACAGGTTTCAGGGATTAGAACTTGGACGTCTTTGGGAGGTCATTATTCTGGTTATTACACTAGCTCAGACTCTCTTCCCTGAGGGTCATCTTCTCTTAGAAGCCTATTCCAGTCTTTCTTACTGTGGCAGGCAGGCTCTTAGAGACCCATCAATGATTTCTGTCTCTTGGTATTCATGCCCTGTGTAATTCCCTCCCACTGAGTGTAGGAGGGACCTATGACTTACTTCTAACCAATAGGATGGCAGTGGCAGTGGAATGACATGTCCATAATTATGTTCCATAGGATTATAGCTTTCATCTTTATACAGACTCTCTCTGTTGCCTTCTCAGTTTACACGCTTTGATAAAGCAAGTGGCCATGTTGGGGAGGCCCACATGGCAAGGAACTGAGGGCCAACATGCCACAAAGAACTGAATCCAACCAACAACCACATGAAATTGAAAGTGGATCTTTCCCCACTTGAGCCTTCAGATATGACCTCATCCTCCATCAACACTTTGATTGTAGCCTCATGAGAGACTCTGAAGCAGAGGATCCAATTAAGTCATACCTAGATTCCAAGCCCACAGAAACTATGAGATAATAAATGTGTGCTGTTTTAAGGCACTAGCTTTGTGACAGTTTTGTTACAGAGCAATTGTTATCTAATGCACTTGCCAAAGGACCTCAGTGGGGAATATCCTAATCCATAAAACAGTTGCTCATAAAGTTGAACCTCAGAAGTGTAGCTTGGGGCTTCCCTGGTGGTGCAGGGGTTAAGAATCCACCTGCCAATGCTGGGGACACAGGTTTGAGCCCTGGTCCGGGAAGATCTCACATGCCACGGAGCAACTAAGCCTGTGCGCCACAACTACTGAGCCTGCGTGCCACAACTACTGAAGCCTGCACGCCTAGAGCCCGTGCTCCGCAACAAGAGAAGCTACCGCAATGAGAAGCCCGCACACCACAACGAAGAGTAGCCCCACTCGCCACAATGAGAGAAAGCCTACGCGCAGCAACAAAGACCCAACACAGCCAAAAATAAATAAAATAAATAAATTTTTTAAAAAGTCCTTGGAAAAAATAATTTGTTAAAAAACCACGAAGTGTAGCTTGAAGTGTAGATGCTTGTTACTCAGAGTGTGACTCTGAAATTGTTAGAAATGCAAAAACCCAGGCTCCATTCCAGATCTACTAAATCAGAATCTGCATTTTGACAAGATCCTCTGGTGTTTTATATATTCACATTAAAGTTTTAGAAATATGGGGATCCCTTTCTCCCCAAGAAGCTCCCCTCCGTGAACTTGCCTACCACCTTTGTAGTTACTAGCCCTGCAACCCACAGGGGTTGGAGGGCACCTTGGTTCAGGCCACAGAAGTCTAGTCACACCCTTATCCTGGGTCAATGGGAAATACTCAAGTTACCCCTTCCACGTTAATAGGGAATATCTATTTCAAAAGGACTTATTCCCTTAACATCTAGGCAGAGAATGTGCTGGTATCCTTTTTAAAATTCTACTTCTCTAGTCCCCTGTTGCTCACATAAAACATTGTTGGTATCCTCAGCAATCTTTCAGTCTAGTTGGGAGGATGGGGCATCCCACAGACCTGTAAGTAACAAAACACAACAAGAGAACCAAGTTGCTCAATTTGGGGACAGAATGGCAACTGATGACAGGTGTGGTCAAGAGCAGGGTTTACAGAAGAATCGGGACATGAATTGATCCCTAAAGGTGAAGAGCACACAGGACACTGAAGTGTGAGAGATGTTGAAGACAGAGCAGGTAGAAATATTTCTGGGGCCTTTGGTGAACATGAAAGTAGGCCCACTTGGCTGGAGCACAGACTTTAAGTAAAGGAATAATGAGAGATCAAGGAAATAGAGGTCAACACTGTGGAGAGAGATAAAGAAAGGAAAAAAGAGAGAGAAAGAAATGAAGGAAGGAAAGAAGATGGATTACAATAGGGGCAGACTGCTGTTTCAGCCAAGTCATCAAGCTATAACCGATACCATGTTCCAAAGTGAGGTGTGGGCCACTGGTTTACCAATGAGGTCCTCGAACACCAGTAACACGACTCTGAGTTCCTCACTCATAATTGAGGTATAAAAAGGTTGGAAATAATTGAAAAGGAGTGAGGAGTTTTACAAAGCGTTGCTGGTGTTCTTGGGCATTAACCACGGCCCCCATCACCATCAAGGAGGAGAGAGGGGGTGTGCTTTATCCTTTACTTCAAGGCAAGGGGATCCTCTGGCAACACTGCTCAGCTTAACGTGTGTCCCCTTCCTGGTGCCTGTCTTCCGTCTGAAAAGTTTAAATGGTGAGGAATGGCCTGGTCAGCTGCTTTGACAATGAAGCAAAGGAGAAGTGGCTTCACTGGAGGAAGGCGTGACTGTGCTGCCCACAGTTTTTTGGAGCAGAGACTGTGAGGGGGTCTAGGGTCCTGTCTACAAGGGCATCTGGAGGGGCAAGCAGCCCTCAGGGAAAAGAAGCCAGAAGTACCACCGGATGCCTAGAGCCTGAGGAAGTAGTGAAGAGACAGCCAGAGAAGACGTCCCCCCTCTTTGAGGAGAACTGAGGAAGATAGATTCCTGGGCTGGAAGGTGATATGGTGGCTGCAGGTGTCTCCAAAGAACCCTTGAAAATTCGTAAGAGAGCAGAGTCTGCGTTTAACCCCTTCCTTACCAGTTCAGCTCTGATGAGAGTTCTAAAGTGGAACTTTCTTGTCCTCTCTTCTTCTCTTCTCCCTCACAGCCCAAGCCTGTGAAGGTAAAAAAAAAAAAAAAAGTGGTCAACAGGATGGGGATGTTGAGTAGAAGGACCTCACAGGGAAGGAGAGGAAAAGGCTGAGTTCCCCAGGATGCAGACACAAGACGGAGACTTGCACGCAGAAGGCTGATGAGGGAGGGCCCCCAAGACTGACTCCGCGGGGGGCAGTGAGTGGGATGGGGCAGAGGAAGACGTTGAACTGGGGTGCAGTTGTTTGTTACAGAGGCCGCAGCCTTTCCCACGGGGTACTTCTAGAGCTGGGTTGCCCTTCTGAAGTCATCCCTCATTGGCAGAGGGCGCTCTATCCTCCTTTACCCCACTAACCCATCACTGAATAAGGGCTGACCCTGGGGAGGAGGCAGCTCTCTTTTGCTGAGGTCAATTTCCAGAGAGCCTCTCAGCTGAGAACCTTCAGGACCAATCCTCCGGCAGCTGGGGGACAACTGGGGGGGGCATGCCCGTGGATGGCAAAGACAGCATCGCTACACTGACAACACCGCCCTCCCAGTGCATGCATCCTGTCTGCAGGAGCATGGGCAGTGGAGAGGGAGGAGTTTTTAACCATTATGGTCACCGGACTTTTAATTAGTGTCCAGAGTAGCTTTTATTACCTTAAAGTACTGGGAAAATCATGACGCTTGCTCTAAATTTCATCCATGAGGAAGGAAAGAAATATCCCCATAGAATAAATTTACAGAAATGTGCATCTAGCTAACTAGCTAGGTAAGCTTACTTACATCCCCCAAACCTTGGTTATAACTGCATCAGTTTCTAGAGAAGCAGCATCAGGGGAGATAAGCTTTGCAGAGGAAAATTCCTCAGTAGGTGTGGTTATGCAAAGGCAGGCCCTGGAGCAGGTGTTCTACACTTTCATCTGTGTGTGTGCGTCTTGCACCCCTTTGGCAGTCTGGTATGGCTTATGGAACCTCATCTCAGAATCATATTTTCAAATGCATAATTAAAATTCGTAATACAAAGAAAACCAACGATGTTGAAATCTTTTGTTATTGAAATATTAAAAAAATTCTGATAGTGATATGTGTGCTACTTCACACATTAAACAAGATTTTATTTTAAGTCTTGTTATTTAACGTGTAATTTAAAATTTCAAAGTAATTTCCAAATAATAATGGGTATAAGCAGTATTTTGAGATATCTGCACGACTATAATATAATATGAAAATATCTGTGGTTTCTGTTGGTGCCAGTGTTGCAGGCACTGTGGTTTGTTGCTACATTTATCAAAGAAGGAAATGCAAAACTTCACTTCAAGATTATTGAAAACAGTTTTGAATAATTTCAAGATTAATAAGGATGTAATGTTTTCCCCACTAGAAACAACAACCTCCCCTGAGTTCTATTTACAGTCCCCTTGGATTCTGGGTTAGAACCCCTGCAATCTGGAATAGGATCACCTGATCCTCTACATGATAATAAGGTAATGAGAAGTTTTAGAGTGTTTTCTGGGGGAAGTGAGCTGGCAGTAGAGTGTATTGAAAGCCTTGTAATTCTAGGAGAGGAGAGATAGGGCTCTTTGCTCTGACCCTAAGTGGTGGTCCAGTGGTTAAGAATCTGCCTTCCAATGCAGGGGATTTGGGTTTGATCCCTTGTCGGGGTACTAAGATCCCAAATGCCACGAGACAACTAAGCCCGTGAGCCACAACTACTGAGCACACGCGCCGCAACTAAGACCCAACACAGCCAAAAATAAAATAAATAAATAAATAAATAAATAAATAAATATTTTAAAAAGGAAAAAAAAAGATTAAGGAAGTTTCCTTTAAAAAAAAAAAAAGAGCAAAGAGGTGAGTGGGGACCCAGGGAATGTGGTGGACTTACAGTGAGGAAACTTCCATGGCTGTGATGGCTGAGGGGATTCTGAGAACCACCTCATTTCCTGTTCCATCTGTGCTGGGTCCACAGATGATACTGGCTAAACCTTCAGGAACAGTCTGTTACACAAAGCACCTCTGTGTTAGTATGTCTGGGCGAAAAAGAATGGGCAGCGTACATGTTTGGGGAGGGGGCAATGAAGAGAGTGGCAGCCATTCCTAGAGGCCAGGGTGGCCGTCCCAGAATTGCACAGAGAGCCGCTAGGAGCCAGGTGACCATGAATAAGTGGCTGGCAGTGTGGACTGAGTCAGGATGGCCAAGAGGCCACCCTTTTTCAACCCAAATGTGCTAGAGGTAAGTGACCCTTGACTGAAAGGGAGAAGCTGGATTCTGCCTGCATGGATATGAGGGTAGACATTGAGGTTACAGCAGATTAAAGAGTTGAACGTGACCCTGTAGGCAACAAAGGGTTGGGTCCTAGAAGGGAAATGAGCAGAGAAATGTCTGCTATCAGTGGGGTTTTAGAAGTAGCACCGTGGCGGCGAATGTGGGATCGGGTAGAACAGCGCACGCTGGAGACAGACTGTTCAGAGGCAATTGCAGGACTTGGAACCACCAGGAACACAGAAGGAGGATCAGTCCCTTAGAATCGTGCCTTTTAGGAAGAAGCAGTTGTGGACATGGCTGTGCCTTTCTGAAGTCAAACAGAACTGTACTGTTTCTTCAGCAAGAAAAAAATAAAACAAAACAACTTGTGTGATTGCTTTGCAGCAGATGGAACTGGCCACCAAGTTCCTCCATCGCAGTGTGTGCTCACAGAAGAAAAGATTGTTTAGAATGTCAGCACTGAAAGTTCCTCATTAAGTCTGACGGTGGGGAGTGGTTTGGGGGTGGGGTGCTGGCAGGGGAAGGGCTGTCAACTGCCCTCAGGCTCCCTCTCGGGCCAAGCGGGTTTCTGGTGAAAGAGTCACTCGTGAGTGCCGGGCGCCAGCCACAACTGTGAAGCTCTACTTAGTTCACACCACCCCTGCAATATCGTTAGTCTGTACTGTTGCTTCTTCACCGTATCAGCAGAGAATGGAGGGTCAGAAGGATGGAGGGATCTTTTTTTTTAATTTATTAAAAAAATTTTTTTTACTGAAGTATATAGTTAATATACAATATTATATAAGTTACAACAAGAATGGAGGAATTTTTTTTTGGCAGTCTTCAAGTTTTTATTTTATTACTCCATATTTCTTTTGAGTTATTTAACAGGTTGAAAGAAAGTCAAAATGTTCCAGAAATATTTTCCACTTTCTTTTGATTGCAAAACAGGACCCCTTTCTACCAAAGGTTAGTGCTTATCCCACCACCGTATGTTAAAGTGGTTAAAGAAATGTTGTATTTAAAAAAATTTCCCCCTTTTCCTAGTTTTATTCCCCAAAGACATGCAAAAATGTTGCTTAGATCATGTGAACGGGGGATATAAAATGGCCCTCTCCAGATTACAGTGATTCTGAACAACATGTTATCAAAGAAGGTATTTATGGCTGACAGAGTAATGGGAAAATTGATATTTTAAAATAATAGATTATTCATGCAGGGACCACAATAGCTCTATCTTCCTTTAGCACAAAGAGATATAAGACCACGCATGGGGCTGTGATCAAAATCAACAGCTGAATCAACGTGCATGACCAAGCAGGCCCTTCTCCCTGGTACTCGGCACCCTCTTGGCAGAAGGCATGTTGTGACTCTTCACCGGTGGAAAATGGAGCTGCTACAACCTTTAACTCTGCCTGCAAAATGAGTTGCCACAGGTTCGTGCACAGAAGTGCATCTACCCTCAAGGAATAGAGGAGTCTTGATAAGCATGACCCTTGGGAGTAAAAGCAGAGGGGAGAAGACCAGCGGCCTTTCAGTCACCGCCTCAGGAAGGACTTAGGGTCTCTAGCCCAGACCTACATGGTACTAATGGTCTCATGCAGAGGGGCAGAGCTGGTGGCAGCTGGTACTAAGAGCTGACCAAGCAGACTAACTTTTTGGCCGGGCTGAAAGGAAGATGGGGAGAATCCTTGTTACTGACCTGGGTCTTGGCAACAGAATGGCCCATATGGGATTCTCAGAGTCTTGGACTATGTTGAGAAAGGGCCTTCCCCTCCTGCAGCTCTCTCATCCTCTCCGCCCCACTGCCCTTGTGGTACACCTCAGGCACACCAGACCCCTAAGTTCTCTCCGTACATCAGCCCTTTGGTGTCCTAACCAGCCTACAATGAAGCTTATCACCTCAAACCCTTATCCTTCAAAACTGCCAAATGCCTTGAAAAACCTCTAAGATGTCACACTTTTCCCTAAACTGGGATCCATTTCCTCAACTGCCTCCTTCATTCCTACCTCTGGGCCACTAGGCATAGTTACAGAGAATCACTCAATCAAGTCGATTGGTCCATGAAAAATTCATGGGCTGCAGCCCCAGCTGTACCCTCCGAGATGTGCAGTAGCATATATACTGGGCAGCTCTCCTCTTCCCTTCAGTGACTTCTACTACTCTCAGAATCTCTGAGAATCAGCAAAAAGTGCCCCTCCCTCCAGTTAGTTTATTCTGATATTATTGTACAATCTGGACAGCTCTGCCCTGGGGGTAGGGGGAAATGGGATTTCCGGAGTCCCAGGGGGAAGCATCCCTGGCTGCACACATACATGTGCCCAAATTCTGACAACTCGGCCCCCCCCACCTCCAGACTTTGGGTCCCCACAGTGTCAGCAGCCTGCACACTCCACACATCCCCAGGGAAAGAGAAGTAGGGTTGGAGTCTGATTGTCACAAAGCAGGCTTCTGCAGGTGAGAGAAGAAACCTCAAGGGATGCTCAGTGAAGACTGACATGGGACACAATCATGCATGCGTGTGTGCGTATGTGAGTGTGAGCACCAGTGACCGTGTGCATGTGTAGTCTTCCAAGTGTGTGCATGGCCTTGTCTGCAGTGTGGGCTTATATGCACGAGGCTCTCCCCTGCTTTTCCAAGAGTTGATCAGGAGGCCAGAATCTCTTGCCTTCACATTCTGGAATAAGTTCATATATGGTGCCTAGTGTGGTACATGACTCAGACACCTGTCCTGATGGCGCTGACCATGGTCTCCTCAAAGCCCTTGCATCATTCCCACTCCTTCCATTGTCAAAGGATGGTTTTGCCTCAATGTGAACCTCCTCAACTTTCTTTCTCAACTGCAAATATATTCATCTTGGTGCCTTTCTTTGGCCTTTTCCCTTCAATTTTAAAGCATGAGGTGTCTGCCTTTTATTCAAGGCTAACAACCCCTATGCTTCTATCAGGGGTCTCCTCTGGACCTTGTGACGTTAGTTATGCCCTTCTTCACTACTTCATTTCTGTCTATTTTCCAGTTGTCCCATACAATCAATTCCATTCCATAAAAATCTTCTCTTGGCTCCCAAGGTCCCTCTACCACTCGCTCCCTCTTCTCTCTCAGCCAGGCTTCTGAGAAAAGAACTCTCCACGACAATTTCCACTTCTTCATCCTCTACACTCTGGTATCCCCCCATCATTTCCTTAATGTTCTTTCACAGGAGTTCTCAGTAACCTCTGAGAAGGTTACTGACTTGGAGGATATCTTTTTCAGTCCTTATTTTACTGGACTACTCTGCACATACGATGCTGACCATCACTTCTTTCTTTAGGACAATCTTGCCTCTATTCTGCTTCCATAACACTTCCCTATGTAGAATCCATCAGTCCGCGCGAGGACCACGCCCAACATACCCGACTAGAGGCTACACTCAGAGTTCCTACACGTGGCAGCCCCATGTTCTCCTGAGACATGGGAAACCAATCCACAGCCAGTCTGTGGAGATCAAGCTAAGCAGGGCCTGGGTGCAAAGCAGCCATGGGAAGGCCCTGCCAAGATGAATAAGCAATGGCAGATAGCAAATTAGCAGATAGCAGAGAGTGAGAGAGAGAGAGAGAAAGTATAAACTTGCTAAGAAGTAGAAATGAGAACAATGTGGTAGCGCAGAGATAGAGAGGGAAGCACACCCCCTACATTTACCATCTACTGTTCTCAGTTCTGATTTGTTTGAGGGCTTGAGACTTGGCCATTTTTATATCTGTGAGTGTTTTACCTTTATAATAAATTTACTGCTTATTCAGCTAGTGTTGATGTTTCTGTGTATTGCAATCAAAAGGAACCTTGACTAAGACAGATACTTTGTACTTTGTCGAGTTTCTTCTCCAAAATGTGCATTTGTGGGTTTTATTGGGCCGAAACCATGGGGTTCATTACCATAATTCTCCCTTGCTCTTTACAGGGAATAACCATATCATTGTATGTCCACCCGATTTTGAGGCTCTAGCAGCAAATGGTCTGAGTCACTTATGTGCAATTTTCAGGGGACTGTGTGCCCATGAAACGAAACTTGACCTGGTGGTCAGGAATGAGGCAGCGATTATGGACACCACTGCTAACCCAGCAATCAGATTCCTCTGATGTCCTCTGATGAACATGTTGGCAAAACTGGGACTGCTCTATTTGCAGCTTCCTGACAGATGATAAAAAATATTTAATTGAAGAACTGAAATTCATCTCAACCTCCCTAAAACAATCTATTTTGGTATAATTTATGACAATTCCTGGGCATTTAAAGTTCTCAGTTCTCCTATTATTGACCACTGTGCTCAGCTCTGACCCACAGTTATAGCTGACCTGTTCTCCTCGCCCTCTTTCCCTCATGTGTACTCATCACCATGCAGCCTACATCATGCTAAATTCTGTCACTGTACAGGTACTTATACCCTTCCCCCACCTCTCCACTAATCCCTGTACTTCCCTCAATTTAGCCCAAATTGCACCTTCTCCATGAAGGCTTGCTCAGAGCCTCCGGTTGCAATCCTTTTGGTTTTGGAATTCCTATAGCCCAGAGGTTCTCAGCCAAGGGCGATTTTGCCCCCAGGTGACGTTTGGTAACATCTGGAGATATTTTTGTTTGTCTCAATCAGGAAAGGGGAGAGCACTACTGGCATTTAACTGGTAGAGGCCAAAGAGGCTTCTCAACATCCTACAGCGCACAAAACAGGTCCCCCCAACAAAGAATTATCTAGTCCACAAATGTCAATAATGTTGAGAAACCCTACAGTCAGGCCCAACTTTGGTACCATGCACCCTATCATTTGATTACTCATTATGGTGTAGAATCTTAGGGCTGGATGGGAACCTTTAGAAATCATCCTATCGTCTGCCTGAATTTTCTGGGTAAGAAGCAGCTGGTGAAAGTCATAGAGTGAGTCAGTGGCACGGCTTTATCCTGATCCCTGGGCCTTTGACCATTCCCATTTCATGATGCAGTTGTTTCCTTTCTTAACCTGGCTTCTATAAGCCAGGTTAAGATCTATTATGACTCATGTAGTGACTCTCTTCTCCAATCTCCTCCCCTCAGCCCAGTACTAGGAACACAATACATACTTGTCAGATCAAAATAGCCTCAGATTTTATAAAATATCACTTGATATACCTGCAAACATATTTTTTAAAGAACTGAAGGCTTCTTTCCTGGATGTAACCTCTCAAAAGGAAAGATGACTACATCTAAATCACAGAAAGAAGGAATTCTACAGAGACCTTCTGCAGAAGTATTTTCAACATTAATTAGGGTAAATACCAGCCAACTGAGCCTTACACATTTAAATGATGGTGATGAAAATTACCACCTTACAGCACAGAGGAAAACAGGAAAGGTTTCTACTAAGGGGAAGGATTAACTGAATTTTATAGAGAAACTGGAAAAAACAAAACAAAATTCGACAAAAACCAGAAAGGACAGAAGATTGTATAAGTTTGTAAATTTGATTCCTAGACGCTCTTCCCATATATAAATAACTAATTTTCCCCCAAAAAAGTGCATTTAATCAATTGTTGACACAGAGTTCAAGAAGTCCAGGTTAAGAGAAAAATGACAATAAGACTTTATATTGGAAAAGGAGAGCTAATTGGCTAGTATTCTGCATTTCAGAGGCAGAGCAGTATAAGCAGAAGTTCAAGTGTAGGCCTGGGGTGAGCTGATTCTGGATTTGAGTCCTGGCAGCACCCGGAGCAGCTGTGTGACTTTGGTGAATGCCTTAATCCCACAAATCCTAGCCTTCTCGGCTTTGAAGTGAGGATAAGTAATAATACTTCCCAAAACATAAAATTGTGAGGATTTGATGAAGGAACACAGGAAAAGTGCTTGCCCCAGGATCAGGCTAAATCTAAGAGCTGAGTAAAGGAGAGCTAATGTTACAACTATTTCTACCTATGATCCTGTAATTTTATTTCTGAAAAAATGGGAAGATCATTTAGTCTTGTGATGTTAAATTTTTATTTCCTCAGAAGAAATATGACATCCCCTTGCTAATATGAATGAGGACTTCGATCACACTGAAGTTTTCACATTTAAAATAAAACAATAAGCAATAGCTTTTAGATATGCATATGTGGGGCTTTTTTAATCAGCTGAACAAATCTGTAGGGTTAAGTACCTAGAAAATAATTTAAGCTTCATTTATTTCCTTCCTTCCTTCCTTCCTTCCTTCCTCCCTCCCTCCCTTCTTCCCTTTCTCCCTCCCTCCATTAACAAGATGTGCAAATGCATGTATATGAGGTTCTGTGACAGTGAACTATCTATAGAGAGTGTGTCAAGCAGCTAAGTGTTATGGAAAAGTCTGAGAAGGGAAATTTTAGAGCCTCGGTTCCAACCCTGGCTCACACTAGCAATGAGATAGTAGGCAAGTCACTTAACTATCTCTCATCTGTAAAATAAGTGGCTTGGTAGATGATTACTAAGGTTGCTACTAGCTTTAATTACTGGATTGTACTCTTATTTCTGGAGAGCCACAGACATCCAATTCAAATAGGTTGTTAAAAATGGCCCTGTCTTTTTAATAGTAAGTTCAATCTGTAAGAAAGAGTGAAACACTATTCATTTTTAAAATGATATTTTACATTTTGAATAGATATCTTGGTCCAATCATTTGGCTACATTCTAAGTTCCAAAACCAGAGCCGGCTTTATAGGTGTGTGTTTAATTTCTAGGCCCAGGACTATTTCATTTTTTTTTTAGTTAGAAACCCACATGGACCTCTTTCCCCTGCAGCCACTCTGTATTTGTGTTGGTATAAAACTGCTTCACCTGCCAGACTGAGGATGTGCGGACAACTGTGCAAAGGAAACACAGTGCCCTCCTTTGGCTTCAAAGGGCAGAGGTTCCATCCTTCAGCTCCAGCCATCTGTAGTGGCCTGAGCTTCTGGGAATTCCCACCTAAGTGCAGATGTTTGTAAGAGTCTAGTGGACTGTGTAGAGAACTCAGCGAGGAGATGAAAGAGTCCTCCTTTGAAAAGCTGAGGCTGACAGGCCAAGGAAGAGCCTGGTTCTGTGAAAACCTCCAATGCCCACTCCCTCCTCTTGCTGGTGTTCTTGAACTTTTGTTCAAGGCCTGACCGCCTTGTTTCAGGAGTCTCTAAAGAGCAGTAAAGAGGGAACTATTCATAGAAAGACCCTGACTCCAATTGCTGCTCGTGATGATGATTCAACTTCAGAAACCACTTCTGATCTCTTACTTAGTGTATGCTGTCATTGAGCTAGGCAGGGAGGGCACGGTGGTGAGCAAACACAATGGAGAGCTAATCCCAATTTATCACGGTGGCCTGGTCATCGGGGGTTTACTCCCTAGCCTGTGAAATAAGGATACTACTTACCTCACAGAGCTGGCGGGACGATACAAGGAGATAATAAGTGACTAGGCACTTGAAGAGTTACTTCGTAGAAGTATTTGCAAGGTGCAATGTGGGCACAGCATTTTTTAAAATAGGCGATTTGTTCCTGGAGGTATGTAGAGGTTTTTTCTCCCAATAAGAGCAGCTTAAATGGAAGTGGAGATAGGAAGAAATTTAAATGATTTGGCTTTTCTCATTTTCAAACATTGGAAGTTGACATCCCGCGCAGCGCCCCTCCCCGGACCAGTCACCTAGGGGAATGCCAGCTGAATAGATAACGCCAACAGAGAAAGAAGATCGTGCCCATTCCAATGCTGGCCATGTCCACCCGTCCAGACCTTCCTGACCTGCTCTTTTTCCTCTTCCCACGCCCACCTAGTCCCAGCGCCCGGGAGGACAAGCCCCGGCGACCCTGCCCCGACCCCGGGCTCCAGCGCTATGTGGACGGCTGCTGTCCAGAGGGTCTGGGAAAGGGAACTAGCGAGCGGACAGGAGGGGCCTCGCCCGGTGGGCGGGGTACGGGGCGGGACCATGGCCTAATCCGGGAGGCGGGAGCTGCGGACGGATTTGGAAAGGAAGCCGGGGCGAAGGGGAGAGGCTGGACCAGGCTGAGGTGGGCGGGTCCGGGGGCGGGGTCACTGGATGTGCCGCCTGCCTGTGTAAGCGGAGCCCGGGGCTAAGCTGGGAGAGGCAGGGCAGAGCGGAGGTGGGTGGGGCCTGAGGGGAGGGTCCCTGGCGGGGCGGGGTGCACAGCGCGCTGAGGCTGACCCCAGCCAGTCTGTTAGCCCGCGGGCTCCAGAGCTGCTATTCGCGCCGGAGCCCGGGACGCGGCGTCCCGGGGGAGGAGGGCGAAGGGCCGCGGCGATGGCTCCGCCGGGGCTCCTGGAGTCCGCCGTCCTCGCCGCTGCTGTCTTCGTGGGAGGCGCCGTGAGTTCGCCGCTCGTGGCCCCGGGTGAGTGCCCTGTAGCGGGTGGGGCGCGCAGGAGGAGGCGAGGGATCGGGGCTGTAGTCCCGCTGCTCTTCGAGCTGCCCTGGTCCTGGCACAGCCGCGGGATCCAGGCGCTGAACATCTGGCTGTCTGGGGGTGGCCCGGGCCGGGCGCGGCGCGTGGAGATGGCTCCCGTCCCTCCCAGCCTGCTCGGCTCCCGCCTTCCCTCCTCCGAGGACCTGTTACCCCCCGGCCCCACCTCTGAGCTGTCTGGCGTGTAGGGACCCGGCCGGCTCTTGCCTTCCTCGGAAGCCCTTCCGCCCGGGCCCAGCAACCTGGAGCCCTGCGGACCCCTTTCCTGCCCTTGTCCTCAAAGGCCCCGCGAGCGGAAGATCGTGACACCGGGCACCGGGTGCGCTGTCGCCGCCTTCCTCCCCCCTCCTTTTTTTTTTTTTTTTAATCTTCAAACCTTGAGGAGTTACAATTTCTTTCCTTTCCAAGTTTTCATTTATTTTCGTGGTTGATGGATTCTTGTAACAGGTTGGGGATTTCTGATTTCCTCCCACATATCCTGGATAAATCAGGCTTGGAAAAACGGAGGGCGCGTTTGTAAACTTACCTTTTTGTTTTTCTTCTTTGAGTTGATTCCTGTCACCACAAAAGGAACCTTCTGTGGTCAGAGCAGGAAGCCACCACCAGAGACGATAAAATGCTGTCCCCAATGATGAACTTGGAGCAGGAGTTTTTAATTGAAATCTAAGAGGGGGTGTAACTTGTACGGAAGTTCTTTCTCACACTCTTGTTTTTATAATTATAGACACCAGGGATTCCTTACCACCGAGCCCCCTCTTAATTGCCACCTTACAGCAGTAGTTAAAAAAAAAGTATACCTTCTTGTCCAGCTGGGGTTACTAGAGCCTGGAATCTTACGTCAGCAAGCTCTTCCAAGCTTGAGCGGCTCCTCTTCAGTCCAAATAATAAGCAATAACTGGAAGCCTTCCAACCATGACTATCTCCTCCATAAAAACACATATACTGCTCTTCACTCCTAAGAAGAATCCACTTGCTTACAGCTTTTAAACTGGCTTATCACTCTGGCCTTCACTTTTTTGTAGAAACCAGAATACGTTAGGAAGGGAACATATGTCTCCTGAATCTTTATTAGCAGATCTGTATTTCCTTCAGCCACCCACCCTGAGGAAATGGCCACTAGTGACATGTATTATTGGATGGGAGATTTTGGTTTTCACCCTGCATTTCATTGCTGAGACAGGTACATGCATCATCAGGTTCAAATTGGACCCCAGGTTGTAGACAGTACTTAGAGGGCTAGAGTCAGTTGCTCCAGAATTTGAAGAGCTTGACCCGGGAGGGAAACTGTTAAAAATTCAGCCCATGATGCATGTAATCAGTCATAGCAGGAGAAATCATCTGTAGAGTGAGCTTGTGTTTTGATGGATCTTTGAGCAACACACAGCTTTCAGGACTGGAATGTGATGACAAAACTCTTAATTACACAGTATAACTCTTTAGAAGAATGAGGTATCTAAAAAGGAAAGGGTACAGAGTACAAATGTGCCAGTGTGACTTGAGACCTGTTTTGTGAAGAAAAGATGCCCTGACCAGCCAACATCTGGTCCCCGTGGAATCTAAGACGGTGTTAATGTTTGTAGGGAATGTTTTAGGGAAGTAGGGAGAAAGATGGGGAGTAATGTTGAGTGCCTGCTATGTGTCAAGCTTTGAGTTGGGCACTTTATATTCATTTTTATACTTATTTCTCAATTCTGTGAAGTTCTTATTTCCAGTGAGGCACCTGAGGCCCAGAGAGATTAAACAATTGGCCCAACATCACATAGCTAGTGTATCCGTCAGCATTCAGTCTGAAGAGGAATCACTAGGAGGGGAGTGTGTGTGTGTCTACGCGTATCTATATCTTTGATAACCCAGCCTGCTTGATTCCAAAGTTCATTCTCTTTCCACTATACTGCACTGCTCCCCAGAGAGAAAATAGAAAAGAAATCACCTTCAGCCGTCTTGTTGAGATTCTAAGAGAGGGAGTTTAGGACATCATAATATTGTAAGCATGGGGTTATCAGAAGATGGGAAGTAGAGAAAAGAAGGACAGTTAAGTTCACAGTGGGTAGTGGCAATGTCTCTGACGTCCTGCCTAGTAGAAGAATCTCATTAAGCTTCTGTCTTAGTAGCAGCATTCGAAACTATATACCACCAGCACCAGAAGGGATGATTTTCCACATCTTGGCTTATTTATGTCTTTTAAGTTCTCTGGTTACTTAGGGCTTAGTTTCTCTGCAGACAATGGGCATGGCCTTTGAGTAAGGAGTGGGCTGAAAAGGACCAGGGGCTGGTGAATGAGAGGTGCCCTCTCCTGGGGCTCTGTGGGCTTCCATACAGCCTCCTGATTCCTCATTTAGATGCTAAGGATAAGCTTTAGTAAATTCTGGGTTCTCCTTTGGCCAGGTGGCTGCCTAGCTGTATACGTACATTAATCTTAGTCAGTGGACAGAATGTTTTGAGAAGGCACCCCTTGGAGCTTGGGCTTCCATGCCCAAATTCCATTTAAAGGGAAAATGCAATATTCAAGGCGTGCCTGCCCTTCCCTATCTCCCCATCCCCACCCCACCCCAGCCCCCAAATAAATTAAACAGACTATTTGGGAGTTTCAGTAGTCGCATATGAATGAGAGAGACCAAAGCCCCAGGTGATAGAGAAAAAAGTTTTCATTGTTACTTTTTAAAGAATTGTCTCTCATGTTGAAGTTTAATTACACATTGGGACAAAAGAGTAGTTATTTGAAACCCACAAAAAAATGATTTAAATTGTCATTGGTTAAAACTATTATGTTGAGTTGTTTCTAAGAATTTTAGGCCAGTTGCTTCAGAAATTCTAAAGATTTGGTGGGCTGCTGAAAGCAGGGAGAACAGTGAGTCTGGCTAAAATTGGAATCTGCAGTTAGTACACTGTGGGCCCTTTTCGGAGGAAGGAATGCAGTGTTTATTATACCTGTTTTGTGGCAGGCTCTGGTCTAAGTCCTCAGATCATTTAATTCTTACAACATCCTGTCAGCTATATAGTTTTATTCCTCCATGTAGAGATGAGGAAATTGAATTCTGAGAAGTTAACTTGAAAAAGTCACTTACATGTGTAAGTTGGATTTTGACGTTGACTCACATCTATTCAATTCTGAGGCCTATTGTTACCAAATCATTTTGTTTTTCTTTAGAGTGAGGAATTTCTTTTTACTGTAACATATTTATAAAGAATCATTAATAGGGTAATGGCATGATAGAGTAGAAAGAGCACCAAGCTCTAAGTCAGAACCCTGGACTTGAAGTGTGCCTGCCGCTTTCGGGAGTGTGGCTTTCTCTGCCTCCATTTTCTTGCCTGGAAAATGGGTGTGTGCCAACCCCTATCTTTTTCTGCCTTACTGGCTGCTAGTGAGGAGCAAATGAGCTGGTGTCTCTGAAAGGTCTTGGCAAATGGCAGAGTGGTATATATCTTCTATCCTGTGTATCTTTTTTCCTGTATTTCCTACCCAAAGTGCCCATTAGACTAGACTTATAATGTCAACCAAACTGTCTAATAAATGTAGACCACACATGTTTTCATTCTGGAAGTGGTGATGGTTTTGCAGTCATAGGTTCATTGTAAATATCTGAAGTCTGGAGTGACACCTCAGATTCATGGGTTTGCTGCCACTGACTGGGAGTTAAGTAGCCAAACCTTTTTTCCCCATTTCTCCTCAGCTAAAATACAGTGCTCTTGGTATTTCTGGATAATTCCCCCAAAGATTTAAAGTTTTGGGGGAAGGGGAGAGAATAACACTTGATCTCATTACTCTAAGACACTTGTCACTGTCAGCCTATTTCATTCTGGTCTTCTTTGTATGTATTTTCTACTTGGAGGGGATCATAATGCAAAGATACATTTTTACCTGGCATTTTTTTACCTAATGTTATACTTAAAGGTTTCTCCATTTCCCTACACACTCACAAAGTGGCTGCATAATATCCCATTACATGGTTCTCTGTCTTCTACCTCACTGTGCTTCCATTTTAGATTTTAGTTTTTGCTAATTATTTTTAAACGAATTTTAAAACTCATTGTTTAGTGAACATCTATGCAAAGCTTTGTCTGGATATCGACGACTTCCATAGAAAATGGGTTCCTGAAAAGGCAATGTTGGGGTCAAAGGTATTCATGTTTGAGGCCATTGATGCCACCAATCTTAGTGACCTGAAGGTTGTTCCAGTTTACATTCTCACAGCAGTGGTCAAAGGACTCACTTTTCATACCGTTGGCATTTTCTCTGAAAAACATATTTGCTAAATTATGCTAAAGGCAAAAATTTATACCTTGATTGTTTAAATGTGTATGTTTTTGATTACTAATAGGTTGACTATTTTCTTCTAGTATAATATTTGAGCCGTTTGCACATGTCTGTAATCCTTTACGGACAATTCTGAAATTTGAAAAACTCCGAAAACCAAAAGATTTTTGAGGCTTTTTGCATACTTCGTTGGTGGGTGAAACCTAATCTGAACCAGTGTGAATATTGCTAAGTTTTGGCTGCAGTAATATTAATGAGTTTGATTTCTGAGTGTTACATAATGTGTACTAAATGCCTTGTTACCTTTCTAGAATTACAAAGTCTGAATTTCGAGGCACATCTGACCTCCAGGTTTTCAGATAAGGGATTATGGTCCTGCATTTCCTCTTCCGTGACTCATCTGCTCTTGTTTATGGGCAGCCAAATGTAAAACTGCTCAAAATAGTAAAATACCCTATGGAGAGAAAGAACTCCTCAAATGAGTGGCACTTCGTGAAAAGAAGCACTGCTTTGGTATTTTAGTGGGGAATCTAATAAAGTGAAGATACTTTGGCAAAGCTGAGGTTTCCTCTGTTCTAGGTGGGTTTAGGGATGGATGCCCATTATAATGGAAACTCTGCTTTCCTCTGCCAGTTATTGACACAGCTTTCTTTGTAAGGGAGAAGAGAAACGGAATCCGCCCAAGGGACTTTTTGGGGAGGGAAGGTTGGTAGAGGGTGGTGGATACCCCAGGCAAACTGAGTTCCCATGCCCAGTCATCTCACCTTGAGGATCCTTGTGCCAAACTTGTTGAACTCAGGGTTCTTCTATCCCCCCTTTGCAGCGCCCCAAGTTTCCTGCCTTCTTGTCTTTGTTCATCTCAGGATCCCAAACACCTGCCAGCTCTTCCCGACTCTCCCCTCCCCCCATTTTGTTTGCACACCCCTGGGTATAACTGCATTCCAACCACTAAGAAAGTGCCTATTGTACAGAGGGCAAAGAAATCTTTGAACCACTTTCCTCATCTGTGTTGTGGAGAAAATATGGCAGAGTTGCCTCATTGGCGTCGTTGTGACAATTACATGAGATAAAAATATAAGGGTGCATGGCGCGGTGTTTGGCATGTAGTAAATGCTAAAAAAATATATTATTACTTTGTCCTTAACCAAATACTACCTGTCATAGCTCTCAGATGGGACAAAGTTGCTGGCTGCTCCAGAATTTTCCTCTCTGGTTCTCTGCCATTGCCTGAGGTGTCCCCTGACTCATCTTGCTCCTGAGCCCAGGCTGCTGAGGCTGCGGTGTCATGGGCACGAGGCTGAGGAGGCAAGTTGGGCAGCGCCAAGGTCCCAGGGGAGGAGTAGGGACCAGTGAGCCTGGCAGGGAGCTCTCTCGGGGTGCAGGGGATGTGTGGGGCTGAGCCATTAGCTACCAAAATTAGGCAAGGAAGGAGAAAAAGAAAGAAACCGTTAATCTTTATAAGGGTAGAATGTGGCAGTTTCTTTGGGAAGAATTTTGAAAAATTCACCAACTGGTTTTTCTTTAGCCGGTGGATCTGTAGCTACAGTCACAAAGTTTTGACAGTTTTCCCCTAGGATTAGTGTAATCATCCCATTGACATCCTGTTTGATTATCCAGGGTTGAACTTGTCCTTGTTCATCTTCTCATTGTTCACCGGTGAATGTTATGTTGAAGAAGAATATAATTAGAAATATATACAATATAAATAATAATATATAATATACGATATGTATAATATATGTATAATAAGAAATATATTTAGTCTCTGTCCTCAGTTCGTGACGCAAAGTTCCTCAAACCCTTGGGATTTCCTACGTGATAGGAGTGTCTTTTTTTTGTGAGGAGCCCCCTTTGAGCGTATGCTAATGAGGGGACTTAGGGTGGTGCCCTTGATACCCTCAGGATGGGGCTGGTCACCTGAAGGAGGGTGGGAGTAGAGGGTTGAAACTTTCAGCCTCACCCAGCCACCTCTTCCCAGAGGGAAGGGGAGGAGGCAGGAGGAGGGCCCAAGATTAAGCACTTTAAAAATTTGAATAACAAGACTTGATGAGCTTCTGGGTTGGCAACCTACCGTATGGAGATGTGTGGAGAGTAGCACACCCAGAGGGCACGGAAACCCCACCTCTTTCCCCATCCCTTGCCCTGCGCACCTCTCCCATCTGTCTGTTCCTGAATTGTGTCCTTTTATAATCAACTGGTGATCTAGTAAGCAGAATGTTTCCCCGAGTTCTGTGAGCCACTCTAGCAAATTAATTGAACTCAAGGAGGGGGTCATTGGAACCTTCAGTCTATAGCCAGTTGATCAGAAGTACAGGTGACAACCTGGACTGAGCATTGGCGTCTGACGGATGGGGGCCCGGGGAGTGCGGTGGGGAGTCTTTGGGTCTGAGCCCTTAACTTGTGGGATCGGATGCTCTCTCCAGGTAGTGTAGGAATTGAGTTAGTTGCTTGGTGGTGCGGGGGAAACACATGCTGGAATGAGGAGGTAGAACCCTGTAGCATTAAGGCTGACGATCTCCTCAAAGCTTATTTAACAGACGAGGATACTGAGTCGGCCTAGCCAGGTCTTAAGGGGGTTCTTTACTCAGTCTAGGACGCTTCCCACTGTGTGAAAGCTGTCTCTCCACTGCAGTGGACCCCGCTTTGCTGCTTCTGGCAAGGTCTACACTTGCACTTGGTCCTCACGCTCGGGGATCTGGTTTCTCAGCTCTCTGGATCTGGGGTGAGCGGGCCCTGAGAAGAATGACTTTGGCTAACTGACTCCTGAGAGTAATTGTGTTGTTCTTAGTCACGTAAAGTTAGCGTCAGAGGGGACTCAATGGTCCTCTTATAATTCAGCCCTCCCTTTGCAGATGGGGAAGCTTCAGGTTCAGGGGCCTGCGGGAATCAGGAAGGGCCGCAGCCCGTAGTCGAGGAGCAGAGCGTTAGGCTTGGTGACGGAGGGCCTGTGTGTGTGTCTTGGTCACTGTCCAAGGCTCAGATCCAAGCACAGGACCCGGAACAGAGCAGATGCTTAAAAACATTTGAATGAATGAATGAAGGAAAGAAGGAAGGAAAGAAGCCAGGGCTGGAATCCAGGTGTTCTGACTCAGCCCAAGGCATTTTCTTTATAATAAAGCGAAGACTTAACGACTTAACGCTTTCCAAAATCATCCCTAAGTCTTAGCTGTAAGTCTCCTCCCCCCTCTCCCCTCCCGAAATGGAAAGAGGCTGCTTTGTCTGTCAGCCTCTATGGGCTATATTGCTCTGAAAGCCTGAGGCAGAGACTCTGGTCATGGAGGAAAAAAAAGAATGACAAAAAAGTAAGCAAGTACTGCCTTATCAGGTGAATATGGTGGGACATCAACACATTTGAAAGTGTTAGTGAAAATTTTCAGTGCAAAGGTTTTCAAAACTCAAATCTGTTCGTTAAGTTCTTTTCAAAGACAAACTGAATTCAGTTGTGTTGCTACACCAGTACTTTAAATGCATCTATTAGTTTCATGTATATATATATCATACTTCCAATTTTATAATACTTTATACCTTTCCTTTATACCTCACAGGTTAATTCTTTAAATTATTTACTCATTCAGCAGATTTTAGCCAAGTGCCTTACTGGGGTGCAAGACACTAGGATGAAGTGATGCGAACAAAATAGACACAGTCTGTGCCTTTACGGAGCCAGTGCAGGTTATCAGGGAGGACGATTAAACAAGCAATAATGATAAAGTGTCATTACTACCTCAATAAGGAAAGTATGGCACAGGGCCAGAATACTGGGGCTGGGGGTGGGACAAGAGTTGAGTACAGGTTGAGCAAGACTTTCTAGAGGAAATGAAGTTTGAATTTATAGTTGTAAAAGTGTCGGCATTAGCCAGGTGAAGGGGACACGTGGTTGTGGAACAGAGGAGGTGAGAACGAGCAAAGCCATAGCATTGGTCCCTAAACTTGAGCATGCATCAGAATTAACTAGAATGCTGGTCACAACACAGATAGATCGCTCTCCCCCTCCTCCGGTGTCTGTAGCTCTGGGAAGGGACTGGAGAATTTGCATTTCTAACTGCTTCCCAAATGATGCTAAGTATCTTAACCTGGAAATCCATCCCCTCTTCATGGGCTAGTTGTCCTGTTTTCCTGCCCATCCTTGAAGCTGAGCTCTAGGATTAACACTTCCAGGAAACCTTCCTAGGCATTCTCAGTGATTTTATCTCCTGTGAATATACATCTCGAGTCCATGAATACATGTTGGATCTATAGTATGTTATTTAACACAGAATCATAGGCAGTTGTTTCCACTGTGTTTTGTGTTAACTAGACAGCAGAGCATATAAGACACACTCAAATATTTGATTACTTGATCAGGTTTATTTCTTGCAACCTCTAAGAGGAGCACTTTGCTGTATTCTGTTTTGTAGCGATGAGGAAACAGATGTACAGAGGGATAACCAAGACGAAGAGAAGTGAAATGTCTCATTCAAGTCCTAGATGAGGGGAAGCCAAAGCTATATATATGTTCATTGTTCTCAAATGTTCTTTGTTGTTATGTGAAATTGCATGTACTCCATGCTCAGCGCTACCGGTGGAAGGATGGTCTTATATTTATTTACTATTATTATTTTTTTACTTTTTCATTGTAGGGCCATCTACTGAAAGAGAAAAACTAAGGCAGTTTATTAATTGAATGTAGATTTTGTTCTTAGTGGAAAATGAGCGATTATCTAAGGAATTCTTCAGGAATTGTCTGTTTACTTTTAGAGTAAATATTTGAAGGGACTAATTCAATTTACATGTCATTAGATTTCGAAATGATTTTTATAAAGTTTTGGTGTGAGGGAGATATTTTTAAAAATCTATTTCAGTTTCCTGAAAAGACACAGATTAAACAATTATGCCATTACCCTTCTTAAGTGGCCAGCTAAGTTTAGCTGAGTAGTCGGAGATTTATAAAGAACCTGTACATAAAATGTCACGTGATAGGTAAGGGTCACAAAAAAACAACAAATTCTTTTCAATATCAGTAACATGCCAATCCTTCCTCCCCCATGCATATACGAACATAATGTGGTTCTCTGAGATTCCTGTAACGGGTAAAAGTTGGAAGAATTCACTGGGTTTTCTGTCTCACAATATAACTCGGGAACACTAATTTTCAAATATTCCAACGGCTCTCCATAGCTGGAAGTCTCCAACACAATCATGTGAATTATTCACATTATAAGAAACGGCAGCCCGGAATTTCCTGGCATTGGTGAAGTGGCAGATGGCTAATGGACAGGCATTCCTTCATCTTTCTTTGCATGTTTGTGCTATATAGTTGTATGGCCTGAATGCTTCGGAGGCTTCCTCAATTCTTTCCAACCTCCTCCTCCTCTATTAAAGCAAAACACAGAACAACCACCCATAGGAAGAAGAAAAGAGGCATGGGCTATCGCTTAAAGCCAGATGATAGGGCCAAGGAAGCTGGGTTTTGAAGGTAAAACTCATTTCCCATGCATGATTGCCAAGTCAGTGTCTTAATAGTCTTTGCAGGTAAAACATGTAGATATTCCATACAAACAGCATGCAATTCATTTAAAAATGAGGGCCTTCTTTGAGCTACTGTTAGGTGTTGTGTAGGTATATAAAATGAACAACAAACTTGGTTTCCGTTCTCTACTAACTTGTGATTGAGAAGGGGGAGGAGATAAGCTATGAATACAAATTGTTATAGAATAACAGGGAGGATGTATTTGGTATCATCAGAGACCTACAGACAAAGTGCCACGTGGGATCACAGAGGAGAGAGACTTTCCTTCTGATAGAAGGGATGGAAAAGCCTTGAGAGCCTAAAACTTGGCATTTTAAGCGGACCTTAAAGGGGAGTGTGGGGATGGCAGCCCAGCAAAAGGAACAGTTTGTGCAGAGGTGTGGAGATAGGTCAGGAGGGGTCAGTGCAGACCCGGTGAGACTGCAGAGGGCAGGTTGAGGCTAGGCTGTGGGGCTCCTGAAACTAGGTGCTTGATTGTGCAGGCACTTGGGGGCTAAGGATGGGGTGCAGTGGAGGATAGGGGACCAGAAGGGCCCTCAGGCATTGCAGTGTGATGGAAGAGCTCCAGATGCTGAGCTGAGTAAGACCTGAGTACCAGACATGGCCCCAGTACTTTCAACAAGGCCGTTGAGATTGCTGTGCTGTTTCCTCATCTGGAGAAAAGGTGGGGAGGGTTGGGGGTGGGCAAGGAGAGGGGGAGGGAAGGAGAGGGAGAGAGAATGAATATACCTGTTCTTTATACATCTCAAAGTTGTTTGGAGGATCAAACGGATAATGTAGTCCTTTGTAAGTAATACAAATATGACCCATATAGTGTATAGGTTTAATATAATGCATATGATATATAGATAGAAACAAGTTTTCAAAGTTTGCTGGGAAATTAGACTCATGAAGTAAGTGCAGTGTATCGTCTTGGTGGTGTGAAGGCCAGAAAGTGCTCATGAATGGTAAAGGAAATTGTACAAATCATCTTGCCTCCTGAATTCTTCATTGCTTAACATTTATTTTTAGAGGACTGTTGTGCATGTCCAGCTTTTGTGCTAGCTATTGTTGGTCAAGTTCTCATTGTTTTCTTCTCTCTCCGGGCGAGCCCAGGTCAGGAGGGCAGTGCTGGCCATCAGTGTTTAGGGTCGTGTCTTTAAATAAAACATGCAGATCAACACTGCGTTGATTAATAAAACCCTGCTTGGCTAAGGGCTCTATCTCTCCGTCACTTCTGGCAAGTCCGTTTCCTTAGTCCCTTGATTTCTTATAACGTGACCGAATAGATTTGGGGGAGGAAAAATAACGCACTTGAAAGTAATTTAGTGTACATTAGGTACCTTCATATTATGGACATAGTGCTTACAGAGACAGAGGACTTGGTGTGTCTTAGTGCCTGGGAGCCGGTGGGATAGGAAGCGCGGAGTCTTCAAGGAAGGAAGGAGAATTCTTTTGCTTGAACCATATGATAAAGTAGTTGATCCTTTCCATGTCTTTCAGTGATGCACCTTGATATATAAATAAGACTCTTGACTTTGAGTCAATGTGGTATAATAAAGGCTATATATATATGTGTGTGTGTATATATATGTATGTATGTATGTATGTATATATATATTTGAGTTTTGTCCCATGTTCCTAGCACAAAACTCATAAACCCTTGGAATTTTCTGAGTGATAGGAGTGTCTTTTGTTATTCTTAATGAGCCCTTTAGACTATACCTGAGTTCACCCTAATGAATGACTCTTGGTGGGCCCTTAGATAGCTTCAGGATGAGGGCAGGTTGTCAGAGGAACCAACTTCATGATTATAGTGGTTTGGAACTTTTAGCTGCATCCCCTGAACTCAGGGAGGGGTGAGGTTTTGACGATTGAGTTAATCACCAATGGCCAGT
This sequence comes from Balaenoptera ricei, assembly GCF_028023285.1. Classification (NCBI taxonomy): domain Eukaryota; kingdom Metazoa; phylum Chordata; class Mammalia; order Artiodactyla; family Balaenopteridae; genus Balaenoptera; species Balaenoptera ricei. The sequence continues at coordinate 79,946,860 of NC_082643.1, forward strand.
GACTTAATTATCATGCCTATGTAGTGAAATTTCTTAAAACTTCAATAAAAACTCTGAAACAAGGAGGCTAAAGGAGCTGCTGGGTTGGTGAACCCATGGATGTGCTGGGAGGGTGGTGGGTCTGGAGAGAGCATGGAAGCTCTGCACCACTTCCCCTCCCCACCCCCAATTCTTTGCCCTACGCATCTCTTCCATTTGGCTGTTCCTGAGTTGTATTCTTTATAATAAAATTATAACAATAAATATAGCACTTTCCTGAGTTCTCTGAGCCATCATAGCAAATTGTCGAACCTGAGGGAGATGATGGAAGCCCTGACTTTGTAGTGGGTTAGCCTGGTTAAGTGGTTAGATGCCATTTGCAGCCGGTGTCTAACGTGGGGTTTGCACTAACTCCAGGCAATTGGTGTCAGAAATGAATTGCATTGCAGGACGCCCAGTTGGTGATGGAGAATTAGTTGTTGGAAAATGAAGCAGTCAAGTCTTTCTTATTGTGAAATACCAATGCATAATATTAAAACATTGTGGCTGTAATAATCTCTGAAATTACGGTGGTTTACTACTTAAAGACTGAAAAGTCCTTTAAAAAAAAAGTATAGTGGGAAAGAAAAAAAGTTATCAGGCCAATGCCTTATTATTTATGTATTTACATTGTGTTTTATAGTGTAATAAAGTAGAAGTTACACCACTCTGTGGTTTCCATTGACCCGTCTCTCCTAAGGTGTAGACCAAAGATTTCATAGCCTTTTCTCTGCCTTCAGTCAGTGGAAATATCTAGCATGTAAGTATTATGGATTGCAGTTATAGGTAGTCTCCTCACTAAGGGATTTTCAGTGCTTTGGTTTACCTCCACAGCATTAATATTACTATTAGGATAAACCACAGGAAATTACCAATATTCTACTGTTATTGACCTACAGTGACAACAGTTTCATATGGTTCAAACTTAATAGGAATTAAGTTCTTATTGACTTTCTATCTGCAGTTTAAAAAAAAAAAACAACTGTCGTGACTGCCATCAAGACATTTAAGGGACTTCCCTGGTGGTCCAGTGGCTAAGACTCCGCGTTCCCAACGCAGGTGGCCCGAGGTTTGATCCCTGGTCAGGGAACTAGATCCCCACATGCCGCAACTAAGAGTTAGCATGCCAGCAACTAAGATGTCCTGCATTCCGTAAGGAAGATCCTGCACACGGCAACGAAGATCCCGCGTGCCGCAACTAGGACCCGGCGCAGCCAAATAAATAAATATTAAAAAAAAAAAAAAAGGCATTTGAGAAAATACTAAAAGGGAAAAAAGAAAAAAATATATACTCCCAAGTTCCACCAACAAAAGATACAAAATACTAAAAAGAAAATAAAAATAACTTGTAATCTCACTACTCAGAGATAACAGGCAATAGAGCACAGGGTATGGGACTCCGGAGCCAGGCTGCCTGGATTAAAATCTCACCTCTGCTATTTGCTAGCTGTGTGACCTGGTATAAGTTACTTGACCTCTCTGTGCCGTAGTTTTGTGTAAACATTTTGGTACTTTTTCTTTCAAAAAACTGAGATGGGACTTCCCTGGTGGCACAGTGGTTAAGAATCTGCCTGCCAATGCAGGGGACATGGGTTTGAGCCCTGGTCTGGGAAGATCCCACATGCTGCAGAGCAACTAAGCCCATGCGCCACAACTTCTGAGCCTGCACTCTAGAGCCCGCGAGCCACAACTACTGAGCCCGCGAGCCACAACTACTGAAGCCCTCGCGCCTAGAGCCCGTGCTCCGCAGCAAGAGAAGCCACTGCAATGAGAAGCCCGTGCACTGCGACGAAGAGTAGCCCCCGCTTGCCGCAACTAGAGAAAGCCCATGCACAGCAACGAAGACCCAACGCAGCCAAATAAATAAATTAAAAAAAAAAATTTGTCTCAATAAAACTGAGATCATGTTAGCTCAAAATACTGCTTTGTGTTTATCTCTTCACTTAACATTTTTTATTAACAATTTCGATCATTTTGGCAAAGGGATATGGCAAATCCGATCCCTTCATACAAATAGTTTCTATTGTTTTAAAACAAAAGGAAGTTTAGGATTTTCAATAAGTAATCAGCAATTTCAACAGTGTGGAGTGTAGATCAGATGGCTTTTTGATTTTGTTTCTTATAATGGTAGCAGGATTTTTTTTTTTTTGAAATAGGTATTTAATGCCAAAAAAATAGATAAATTGACCTGGAGAGACTATAACTTAAATGCACCTTCTCTTCCCAATACTTGACTCACTAGGGAAAACCATTCTCTCATTCTAGGTTTCTTATTGAAATAGATGAGTAATGATTACTCATGGATTAGTCTACTCAAGACACTAACTCAACATAGAGATGAGCTATGGATAATCCCATTTTGTGGAACTTTACTGAATATCAAAACTGGTAACTCGCACAGGCAATTGAGCACAGAGTATGGGGCTCTGGAGCCAGACTGCCTGGATTAAAATCTCACCTCTGCTACTTGGCTAGCTGTGTGACCTGCTATAAGTTACTTGACCTCTCTGTGCTGTAGTTTTCCTATCTGTAAGATGGGGTTGAAAACAATAGCGCCTACCTCATAGGGTTATTGTAAAGGTTGAACAAGTTCATACCTGTAAAGTGCTTGGAATAGTAATTATACAAAGTATGCATCAGTACGTGACTAATATTAATAGTATTTTTCTATGTGTCTTACCCTTGCTACTGGTTTTCAGAGTTCTTATTTGAGTTTCAGGCTACTGACGTTCATTTATTCCCCTTAAATCAGGTTCTCTATATCTAGGGTTTTCCTAATTACTTCTGTTTAATCTTGCCTTTGTTTGCCTTTTCCGAAATGGTCTTTATTTTCTATCTTAGTTCCTGTTCCTTTGCTCTCTCTAACAGCCCCAGGGGAGAATTCCCGGCAGAGGACTTCATGACTTCCCCAGGACAGGACCGTGGCCCCCCACCTATACCATCTCTGCTCGCCAGTTCCCATATTCACAGAAGGCTGGCCACGTGCCTGTCTAGCAGGAACACTGCCTGACTTAACCTGTGACTAATTGGAAAACCCTGCATTTAGGACTTTTGTAGTTTTCTGTTTAATTGTTACCCCTTCCTGTTCCTGGAAGGAAGAGAAACTGGACTGATGTCAGCGTTATGGGAGTTGCAGACTGGCCCCCGCGGTGCCGCCTTGGGCAGCTGCTCCCTCACCTCCAGGGTTTAAGGTATTTCTCTGCCCCCCACATTTAACTCTGCCCCTCCAGTTGGGCTCACGTGCTTCAGTGTCTTTTCCTGTCTGTTGGCTTTGTATTCCCAGCTGAGCTGGAAGCTTTGTGAGGATAGCAATGTTTACACTTATTACCTCTAATAATGAGCATCACAGCAATGCTAGCTAATGTTTATTGAGCACTTACTCTGTGCTAGGACCTCGCCTAAACCCGAGTTCATGTCATTACTGCTCAGAATCCATTCTATTATTATCTGTATTTTAGAGATGAGGAAACTGAGGCACTGAGAAGTTAATGGACTTGCCTGGCGTCTCACAGGCAGGAAGCAAGAAAAAGCTAGCTTCTGCTTTTTGCCTTCTTTCTTTCTAGGGAGCAGCTTTGGTTGAGAGCTTGGGCCCTGCTTGCAACAGACCTTGGTTCAAATCCTGGCCATTCCCCAGATGAGTGACCTTGACCTCAGTACTTTCTTCTTTAATGTCTCCATTTCTAAGATGGGTTTCATTGCAACACCTATCTAAGAGTTCTGAAGATTAAAAAAAAAAAAAAAGATAACGCGAGTAAAGACACCCGGCTCAGAAATAAGCACTCGGTAGAGGTTTGCTGCTCTTAGTGACTGGTGGTAGAGTGGTTGAACTCCCAGAGGCCCTGGATGTGGGATGGTGAACCCCCAACACACCCCCGGAGAATCAGTCACTAAATCCCTCTCTCCCTCTGTAGGGCCTGTCACCCGGCAGTTTTCCCTTTTGAAGCCCACCCGGCTCCACAACACCCCCAGTTTTCCCACGTGGGTAGTTCGTGTTGTCTTCTGCACGGTAGAAATTACTTGGCTGTACTCCCACTCTGGCAGGGGCGGGTTGTAGCCAGAAACCGGGGACCTAGCTCCTGGTGGCCTGGTCCTCTGAGTCAGCGCCCTCTCTGCGGAGCTCCAGGGCAGTCACTGGTTCCTAAGGGAACCCCCTCCTCCCTGGGCCCCCCTCTTGCAGTTTCTGCCAGAAATAGACTATCTGGGCCTGTCTTCTCCCCATTTGGTGGTTTTGTCCTGGCACTTGCTGGTTAGTTTCCTCCCGTAGTTTAAATAATTCCTAACCTAGTCCCTGCTTGACCTCTTGTGAGGAATGTTCAGGAACAGATCGGTTAGGGGATTGCATCCCTGTGGAAAGAGGGCAGCGCCTTTGGTGAGGGTATGTCAGCTCCACTCCTTGATGGACGCGGCAGTGTGGAAAATGATGGAGTCCAGTGAAAATCCAGTGGAGGGCCAGTTCCTAAAGCTGGGCTTGGGAGTGTGCTGCCATTCGTGGCCTTCCTTTGAATCTTTGCTATCTGGAATCTTCCGTTGATTTTGATGAGTACAGACAGGGGTTTGCTGGTATATTTACATCTTTTGGAAAGGGCTTACCCAAAAAGTGGGTAAAGCTATGGGGTGGATCAGTCGTCCAGCTCTGAAAAGAACTTATTTATATAAGTTTTTAAAAACTGTCAGCATTTGGCAAATGAAGGTACAAGTGCATTGGACATTCTGTCCCACCAAATAGCATCTTAACAAAACTGCTGATCCAGTTGCAGTGAAAGTGGACACTTGATCAGTAATCGAGGAATCCTTCTGGAAGGATGGAATCTGCTTTCACAATTCACAGGTTGCATGCGGCAAAAGTTCAAGGTGCTCCTACCGTGTTCCAGGAGCTGTGATTGATAGGGGTTCAGGGTACAAGGATAGGACATTCTCCTCGCTACCTGGGGAAACAGGAGTGTTTGGTTTAAATCAGGCTTTTCCTGCAAGTTCTGTCACCCACGTTGGGTTTCCTAACGTTGACCACAGTATGCCCGAGAGATGTGCTTGTCGTGAAGTGGGTGGGGGGGCTCTCAGTGGCCCTTGAGTGTTGGTTCTTCTGCCTGGCTCATTTCTGTATCTCCCCAGTGATGTCATGTTAGACCACTGATTTATTTGCAAAATGAGGGTCTCATCCACCCTCTTGGCTACTTCCTTGGGATTAGACGTTTCAGATAAGACAATGACAGCGTCAAGTGTCATGTGAGTGGAAATTTTTATATCTTATATGATGTCTCTAGCTAATAATGTATGTGATTGAAGATTTTCTTTTTCCTTTTCCATTCTTTCTTTCCCTCCCTTCCTTCCTTCCTTCTTTCTTTCTGAAAGATTTTTAGATGACATGCAACTAACATTGTTAGCACAAATAATGTTTGTGACAACTATTGATTTGCTTCGAAGTATAATAGTTTGTGAGTAATAATGTGAAAACATACCTGTGAACAAGATGCTTTTCAGTAGATAGAAAAAAGTCTTCCTTTTACTTTCATAATAGTTATGGAGCAGTAAAATAGCATTCTACTTTAGAGTGATCTTTTGCTTTTTGTAGTAGAAATTAATATGGGGAAATTTTATGCTGCTGAGAATATTTTTAAAGTCAATACAAATTTATCTTGCTGTAGCTGACTTTAATACTTTTTCATGAAGATGATTCTTACATTTAACAAGATGCATGCAGATTCCAATGTTTATCACACATGATAGGGTCATTTGGCAAGAGGCACCTTTTTAGTGTTTAAGGACATTCGGGTGGGTGGATGCAGACCTGGGCTCCAGCCCAACTCTGTGCTGAACTGGTGATGGTTTAACCCACCTGTTTACTGTGAGGCATGTGTCACTTACTAGGTAAAACTGAAAACCAATCTCCACTCTTACAGACGCTGCTAAACAATGTGGATAAGAGTGCAGGGCCCTGGGGTCTCGAGGCTTGGCTTGAATCCTGTCCCACTATATGTTAGGACTTGTTATTGAACCCCCATGGGCCTTATTTTCCTCATCTGCGCATGGGGATAATGAGACAACCTACCTTAAGATGTGGAAATGAAATGGAATTGTGCATGAAACACCGCAAACACTCGGTAAATGCTGCCCTACAGTTACCTTAACGTAGCAACTCATTCTTTATAACACACCACCTTTAGAAAAGAATCTGAAGTGATTATTAAATTTCTGAAGTCCATTGCTTTGCAGTCATATCAAGCAAATGTCTTTTGAAAAATTCTACTTTTTCTTGAGTTGATGTAATTTACAATTTGAAAGGTGAGGAAGGGTCTACAGTCAAAGTCTCACTCCACTCCTGTCCTCCAGCCACCCACCCACCCCATCTCCAGGAGACTGACAGTGCTACAGTAACTAAAGATTTTAAAAATCCCCAAATGGACAACACTGAAAATAGCAAGAGAAAGAGAAGAGGCAGAGGAAGGGGTAGGAGAATAGGAAAAGAGGAGGGGGGAGATTCAGCTGGGGTCCAAACTGCTGAGCTCTCCCGGTCCCTGCAGCCCCTTGGGCATCACCCTCACTTATACCCCTCTCTGAGGACCCCATGATGTGCCCCACCCCTTGGAGTCCCCTTGGGACTCCTCAGCCTTTTCTGTCTTAGAGGCATGGTGGGTGGCTTCCTGGCCTGTGTCCCAGTGCAGACACTGGCAAGCTGACCTCGCCCCATGTGGGGTGAGCTCAGGTCAGATGAGCCTTCTGTGTCATCTGAATGTAAACCACTGTTTGAGGTATTCTGGAAGATTCAGGAAGAGTCCAGAAGTTGAGATCCTTGACTTCTCAAAACACTGGTGTCCTAAACTGAATTCCTTCCCAAGGAGTAGCTGTGGGGCTGTAGCTCTTTTCTGTTTTTTTCAATCTTTTGGTGCTCTTGAAGAATTGGTAAATCCAAGACAGTTGTGGAGAATGCTAGGGACTTTCTCTTACTTTGCAAAGTTAGTTTTCCCCTTCTAATCTAAATGGAAACCTGAGATGGTAAATATTTATAGTTTCCATCATAGTTTTTGTGTCTTTGTTTCTTTATATTGACATCACCCCAGTTTCAGTTCTTTGTTCTGGTAGCTACTTGGGGTTCAGGAGTAATTCAGTTTTGTCCCCCAACCTCCTGCCTGTCAAGAATGTTTGTTCCCTTTTTTGTCCAGCCAAATTAAGTTTTTCTTTTGAAACCTAATATAAAGTCCTTTTTCTTCCTGGATCCACACTAATTACTTCCCTTCTCAACTCCTATGGTACTTATACAAAGGAACTGCAGCTTAGGGAAGGGTTGTGCTCCAGACGTTCCTTTTTGAGCAATTGGGCTGGAAATTGAAATGCATTTTCCCATTAAAAATAATAATTAGGCTCCCATAAAGGGTATTTAAAAAATGATAAAATGGGACGTAGTGAACTTTTATTATAGAAAAGTTGAAAGAATAGTAAAGTGGACTGCTGTACACTAACCACTTGGTTTCAGTAATTTGCCATATTCACTTGCTCACCCTGTCTATCTATCTGCCCATCCACCCATCCACATACCTCTATCTACCTACTTCTTTTGCTGAACTATTTGAAATCAAGTTGCAGACAGTGTTACATTTCACCCTAAATCCCTCTGCCATCATCTTATAGGATTAAGGACTTCCTTCAACATAACTGCAATACCATGATCATAGCTAAAAAAATAAACAATAAATTTGTACTACTGTCTATGCCATTTTCCTGTTGACCTCAAAATATCCTTTATTGCTGTTTTAAAATTTTTATTATTGTTTAGAATTTGGAATCAGGCTCCAGTCAAGGTTTACTAACCGCATTTTGTCCTATTAGTTTCTAACAAAATCTATTTGAAGCCACATTTAGCCAAGTACTGGGGGAGGGAAGGAACTTTGAAATCTTTGTGTACTCGCCCCTCCCTGTTTTCCTCTCCCACGCTTAATGCCTGTCTCTGGATCCTGGGGGGCTCCTGCTGCCCTGAGCTCTCCATTTTGGCCAGACCCCCAGCCCCAGGGTACAGGGACCTCTTAGCCAAATGCATCTGTAAATCAGGGGTTCATAGCCGGACATTGCTGATTTATGCATGTTTTGCTGGGGAAGCTTTCTGGGCCTCCATCTGTTCCCCTAGTGGGTTTTGCTGTCCAGTATCAAGAGTTTTCCAGCATCAGCAGAGCATTTCAAGGAATTTGACAAGATAGAGGTAACTGAGTAGCTGTATGCTTTGGGAGGGACTTTGTATCGTGGGTGAGTAGACTCTGGGCAGGTGGGTCCTGTCTGGATGTCCCGCCCTGCCTAGTCACAGCTGCGGAGTTGGGGAGGGTGGGACCGTTGCAGCTGCTTATCTGGGAGTCATTTGGAAGTTGGCAGCTGCCTGAAGTTCCACTACAAAGTTTAGCACTTATTTATATACTGACTTCCATTGTTTTCCAGTTTCCATATATGCTCGTTTGTTCTCTTCATACATTTTAAGTTTTTAAAATTTGGGCAAATGCTGTGTCTCAATCACTGGCGCTGGGGGAATATCTTAAAAGCTCTATGGTTTCGGTTATCCCCACAGCTAAAACCAGAAACAGTTTGGGGATGATTTTGTTTTGTGGAGTTTGCTTTGCATTCTCCCCTTTCATTAGTGTACATAACTGATTTAAACCGTGTTTAAACAGTTAGCTTAATAAAGGGGGTTGTTTTTCAGGAGCTAGTAGATCTTAGCTCTGCCAGAGTAGGATTGAGAGGCTCTATCCTGAAACAGGATCTGCCTGGGTTTTCCTGCGGGCTCTTACCAGTTTTCAACCATGTGACCCTGGGCAAGTGACATACCCTCCCTAACCTCCAGCTTCTCTCTCTAAAATAAAAGTACCCACTTCATAGGGTTGTGACCGTCAGAAACCCTTGGGGCCCATGGCCTAAACTCTAAATATGCAAGTCCCCCTCGAGAGGTCTAATCAAATATATTAATGATTATGCAGCAGACTCAGTGGAATAGAGCCTCATATCAGATCAGAACAGGTTTTGCTACCAATGAATTTGTCAGATTTGGTTTTGCTATGAAATGAGGTATAAAACTTTTTGTTTCAGAGGTTTTTGGGTTTTGCCTTGTGGACACGGGAGGGTGGGCTTGTGTTTTCCTCTCCAGTAGCATCAACCCAGAGTGAATGTGGATGGGGTTGGAAAAGGTTGCGGAGTATGGAACTTTGAGAACCAGGAAAGACGTTGGTTCTAGCACATAATTTTTTTTTAAATGGTTAATAATTTTCTTTTTTTTTAAAAATATTTATTTATTTATTTGGTTGCGCTGGGTGTTAGTTGTGGCTCGAGGGCTCTGTAGTTGTGGCATGCAAACTCTTAGTTGCAGCATAAATGAGGGATCTAGTTTCCTGACCAGGGATCAAACCCAGGCCCCCTGCATTGGGAGCACAGAATCTTTTCCACTGCGCCACCAGGGAAGTCCAGCACATAATGTTTCAGCTGAGCAAACCAAGGTGCAGAGGGGTGAAGGAACTTGTTCAGTATCACAGAGGTAGCTGGGGACAAAGCAGGAGGAAGAATAACCCCTTTAGAAAAATGCATATCTAGCCATCTTAGTCAGTAACCTAAATCAAAAATAGACTACTTTTGGGTACCGTGATTTGAATGTTTGCTGAAAAAATATAGGATGTGTATCTGTGTGTTTAAATGCAAGGTTCCAGCCAAGTTTAGTGGGTTATCTACTTACCAGCCAAGTCCTTTTCCCATCACAGAGTTGTTGGGTCACTGCTGGGAAACCCTAGCTTCTGAGAATGTACACCCTTTCCTGATAGGAGAGGAAGAATTGCTATCAGAACCATCAAAATGCTCTTGGCCCTGGTTGGAACAAAGCTGCTTGGGAGAAGTCACAAGGGCCTCCTTATCTGGAGTCTCAGGTTATTACCGTCATCCCCATTATGTGTATTTTAGCAACCCTCGAGCTATGCCCACTGGGTTTGAGGAATGCCATTTCTGTGCCATTTCTTCTCAGCTCCTCTGACCATTGGGGTCAGTTAGAAATATAAGTATTACTTGGAAACCAAGCTAGAAAACTGCTTTTGATTTTTTGAGTTGACTTCGAGCCATTCCTCATAACTCTTCGTCAGTTTCTTGCTGTCTTAATGTTTTTTATATAACATCTTCTTTTGTGACTTTGTCAATAGGATCTTGGCAAAGCACAGTACATAGTGGGTCTTCAAAATACGGTGAATTAACCAAACCTGGCTGGGTCTAAGAAAAACGCTAAGGATTTTGATAACCGCTGGCTTTTGCTGGACCTGTTTTACTTGTAATGTGGAGGGGAATCACTTTTATCAGTAAGAGCTGAGAACTCTCTGTTTCTATGGCTCTTGCTGTGTGTGGAGGATACTGGAGATGGGGTGATGGGCTTGTTTTGAAGAGGCTGAGGGACCCGAGGTTGTGGTCTGCATAAGGTGGGCTGTGATTTGGGAGTTGGAAGGGAGGTCAGAGACGGGGGACAAATAGAGTTTTGCAGTTGTTCATCGGGTAAGCTGCTCTGAGGTCTGGTGGTGGGCATTTTCAAAACATCCTACTTCCAGCTGTGCTAATTGGAATCTATAGTTTTGCGATGTGGGGAGCCTTTAATCTAAGTTGTGAAATATGAGAGCAAACCAGCATTTAGCATTTTAACAGAAGAGTCGGTAAATGATGACCTCAGGTCAGGTAAGAGGAAGCAGCGTCCAAGCAGGCAGGATCCAGACTGCCTGGTTTGAATCCAGCCACTGACGCGTAGCAGCTCTGTGACCTTGGGAAGGCTGCTTGACCTTTCTGTGCTTCCTTTCCACATCTGTGACGTGGGGAGAATACCAGTAACTATGTCATAAGTTTATTGCGAAGATTCAGTGCTTGGCTTAGTGCTGGATTGCAAATGCTCCATAAATGGGGTGGTGCTTATTGTTAGTAGTTACTGAGGAATAACAAATTAGTCTGAGCCAGACTTCCATCACTTCTGGAACCCTCCCACCTGAAACCATCCCCTTCCTGCCTCTGGTTCAGCCTACTTTCCATTCTGACCATGATCCCTGGTGTCTGATTCCCTTGGGTCTCTTATTCTCTTTCCTGCTCGGGTGGCCCACCCTGCATGAGTTAGCCCAGTTACAGGTTTGGGGTGCACATCTCAGCTGTGCCCCGAATGGCTTTGCAGTCCTTTCACTGGCCTCTCACATTCCTTCTGTCTCTCCACTAAGCCTCGCTGTCTCCGTAAGCCCCTCTTCTGCCCTGGTCCCTCTAGTTCTCAAGAGATGTCATCTCTCATATTCAGGCATCTGTTCGCTCACCTCCCCTCCATCCACCATAAAGAACTAACTCATGGACACCCTGCCTCAGGACGAAGTATCTTTTTTCCTATTCAAGTTTTTAATCCGTCTCCTTTTTGCTCCTTGTCTTCTGCATGTAAATAAACACTTTGGTTTCAGCCACTTTAAAAAAATTCAAAACTCCAAATAAAAATTTCTTCCCTTCATGCTGAAAGTGAACTCCCTTACCCTTAATGCCCATAGTGGGCTTCTAGAAAGAGCAAACTGACCTGTTTCTGCTCCTCAACCCAGGGAATCTAGCCTCACCTTCTGGTCTATGAAAAACTGGTCCCTCCAAGGCCACAAAGATCTCCTGCCAACCGTTTTTTCCTTCCTATTTTATTTTATTTATTATTTCATTTTATGTATGATGTATGTATGTATTTTAGGATTTTAAAGATTATTTTAGGATTTTAAGTTACTGCAAGAAACTATGGGGAAACAGAAAGGGAGCAAAGTACAACAAGGCAAAAGTTAAAAAAATTCCAAGTTACTTCCTGATTCAGCAACTAAAGGCTTTCCGTGTGTTCTTTGGAACTTCTGTGTGGCCCAATTTGTCTGAGTTTTTCTGAATTCTCTTTCTAAAGATTCTTCTTAGGGTGTTTCTCTCTTTTCTTTATTTTTTTTTAAATTGTGATAAGAACACTTAACATGAGAATTACCCTCTTAACAAATTTTTAAGTGCACAATACGGTATTGTTAACCGAGGGCACAATGCTGTACAGCAAATATCTGGAACTTATTCATCTTGCATAACTGAAACTTTATCTCTGTTGAATAGCAACTACCCCTCCCCCCCCCCCCCCCCCCCCCCCCCGCCACCAAAGCTGGCTCCTGGCAACCACCATTCTACTCTCTTTCTACGAATTTGACTATTTTAGATGCCTCATGTAAGTGGAATCATGTAGTATTTGTCTTTCTGTGACTGGCTTATTTCACCTGGCATAATGTCTTCCAGGTCCATCTTGGTTGTCCTTTATGGCAGGATTTCCTCCTTTTTTAAAGCTGAATGGGATTTGATTATATGTATATGTCACATTTCTTTATCCGCTCAACCATCAGCGAACATTTAGGTTGTTCCCATGTCTTGGCTATCGTAAATAATGCTGCGGAGAACATGGGAGTGCAGCTATCTCTTCAAGATCGTGATTTCAATCCTTTGGATAGATACCCAGAAATGGAATTGCTGCATCATTTGGTAGTTCTATTTTTAGTTTTTTGAGGAAGCTCTATACTGTTTTCCATAGTGGATGTACCATTTTATGTTTCCATCCTATTTTAGCTCCTCTCTCTTGAAGCATCTGACCTAGCTGACTGCTGATTCCTTCTGGAAACTTCTTCTCTGTTCTAAGGTAGAACCCTGGCTTCTCTTCCTCAGGTCCTCAATGGATATATTTCCATCTGGATGTCTCCGTGCTTACCTTTATCACTACATGTTCAAAACTGAACATGTGCTATTGTCTTCTCCATGCAAGTATATTAGCTAGGGCCCTTGAAACAAAGTACCACAAACTGAGTGACTTAAAAAGGAGAAATTTATTGTCTCACTGTTCTGTAAGCTAGAAGTCCAAGATCAGGGTCAGCAGGGTTTCTTCTCCTGAGGGCTGTGAGAAAGAATCTGTTCAGTGCTTCTCTTCTAGATTCTGATGGTTCGCTGGCAATCTTTGATGTTCCTTGGCTTCTATAAAGCATCATCCTGATCTCTGCCTTTATCTTCACATGGTGCTTTTACTTTGTGCTTGTCTGCCTCCAAATTTCCCTTTTTTTAAAGGACAGCAGCCATATGGGATTAGGGCCCACCCTAATGACTTCATTTTAACTTGATTACCTTTGTAAAGACCCTATGTCCTAATATAGTCACATTCTGAGGTACTTAGGGTTAGGACTTCAACATATGAATTGGGGGTGAGGCAAAATTCAACCCATAGCACCATGCAGACTTGATTTTTTTTCAGGTATTTCTCATCTCAATGAATGGCACCAATGTCCACCATGTTACTCAAGCAGAAACTTGGGAATCATCCTTATCAAATCACGTGCCTTTATATTAACCTAGCATCTAGAGCTTGTAGAACTTGGAGGCACAATTTTGGAATAGGAACCATAGCATCCAACAGGTTTACAAAGGGATCTGTGACTCCCAAATGGCTGACAACCTCTGCTCTGTATCTTTTTTTTTTTTTTTAAGTGTCTACCGCCTTGGTACAAAAGTAATAACATACATAAGAATTTTAGAAAACTACAGAAAAGCATAAAAATAAAATTAATAATTATCCTATTATTCAGTTACCCAGAATCACTTATTATTTTGGTCATTTCTCGTACATTTTATGCCTTCATGCATTTTTTTTTTTTTTTTTTTTTACTAGTTGGAGCATACTGTGTGTAAGATTTTGAATCCAACTTTTTAAAATTCAACACTAAATCACGTGTGTTCCCATATCTTCACAAAATCTTTATAAATAGTTTTAAATGGTGTGTTATTTCATCAAATGGATAGATAATGATTGACTTAGATATTTTATTATTATCCCATTGTCAAATATGCAGGTCGTTGCTGTTTTTTGACTTTTATAAATGATGCTATGACAACCTTTACTATTAATTTGGACTCAAATAAATATTTTTTTCAGAATTCAGGTATGAGTCAGCAGGGGATAAAGAAAAAAGGTGGACACAGTATCTCTAAGCAAATTATTAGTGTAAATTGAAGGAAAGCTAAGCCTACCTAAGTTAACAAATATCTTAGGCGTTAATTGTGAGTAGTTACTTTGTGATTTAAAAGTTATTCTTAATTAAATTGTTAAGGTAGATCACAGTAGAGTCTCCGGTCAACATTTTGCTCTTCAGTGATTCTTTACAGTCTATAACAGGGTTGTACAATATAAATTTTGGCGATGATGGAAATGTTCTTCATCTGACCTGTCCAATATGGAAGCAATTTGCCACATGTGACTATTGAGCGCTTGAAAAGCGGTTAGTCCAACTGAGGAACTGAATTTTAAATTTTATTTATTTTTAATTGATTTAAATTTAAATAGCTATTTGTGGTTAGTGGTTACCATATTGAATAGTGCAGTTCTATCAAGGTGATGACTAAACACTTTTATAGTGCTTATCTTTTCCTACATACCCTTTTAAGTGTTTTACATATTAATGTATTTAATCCTCACAATGACTTTAGGAAGTAGTCTTCCAGTTACTATTGCTATATAAAAAATTACCACAAAACTTAGTGGCTTAAAACAATAACAATCATTTATTTTGCCTGTGAATCTACAATGTGGGCAGGGTTCATCAGAAATGGCTCATCTTTGCTCCATGCAGGATCAACTGAGGTTAGAGAGTCTACTTCTAAGGTATCTCAATTACACAGTTGTCGTGTTGATGACTATTAGTGGTTTTTCTTCTTGGGGCAGCTTGGGTTTCCTCACAGCATGGTGGCTGGCTTCCAAAAGCAAGTGTCCCAAGAGACAGGAAGTGGAAGCTGTCAGTTTCTTAAGGCCTGGGACTTAGAAACTGACAAAATATCACTTCCAACATATTCTATTGGTCAGGCAAAGCACAGAATATATCTTCAAGGGGAGGAGATACAGACCTCACCTCTCCATGGGAGCAGTGCCAAAGAATTTGGGGACGTGTTTTAAAGTCATCATAGAAAGGTACAATCATTTTGATTCTGTTTTACGGATGAGGAAACTGAGCACCTAGCAGTTAAAAAACTTGCCCAAGGTGACATGCCTAGTAAGTGGCCAAGCTGTTATTTATGCCAGGCAGTCTGACCTTTTTTTAACTACAGTGCATCTCTGTAATTCATGTTTCACTAATTTAGATTCATATCTTCTTCAGTTTTGTCCATGGTGCAATAATTATGAGATTAAACGACTGCTATATGTTTGTAAATCACAAACTGTAAATACATAGTATTTGCAAGGGTTTGCTAGATGTCAAATTAATGATGAACACACATTCTCAACCATCTGATTCAGGAGGAGTTGTTTGGCTCCAATTCGGAGCCTCTCTGCTTTCATCTCTGTTTCTACTGCTTCCCAAAGAGAATTTATTATCACCTCCAGATTGAAACAGACCACGATTCTGAGTAAAACTCTTTCAGTCTTAGCATGTTGCCTGCTTTACCTATTCCTGTTGCATGGCACATGTGTTTTTTAAAAAGGAATTAATAAATAACACAGAATTATAAAAGGAGTTGAATATTTCTGGTTTTTACTGAAAGTAAGTCTTGAGGTTAAACCCTAATTTAGATGATATATTTGCATATGTTTAGGGAAGTGTGTGTGTGTGTGTGTGTGTGTGTGTGTGTGTATGTGTGTGTGTGTGTGTGTGTGTGTGTGTATATACTCTTATTTATTTATTCATTCATATTAATTATATTGATTCTTGGAAGAGAAATCAGAAAAAATATATAGATTATGCCAAATTCTAGAGGTTGCATGATAAAATAATGAATGCCACCTTTTACAAACCTGAGAAACCAGCAATTTCCTTTCATGTTCAAAGATAATGGATAGTTCCATGCGAAAGAGAGAGCCTTTTGTCCTGTGGCCTCTGTTTGATACTATTTGCTGCAGTAAAGAAATGTGGTCACTTCACACCTAGTCTTTGTCCCCATGTCATCATTACAACACAGGGTTTTTTTCTGGTTTTTTTTTTTTCATCAAAATACTCTTGAGAGAGTTTATAGTTAAATGCATCTAGCTTTCCAGTTTCTGGGTTTCTCAAGCAATACGTGTGAATCTCCGTGATGTAGAAAAGCTCATTTTATTACTTCAGAATCTGAGTATCCCAAATAATGAGACTTCACTTCAGTGAAATCCCACATTTTTCTTTAGTCCACATCCTACCTGACCCTCTCCTTTGTTTTTGTTTTTTTTAAATATTTATTTATTTATTGGGTTGTGCTGGGTCTTAGTTGCAGCAGGCAGGCTCCTTAGTTGCACCTCCAGGGCTCCTTAGTTACGGCATGCATGTGGGATCTAGTTCCCTGACCAGGGATCGAACCTGGGCCCCCTGCATTGGGAGCGTGGAGTCTTATCCACTGTGCCACCAGGGAAGTCCCTTCTCCTTTGTTTGATAACTCCCTTCTCATTTTATGTGTGTGAACTGGTACTTTGTTGATTTTCCACACAGTCGGCTCTTTCTCCGTTATCTTAACTGGCTGTATCTTATGATTGTACGAGCCGGGCTCACTGTTTTTCCCTCTCACTCCTTCATAGATGTGACTCAGTTCCCCATATATGGGAACCTCTTGGGAGCCTACGTAGCACGCTCTTGGGCCCAGATATCCGGCTGCCTCTGGTGTAAGTCCATGTGGCATTTTGACTTGTCCAAAAGCAGTGTCTCCTCTCCCAAAGATACCCCCTTCCCAGCTGCCCCATTTTTGAAGTCATAACATAGGTCCCCACTATTACTGTTTCTTTTAGTGCCCCATGCATACCTTCCTCGGCCTTTCTCCCAATCTCTCATGCCTGCCCAGGTGTTCACTTGTTTAGTGCCTGTTTCCGATACTACCCTACAAGCTCCAAGATGGCGTTGGTCATGCTGTGTTATTTTCCACTCTCTCTCCAGCTCCCAGCTGGTGCTTTTCACATAATGGGCATGCCATAAATGCTAATTCGGGTTAGTAAACAAATAAACAAATGCACGTGCTTCCATTTTTATGTTTGTACCCCTGGGCCAAAACTTGATGCCGTCGTGGATTTTTCTCTCTTTTTTCATACACTAGATCTGTCAGTTTACTAAATCTTTCTGGGACATACACTCCATGAGGACAGGGATCTTTGTTTTGCTCAGTGGTATGTCCCAGATGCCTAGAATGGTGCCTGGCATGTAGTTGAGCCAAGCTGAGCGTTTACTATGTTGTAGAAATGGTTCTGGATGTTTTACATGGATTAATTTATTTCATCTTCATAACAAGCCTAGAAGGGTGGGTAGCTACTATTAGTGTGCCTATTTTACAAGAAACCAAGGCATGGAGATTAAGTCATTGTCCAGCATCACACAGCTGCTAAGCGGTAGAGCCAGGATGTGACCCCACGTCTCCTGAGTCTGTGCTCTTAACCACTAAGTACTCTGCTGTGATACCACCTAGTGACGGTGTGTTTGCTCTGTGTGGACCCTTCACTGAAACTCTGTACATTCACTCCACGCTGTGTAGGTACTCTTTTAGATGAAGAAGCAGAGGCTGGTTTGGAGAGGATTTAAAAAAATTACCCAGGGTGGGACCCAGGTTCTGAGTAACAGGGACAGGATGGGAACTCGAGACTGTTTCAGCACTAGCCTGTGTGCCTGTCCTGCCAGACCTGCCAGTCTCTGCGTGGCCCGTGGTTTCGGAAGCAGACTCGCATTTAACAGGAACATTTCCCAAGGCTGTCAGATTTTCCTTGTCCCCAGTAGACGTCTGATGCAGCTGGGCATGTTTCTTCCTCAGACAATGATGGCAGCCGCCCGTTACACTCCAGAACTGAGACGACGCCCTCGCCCACGAACAATGGAAATGGACACCCAGAATACATCGCGTACGCGCTTGTCCCTGTGTTCTTCATCATGGGTCTCTTCGGCGTCCTCATCTGCCACCTGCTTAAGAAGAAAGGCTATCGTTGTACAACAGAAGCCGAGCAAGACGTGGAAGAAGAAAAGGTTGAAAAGATAGGTAAATAACCTGGATTCTTTTAATGGGAATGTGAGTGCAGACGATTTTTAAATCAGAAACCAGTAATGTATATTTTCCACCTCTATAAGGCAAATGATCCATCTTTTTTTATATATTGACATTATGTAAATTTAAAGCGTACAACACGTTAATCGGATACATTTGTATATTGTAATATGATTGCCATTGTAGCGATATTTAGCACCTCTATCACAGTACATAATTGTCATTTCTTTTTAGTGGGAATGGGAATCATTAAGTTCTAGTCTCTTAGCAGGTTTGATGATTATAATACAATATTGTTGCCTATATTCACTATACTGCGCATTCAATCTCTAGGGCTTATTTACTATTTGTTCTAAGTTTGTACCCTTAAGCAACATCTGCCCTATTGTAACTGAAGGTGGTGTTTGGCTGCTCGCTGCTCAAAAGCCAATAAAAAGACAATGTTGGTGGTGTATTTTGGATGCTGGCAACCAGGGTGGGGCGGGGGGGGAGGGTGAATGGACTCCTGTCCAAAGGCTGACTACCCCACGCCCCCGACAATCGGGGGCAAAAGAGATTTTATAGACGGAGGGAGGGGGCTACAGGCAGAAACAGCACAGGCAGCTCTGACAGTCATCTTGCAATTGGTCATGTGGTGGTCTGACCAGTGTCATCTTGATTGTTTTTTTGTTTTGTTTTGTTTTTTATAAATTTGTTTATTTTATTTATTTATTTCTGGCTTCCTTGGGTCTTCGTTGCTGCGCGCGGGCTTTCTCTAGTTGCGCTGAGCGGGGGCTACTCTTTTTTGTGGTGTGCGGGCTTCTCATTGACGTGGCTTCTCTTATTGCAGAGCATGGGCTCTAGGTGCATGGACTTCAGTAGTTGTGGCTCGCGGGCTCTAGAGCGCAGGCTCAGTAGTTGTGGCGCACGGGCTTAGTTGCTCCGTGGCATGTGGGATCTTCCCGGACCAGGGCTCGAACCCATGTCCCCTGCATTGGCAGGCAGATTCTTAACGACTGCGCCACCAGGGAAGCCCATCTTGATTGTTTTAAGTGCAGTTAATCTTCACTTCCAGGGTCAGTTTTTTCCCATTTCCTTGAGGCCAATTCTCAGAATTGTGGCAGCTTATGTCATGGCTACAGTCTGGTCATCATGTAGTTAACTTCTTCCACCTGGTGGCGGTTTCAGTATCTATAAGACAGCTCGCAGGATGTGGCTCAGAATATTATCTATAGCCCTTGAGGAGGAACTAGAGGCCCTTGCTTTAGCTTGACTTTGCTTAGTGACTAAACTATTATTGTCTTGTCCTGTTTGACTGCTTTTCTCTGCTTCTGCATTTTCTCACTTCTCTGATTAAACTTATTCTTTGGCTAAAGTTTTTCCACAAGCAAAAGGCAGGCAGAGGACATGGGCGTATAGACCACAGGGCCCTGCTCCATTTCACTCTCTCCCCATCCCTTATGCCCTGGTAACCACTCTCTATTTTTACAACTTTGGCTTTTTTAGTTTCCACATACAAGTGATAACATACAGTACTTGTCTTTTTCTGTGTGTGATTTATTTCAGTAAACATAATGTGCTTAAAGTCCATCTGTGTTGTCAAAAATGGCAGGATGTCCTCCTTTCTCATGGCTGAATACTATTCCATTATATATATATGTATCTCACATCTTCTTTATCCATTCATTTCTTGATGGGCAGTTAGGTTGTTTCCATATCTTGGCTATTGTGAATAATTCTGCAATAAACATGGGAGTGCATATAAATCTTCGAGATCCTGTTTTCATTTCCTTTGGGAATGGAATGACTGGATCATCTGGTAGTTCTATTTTTAATTTTTTGAGGAACCTCCGTATTGTTTTCCACAGTGGCTGTGCCAGTTTACACTCCCAGCAGCTGTGCAGAAGTGTTCCCTTTTCTCCGCATCCTTGCCAGCACTTTTACAAAATGATCCATCTTAAAGGCAGATGGTGTGGTGTAGTGTCACTGTAGATTTCACAGGAAGCACACCTAGAGTTATAAACCTTGCTTTCATTTATTAAATACCTACTAAATCATTTACTCTCATTTGCCTTGTGGCCTCGGGCAAGTTATATGTGTTATATATGCTGCTATGTATAATTTAACTTAAATTTAATTTCATTAATTTAATACTAATTTAATTAAAATTTTAATTTAAGTGAGAACAGTAATCTCCACGTTGTAAGATTATTGTGAAATTTATAGAGAATATATATTTGGTGTTTGTCACAAATGGCCACTCAGTAAATATTAACCCTTACTATTATTGAATTAGATTCCAATAAGAACGATGGGAAAACTGAATACGTCTCACCATTTTTGTGCTGTTACTTTTGCTGGGGGAGTTCTATCTTAAATCCACGAGGATAGAGTCTATGATTATTAAGTAAATGGTTGTGTGAACATTGCAGTGAAAATATGGCAAGAGCTGGTGCCTTCGTATTGACTTCAGAGTGTCTCAGCTTTTCCTCTTAACATGGAGTTGCTGGATTGTGTTTGGAAAACGCTGAGAGATGAAGTCCTGTTTTCTCCACAGATGTACTTTCCAACCACCCTTTAGGGCCTTGGGGAGTAGTAGGTAACTCTCCTTATCCCTTTCAGCCTCTCAAAGGACAGTTTTTGCAGAAAGGTGACGTTTGGAGTAGGTCAGCCTTCAAGCCGGCCCCAAGGGCAGAGTGCGGGAGCTTCTTCATTCCTTGCCAACTTGCTGGCCTGTTGGTTTTTCCCACCCCCACTGACCTTTGAGCCAGAGAGAGAGCACGGTCGCAGAATGAGTCATATGTGAGCTTATGAGCAAACCAAGGCTGAGTGTTTGTCAACAGAAGGCGGGGCCTCCCCCTCCTCCTTGTAGATGCTCTGTAGGTTGGCTTAGCCATTAGCATGTGTACTGTGCAACCAAACATGCGTATGCACAAGAGGAAGCAGCTTGGATGGAGACCATTTTCCACACGGGTAGGACACCGCATACCTTGATTCCTTCTTTGTGAGCTAGGTCAACCCTCCCTCTTCCTTCTTGTGTTATGGAAGCAAATTATAAGGATCAGTTTCAGAATGGAGATTTGATTTTTTTCTTTTCAAAGACTATCCCATGTGCAGAGTCTCTCAAAGTAAACTGAGTTGGTAGGCAATTAACTGCGACCAACATTTAGATCATTTGGAAGTACATTTAAAAGAAGAGTCTTGTAAAAACACAGCCGAATAATTACCCAATTTAAGAAATGAATTAATTTTCTAAATTTATATAGTACATCTGCAATTAAAATGAAATCCAAGAAGTTTTTCTTTTAACTGTCTTTTTTCTTTCCATTTCCCTTAAGGGTTTAACAAAACGATGAGAGAGAAATAATAGTAGTAAGGACTGATATAGATACATAGAATTGTTGTCTTGGAAACTGAATGTGTGTTTGGACTTGAGATCAATGCACAACTCTGATGCTTTTTATGCCTCTTATGCCGGGGAAGTCACTGTGTGCTTTCAGTCAGGCAGCTTGGGGTTGAAGGAAGAAAGCAGAGCTCTTAGCACCATGAGTGATCAGCTGAACTTTCTGGAGACTGTTCAGAGAGGTCTTGGGCTCTAAGACTGCACGTCTCGTTGACCTGATGCAAGTGACCAATTGTAACCTGTCCTCCCCTCCCCTTTCTCTTTCAGAGTTGAACGACAGTGTAAATGAAAATAGTGACACCGTTGGGCAAATTGTCCACTACATCATGAAAAACGAAGGTATGGTTGTTTTAGTGTCCAGAACAATTCAGTGTTCATATGTTTTATTAAAAACCTGCTTCAAAGAGTCGTGATTTGTATGGATTGTCCTGTCAATGTTTCTGAAGTTACTGACACCTTTTACCTAAGCTCACAAATAGCTCAGCTTCCAGCATTATCCGACCAGGAGAGTTTCACAGAAGTGTTTTCTAAGAGTCAGTCGTTGTAGAGTCAGCCCCGGAGGCTTACCTTTTAATCCTGGCCTCGCCTCGATTTGGGGAAAGTCATATTACACCATTGAGCCTCGCTTTCCTCCTCTAAAATAATATTTACCGCATAGCATTGTTGTGACATATTGCACATAAAGTGCTTGTATAATAAGCACTCGAATATTATCGATTCCTTTTTTTGTGCTTTTAAAAATACTGTGGTAAAATACACATAACATAAAATGTACCGTTATACCCATTTTAAAATGGACAATTCATTGGCCTTAAGTACGTTCACAATAATGTACAACCATCACCACTATCTAGTTCCAGAACTTTTTCATCATCCCAAACTCTGTACCCACTAAGCAGTCACTCCCCATTCTCCATCCCCTTTCCCTCCATCCTCTGGCAACCCCTCCTCTGCTTTCTGTCTCCATGGATTTGCCCATTCTGCGATCTATTCTTAAGTGTTAAAACTTTTAAAATATCTAAACTTTATGCTTTAAGCACTTTTTTCCCTTCTGAAATGTATTCTAAACCCCCATCTTCCTAAACTAATCAGGATTAGTTTAATCTTGATTAGATAAATCAGGGTCATTGTTCTGAAGGTGATTGTCTCCATAAGGTTCCACACCCCGAGTGACTTGTGAGGTGTGTGGCACTCCTACCCATATACCTGTGAACTAAAAATGTCACCTGTCATGTCAGTAAACAAAGGATGTTGCAGCCATCAAGCCATCACGTTACAGCCGCCCCAGCGGTGCACCCTGAGGAGACTCAGGGTGCACAGGATACTGGCCCCAGAGAGCTGAGGTGCATATCAAAGGAATGACTTCAGTGAACCCAGACTCTTGCATCTTCCCATACATAGAAAAGAGCTGCATTCCTTAACTCAGAGATGTCTGGTTTTCTTTAATTAATAGTCATCTTTTGATGTTCCCACTACCTGGTCTTTGTTGCAAAAACCCCCTGTATATCCTGGGGTTGCCTCTCCAGAGCACTCCCTCAGAGCTGCCTGAGACGCTGTGGCCCGGCCTTAGGTCCTCAGATCTGTCCACCGAATAAAACATAACCTCTCAACTTTTAGGTCGTGCATTTTCTTCAGTCGACATATCCGGTATCCGCAGATCCCCATACTTTGAATTCTCATGAGAATTTAAAAGAAAATGTTTTCCTTGGGCTCTGTCTGCGCCCTGGTCAGTGCCAACACATGCAGCATGCGCTGCTGCACCTGAGCCATTTGTCCAAAAGTAGAAATACCTCCGTGCTGCTCTTCCATCCCCAGCCGCTCCCCGGCGATCCTCTGCCCCCATATCCTCACTATCAGCTGGAGCACCTGCCTGGCCCGGGCTGCTGGTCAGTTTTTCTGACTTAGAGAAGCAGCAATTTCACATGATTCAGCATACTTTTCATTGTTCTTCACAGAGTCGACTTTACGTATTTGGCATAGATCTAGGTGCATTGTGTGCATAATCTAATCCTCAAAATATTCCTCTGGAGTTGATATTATTATACCCATTTTACAGATGAAGAAAGGAAGACTCCAAGTGGTTGGTCACACGGTTAAGGAGCAGCCTGGCCCTACCTGGGTCTCTTTCATCTATACAACATTGCCTTGCCTCTCTTCTACTTTGTAGCTTTCAGTTTCTATAGGATGGAAAACCAGATAGCCAAACTTAATAATATGGTGTTTAAAATAACAAGACAGCAATCACTTGGATTTGATGTCTGTTTTCTAAAGACCTTCCCTCAGGGAACAGTATTTGGTGATGCTATTCTTGAGGACTCAGTGGTTCATATTTCTTTTACATAAAAAAAGTGGATTTTAATTTGCATAAGAAATACAAAAATGCGTTCTTGGAATAGAAGCTGAAGCCATGACAAAAGTGCACGGGGTAAGGTTGCTCCTGTGCCTTGATGCGTTCGAAACTGCCTTCAGGGCTTTGGGGAGCTTGGAGGCCTTTGGGACCTGGGCTTCTGAGAGCTGGAGCGGTTGCTGAGTTAGTGAGTGCTGCATGAGGGGGTTACTGACAGGTGAACTGGTTGAAATAAGTCAGCTGTGAAAACTTTGCCGGGGGCTGAAGTTCTCGTGTATAATTTCATAGTAGACACTGAGTGCTTGCTATGTGCCAGGCTCGTTCTAGGGGCTTTCTGGGAACCCTGTGATTCAGATACTTCGTTCCCAATTTACAGTTGAGAAACTGAGGCCCACAGCACTTAACTAACTTGCCAGTGTCACCCTGCTGCAAGTAGCAGAGCTGAGATTTTAACTCTAGCATCTGATGTCAGTCTTTACTTACCCACGTGCTGTCACTGCCTCTTTCCTGATAGCAGGAAAGACGGATGATAAACTTCCTCCTTTCAAAGAGACAACGTATACAGCTGGGGTGTTTTATAGAACTCCTAAACATTAACTCATTAAATTCTCCAAACTACCTTATGAGGTAGATCCTGTTATCACCCCATTTTGCAGATGAAGAAACAGAGGCCCAGAGGGTAAGAAAGTTACCCAAGGTCACACAGCCAGCATGTGGCAGGATGGTGCCAGCAGTGGGCCCCTTCTCCTAATTACAGCAGACGAGAAGCCTTTGGGTCCCTGGAGCAAGCAGACTATATAATTTCCTCACCTTCCACACTCATAGACTATAGGGCTGTTCTTTTCTTTTTTAATTATGTCCTTTTCCTTTCAGAAAGTAGCCTTTTGGTTTCTGCTGCCTTGATTACCAGTAGGTATGTTGAAACAATACCAAGGCACTGATTTCATTCTTTCTCCTCTGCTCCCCAGTTCTTTCCCTTCTGTCTTTCTTATTCTTTACCCTC
Organism: Balaenoptera ricei; assembly: GCF_028023285.1. Lineage (NCBI taxonomy): Eukaryota > Metazoa > Chordata > Mammalia > Artiodactyla > Balaenopteridae > Balaenoptera > Balaenoptera ricei. The sequence goes on from NC_082643.1 coordinate 79,971,589, forward strand.
TTCCCTGTCAGGGCCTTCATCTGTCTGCCTGTGATTTCTCCAGTGACCTGTGAGGAAGGCTGGGGGCTCTTATCCTTTGTGTGGCCTTGGTTCTCCTTGGCCACCAGGAGACATCTGACCTCACTGGACACCCCTTTTCCAGCCGTGGCCCTCTCTAGCTTCCAGCCTGTGCCAAAACCGCAGCTGGGGGATTAGATACATACTTGGGTCTCTTACCAGTTGATAACCTAGCTTTTTTAGTTTGCCTTTGAGGCTTACATTCTCTATAGAACAAAATGTATTTTTCTTTTCTTTGTCATTAACAGACTCTGAACTTAATATCAATTAAGACCTCCCTGCTGAGGTTAATTTAACTATTTTTAAAAAAATTATCAGCACACTATAACATAATTTTTCTTTAAACATTGAAGAAAAAAGGAATAAAACTGAGTACAAACCATTACCATTTTTCCATGTTTACTTACATTTTCTTTGCCTATATTTACATATTTTAAAACATTTGCAGTCATGATATATGACTCGTCTTCTGCTTTGCATTTTTAATTTGGCTAATGGGGTAATATTTCACCTGTACTCATGGGGACATTCTTGTTTATGGTTTAAACCTATCATGTCTTGAATGTTGCAAATCAAGTTTTGTTTAGATAAATATCTCTTGAAGGATGAATTTATTGGCTGACCTGCAGACTGATTATTTTCCCCCTAATTCCTAATCCTTTCTAAATAGAGCTGAATTGAAGAGCATTTGGGTGGCCACTGTATGGAAGTTTGGAAAGTACCTGCAACTCCGTAGCTGAGCTTCTCTGCCAGGCCCTGACACTCTGAAAATAGCAACAATTCAGAGTATTGTGATTACTCTCCAAGCGCCCTGGTTATGGTTATTCACACTAGGCAGAGAGAGGGATCCCTTGGTGAAATTCTTACCTTGGGGCTCAATTTGTGTGGTGGCAAAAAGGATTCCTTCATAAACTACCATCATTACTGAGTAGATCTCTGAAACTTGCTGTAATGATTATGCAGACATCCTGTGAACTCTTAAACTACTCATCATTTAGATAGAGACTTGGACATTGAAGGAGTAGGTCGGGGTAGGTCGGGGTGAAAAGCACCCACCCCAGAGTCAAATAGACCAGGGTTTGTATCTAGGTCTGTTTCTAGCTCTGTTTCTAGCTGTGGGACTCTGGCCAGTCAGTTACAGTCTTTAGGCCTCAGTGTCTGTCTTTAAAATGGGGATGATAATTCTGCCCGCTCTTGGGGAGAATCAAACATGATAGGGTCTGTAAAGCTTTTAGCCAGTGACTGACACATACCAGGATCTTGCCTTGAATGTAAGGGAAAACTTTGAAAAGAGTAATGGTAGGAGAGAAGACAAGGCATTTTTGTTGTCTGATTTTGACTGGTCTATGCATATTATCAGGCAGAAATTCAGGAAAGAAGAGAGGAAGCAGTTTCTGGAAATTACTGCCCACTGGAAAATTTTCCCTGTTCTTGACAGGCTTTGCTTGTCCTATAATTGACTCCTCTCATCCTTTGGATGCCCATGAAGGGAAGTATAGTCGGACAGAATGTTGACAACTGTAGGGGAAACCATCTTTTGCAGCCTCTTGGAATTATGAGTAATCACAAGGAGGAGAAATATATTCATTAGAACTTAATTGGATTATTGCTCTTTTACAGCCAAATTAAAGCATGTGTTTATGTGCTAATGGTGGTGTTCTGTTAAGAGTTTTCTCATCACAGGAAACCAAAAGTGTTCCCAAGGGTTAGTTTACTGAGATTTACTCCCTGGTATAGATTGCAGGATAGGCTAGAGACAAGGGCATATGTGCGTGTGTATGTGTGGGTCCCACACACCCACCCTCAATGGGTATGAATGATCAAAACTTGAGTCTACTCTTAAAGCATCACTCATAGCAAACAAAGGGGTTGTTTACTATTGTTTCTAAGAAATAAGGGCAAGATACAGGAATACATGAATACATGAGAAACAACACAAGCCTATAAAAGCAAGTTTTAGTAATGATTTTAATATATTTTCATAATCTCTCTGGGAGCATTTTATCATCTGATGTTTCTAACAGAGGTCATCATTTTGATTAATTAATTTTCTCAGGTGACTATTTAAACTTTTGTTTTTGAAAAGCTCATTCTTATAAGTGAATGCTATTAGTGTTATCTTTGTTTTCATACCTTTTTTGTTGTTGTTATTTTCCCCTCTTTTCTGTTTATAGTTTTGAAGTTTAGTAAATGATGGCAGAATATAAATCTCAACTGGCAAATTATTGTGTATTCCCTGAACTCTTTATCTGAAAGAAAATTATTGTTCTGAATTCTTAGTATTAGTTAAAGAGAAAATGATTAGATTGTACTTAAATTTGTCTTACAGAGGGTAATGTGCCTTTTTTGTCATGTGGGAGAAGATACAGCTGATCCATTTCAGCACTTCTTTTGTAATGATAAGAGTCTTATTTAGATCAAAACTTGTGTTTGGAAATGCATTTGTGCATCTTCACAGATAGTCATGAAAGGCAAAGAAAATATTTCTTTTTGAAAAGGATGGTATGCTCCATCAATATTTCTTCAGAAGCCCCATACATTTGCAAGGGTTGTGAAGGGGAGAAAATTAGATTGTAGGGGGCAAAACCCCCTTACTATTTTATATGTAAAACACAGATATGCATATAGTACCTAAACATGTATATCTGCAGTATTATAGTTTCATGGGAGGGTGATTAGGAAACAAATGTCAAAAAGAAGGCTTCTGGGTGGAGCAATAACAAAAAAAAGTTGAAACACTGGATACATCCTTAGCTATTAGCACTTAAAAGCAGCAGTGTCAAAACTAGAGTTAATTTTCCTCCTCTCGGATGTCATTTGAGATGATAAATGTTGGTGTTAGCTCACATGATAAATGGTGATTTTTTCATTGTTTCATTGTCTCTGGGGAATTTGTTGTGGTTAGTCCTGAGGACACTGCTTTAAAAATCAACGGCAACGGGTCAGGAGTCGGTTGTAACATTTGGCCTTGCCAGGAAATACCCAAGAGAAACTTGACCATTCACTTCAGTCTTTTATCCTTAAGACTTGTCACCCTACAAAAGACGAAAAGAACACGTGTGTCTGTGCATGGAGGTGGGGTAGGCACCCAAGAAGCTTAGATTCAATTTGCTTTAGTTGACAGCCTGGGCACCCCCCTACAAATTTGGATTTTTTTTAAAAAAGTTAACATTAGAAGTCTAATTTAACTGATGGGTGTGACCAACATTTGAAATTTAAAGCTATCTGGCTAGAGTTAAGGTCTTGTATGGTCCGAATGGCCCACCTAGAAAATTAACCCTTTCTCATCCCTGATTCTATGTGGGATAGACTTGATACTACATGGGTATCCAGAATTTAGGGCTAATTCGTTGAGCATGTATAAGTTATTAAAATACAGGTCTCTTGAAACATACATTTTATGACATATTTAGCAAAGTGAGTTAAATTCAGTTTCCTTTTGGTTTGAGAAGGGGAGAAAGAAATGTCTTCTATGTTATATGGCTAATGACGTGTAGGAAACAAAGCTCTGTAGTAGATCTGCTTTCCTTTGCATAGATTCTCTGTCACTCTCACTAAATTCCTGCGTGGTGAAAAGTATTGGCAGGTGGTGCCACATCTGGGTTTTTCTTGGGAAAGACCCTCCCTTCTCCAGGGCCCCAGGGCCTCATTTGTGAACTGAAGGAACTCAATTAGGTGTTTTTCCAACAGTTTTTCTGATATGATAATTCTATGATCACTCATCTGATTGATTTCATTTTAATTCTTTTAATTAATTAATTAATTAATTAGTTTTTGGCCGTGTTGGGTCTTCGTTGCTGCAAGCGGGCTTTCTCTACTTGCGGTGAGCAGGGGCTACTCTTTGTTGCGGTGCGTGGGCTTCTCATTGAGGTGGCTTCTCTTATTGCAGAGCACGGGCTCTAGGTGCGTGGACTTCAGTAGTTGTGGCTCGCGGGCTCTAGAGCACAGGCTCAGTAGTTGTGGCGCATGGGCTTAGTTGCTCCGCGGCATGTGGGATCTTCCCGGACCAGGGCTCGAACCCGTGTCCCCTGCATTGGCAGGCAGATTCTTAAGCACTGCGCAACCAGGGAAGTCCCCCATTTTAATTCTTGACCTCTTTTTTTTTTCCTTAGCAAATGCTGATGTTTTAAAGGCAATGGTAGCAGATAACAACCTGGGTGACCCTGAAAGGTGAGTGCTTTTCCCCTGATTTTATGGGGCTTTCGTTTTCAGTTATCCACTAGAGCAGGTTTCTGTACTTTGGCACTATTGACATTTGGGCCAGGGAATTCTTTGCTGTGAGGAACTGTCCTGTGCATTGTAGGACATTTAACAGCATTCCTGGCCTCCACTTACTGGATGCCATTGTCCCTTTCTCCTGCTGTGTGACATCCCAGAACAAACGCCTCCACACATTGTCAGTGTACCCTGGGGGCGAAGTCGCCCCTGGTTGAGAGCAGCTGCGTTAGAGAACAAGGATGAGAGGAAGGAGTAGCCCTGGAACTGGGGACCTGGGTGAGTCTTACCTCCACCACTTCTGGATCCCCTCTTCTCGGGCAAGCTAACCGACCACCCTGAGCTCAAGTTCCATCATCTATAAACTGGAGATAACCACTGTACCAACTTAATTGGAATATTATGAGGAATACCGAATACCTCGGGCATCGAAAGACCTCTGTGAACAATGATGATTAAACGAAAAACCAGGCTGGTTTGGGGGCACCTGCTAAGTTCTGTTTTTGTATTACCAGTTTTAGGTTACAGTGGTTGAGTATCATAGTCCTTCCTAATTAATTACAGGTAATTGTATTTCTATGTAATTTTTCATGCTTCTTGGAGCATTTATTGAGTGCCTGCTGTGTGCTGGGCATGATGCTGGAGCCGGACCTTCACAGATCCTTGCCATGGAGGACGAAGTCTAGTGGGGAGTGGAGACAAGAAGCAGGGGCTGCTTGTAGGCAGAGAAAGTCCAGGACAAAAGGCCCGGGAGAGTGAAAGTGTGGGATGCCTCCGGTAAGGTTCGGTCCGGTGTGGCCCGAGTACATGCTATGGACAGAAGCAAGAAGGGCCAGGAAGACAAGTGGGGTTTGAGTGACATGGCAAGGAGTCTGGACCTTTTCCTGCTTACTCTGTGGGTGGTACACCCAGCGCATCTTAGCTATTTCATACATGTTTGTCAAACTGGCCACGTTAGATCTGCATTTCAGCGAGGTGACTTAGTGCCGGAAGGCCAGTGAAAGGAGCTCTGGTGGTGTAGTTTATAGAGACGTACGAGCTGTGGTTTCCGCCACACTCCAGCCCTGACCACAGACTCCTTGTGTTAGGACCATGTCACCTCATCGAATCTTTGCCTCAGTTATCTTAGGGCAGCCTGTGATCCCTGTCATTGGGTTTTGTGCACAGCGAGTACTAGATAAACGTTTGTTGAATGTTGTTAAACTTTCAAATTCAACCTCCTAATATGTGGTGTGAACATTGGTTTACCTCAGAAAGCTGCGGTTGTGTGTTTTTATTTTAACAAGCTAAAGAGCATTCCTAACGAACACCAGGAAACTTTTGGCTCTCTGTGGTGTTTGAGACTATCTCTTCAATCAGGCACTTTTTTGTCTACTTTTGAAGTGGGCGAGTGGGCTGGTTATCAGCAGCATAAAGGCTGGCTTATGCTGTCATGAGACTTCTATATGCCTTTGGGGCTCTCAGCCCAGTCTCAGGAGTCAGGCTCTGCTGTTATGTGCTGCCCTGCCCACCCCACCTACACCAGGTCAGAGGCCTGATTCCTGGTTGGGCTGGCCCTGTCCTGTCTTATTTCCTCCTTTCCTAGTGGACCAGAGCCTTGACACGTGCCTTTTGAAAGCAGCCAGCAGCTGACCTATATACTTCTGCTTTTTATATTTTGGATGGTAGGGCTGGGTTTCTTCCAGGTTATCAGAGTGAGCTCCCCTGTTTCTGAAGCACTGTAGTATGATGGTTAAGATCATGGTTTCTAGATTTAGTCTTTCTAGATTTGGATCTCAGCTGTCACTTACTAGCTGTGTGACCTTGGGTAAGTTACTTATCTGCTCTGAGGCTCAGTGTCCTTGTTTTTAAAATGAGGAAACTAATAATACCTACCTCAAGGTTTTGTAAAGATCAATGGAATTAATATATATCAAGTGCATAGACTGCTAAGTGTTAGCTATTTTTATTATTACTATGATCAACATCTGTCTTGAGCATCACTTTTGATGTCTTGACCTAAAAGCTTTCTTCCTTTGACACAATAGTCAGATCGGATCAAATATTCTATCTTAAGTCATTCCAATTTGATTGGAATTTAAGTTTTTCTCTCCTCCAGGGCACATATATTCTGGGCATCTCTTTGCTTGGAGATCTAGGAGGAACTTGGGTATGTGTGAGAAATTAGTTTACTTGAAATTAGATTGCATGAAAAGGGAGATCGGCCATTTGGAAAGAGACCTAATACTTGAAAGACACACAGTGCATCATCATTAGAAGCAGTGGTTTATTTCCGGCCAGTTAATCCCATGCTAGAAGTGATAAATCACATTGTTACTGTTTAAAACGAACTGTCATTGTATAGTCATAAGAGCTGAGTACCTGCTGCCTGAGATCAGTTCACAAAGCCCATTTGTATAACTGGAAGAGGCATTTTTTTTCTTTTGATTGAAACCTGCTTCTTATATTGCAGGGGGAGAGAATGCCTTAGCTGGTATTTCTTTTAATAACCAGTTCGACCTTTTCCTTCTTTTTTTTTTTCCCACCTTAGCCCAGGGTCCCCTAGCAGTCCTGGGAGCCCGCCTGTGAGCCCCGGGCCCTTGTCGCCAGGTGGCACCCCAGGGAAGCACATCTGCGGCCACCATCTGCACACAGTGGGTGGTGCTGTCGAGCGGGACGTGTGTCATCGATGTAGGCACAAGCGGTGGCACTTCATAAAACCCACCAACAAGGCCAAAGAGGGCCGCTCAAGGCGCCAAGGAGAAGTTACTGTCCTCTCTGTGGGCAGGTGAGTCCTGGGGGTGCTTTGGGTTTGTGTAACGTGATTGCTGTGCTGTGTGGATTTGTACACCCGTTAAGTGTACAGTGTGTTCTCCTGAGCCTGGCTCAGGTCCTATGTCTGGGCTTCTTTGATGTTTTCTGGTCTGAGTCCTGCATTTTTCCAACAGCAGAAGAATTCTAAGAGGTGGCTATTGCAAGATCAGGTGTGACTTGTATTAATTAAGGTAACAAATTAATTACTTGCTGTATTAGGGTTCTACAGAGAAGCAGACTCAATAAGATATATATACACACAGACGCACCTGTAAGAGTAGATTTATTATGGGAATTAGCTCACAGGATTATGGAGGCCAAGAAGACAGGAAAGCTGGTGGTAATTCAGTCCAAGTCCAAAGGCCTGAGAACCAGGGAAGCCGATGGTATTAGTCCTGGTCCCAGTCCGAAGGCCTAGAAACCAGGAATGCTCATGTCTTATGGCAAAAGAAGAGGGATGTGTCAGCTCAAGTAAAAAGAGCAAATTCAGTCTTCCTTTGCCTTTTTGTTCTGTTCAGGCCCTCAAGGGACTGCATGATGCCTCTTCTCATTGGTGAGGGTGATCTTTACTCAATCTACCAATTCAAATGCTAATCTCTTCTGCAAACGTCCTCACAGACACACCCAGAAATAATGTTTTACCAACTCTCTGGGCAGCCCTTAGCCTGGTCAAGTCGACACATAAAATTAACCATCACACTTGCTCTAATAGATAAAGCCCAAATCTCAACCGTTAAAGAATGGAAGTTTGTATTTCACTTGTGGAAATCGAAAGATCAGTGGTGGCCCTTCAAGCAGTCACCCAGAGCCCTGGGTCCTTTCCATCTTGTGCCTCTGCTGGATTTGCTAGCAGGAGAAAGTACGCAGAGGATTGTTCACAAGAGGTTTTTCAGGAGATGGGCCTGAAGTGGCACATTTCACTCTTGCTCACGTTCCTCTGGCTGGAACTCGATCACTCGGCCACACCTAATGGCCAGGGAGGTAGGAAATGTTGGCCAGGGAGGTAGGAAATGTCGGCCAGGAAGAAGGGAAGAGATGCAGCCTGGTCCACTGCTCTCCAGCCTCTGCCGTGTAAGATCCACGTGGACCCCTGGGACTGCTTGCTTTTAGTTCACCTCCTCCTTTCCCAGTCCTAAAGTTCCATTTACCTGTGACCCATATGTGATGTGGAGATCTTGCAGTTCAAGTGATGAACAATTTGACGATACTGTATGCAGAGCATTTTTGGTTGATTTTGAGCCTCCTGCAGGAACTGCAAGGCTAATGCTGCATGTGCAAAGGCAGTAGAGAGTAATGGTCGAGAGCATGCCTGCTGGCACCAGACTGGGGAAGCCCTGAGCAAAAGCTGACAGTGTTGCCTACATGATCCTTCTCTCCTTACTGACAAACTCTGGGAAGAGTAGCCTGGACTCACTGAATCACCCTCATTTGACTCCTGACACCAGTACTTACAAACTGTTACTTCTCTCTGTGCCTCAGTTTTCCCCTCTATAAAATGGGGATGACAGTAGCACTCACCTTATCGGGTTGCTGTGAAGACTAAATAAGGTGACTCAGGTAAAGGTCTTAGACCAGTTTTTGGTGCTTATTATATACTCAAGAATTGTTGGCTATTATTATTACTGTGATTTGAATTCCATTGAGTTTCATCATGTGTTGCACAAGCAACAAGGAGAAGACTCCTTGGCTCTTTGCCACTCACAACAAAACAGTGCAACTCATGACCACACTGTTTTATTCAGAGCAGAGTCATGGGAACTTATGAATGTGGAATGCGGTGAGAACCTGTAACTTGTTTGGACAAAGTGTATTTTGTTTGCTTTAAAAAAAATCTGCTGAAACTTTCAACTCAGATTCAACATGGCTTTTTTAAATGCCCCCAATCCAACTCTCCATCTTGGAGATAGAATAAATACTATGACTGCTGAGTGATTACAGGCTGCTTTTCAGCAAGTGTTGCTTAAAGAGAGTCTTAAAGTTTGACCGAATAGGTTTGTGGTGACAACTTTTTCCTGATCCTCCGTTCACTCCTTCAGAGTCTCCTTCCTCCTTCTGGTGGGTGACCTCATTTTGGACAAAGAAGGAGGATTTATTTTAGGTGGTTTTGAGGGAAATGAAGACCAAGACTAGAGAGAAACTACTGTGAAAGATTTTAGGGTTTTGATGGTGATGGACGAGAAAAGCAGTCCAACTGAGTACATTTCTTTAACTTTTCTCTTAATTCTTAAGGAAAATCTCTTTCTTAAATTCCTTAACCCTTAATGAAAACCCAAATTTGCTTCAAAAACAAAAACAAAAAAACCCAGACAAAACCCAAGCAGACACAAAAACTCTGCCACCGACTGATGCTGATAAATGTGTGTTTGGGGCCCTGTTTATAGAGACAGACCCTCTGCTGGGTGAAATTTGAGAAGACAGTTCCCTAGTGAACATCAGATTTGCAAACTAGTCGGGCTTTTATCCAGCCTTCTGTTGTTAAAACAGCTGATGTTTAAGCCCAGGTCCTTGTTAGAAACCACAGCTCTGAGGCTGTTTCATATTTGAGTACCCGTGTTTCTTAGTGCATTTCCCATGCTCTGTAAACTGTGCCGCAGAGTCTGTGATGTGTTGAGTGAACATCAGCTGGGAGGTTTGGCAGGGGACAGGGGCCTTGCTGTGTAGGACGGTTCCTCCTGTTGAATATGGTGATTTTCTTTTCTTTTTAAAAAATTTTTTTATTGAAGTATCGTTGATTTACAATGTCGTGTTAATTTCAGGTGTACAGCACAGTGATTCAGCTATATATATATTAATATAATATGTATATATTAATATATATATATTCTTTTTCAGATTCTTTTCCCTTATAGGTTGTTACAAAATATTGAGTACAGTTCCCTGTGCTATATAGTAGGTTCTTGTTGGTTATCTATTTTATATATAGTTATGTGTATATGTGAATATGGTGATTTTCATTGCCGTCCTAACTTTTGGCTGAGTTTGTTTGGGATCCTCCAGGTGGATGATTTTTAGTTCATTCACGATTCTCGTTCAGTGGAAAAGCAAAACCCGTCGCATCTCCTCTTTCCCCCGCTCAGGTTTAGAGTTACGAAAGTGGAACACAAATCAAATCAGAAGGAGCGGAGAAGTTTAATGTCAGTTAGTGGGACCGACAGCGTCAACGGGGAGGTGCCCATGACACCCGTGAAGAGAGAGCGAAGTGGCACAGAGTAGCAGGTAAGTTGAAGTTGCGGCGACATTGGGGGTGGGTGGTACATGGCAGGGAGAAGGTGCCCAGAGCCTCCCTGGGGTCTGTGGTAATACGGGAGTGACTTGGCAGGGAAATGAGAAGTGCTTTCCTGGAGCTGGTAAGGCTGTAGGGGAGGGAACACCATCACTTGTCTGCCCAGAGCTTTTTGTGAAGAGCCCATCAACACAGGTGCCTCCAGGGACCTGGCCTGCATGATAATGAATGGGGAGGATTACTTAGGAGGCACTGTGGAGTGGTGGGGACTGGAGCAAACTAGAAATCACATAACCCATCTGTTAGGGTTTGCATTACCACAAGGCAGGAAGCACTTAGTGTGGCTAGATCTTAGGCAAAAAAAAGGTGGAAATCTAGACTTTTTTACAGGTGAAATCAACAGGTTTTTAAATTTTGGCGGCTTGGTAAAAATCCTTTAAACAACCACGCAGGCCAAATGAAATATAATCTTGTCATCATTTCTAGGTAAACTGTGATTTGAAAAAGGCTTGAGCAAGCAAAGCAACGCTTTTTTCCTTTGAGTTGGAAACCAGTTTTCTTTGATGTGTCACAGTTCTAAAATACCCCCAGTAGAAGTATTACTCTTTCCACCAAATATTTTGAAGCAATTTAAAAGCAAACGTGAATGCTTCTTGGTTTGGCAGTTTTAACTTTGGGAGATATTACTTAAAAAAAAAAAAAAGCCTGTGATAATTTGATATTGGCTTAGCCTTCATCTTCTTTGCTTTCTGTTCTGGCTTGAGTCCCATTCATCCCTTTCATGTTACTTATTATATGTAAAAGGCTGCGTGTGAGGACTCAGGAGTGACCAGCTCCAAAGTCTCCAATGGAACTGTCAGAGCCTGAATGTTAAGGCAGAAGAGGTTCCACTTCCAAAGGGAGGGGGAGGCGGGGAAAGGGGGAGGGGACTAGCCAGGTCCTAGAAGGTACAGGGAAACAGCAAGGTCGAACCTGAGCCTTGGAGTCAGGCTGCCTGGTTCAAGTCCCCGTTTCCCACTCACTAGCCCTGGGACCTGGACAAGGTGCTTGCGCTTTTTTATGCCTCACTTTCTTCACTGGGAAATAAAAATGATGCTGCCTGCCTTGAAGGATGGCAATGAGATATCAGGGAAATAACATGGGAAGCCCAGGGCCTGGTGGATAGGAAATGCCCAGTCAGTGCTACTGATTATTTTAAGTGGCCAGTTTGGCGGAGAAGGGGCTTTTGAGTGAAGCTTCTGATAACCTGCCCGGGCTCAGAGGGGTTGAGGATGATCCAGAAGTCATCTGGAAGAGTTGTGCGCCTGAATTCTGTAAGACGTAGGGGCTCTGATAGCTTTCCAGCACTGGTTCTTGCCATTTCGCCCTTGGGAAGATCTGGCCCCTTCCCCTAAGTTGAGGAGCCCAACAGAGGCTTTCTTTAAAGAAGAGACATGGAGCAGAAAAGTCTGTCTTTGGCTTCTCAGCCAGTTACTGGTGCCTTGGGAAGGGAACGAAGAGGAATTTAGGAAAAGGAAGAGGAGGATGAAGATCATAAAAGCAGCTAATGTCAATTCAGTATTCTAGTCTTCTGGGTGTTGTACTGAGATGTATCTCACATGTCACCATTGTAAACATCTCCCAGTGGGATGGATACTATTAGCCCAGCTTTATAGATGAGGAAACCAGTGCACGGAAAGGGTAAGTTACATGTTATGGATCACATAACTGGCAAGAGGAGCTGATTTGAACTGAGGTCTGTGACTGTAAGACCAGCTGCACTCTTCTGCCATCCTGGGGTGCTCATGAAGGGGCAGCCCTAGATCCATGAATGAGGAACATTTCCACCAATGATCTGGAACCTGGTGGTCTAAGATGGTAGCCACTAGTCACCTGTGGCTACTTAAATCTAAATTAATTAAAATTAAAAGTTTCATTCTGCAATTGCACTAGTCACATTTCAAGTATTCAGTAGCCATAGATGACTAGGGTCTGCCAGATACTGTATCTGCACGGGACAGTGCAGATACAGAAAATTTCCATCATTGCAGAAAGTGTTACCAACAGAGTAGACGGTACCTTAGATGTTAGAATTGGAATCCTGAGTGACTTTGGTAAATTAGAGAAACATTCTGATTGAAGTCACGAGGACTTGCCTTCTGGGACGAGAAGTATGTGGCTATTCAAGTCTAAGGTGAGGAAGGCCCAGCCAGTTTAGCTGCAAAGAAAGAGAAAGCATGAGTTGTAATGACAGTTCTGCATATGAGTCATCAACCTGGCAGTGTGTTGAGAGACGGAGCAGCCCGTGGGTAAGAATACACTGCTTGCCCTCGGGCAGGAAGCGCAAGGTGATCCCGGGTTAGGCTCAGCCAGATTCCAGCCTTGCTAAAGTGCCGTGGCAGGTTTTGGCCACTACTGCTCGGAGGGAGGCACTCAAGATCTGGGAAGGTTAAAAGAATTAGGATTGGAGGGCTTCCCTGGTGGCGCAGTGGTTGAGAATCTGCCTGCCAATGCAGGGGTCACAGGTTCGAGCCCTGGTCTGGGAAGATCCCACATGCCGCGGAGCAACTAGGCCCGTGAGCCACAACTACTGAGCCTGCGCGTCTGGAGCCTGTGCCCCGCAACAAGAGAGGCCGCGACAGGGAGAGGCCCGCGCACCGCGATGAAGAGTGGCCCCCACTTGCCACAACTAGAGAAAGCCCTCGCACAGAAATGAAGACCCAACACAGCCATAAATAAATAAATAAATAAATAAAAGAGTAACTGTAGTGCCATGTACACACACAAGAAAGCTTATTTATAAAAAAAAAAAATAGAATTAGGATTGCTCAGCTATTTTTCTTGGTCCAAATTCTGTCCGTATCTGGATTTGATCCAGTCATCTGAAAATCCTGACCACATCTGACTGGTTTACAATTTGATCCTCTCTGCAAAGCACACAATCTTCTTACCATGATTTTGTGAAAGAGCGTTGGATTTGATTAGAAGACCTGGGCTCTCATCCTAGCTTCGCCGCTTGGAAATTGTCCTTAACTGCCCTTACTCCAGGTTTTCTTGAACGTGAAATAGGATATTAAATTCATCGATTGAAAGTGAGTGCCAAGAGAGCATCTGGCATGTCATTGGCTCTCAGTGGTGCTGTGCCGTCCAAAGGTGCAACGAGCACATGAGTGACCTTAGAAAGGGAATGTGTTTTCCGAGCCTTCAACATAATTGTAATTAATTTTGGAATTAAAAAAAATAATTTTTATTATGGAAAATTTCAAACAGACCCAAAAGTAGAGAGAATAATGTCACGAATGCCGATGGACTAACTTAATTATAATACGTGCTGCGTATTGAGTATCTACTATGGTACCGGGCATGCCTTAGAAGGCATATTCCATGTATTAACTGATTTAATCCTCACAACAGCAATAAGTAGGTGCCAGTTTAAGCAGAGGGAGTTGAAGCAACTTGTTTAGAGTTACCAGCAAGAACGTGGTAGAGTTTAGAGTCCAACCCAGGCAGTCTGGCTCCTGGAGTCCCAGACTTCACCACTCAGCCGGGTCCGAGGAAAAACAGGTCCTGTGGTTAGAGCCTGCTGAGGTTGGGACCTGCTGAGTGACGATGTCTGATGAGCCCCACAGAGAATGGACTCTGAGAAAGGAGGGAAGGGACTATTCATTGACACTCAAAAATATGTATGTACTTGTGAAAATTTTTCTTGCTTGGTTTCTTAATATTTCTCATCCTCCAAAAGAGTATGTTTGGGCGATTTAATATGACTTGATTTTCCAACAAGAGAGATCCTGAGGTTTTTCCTTCTAGGCTCAGAAGATCTCTGGTTCTGAGCTGAATCAGAAGATCTGCACTGGGATGTAACTAATACAATAAGACAGGAGTGTTATGTACCTTCTGTACTGTCTAATACAGTTTTTAGAGTTGTGTTTTTTTCCTGAAAAATATTTTTGTTTAAATTTGGATTTTTGGCCAAGCTGTTTTACTGGAATGCCTTGTTTTAATGTAGAACTGATTCAAATATTCAAATGCAAATGCATACCTACTCATTGGTTAGGTTTCCTTCTTAAAAAAAAAAATTCAGTGGCTGATACCACCAGCTAGACTTAGGATTTCTCTCTCTTTCTCCTTCTCTTTTTAAAAAACAAAATCTGCTGTTTGGCATTTCTTCCCCCCTTTATTATTTCCCCCCTGTTTCCTTTGCCTGAGTTCTTTTTTGTAGCTAGATCTGACTTGCACTCTGCCTAATTTATTTTGGCAATGCAGTTAAAATGGTTTCTTTTTTCCACAGAAAATGTGTTTTGATTTCTTCTTAGAAGAATAAGCTTTTGTTCTTCAAAGTTAAATAAATCAAATTGCTTTCAGCCTCCAAATGCCACTGCCTTGTCTTCATTATCATTGGGCTTTTGCTTTTTCAAAATGATGCCGTCGTAAGCATTCTCTCGCACATGTTTCTGAAGTATCTACCCCCTTTTCCAGTTTATGGTAGTATCTTATTGAAAACGTTGATTTGGTAAGTTTACAGAAAATATTTTTTATCAAAACAGAAATTCATCATATTAGATAGCTCTGTTTTAAATCGTTTTATTATTGAAGCTATTCTATTAATTCTTATTTCAGTCATTTAGTTTAGTGATTAAGAGCTGAGTTTTAAACTGCTTAGGTTTCATTTTAACTGTGCCACTAACTACCGGTTGTTTTCAGCAAGTTACTTAACCTCTCCAAGCCTCAGGTTCTTCATCTTTAAAGTGGTGTAGGGTGCGGTGGTGGATGTAAATGACATGATATATGTGTACAGTTCTTAAATCAGGCTTTGGCACAGAGTTAGTATTCACTAACTCACTATTCACTATTATCAATAATTTCCATCCCGTTCTCAGGGGTCCTAGTTAGTTATTAGCCCATTCCTCAAGCATCACTTTTAGATACTGTAACTCCCGTTTTACTTCTTAAGAACATTAGAGCTTTGGAGTCTGATGACATCTCAGAAATAGATATTTGTCAAGTCCCTTAGGAATTTGGGCCATTTTCTTGTGTGTGTTAAGAGGGCCTTAGAAATAACATGCCCCTCTTACTGGAGGTGGAATCAGAATTAGTAACAAGGCAATTGAAAAGTGTTGCAACTTAAGTTCTTTTTATTATACAGATCAGAGGAAGGGTTCTATTAAGAGGTAGTGTGGACTGAATTTTCTTCACCTCACCGTGCTACTGCTGGGCTGGGGCTTTGCTCTGGGATGAAAGTCTCCTTTTTGCCAAGACTCATGGAGCACGCTCCCTCCCTCCTCAGGACCACAGCTGGCACAAGGTCAGCTCTCCAGATCTTCGGGGCCTTTTCATTTCCTCCTCTAACAGTGAGGAAAGGCAAGCTTTTCTCCTTTTTGCTTTTGAACTCTGGTGACAGGCAGTGCAGTGATGGTCCGGTGGTGGCCTCCCCTGATGATGTGTTGCTTTATTTGCAGTCCTCTGCATGGCTCATTCTTTTGTTAACTCTCCAGGGAAGGAGAGGATGGTGAGAAACTTTAGGTATCACGAGTTAATTTTTTTCTCCATAGCTTATATTTTCTTCAGGGCAAAACACATTATTTTTTTTTTTTTAAAGCAGGAGGATCACAGATTTGATGGAAGCCCCTTAATGTGATTCATTGGCCTTTATAAACAGAAGTTGCACCTCAGATAGGTATGGATAGGACCACCTGGCTTGATTTAGAAATGGCTGAATACATTTCTAAAGAGTAATAGCAGTACTTTGATACTTGTGTTGTTCTTACATGGAAGACCAGTCCCATTGAGCCCATCTTAAATATGGAAGTGGAGGGAAGTTAATGTCTGTCCTTGACCATTCACTGTCTGTGCAAAGCATAGGCAGTAGAACTAGGCAGATGAGGAGAAGAGCTGAGTGGGGGACAGAAATTTAAATGCAACCTGATGGATCATGGGTGATCATCTCATCTCTCCACTTTACAGTGGAAGAGCCAGGCTCAGAAGGATGAATTTTTCCCAGATCCCTGGGCTGGGGAGGGAGAGGGCTTGGGTGGGAAGAAATCCATACTTTGGGGCCGATATGCTCAGTGGCTTTGAAGTTCAAGGGAGCTTTGCTTCAACAAAGAAAAAAATCTGCATTCAGTTTAGCCCGGTAACTCACAGCAGTGATCATTTCAACATTATCAACCTTCCCCAGGCTTGGTCTCCTATGGGGACCATCTGATGTCTTTTGGCTGTGCCTGGATCAGTCCAGGTTTGTGAGCTATTCTGTTTTCTAACAAGTCGACTAAGATCATAGACTTCGAGATCTCAGAGGAGCTGTGATGGCTAGTTCAGGTCAACTCAAGTACAATTAACATCTTTTAAAAGTATTTGTTGAGCCCCTACTTTGTGCCAGGCCTTAGGGGTGCAGCAGTGTGGAAAAAGGACAGACAAGGGCCATGCTTTCATGGAGCTTCTGTTCTAGTTTTTGTAGTGATTTTTCTCCCCATGCCCCCTTGGTCCCCTAGTTTTAGAGTAAGGAGGCCCTAGGACATTACGCTGTACAAGGTCATGCGGATGGTTTATTCCAGAGCCTGGACTTGGGCTTCCTATAGTTCAGTCCCTTCAATGTCTCTGAGGTCCTGGGTATTGCAAGTGTTTGAAATTGAATCATTTTTAAAATTGAAAAATAAGGCATGAACACAATACAATATTTAAGCACCATAAAAGGCTGCAGGATGAAAAAAGAATGTCTTCACCCTGTCTATGCCCCTTCTACCCACCACACACATGTCATCTCGCAGTCCCCTTCCCAACAGGGGACCACGGTTGTCCGTGTCCTCTATATCCTTTCAGGATTATCCTATGCGTATACCTACTTAAACAACATATATACGTGTCTACAGCCCCCTCCTTTGCCCTTCCACGAATGAGAGCTTAGATACTTGTCTGCACCTTGCTTTTTATTGAAGTTGATGACTGATAAGGTCTGTGGACTATTTTTTATGCTCCCACATTGATTGAGCCATGAGGAGTGAAAATGCTGGACACGTTTAAAACGTCGTATGTCCTCTTTGTTGTTGGGAATAGCCCCGAAACATTTACAGACATAATCTGAGAGTTTTGGGTGGACCTAAAAACATATTTTGCTGTCATCAACACTGATGTTCTAAGTTATTCTTCCACAGCCTTGTTCTGTGTACAGAAGAGACTGAAACATATTTGCGAGTATTCCCAGAATTTAGATAACATGAGGGCCCAGAGGGTTTTGTTTTGTTTTGTTTTGAATTGCCACCAAAGCTATCTCCTCTCCTCAGTTATCTACCTCGGCAGGGTCTGCTCCAGGGCGCCTCCCTAGTGCTGACCAGAAAGTGACCCCTCAGGGAGCTTATCTGTCCTCCCCGGTGGCCCTGCCTGCCCTCTGACAAGGCTTAGGAAAGAGGGCTGCAACATCTGCCTTTTTGCCGCAGAAACTGCAGCACTGGAGGCTCATGGAGACTTCGGAGGACGAAAAGGCAGACCTAAGGGGCTCGAGGGAGGCAGAAAATGAAATGCCTTTGGTGACATTTTGGCCTAGAACAAGATAGAAGAGGGAATTAATAGTTATAACCAGGATTTTTATTTTTCTTCATTTGTAACTCGAAACTTTGAATCTACTAACATTAAATAGCTAAGGAAATAGTAGTCCCTGTTTTCTGTAAGTTGTCTATTTTCTGCAAGGATGTACAATGCTATAGTAGCTCCACAGTATAGGTTCTGGAACCAGACTCCTTGTGCCCAAGTCCTAGCCGGACACTTTTTAGCTGTGTAATCTTGGGCAAGTTCCTTAGCCTCTGACTTCTCCATCTGTCAAGTGGGTTTAATAATTATAATACCCCCTACCTCATAGGGATGTTGTTCTTTGGCACTTAGCAAGTGCTAAATAGCCAAATACTTGATGTTATTATTATAATATTATGTCAGGTGAGACCTATTTAAACACTTAGCAAATAAAAGTGTGAAAAATTAATGGTTTTTGATATTTCTTAATTTTCCTGAGGCTCAGAGAGGCAGGTTAAACATAACCTATAAGATGTTGTAGTTTTGTTTGACACTCAGGTAGAGGCTTACTAAATGCGGGTAGCTGGACTCTTGCTCACAAGGCAGTCAAGAGGCAACGTTTAACTTGTTTTGTTTTCCTTATTAGAAAGAGGTGGGACCATTCAGAGTCTTAAATTATTCTACCTGTAGCTAGCGTAGACGTTGAATCAGAGGTTTATTGAGACTAAGAGGGAACTGCTGAATTGCATTTAAATCCTTCCCAGGAGAACGCTTGTGTTTCCAGATACAGAATAACTTTTGATGTCAATTACATTTTACTTGGAATAAAGTGCTCTGACTCTCACCATCCCAAGGGCTGGTAGATCACAAACGTTCAGCTATTGTCACTTGGGAAGCCCATTATTGCTAAATATGTGAACACATTTAAATTGTTGTGAAGCTATAACTCAGGAAAGAGCAACCTTCAGACTTCCCAGTAAGATCCAAATCTCATGTGAGAAAATTCAAAACTACAAGGAGTGCACAGTTTCCCACTGGCGTTATTCAGGAAAGAGCAGAGAAGGACAGGCCGCAGAAGACCTCATGGCTCGGTGGATATCTCCGCGTGATTGGTGTGGCGGCGACTGTGGCTTCCAGGTGGGACAGCCTGGGCTGGAATCACTGCTTTCTTATGATTAATTGCGTGGCCTTGAACCTGCAAGCCTCAGTGTGCACTTATGGAAATGAGAATCGTCATTGACTCATGGAGTCATTGAAAAGATTGAGTTACTGAATCCGGAGCGCTTAGCACTGCAGTGCCTGGTGCGTAGAAAGCACTCCGTAAATGTCAGCCACTATTGTTATTAATCAGACATTCTTCCTTCCTTAATCCCCTGTCCTTTGAGGTCTTAGTGTTCACTGTCTGTTAATCTGTTTAGGCTTCTAGTTTCTTAAGACATGGTTCTCATTTTTAAAGGGACCAGACCCTTTTTTCTAGAGAACCCTTTTTGCACAAGGCACACGTGCGTCCTAACCAAAGCTCTGTTGTGGCTCCTGTGGAACCTTAACACCATAATGGAATTCTAGCTTCATCTAATTAGAATTGTGTAAAAAAGCAATAAATTCTAGAGAAAAAGATGACCTTTTCTTTCCAGATAAATTGTTTCTGAGGTTCTTAATTTCTCTCCATCAGTCTTGTTGTATGATGGACGTGGTCACACTTGGGATTTCTGAATCGTCTTTTCAGTGTAAGGAAGTTTCGCTTCATTTCTCCCAGCTTGAGCACTCACTTGTGTAAGACAGTAATCACCAAATTTCCCCACCCTATCCCACCCAAAAAAGATAGATCAGTCTTGTTAAATATGGTGGGGTCCCACGGTGATGCGAGCTGAGAACAACAGGTGGGTGGAGTGTTTTCTCTCCCTCTGGTCCGCGGCTGCTAGCCTTCGCTAGCATTCATGCCGGCCTGCTCCTGGTCTCTGACTGCTGTGTGCCTGTAGAGAAGGCAACTTTTAATATTAATATGTTGCGGTAAAGAAATACTATTTTAAAGTATGTGTTTGTTTATCAATATGGTCGTATGCACAGCTGTAGAATGGAATGAGAAGAAATTCAACAATGTCAAATGCACCATGACACAGTCCCAGAAATAAGGCTGCAGTTGGAAATTTACAAGCTGTACAAAATGCGGTATCTTCTTTCCTCTAGATTATCACTCAGATAAGACAGGTATTTATCTGGAAATTGAGAGCTGCTGTGCTGGTCAAAGCTTCCCTTTTGTTAAGTGTGTGTGAAGACAGAGAGCCCAGAACTGTGAATCACTGCTGGGTAGTTTTCAATAGAGCCTGAAAAGGTTAACTTTCCTTTTTTCTGCCTTGTTCCTGGTATTAGTAATGAAGACTTTTAAGCAGCATTTTGTATTTTTCACGTTCTCTTTCAAAGATATTGTGTGCAGTGCAGTTTTAATCAGCTGCATAAGGCCATTGTGGAAGAGAGCCACTGTGCTGGGATGCTGGTTATGGTCACGACAGCTAACTTTTAGGAGGGTACTGACTGCTTGGCCCTGTATTAAGCATTGTACGTATATCATCTTATGTAAAACCCCCAACAGCCCTACGAGGGATGCTGCAGAGAGACCAAGGTTCAACAGCTAGTCACAGGGGTCTGGATCTGGGGACAGGCCACTGGCTCCAGACCCCTCCTGTGTAGCCCAGCCTTGGTCTTACATGCCCACTCCTTAAAGTTGGTCAAACCTGTGCAAAGAACTCTAAATGGGAAGTTCTACTACGTTGGAATGAAAACTCTTACTGTGATGAAACATTTCATTCTGACATCCCTTGCTCCTGACCTTCTTGTTTTCCTTGATGCAAAAAAGTCCAGGTCTAAGGGAGCCACTGATAAAAAGAGGAGACATAAAAGTAGTTGAACACCTTTTTTCTAGATAATGGCCTAGTTTGAAGTTTTACTGGGAAAATTCTCTCCTATCTTTTAGCTTTTTTTTTTTTCCTCTTAGGAGAATTTTTCCACCTCTGGCTTTTCTACTTTTTTCCCTGCTAGTGTCTTCCACATTAATCGACTCTCAAATGACAGTATTCCCAGACTTGACTTTGTTCAGTTTTATTGTACAAATCCATAGTTTAGCCATGCTAGGTTGTAGCAATGCAGAGCAGGGAATTACTTATTCATTTATAATTAAGAACTTGGTTCTTGCTGTTTTAGAGGACAATGCTTTATTTCCTTTTCAGCTAAGGGGGTAAGGGTCCTTTCCCCAACCCATTTAGTTTGGGAGATCCCCCTTTCTGTCTCTCTCTCCTTCACATATACACACACACACACACACACACACACACTGATTATTATAAATGACATAGTGACAGAAAAGATTAATATGGATAATATTAGGCTACATGTGAAGGATGAGCTATAAAATAAGTACAAAGTAATACTTCAGTGAAGACAACCTATTGACTTTTTGCTATTTCTTCATATTTCTGTAAGCTGGTTTCATCTCTGTTTTTGTTTAGCATTTATAGGAAACACAATTTGGGGAGACAAGAGAATGTTTTGTTCCTTAACCTGGTGTAGGTTTGCCTGCATTGTGTGTATGTTTCAATATACACAGTCAAGTGTAGAATTTTAATCCTATCCTGGGTCTTCAAAACAGGAAAGTAAAGGGGTACATAACTGTCACGTAGATGAGACTACTGTAGAAAAACAAAAAACAAACACAAAACTTTGAAAAATAAAAAATTATTTTGCAGGTTTATAGGGGGCTTCATTTGTAATGTAAACACAGATGTTGACATGGGCCAATTGTTAGAAGAACTTAAAAATATAATACAGAGCCTTGCAAGGTACAGTGAAGGCTGAAGATTGAGCATTTTATCATTGTGTTCGTACTCGCCCAGTGAAGTCCCAGCCAAGCTGCACCCTTTGCTCAGTGGAGATGCAGAGTTAACTCAATTTGGTGTGGCCTGGGAAGGTCACATTACCTGACACATGCAGGGTTCCTTGTGACTGACCACGTTCGCCCTGTTGCTCATTACTTGACAGAATGTAGCTGAAGAGTTAAAGAACAGGTTCCTGAGAAGAAGTGCTAAAGGACTCACAGGAAGAATGCCCACCAGTCACCCCAGAAACTTGTATTAAAACAGACTGCTGCCGTCAGTCTACTGTGGTTCTCAAGTTCTGTTCTTTCTTGGTTTATAAAACCTCAATAAAGAGGTCCTTTGGAAATTTTCGTGCTTAAATTTCCTTAGACTGATTTCAAAGAAGAAATGTGTAATGGGGGAAGGAATGCAGTGGGATGGGGTGGGACGGGGTGAGGATGGATTACAATTCCTCTGTGTTCTTAAATATTTAGGCCAGATTAACATGTGATATGATGCTTGCCAAGCTTTACCTTTTTTGTTTTCTCTTGCAGGAGTGACTTTATGTGAAGACTTCTAAGAGACTGAAAACTTATGACATATAAAGTTGCCTAGGGAATTATTTTTTTATCTTTTATACAATTTCTATGGTGGAGTCTGCAGGCATGTAGATGAAAGCTAAAAGGGAATACTGTTGCTATGCTGGATACAGAATTCAGTTTGCTTTGAAACAAGTTTTGGTTTAAAAATGTCTGATGCAAAATTTATTACATTTCCAGGGAGGAAAAGAGCTCATGTTTTTGTCTTCCCAACCACCACTCCTCCCAATCCCCTATCTGTGGCCTTGGTGTACACACTGCAATTTTTCCAGTATGATAACTATGTACAATGGAACTATATGTGTATAGTCTGAGCTAATGCTCAGGGTATGTGTGTCTGTAAACTATATGTGTATAGTCTGAGCTAATGCTCAGGGTGTGTGTGTCTGTGAACTATATGTGTATAGTCTGAGCTAATGCTCAGGGTGTGTGTGTCTGTGAACTATATGTGTATAGTCTGAGCTAATGCTCAGGGTGTGTGTGTCTGTGAACTATATGTGTATAGTCTGAGCTAATGCTCAGGGTGTGTGTGTCTGTGAACTATATGTGTATAGTCTGAGCTAATGCTCAGGGTGTGTGTGTCTGTGAACTATATGTGTATAGTCTGAGCTAATGCTCAGGGTGTGTGTGTGTGTGTGTGTGTGTGTGTGTGTGTGTGTGTATGTACACACATGTCTGTGTGCCTGGGCTTCTGTTCCCCCAACCCTTAGATCTCATTTTGCTACTGGTTGTAAGATGATCCCCTTATAGTTTAACTGTTACAAAAGATAAAAGATGAATCTTTGGTGGTGAAGGCTCCTTGAAGATATAGTCTAACCCTGGGCAGTTGATCCCCCAAGGGATCATGGAGTCAGAGGGAACCAGATGCTAGACTTTGGATTCAGAGACGAGAAATCAGCACTGACCTGCTACCAGCATGCCACTCCCAGGTCACTTATAAAATATTGAGAGTTTTGGTTGTTTTTTGTTTGTTTGTTTGTTTTAACTCAAGCTAAGAAAATCTTATTTAGCCATTGAATAAAGGGGGAAATGGTTTAAAGTCACTAAAAAAAAAAGTCTTGTTTTGACAACTCAAGGCTAAAACAAAACAAGACGATCTCCACTTCTGGTGCAAGATGGACCCACACCTTCCTCTGGTATGTTTTGCTTGGTGTTCTTCCTGTTCTCCATCTTGTAGCTAGTGCCTGTTATTTAAAGGATTCTTGAGGGTTACTTTCCCCTGTAGGTGTGGAATACCCCACTTAAAAAAAAAAAAAAAAGCTTTACAGTTTACAAAACACCTCAAAGAACCCAGAGGTGAAGGTAGTAGTACATTTATGGGAGGTCTGGGCCAAGAGGTTGGGGAGTCCAGGTATAGGGAAATCTTCAAGACCTGCCTCCATGTTGGTATGGTCCCTTGGCACTTCCTTTATTTCAAAAAGAAAGCACAATTCTCATTTGACTCCCAAAAGATGATTCCCATGAAAATGTACTTTAAAGTATCCATTCTTTTTCTGGCACCAGACTAAAAATGTCTAACCTTTTAAATGAATGGTAGGTTCAATTTCATGTGAATTTTTGCTGACAACTAATTAAAAGCTGTACATGTGTACATGCATACACACAGTAGACCAGGGGAAGGCAATATGGAAATAAATTTCACGGTGGTCCAGAAAGTAGCAATATAGGAATTTTGGGGGTGTGTATTAGTGTAAATAATATGCGTGCAGTCTAGACCAATAGTTTTAGTTTTATAAAGAGGAATCATTTTTTGTTTTAAAAATATTATGCCCCCGGAATGGTGAGGGATAAAGTGTAAGATATTCTTCAGCTTTAATTATTTTATAATTTTATTCAGGTCAGATCGCTTGTTTTTCTTTAATAGCAATACAACAGGCAAGAGAATACTCAAAATATTTAAATTGTATTTATACCAAGAGTATGTTTTAAATATTTTCTAATACTTGAGCAGTTGTTGTCTGACTGGCTTCCAAATATGCCAAAAGTTAAGCATTCAATATTTTCAACATGTATGCTTTTTACTGGTTTATATTACCTAATAAGAATCTTTAAGTGTTCCCAAAGCAACGGATGTTTACAGGCCTTTTGTGTTTTTCCTCCTTTAGAAGGCTTGGAGACCCACAACAAAGTTACTGTATAAAACACTAATGATGGACTAACTTCTGATGTAATAAATGAGTTGGCTACCACCTCAATGTAAAAATTTGTAAAGGAAATTTTTCACCGAGTGTCAAATGTATTTTTAACTGTCTGGTTTGTACTTCTATGACTTTTGTACTACCAAAGCAGAGTTAAAAATAAAAACGTTAAACAGAGTGAGTTGTTTTTGAATGATCCAATTGTTGGTGCCTTGGGTACTGAAAGTACAATTGTGGTTGGTATAATTTATCGAGCTTAATATCACAGTGCCTGATTTCTTACGTCTGAATTGTCAAGTGATCATTTGGCTGACTTTCCCCATTGGATTCCTCCTTCCCCCCGTAGTAATACCATCCTCACCCCTGATTATTATTTTTAAAATGTGGAGATAATTTTGGATGTAAGGAACAGTTGCAAAAGCAGTACAAAGAGTTCTTGTATACCCTTCACCCCACATTTCCTTATGGTATCATCTTACATAACCACAGAACAATGATCAAAACTAAGAAATTAGGGCTTCCCTGGTAGCGAAGTGGTAAGAATCTGCCTGCCAATTCAGGGGATTTGAACCAGGGTTCGAGCCCTGGTCCAGGAAGATCCCACATGCCGCGGAGCAACTAAGCCCGTGCACCACAACTACTGAAGCCTGTGCGCCTAGAGCCCGTGCTCCGCAATGAAAGAAGCCACTGCTCGCCGCAACTAGAGAAAGCCTGCACGCAGCAACAAAGACACAACACAACCAAAAATGAAAATAAATAAATTTATTTAAAAAAAACTAAGAAATTAACATCAGTATAATACTACGAATTAAGTCACAGCATTATTCCGGTCTCACCAATTATCCCACTACCATCCTTGTTCTGTTCCAGATTTCCCACTGCATTTAGTTTCGGCCTCCTAAATCTCCTCTGACCTGTGATTTTCCCTCAGTCTTTTCTTATTTTTCATGATCTTGACATGTTATAGCGTGTACCGGTCAGTCATGTTGCAGAGTGCCCTTCAACCTCAGTGTACCAGCTGTTCCTCCTGACTAGACTGAGGGTTTGCATTATGCGAAGGACGCCCTTCCCGTTGCTCCATATTGGGGGCTGGTGGGGGAGGCCATGATGTCAACCTCCACCATTCGGTCAAGGTGGTGGCCACCAGCTTTCATTCTGGTAAAGTCACTATTTTTCCCTTTGTAATTAATAAATATTTGAGGGGAGATATTTTGAGATTAGGCACATACCCTATTTCTGCTTAAACTTTCACCGTTTAATTTTACCACCTGTATTAGTTTCTTTGGGCTCCTGTAAAAAGCAAACTGGGTGGCCTAAGACGATAGAAATTTATTCTTTCACAGTTCAGGAGGCCAAAAGTCTGAAATCAAGGTGTCTGCAGGGTTGGTTCCTTCTGAGTCCCAAGGGAGAAGCTGTCCCACGCCCCCTCCTGCCTCCTGGTGGTTGCTGGCAGTCCTGGCGTTCCATGCTGTGTAGCTGCTTCCCTCCAATTGTCTGCCTCTGTCTTCACATGACTGGCTTCCCTGGGTGTGGGCCTCTGTCCTCTCCTCTTCTCATGGGGACACTAGTCATTGGATATAGGACCCACTGTAATCTAGGATGACTTCATCTTAACTTGATCACATTTGCAAAGACCCTAATTCCAAATACGATCATCTTCATGGGAACCTGGGGTTAGGACTTAAACATACTTCTTTTTAAAAAAATTTTT
Source organism: Balaenoptera ricei (assembly GCF_028023285.1). Lineage (NCBI taxonomy): Eukaryota > Metazoa > Chordata > Mammalia > Artiodactyla > Balaenopteridae > Balaenoptera > Balaenoptera ricei. Next base: position 79,997,655 of record NC_082643.1, read on the forward strand.
TTTAATTAATTAATTTATTTTTGGCTGTGTTGGGTCTTCATTTCTGTGCGAGGGCTTTCTCTAGTTGCAGCGAGCGGGGGCCACTCTTCATCGCGGTGCACGGGCCTCTCACTATCGCGGCCTCTCTTATTGTGGAGCACAGGTTCCAGACGCGCAGGCTCAGTAGTTGTGGCTCACGGGCCTAGTTGCTCCGTGGCATGTGGGATCTTCCCAGACCAGGGCCCGAACCCGTGTCCCCTGCATTGGCAGGCAGATTCTCAACCACTGAGCCACCAGGAAAGCCCTGACATACTTTTTTAGGGGACACAGTTCAACCCACTGCACCATCCATTGGTGGATCTTGCCTGCAGCTGTTTTTACTGTGGGAGGGGCTCTTTCAGGTTGGTGCCTGTGTCCCTTCGACATGGCTCCTTCTCTTTATTTCTTTCTGCCTTCCTCTTTAGCCCTTTTGCCCTTTCTTACTTTCCAGAACCACGAGCTGCTCCAGGCTCGTCTTCTCATCTTGTGTTTTCCTTGTCTTAGCCTCGGAATCCACCACTAACTAATCAAGGAGCCCTGGTTCCTTTTATTGGAGAATGGTGTTTAGAACTAGAGATCAGAGCACTGGGTGTGCTCATTGATACTGGGGTGTTACTGCCTCTGAGCACACAACTACATACACACACACACTACTAACCCGTTCATATACACACATCTTTATGTAACTCTCTTTAGAACAAAAGCGTGAGTCCCGACTGCTGCCTCTGACCCCAGTCTAGCTCCACGGGGTTCCCTCTGACCTTCCCACTTTCCTTCTTTGTGACTTTTCCCCAACAGTAAAGAAACCTGGCTCTTACAATCTATAATATTTTTATACAGTGTCTCAGCCCTAGCATGCGTATCAAGTAGTTTGAATACATACTCCTGTGAGGAATAGGTTTCCAGCTAGAGCACTATGCTGTGTACTTATTCTTCTAGTTTTGAGCCTTAGAGAATCCGACAGCCAGAAGCCTGTTTGCCAAATTTACTTAGGTCAGCGCCTTTGTTCCCCACACCTCGGGCGGGCTTGTGTGATTCAGTTTTAACACAGAGTCATTTGTCATCATCTGCGTTCCATCTTCCCTTCACATCCCGGTTAAATTTCTTAAAATTTATATGCGGCAGGGTCGTGGCGGCAGTCGTGGCGGCTCTGTCGGGTTCAGGGCGCCTGCCCCGCTGCATGGGTCACCGGCTGCGAGGCACAGCGCCTCTCTGATCTTCCTGCACGGCTCAGGCGATTCTGGACAAGGATTGAGAACGTGGATCAAGCAAGTTTTAAATGAAGATTTAACGTTCCAACACATAAAATTTAGTTATCTAACAGCTCCTCCCAGGCCATACACTTCTTTGAAAGGAGGAATCTCCAGTGTATGGTTTGACAGGTTTAAAAGATCTAATGACTGCCCAGAGCACCTTGAATCAATTGATGTCATGTGTCAGGTGCTTACAGATTTGATTGATGGTGAAGTAACAAGTGGTATCAGGAAGAACAGGATATCGGTAGGAGGATTTTCTATGGGAGGGTGCGTGGCGATGCATTTAGCATACAGAAATCATCAAGATGTGGCAGGAGTACTTGCTCTTTCTAGTTTTCTGAATAAAACACCTGCTGTTTACCAACCTCTTCAGAAAAGTGATGGTGTCTTTCCTGAATTATTTCAGTGTCATGGTACTGCAGATGAGTTAGTTCTTCATTCTTGGGGTGAAGAGACAAACTCAGTGTTAAAATCCCTAGGAGTGAGCACAAAGTTTCCTAGTTTCCCAGGGGTTTACCATGAGTTAAGCAAAGCTGAGCTAGAAAAACTGAAGTCATAGATTCTTACAAAGCTACCAGACTGAATGCATCGATTGATTTGTTAATATATAAGTAATGTCTTTTTGAAAAGTGATGTTTACTGCCAAATTCTAATTTGATAAACAATAATTAAAATATTTTAAAAAATTATATACAGCAAACTTCACTCTTTGGGGTGCCTCATTGGATTCTGATTTTGAATTTTCGTGTGTGTGTGTGTGTGTGTGTGTGTGTGTGTGTGTGTGTGTGTCTGCCTTGAAAACAAGATGATCAATAACAGCTTATGCTAAGGAAGTGGAAAAGCTGATTTTACAATTTTCAGCTCTTGAAAACCAGGAAACCCAGCATATATGCACCAGGGAGGATGTTAGGAATTCCCCCAAATCTCATTTTATAGTAGAAAGGGGTCATTTGGGGTTACAGGTTTTGTTCTTAATCAGTCAGCCTTTTGATATCCTCTCTAAGATCCTCCCTAGGATTCCGCTCTCTCACCGGCAGGTCCTGGGTGAACTTGCCACGGGGACTGATGGTCCATGGCCTTGTATGCTCCTGCACTTCCTTTTCAAATCCAGATATCGAGCCTTCCTCCACCCTGATCTGATATAGTGGAAGTGTGGAGGAACACTTCCTTCCCTCCCACTGAGGACAGCAGGATGTTGGTGCTTTGGAAGTGGGGTCCCACCATTCAGGGCTTGGCTGTGGTCAAAGGAGACTCTGTTTTTCACCCGAGGTCCTTACCAGTTCTTAAATCCTCTGGCCCTTTTGTCTGCAGGGCAGGTTCTATCCAGGGCTTCCTTTGTTCATTCCTCATCTTCCCAGGACCATTCTTCAGGACTGTTCTCAGATCTTCCTGGAGATCCCTCATGGTAGCTCCAAACACCTGAAAGGGCACCTGGGACTCTGTCCCCGGCATTCTCTGGCCGCCCAGCTGGTGTCGCTGCCCACCCGCTTCGGCGGCTACCCAGGCAGGCGGTTGTCCGCCTCGCACAGAGCTGGCACTTGCCCCCTCTGCCGGCCGAATGAGAGAAGTGCAGGAAGCGTAGCTCCTGGACCATTTATTGGTGGTGGTGTGTCTTTCAGGGCCGGGCGCTCAGAAAGTACGTAGGCATGATTTCATGATGATTCGCTGAATGAATAAATAAACAAAAGTCTACCTTTAAAAATGAAAGATTATCATCAGCTATTTTATGGGAGTAAAAATTGAAGCTTGGATTTTTCCTAACTCATTTTCTGGCCCTACTAGCTGGTCTCTATTGTCTTTCTCATAGGAAATCCCAGTTTCTCACCTGGGAACTTATTTCCCTGCACGTGCGGATGCTGGTAGAAATAACTGAGTTCTGCTTTGGAGGAAACCCCATGCCCTGAATCCTGCCACGGAAGTGGTGTGACTGTGAGAAGCAGTGTGGTGTCAGAGCAGTAGCCCCGGCCTTTGCTGCTGGGTTTGAATAGTGGCTCTGACACTCACTGCTGTGTAATGTTGGGGAACTTACCTTACCTTCTTTTCTTTTTTTTTTTTAAAAATATTTATTTATTTATTTGGCTGCGCCGGGTCTTAGTTGCGGCTTTCAGGATCTTCGTTGCAGCATGCGGGATCTTTAGTTGCGGAATGCAAACTCTTAGTTGCGGCATGTGGGGATCTAGTTCCCTGACCAGGGATCGAACCCCGGGCTGCCTGCATTGGGAGTGCGGAGTCTTAGGCCACTGGACCACCAGGGAAGTCCCTTACCTTACCTTCTGAGATGCAGTTGCCTCAGCTGTAAAATGACCTATCTCTCCGGACTTTTAAGGACTAGGAAAATGCATGCAAAGTCATGGTGCCTGCCATGGTCTCCATGGCCAGCCTGATGGAGTGCCCTGTCATCGTCAGCAGCCAAGCTCGGTAGCTTGGTAAAGGGTCTGTGTGTGTCTGTCCCACCACAGCTGAGCAAGGTGGCTTGTGAAGAGGCCAGGCACACATAACTTTGTCCAAGCGTGGAGCTGAGCCAGGACACTTTTTGCTGAGCCACAGTTACAGTTCAGAAGCCTCGTGGAGGAACCACAGAGTAGAGGAGAGTCCAAATATTGGGGAGGCAGAAGCACAGAGGTAGAAAAAAGAGTTGAGGATGAAGAGGTAGTGTGTGCAGGGGGCAGCTGAAACTCCATCAGCCCAGCGCCTCTCCCTTACTGGGATGATGCCCCCTCCTTTGGAGAACTCTTCTCCTCCCTCTTAGAACCCAGCCAGGCGCCCCGCTCCCCTGACTGCAGCTGGATGTGACCGAGGCCGTGCCGAGGAAGCTGGTCTGAAGAAAGGAAGGGAACATGCAGAGGGAAGAGAGGCAGTCCTGGTTTGCTGTCAAGGCCTAGATTCATTTGACCCTGAGGCCCAGCTGCCCTTCCGAGCTTTAGGAACATTCCAAGGACATTCCTCTTTTGTCTCACCTCCTTGGGGTTGAGTTTCTATCACTTCTGACAACAATCACAAAACCCCACGGTCGGTGCAATTATTCTCAGAAAAGTAGATACACGAGGAGTATCAGAGCCACATGAATAGTGGAACCCAGGCATCCAGCCGTACAGCTGAGGCTGCCCAGCGCCGCCTCAGATCCATAGCCAGGGGCCCCGGCCCTGGTGTGGCATCTGCTCTGAAATGCTCTTGCAAACCCTCTCCAGACTCCATTGCCTTAGGATAACCTCCCTTCCACCATCTTTCCTTGATTTGCCATAGGGCTCGCGACTGTAGCTCCCGTCAGAGCACAACTTTGGCATTCAGATGACTCTGGCCATCTGTGACCTTAAGGTTTTCAGATCCCAATCTTCTAACTGAAGATAATAGACTGAAGATAATATGTGCCTTTTAGGGAGGCCGTCAGGATTATAAGAGCGTGGGCAGATAGTGCATGTAGCACGGGGCCGGACACAGCCAGCGCTGACTCAATGAGCTGCCTCGGAGCTGCCAAACTCAGCCCCTCTTTAGTGAAATAAATGATAGAGTGATGAGTATTTGGCCACTTGAGTGTGGGTTCTTGATGTTTTTGCCACATTAAAATTGCTTCACATTGAAGATGGATCCCGGGTGGGGATGGGGGCGATTGGAGAGTAGGAGGGATCAGGTAGAAGAGGAAACTTCTGAGATTCTGTCTGGGCCTGAGATTCTTCTGGAACCAGGTCAAATGCCTTAAGTGAGAGGATGATCTCATTGCTCCAATGTTAAATGGAGCCGGATCTACAAGACAAGGGGTGTGTTCTTTCTCTGCATGTTCAGGCTCTCATTTTATCTTATCACTCTTAGGATAAGACATGAATGTGGTATAGTCTTAAAAAGAACTTGACTTCTTTTTATTTGCAAGTCATTCTAACTGAGAAATTATAGAGAAAATGCTCTTGGAATCATAACATGAAACCTAAATCACAAAACTTCTGGGTTTGATTATGGATGAATAGCTTAATGTTGGCCAAATAAAAAAACACCTAACAAAACGATCCCTCTGAAATAACTAACCAACCCTACCAAACCCAAGATTTCTATCTTGCATTAAAAATGCATTTTATTTAATAAAAATGTATTTGTGGCAAGGGAGGATTAAAGAAATAGGTTAGTTTTAATGCCTCAAATATTCATTTCAAACATAGCATGACAAAATTGTGACTAGGCATAAATTACTGTGTATCCTCCAATGGTTAAATGATGAAAATAATGAAAATAAATAATAATGATGAGAATACAAAATGTATTAAATTTGAAGTACCCCCAAGATGCATGTTTACCTTGAGATGATTGTTAATAATGTAGGTAGAAAGGGACTTATCTAGTTTAGAAATAATTCAATATGATTAGAAGTGGTGCAGAAAGCTTTGATGGTCATAGAAATCAAAATTTAGTTATTAAAAAAAAGTGTAAATGCTACTCATAAAAAAGTGGTCCAGTGTGAGATGACCTTCACTGGGTAATAGAAGCACATCTAACATTTATTATTTACCCGGTGCTGGGTATGTGCTAAGCACTTTATATTCTGTATCTCCTGTAAGTTGCATTACAGCTCAGGGCAGGCATAGCCACCACTTCCATTTTACAGGTGACAATACTGAGGAAAGGAATTTCAAGATACTTTGCACTGGCCGTTCACGTGATCACTGTAAAAACACAAATATCATTGGTAGTAGACAATCTCAGAGATTTTACAGATAAGGCCTTGACTAATGTTTCAATTCTTTATTAAAATCTCCCTCAGAACCAGAAAAAGAAAAAATACAAAACAAAAAAACAAAAACCTTTCTTTCCCAATTGACAATACATGTAAGTTTACTTTTCCAATATTGGATTGTTCTTATCTCCACCACCTTGGTTTAAAGTTCCCCCAACTTTCCGATCTCAGAATTCACTTGATTGTTGTGATTGCTGCATTCCCTGAAATAATGGAGACCAAAGGCTTTTTTTCTTAGAAATTTCACATTTTGATGCAGCCCTTCTTTTTTTCTGATGGTAACATAGCTGTCTCCACAGAGAGGCTGTATTACCTATTCCTTAAAAGGAAGCTTGTTGTTCAAACTGAGTTCAGTTGAGATTCTGCCACCGACTGTCTGTGTGACCACGGATGAATCAGATAGCTTTTTGAGCCTCCATTTCCTCATCTGTGAAATGGGGATAATCATACCTACAACTTATAGGGTCATGGTGGACTTAAGCAAGATGATGCATATGCAGAACTCAAACTGTACTAAATGCTTAACAAATGGTAGTTTTTTAAAAAGTTAAGCTATATTTGCACCTATAAAAAAACAAAAACCGTAACTTGCTGTCTCTCAGAAGTTATTACTGAATAAAATTTCTATATCAATAACTGTATTATTTGGCAAATTATTTTGAAAGTGTCTGCAGATATGTTTTTCTTGTTATAAAATTTTTCTCTATAAACTTTAAAAAATAATTTTAGTCCATTTCTTTTTTTTAAATTAATTTATTTTATTTATTTATTTCTGGCTGAGTTGGGTCTTCGTTGCTGCGCGTGGGCTTTCTCTAGTTGCGGCGAGCAGGGGCTACTCTTTGTTGCGGTGTGCGGGCTTCTCATTGCGGTGGCTTCTCTTGTTGCAGAGCATGGGCTCTAGGTGTGTGGGCTTCAGTAGTTGTGGCTCGCAGGCTCTAGAACGCAGGCTCAGTAGTTGTGGCACACGGGCTTAATTGCTCCATGGCATGTGGGCTTTTCCTGGACCAGGGCTCGAACCCGTGTCCCCTGCATTGGCAGGTGGATTCTTAACCACTGAGCCACCAGGGAAGTCCATCTCTATAAACTTTTAATTTAAATACTGTACAGTTCTTGGTTTGTCTCCTGGCCAATGGCTGACATCATGAAAATCTTAGAGCCTATGATCATATGGCTTCATAAATGGGTAATTTAAAACTTTTGATTCTGTTCTAGGCATGAACATTTAAGACAGGGAGAGCACATTAGTTAAATGAGAAGAGACCAGCAACTCTCCTTGGCCTGTAAAAATCTTCCCTTGTTTATACAAGGACCAAAGTTTATATGTACCAATCTTGATAGCTTTAGAGCTATTTTGGAGAATGAAAAAGGATGAGTAGAACCTGGAAATGAAACTATTTTTGTGGGAGTTTCTTCTAAGGTTGGTAACTGATGTCAAGAGAGAACTTTATGGCTTTGTTTTTGAAACAGCAAGAGCCCCACTAAACAAATATTCTAATCAGCCTGTCCTCCAACTTTCTCACTTATGTGAATTGGGAATGTGTAAATTTGATAAGGGAAATGAGTAAAATTCTTTGTCTACCTTCTGGTCTCTGGGTCATATTTTACCCTTGTTTTGTATTAACCATTCCAAAATGCTTAAAAGCAGAAAATACAGAAGTCTCCTAAAAAATCAAGCTCAAAGGGTGAGATAAGGGTGAACAGTAGCGATGAGTGGTATTGGCGAGGTATTTTCACGTTTGCTTGTATTCTAAGCGTATGGCTCACGTGCATATGTAGGCCACGTATCTTGTTGAAAATCTTAGTCCAGTTTTGTCTATTTAGAGTGATTTTATAGATAGTTCATTTGAGCTTCTAAATCGGTGGTTTTCAAAGTAGGTTTCACATAACCCAGGGGTGTGGGAAGAAAATATTAAAACCCAGATTGATATTTGTTATGTTAATACTGCTCTACAAAGTATATGACATAGTACAAGAGGACGGTACATTTATTTGTAAACATACTTCTATTAGGGGTAGGAGTGTGACATTTTTAACTGATAACTGGTGCAAGATCAAAAAGGTGTGGCAAGTCCTGCTCTAGTCTCAGAGTTTCTCCAAGTGTGGCTGGAGAAATACCCACATCAACTATGCAGATGCTGGGGCCCCACCCAAGACCTGCTGAATCCAAGTCTCTAAGAGCTGAGACCCAGAAACCTGCTTTTATAAAACAAGCACCCTGAAATTTGAGAATGTCTGCCTTCCACTTGGGATGTAGGAAGGATCCCCATTTTACAGATGAGGAAACTGAGGCTCAGGAATGTTAAGAAACTTAAATCCAAGGTCATACAATGAGCAAGAGGCACAGGCTGATTCCACCCCAGGTTGATTAGGGTTGAAGAGGGGCACGAGTCTGAGTGCCCGGCCCATGCTGTGTGGTCAGAACCTCCGAAGACCAGGAGGTCACCACGCATGGCTGCAGGGGTTAATCGTGGAGCCAACCCCCATGTACTTTTTCTACCATGAGGCGCCAAGAGAAGAGTGACATCTGAGTCTCATGTCACAAATACACACCCTCTCCTTCTTTCAAACCCCTCCAGGGTTTGAAAGATTGAGTTCAAGATGACTGAAAAATGTGGTGAGCCAAGTTTCCCACTGCTTGGTCCCAAACATTGGTTTTCTTAAGGTTTTTGTCTCAGTTTGGGAGTAAGGTCCTCAGGGTAACATGGCCTCGTGATGGAGACCAAATCTCCACTGGCTACTCAATTCCACTCTGTGCCCATCTTTCTACAGACCACCAAGCAGCCTCCTTATTCAAACGGAGCAGGGCCACCAGAGTGAAACGTGTGGCTAATACATGTAATTTCTTTTCTCTCATATTCATCTAGACTGTGCTTCCACAGCCCTGCATTTATACCTTTATCACAACATATCCCAATCTCACAGTTAGCATTAGGAATCTTAATCAGCTGCATGATGTCTCCTCCACTACATGTGAAAAGCTTTTAGTCTTTCATTCAACAAATAATGTACTGAGTCTCACCTGTGCCACACACCATCCTAGATCTAGGCAAAAGGTGCTTGTTTATTAAAGTCACTTTAGTTGAAAAAAAATTGCTAATGGTCAACTCCAAGCATATTTAATAGATTTGCCTAGCATGTTGTTTCTTAGAGTGGCTGAGAGTGCTTCAAAAGTCAGCCTGTTATATGTCTACTATAACCTAATACATTGGAGGAACTTATAAATTTAGTACATAAATAAATGAGCAACTTATTTCCGTAAGTTAACAGAGAAAGCGTTTACCATGAAAAATAAATGTCAGCTTGTCTCTGTTTAATTATCATCAGCTTTAAAATAGCAGGTTTTAAAAGGAATGAGGTTTACTCTAGAAGAAAAAATAAATAAACAGAAAGCAAGAATTTCCACATTTTCATCATAAAGACTCATTGTACAAATAGGAGTCCCCTTGATGAAGAATAAAGTCCAAGTTCAAGAGCAGAGGCCACGTTCCTGTGACTGCACACAGATGACAAAACTAAGGAAGTCAGATCTGTACTCTTGTACTTGCATTTGGTGCTTCCTTCAGTCTTCCTAAGGCCTCCTGCTGGGAGATACTGATGAAGAGTTAAGATGAGAATGGGTGGGGGACAGGCGGGCAAGTTAGGCCTTGGGGATCAAGAGATACAGACTACTACGTATGAAATAAATAAGCTACAAGCACGTAATGCACAACACAGCGAATACAGCCAATATCTTATAATAACTATAAATGGAGTACAACCTTTAAAAATTGTAAATCACTACGCTGTACAACTGAAACTTATATAATACTGTACATCAACTATACCTCAATTTAAAAAAAAAAAAAAGAAGAAAAGATAATCTTGCCCTTAGGGTCAGGGCAGAGGAAGACAGAAAGAGGAAAACGGTGACTGGCTAACAGTTACTGAACGTGGACAAATGGGCGTGTGCTAAGAACCTGAAATTCTCTTCAATCCCTTGCGGATCTGCTTTGACAGTTACAACAATATGCTACCATCTGCCTTGGAAACCAGGGAAAAACATCTAATTTCATATTTATATGATAGTTCAACTATCAGTAAAAAGTGAAATGTAACTTCCTAGCGCAAGAAAACTACATGTAATATAGAAATAATCTTATATCAAAATCAAGATTTAACATGGTAAATATCCATGCAATGCAGTTTGCTAAGATCATGGAGACAGTGATGTCCACTTCTTTATATATATACACACATATCTATTTAATTGGAGTATAGCTGGTTTACGATATTGTGTTAGTTTATACTGTACAGCAAAGCGAATCAGCTATACATATACCTATATCCCCTCCTTTCTGGATTGTGATGTCCACTTCTAATCACAGCCAGTGCCTCACATTCAGAGTGCATCTATGCTGTCAGACTGTCCAGAATGTTTGAAAAGCACCACTATCATCAGCATCACTTTTGATAAGGGGTGGCACCAGGCTGCAGAAAGAAGACATTACACAGAGCAGGATTCTCAGCTGCTAGACAAGCTGCGGGAAAAAGCTAAAATCTGGAGTTTCTTCTCAACCTAAAGATTCTGACATTTGCCCTGACGTCCTTTGGTGGAGCCTGGATATTGGGGCCAGGGCTGCTTTTAACAAAACACATGAAATTCTGTTAATCTTTTTTGAAGCAGTTATTCACATATAAAGAATCTTTAAAAGTCGAGAGTTTTTAATCATGGTGAGCTCTCTGTAGCAGTCCTAAAATGTAAAATTAGGTAAACATGTAAATGCAGAAGTGTGTTTCCGTGCCAGGGAAAGAGACTTGTCTGCAGGAATACCTCACTTTCCCCTCTCCTTGTCCGATTTTTCTTCTTTCTTCCGTTTTGGAGATACCTGTGGGAAGCTGGGAAGGCTGTAGCTGTCCAGTCCTCCTTCCTCCTTGGACCAAAGGTTCAGACCCCTCCTGTGTCACACTAACTGTAAACAATATTTTTCAATCTCTTGCAAATCAGCTCTATCCCGGGCTTTTGTGTTTTGAGGACCTGGTGTGGCAGATTGTAAGCAGACCATCTCATAACTCCATGTCCATTCTCCCCCTTCTCCGTAACTGAATCCTGAATTTAGTTGGGAAAGCCATGCTCATAGCTAGAAAGGTAAGTCTTCCTAGCCTTTCTGGCAGCTGGATGTGACCAAGTAACCAGATGTTGACCAATGAGATACAAGTGGAAAGGTTGAATTACACTTCTAGAAGGTCCTTAATAGAGAGGGAGTGAGATCTTCTGACCCATTATTCTTTTTCCTGCATGGAAAGCAAATGAGTGACTGGAGCCCCAGCAGCCATTGTGGACCACGTGGTAATGTTGAGAAGGAAGCCAAATGGTAGAAGGTACATAAGTCGCTGATACCACGGCATCCTCTACCAGCCTGGACTGCTACCTCCAGACTTCTTTTACATAAAAGGTAAATAAATCTCTTTTTATAAGACATTTATCCCATGCAGCTGGACCTGATCCCAACAGGTACACTTAGGAAATTGTTGAAGGAACCACTTTGAAATATTAAGCATCTGGTGTACTAAATAGAATAGTAAACCAACAATGCAATTAGCAATGCCAACAGTTTAGCCTTTAAAAGCTCTGAGTGACCTTGTATGTAGAGATGGCTTGTCATCAAGCAAACCCAGGGAAATGTCTGTCTGTTAGGCTCAGAAATCATGTTTATGTTAAATAAGTACCAAAATGGAGTGATGACATTATGACAATCTCTAGAAATACATATTATTATTATTCTCACTTAATTAATGGGTAAATAGAAGGGATACATTCCTTGCCCAAGGTCACATGCAAAGCTGGAAATCCAACCAAGGTCAGATTTCAGAGCCTGTGTTATGAAACACCATAATAAAGTATCCTCCATGTTCATATTTTTCTAATTACTCTTGACCATCCTCTAAATTCTCCATCAAGCCATGTCTAAATGGCTGTCCTTGTTTATAAATTAGAAGGCTGAAACCCAGAGAGGGCTATTCATCCTAAAGGTCAGATCTGCACAGGTAATCATGGTGTCAAGAGTTTGAACTACAGGGACAGAGAGTCAAAGCCATTCTTGGCAAGCCAACCTAGTCTCCTCCTCATCTGTCATCTAATAGTCTAGCTGTTTAAATTGAAAGAAACATCAAGGGTCACTAAGGCTCAGTGTGGGAAAATTAGAAGCACTTCTGAGTTAAGACACACAGACACGTTTGTTGCTATATTTTAATCACAATCAGACATTAACATGGCACAAAACACTCCATCTATCTCTTTGCTGTTCCAAATCTCATGAACTTAAAACCTGAATTTGACACAAGCAGTTTAAATAATTATTTTGACCAGACTCCCCAATCCCAAAGGAGATTAAAAAGTAATAATGTAAAAAAATTAAGGTCAAGGTGTCCTGATATCACAGCTAATGACTAACCATTTGTTTACGGGCGGCTCCTGCTCCACCCTGAAAGCTGCTGAGCTTCCGCCTCGGTCCAACAAGTGGTTAGTTAGTAGTTCCCTGCGTGGTTGCCCCTGAAGGTAAACCATACATTAGGCACTTTAAGTGGGGGTAGTTACCTTTCTCGGGTTGGGTATAACGCTTGGCTCTCAAAAGCAAGATGGAGAATTTATAGTCAAACAGAATGTTCTGTGAATCTGTGCCCTTGGGATTAAGCGCTGGGATGTCAGCGCATTCTCAAGGACATCTGCACCAGATGTTCTGGGGGAGTCGTGCGGGTCGCCAAGCAGGCTGTTTAATGTCTGCGTGCGCTGTGGACACGAGCACTGTGGCCCACTCTGACTTTTATTCTCGTGTCTCGAGTTTTAGCCCATCTAGACGGTGGCACTCTCCATATTTAACAAGTGGTGTGGCCCAGGCGCTCACAGCCATCAGAACAGGTGCTGGGTGTCAACCACCGGGAAGGCTGCACCCATCTGCGCTGCAGTCATCAGCTGTGTCTAAGGAGCAAACCCAGCCCCATACGCCCAGCTCAACGCTGGCTTCCTTGCCGGCGCAAACCCCCTCCCCTACTCTGCCTCGTCCACATCTTCTCCCGCAGTAGCTGCCTCTAAAGCGGCCAGGGCTTCGGCCACCTCCGCGTCCTCATCCGCCGTCTCCCCGCTCGCATCTCCAGGGGAGCCCTGGGTCTCCTCCCGCCCGTTTCTCGAATCGACCACAGGCACGTCCTGAGCAGGATCCTCTTCTTTAAAGTATACACTTAGAACTTCAGTTGCCACGGCCTCGTTTAACGAATCCCAGCCTCTCTTCACGGAGAAGGGCATATTCAAACCACGCTCCCCCGCCCTGGGGTGAGCGCCTTCCCGGGGCTCCTCCTCTGTGTGGCCCTTGAAAAGGCAGTCCTTTTCTTCGCCATCAACGTGATCGGCGTCGTCGTCGGCTGGGCCCCACAGCCGAGGGTAATCCGGGGCGGGTATCTGGAGGACGTGGTCTGGGACTTCCCAGGCGGGATGCCCCGCCGCGCAAGACGCGCTGGAGTCGCCACTTCCGATGACACGGGTCTCTCCTGAAGCCAGCAGCACGCAGTCCGGTTCCCTGGCGCTTCCTCCTTCAAGGAAGGGCCGAGTCGTGTGACCCTTGTTTGCGGCACTGGCCCAGGAGCCCCTGTCCCCCTGGGGGCACCCGGCATCGCCAGCGAGCTGCAGGGCAGCAGCGGGGCCGAGGCCATTGACGGCCCCGCCAGTCTTCTCGGCGCAGGGTCCCCCCGCCGTGCCCCCCGGGAGAAGCGGTCCTTGTGGCGGCCCGCAGGGCTCCTGCGGAGCAGCCGTTTGGCCCCTGCTCGCGGTCCTCTTGGAGCTCTCGCTCGGAGGGTCATCCTTGTGTACCAGCACTTCGCGGCTCTGTTTGCCTTTTACCTTAACGGCATCGTCTTCATCTAACTTGCAGCTGTTTACTTCGTTGACGTAACCAGGGGAGGGCACTTGAACTGGATCGAAGAGATAGCTGGGGTGAGAAGAAGGGAGACCAGTCGGGTTAAGTATTAACTTTATTAATAACTAATTTTCATTATTAATATTTCTACTACAGGCTCTGCTGTTTTCTACGATTCCTGTTAATTTCCGTGATTACTCTTTTAAGTCTATATGTGTGCCTCATTAAATATATATAGTTGGTATAAAAACGTTCTACCAACTGGAAATAGATCTTAAGAAGGGACTCAAAAAAGGGCAGGAAGAAGTTACAGAACAAAGTGGGTCATGAAATTGAAAAACAAACAAAAAACGTAAATAAATAAAACAAATATCCAAGCACAGGAAAATAAGTGGTTAAGAACTGATGGTTCAACCCCTCAATGGAATATTATGTAGTCATTAAAATAGTAAGTATGAAGTCTGGACTAGCATGAAAGATACTTACAATAAATTTTTTTTTGAATAGAGCCTAACATCAGATTATAGTGGAATAACACTTATATATGTATGTAGGTGTGTGTGTGTATATATAACTATATCTATCTATATATAGATCTATATATAGATAGATATAGATACAGAATAGAACTAACATAATAAAGATAGTTTTGTTAAGGAAGCAAAATCATCAATTTTTCCCCTTTATTTTATACAGAATTATATTCATGTTGCCCAAATTTTTATGAAATAGAATCTGGACAAAATTAAAAGCACATATGTGACTGGGGTGTTTTCAGTGATGCCATTTCAGGCATCTTCTAAAACTCAAACTTTTCTTTGCATTGAAGCTCTCTGGAGAAATGTAAATTCAACCCAAACCAAATTCAGCCTCAGAGAAAGACAGCGTTCCCAACACACTCTGAGCATTGCACAAAAAAAGTTTAAAAATCCAGGCCTTGTGTTCTTTTAAATGACATTAAAGTGGTTCCAAACTCTTAATTGCCTGGCAATGGTGGTCATGCCCCAAGCTGGGTAAATGCATTGAACCCATGCAGGGTGTTTAAAGTGCTTGCATGGTAATCACAAATTCCTCCATTCGGATGAGACATTTTGTTCAATGTTACCTTTGTAGCATTTTACAGCACCTGCACCCCATCTGGATTACTTTTTGTTATCATCTGGAAAAAAAGGCATAAAAAGGAGAGAACAGAGTGAAGGACATTTTATTTTATTTTATTTTAAAAATAAAAAGTGTTCGTTTTATTTTAGGAAGATACATTAATTCTTTGAAATCAGAATGAAAGGGTTGCACGATTTAATTCTATATAAATGACTGAATATACAAAGTGTCAAATATAAACAGTAATGTGAAATAAATTGGCAGAAATAATTATTCAACCAGTAGCAATACTTAAGACTACCATTTGAAAAATCTTCTATAAACAAAGAATGAAAAAATACTGTTATAAGATTTTCCAGCACAGAATTGAATTCCATCCTAATTCATTACTATTATACTTCTTCAGTATTAGTGGACCCACATCATCTCCAGTCAATTCGTTGTGTTTATCATGTGAACCATCACAGGCAGGAAACGTCTTAGAATGCCAACACCTACAATTAGCTGCTTTAGTAAGACACAAATCTTCAATGTTTATTTCATTCACCACTTTGGGATTTTCCTTCTGTATTTTAAGATTAATCAAGTTATCCTGCTGCTGCTTTTGCTTCGGAAGGAATGGACGAACCGCAAGGTAGTGCAAGTACACCGAGGAAAGGCAATAACCAAAGCCAGTCTGAAACTGTGAGCCGGACGATCCCGGTAACGCTCTCGGGGACTGGGAGCTGCTTAAGATAACGTGGGGAGCTGCACCTTCAACATGCGGACCGCGGCCTCCAGCACCTTCCTGGCCAGCGGCACCCGCTCTTCTCCCGGCCCCGCCCGCCGGCGGCCCTGCCGCTCCCCGGCCGAGCTTCGGGCGCTCTCGGCCTGCACTGGGCCGGGGCGTCTGAATGACATTTTAATAGGAATTAAGTTTGCTTTTTCTTTCCTAGATACACTCAAAGTTAGTAGAGTTACAATTTTTTGGCAAAAGGATAACGTGATTCAGGGAGGGCACTGGTTACCCGGAA
This sequence comes from Balaenoptera ricei, assembly GCF_028023285.1. Lineage (NCBI taxonomy): Eukaryota > Metazoa > Chordata > Mammalia > Artiodactyla > Balaenopteridae > Balaenoptera > Balaenoptera ricei. The sequence goes on from NC_082643.1 coordinate 80,013,649, forward strand.
TACCTTCACATATCTAAAATCACCGATTCAGAGTTCTCAGACATTTATTTACACTTGTCTCTTGTGCCAGACCTTTCCCCAACCCTGGGAGTTATGCCATCTCCATTTTGCACATGAGGAAAAAACAGGTTGACGAATGCTAGGGAGAGAAAGGTGGGACTGAAAAGGACCTGTGCGTTTTCTCTTCCATTGCCTTCCACGGGGGACATGGACTTAACTAGGGTGCAGCCCCCGTGCAGCAGCAAATGGTGTAAGAGAGTGGAGAGGTTTCCGCGCCAGGGGATTAGCTACTCAGTGTTAAAAGATGTCAGGATACGGCAGCTGATCTATACGTTCCATGTTACAGACCTGAGGAGGTTGGAGCTGGAGGGATCATCACAAGCTTTACTTGGACTAAGCTGCTCCTGTTTTGCTTTTCCCACCACGAGTCCCATCCCGGCTACGATCCCTGGACTCCACTCTCTGGCAATTCAAGGACACCCCCCTTCGGGCTTGCTGGTGGCAGACGGACTCACATCTTTGCTTCTTTCATTTCCCACCTGCCCTCTGTCCCCTGGCCTTTCCCAAGTTGCATTTTTTCCTCATGAGTGCCCTCTGAATAAAACCTTCTCTTCATGTAAAACTGACCACACTGTTCTGGTCTTTTCTGTGAAAATCCTAAAAATTAGTATGGAAGAATCTTTAAGTCATCTTCCATCTCTAACAGCTACAACCTTTAAGGAGACAAGCCAGTGACAGAATCTAAAGCCCTAGTCCCTTTGTCTCCATAAGATGCATGTGCTAGGGAGAGAGAGGGATTGCTCATCGTCAGCTGTGTCACTGCTTTCTCTGTTCTCTGTCCTTCCTTTCAATCACGGATGAATTTCCCAGGATGCTACTTCATAAGCCTTTAACCACAGAGAAAATTACTGGTGCCTTTTACGAAGTACAGACTAGTTGGTTGGTTAGAGGAAACTAGATTTACATCCCCCCCCCCCCCCACAAATATATCCAACATCCACATCCTAATCTCTGGAACTTGTGACTGTTACCTCATGTGACCATGAAAGAAAGTCTTTGCAGGTGTGATTACAGATTTGAGATGGGGAGATTGCCTGGATTATTTGGTTCAGGTCCCAGCTCTGCCGTGTAACTTTAGGCCTCAGCTATGTCATCTGTAAATGGGGATAATGATGCATCTACCACATAGCATTGTTGGAGATTATACGAGTTAATATTCACAATAAGCGTATACTTATTACTCAGCTCTGTCTGGATACAGCATGTTTAAAAAAAAAGACGGAAGCTTTGCACCGAAGAAAGAAAGAATCTAGTTGTCATGACATACATACACATACAAACAAGAGCATTAACAATACCAAGTAATACTTGTTTCCAGAATAAGGGCCAAATGGTATATTTCTATCAACTGGGGCACCAACTGAAAGACACACACCCCAAGTGCATCAAGAGTTCCACAGAGAGAGAAATCATTGGTGGCTTAGCCAGCCAATATGTGTACAACCTTTTCCTTTTTCAATGCACCCTCAATGAAATTACCCCATTTTCCAAGTCCAGGATTTTGTTTCCAGCCTCTGCTCCCCACTTATGTCCATCTGCTGCAAATAATTTATATATCAGCTGGATAAACAGGTTGAAGAGCCCCCTGTGCACTTCCTCCCCACCATCAGTCCCTCCCCTCCCCACTTGCGCCCTCAAAATCTGGCACGTTTCCATGCTTGCAGTACCTTTGTTTATCTTGGAATCTGTTTTTAAAAAGTCAGGAGGATAGAAGGCAAGAAAAAAGTCAAAGAAAAGAAAAAAAAGGGCTTTGGAGTGTTTGAGAGAGGGGCAGACTACAGGTCTTAATAATGTAATCGAAGCAATCGTGATATGTGAATCATTGAAAAATGTCAGGCAGGTGGGTTCCAGAGTCGTAGGTAGGGAAGGTTTTCTTCTGGAAAGAAGAAAGAACGAAAGAGACTTGTCTTGAGCAACACCTGGCTTTCCCAGCGTCTCTGAGGCTGACCAAGGTCATCCTGACCCTGAGGCACCCTCGCCAGGCTGGCTGGCTGTCCCCACCCTCTGGAAGTGAGATTACTGCTGAGATTTAAGAGCCCAACTCCAGAGCCTCTGCTTCCCTGTTTCTAGGAGAACTGACGTGTCATCTGTGACTTTCACCCGCTCCCCCCAACTTTCCTTGGAAAACCATAGGATCTGTATTTTTCTTCAAAGCCATGTAGTTATAAAAGGTGTTTTGATGACTCTCCCCTTTCGAGTCAAGTTTCCAGTCCCCCCACCCCCACCGGCTGCCTCCCTTTAGGGTGCACCCCCTGGGGTTCCTACAGACCTGGTCCCGTACCGAGGGCCACGCTCTGTGCCTCTCTCTCCCCAGCCCAGCAGAGGCAGCCTCTTCCTGGTTAGAGGTCCTGCCCTCTCTCACCACCCTGTGTTTTCCTTCCCCAGCAACATTCCTTCTCTCAATGAGATAGGCTCCAACATCCAAGGTTGGGTGACCGCTGACAAAAAGGGTGGGGACTAATGCATTTACACCCAACCCCTGCCTGCCTGTGTCTACAATGATTCTTCTTTCTATGATGAATCCTAACATCAAACCTGATCTGTTTCTCTTTTCATGTGTCCCTCCCACACCACATCTTGCTTTTAGCGAGGAGGTCTCCCATCTCCAGGTGCAAAAAGGAAATACTCCAGGTCCAGCGTGGCACATGGACATGGGGAAAAAAATATATGCTCTTCTGAAGTAAAACCCAATTCAAAACGGGCAGTCTGTCTCTTTCTCTCCCCCCTCACTTTGACAACATCTGGCTTAAAGGTGAGAACTCAGTTGTCTGGGGCCCTTTATTATGGAGCAGAATCAGAATTTGCTTTCTCTTTGGAGTGTAAAAGAGCAACAGAGAAACAAAAGGCAAAGCCTTCGCAACCATCATCTGGTTTCCACAGGAGAAAAGCAAACACCATTAGGATGGTGTGTCCACCCACTGCTGGCGCCTGCCTGCTCCTGGACTCCTGTGTTGGAGGTTGACTCTTGTCCTGTGCTTCGTGTTGAAATTACAGTCCTGTGTTTGAAGACGGGCATGCTAAAGCCCCATCAGTTACTAGTCAAGTCCCCTTGCGGGAAAATCGGGTTTCACAAGGGAGTTAGTGATGAAGGTGGGGAGAAACGGGGAGACTGGGGGGAGGCAGGAGTTTTGCAACCAGACAGAGAAATTGACTGAGTATCCATCAGGAAGTCAAGGAATATAGAAAAAGGCTCAACCCAGCCGGAAAGGGCTGCCTTTGAATAGTGATGATCTTAAAGAGTGACAGGGACAGGTCAAACGGACACAGGACCAGCTTGCAGGGGTTCTACTGGCCAAATACGGAACAACGTGAGCATCAGAATAAATACTAACATAAAGGATTATAATCCATTGAATAAAACAAGGGTCTATGAATCCTTAGGATATAAATCTAAAAAGGGGAAAGCCCTGACTTACAAGTAGACAGTCAGCTAACAAACATACAAGGAATAATGGAACTAGAGAAATCACCATTTGACAATGATCACAGTAACAGTTGACGTAAGCAAGAATCATCAACAGATGCTGAGACCAGCGGGTGAAAACTTGAGAAGGATGGGATATTTAGTCTGAAAAACAAGGACAGACTAAAGAGCTATTCCAGATTAAAGGAGACGGAAGAGACACGACAACCAAATGCAATCATGATCTTTTTGTAAGAGGTCATTATTGACACAACTGGTGAAATCTGAATAAGGTCTGTAGATTAGGCAGTAGTATTAAACCAATGTAAATGTCCTGATTTTGATTATTGTACTGGAGTTATATAAAAGCATGCCCTTGTTCTTAGGAAATTCAGAGTGAAGTATTTCGGAGTAGAAGGGCATGGTACCTGTAATTTATTAAAATGATTCAGGAAGAAGATTATGTGTGTATGTATAGAGAGAGAGAAAAATAAAGCAAATGCTAACATTTGCGGATTGTGACTTTATGAGGGTCCTTTGTACTTTTCTTGCAACTCTTCAGTAAGTCTGATATGATGTCAAAATCAAAAGTTAAAAGGAAAAAAAAAAAAGTGGGAAGTTTAAAAAAAAAAAAGCACTAATCTGATGTCAGTTCTGTTCTGCTTGTCGCCGGGCTAGGACCCGTTACCTACAGGAAACCATTGCTATTAAGCTATTCCCTATAAAGAAGCACATGGAGAAAGGTCTTGGAAAGGAGCTCATCAAAAGCCCACTGGCCTTTCTGGATTTAGTTGTCATTCTGAGTACGTACTAAAGACCTTTCCTCAATACCCAGCCCCAGGCACTACAACACTGAAGGCAAAGATGCTTCCTGTCCTTGGGCTGCCCCATCTCAGAAGGGGACTTATAGTCTAGGGCACTGGTGTTCATCAGCTGTCGGCCTCCCTTACTGAACACAAGCCCCTCGCAGGCAATGCCTAAGCCAGGGCAGCATCCAGCTTGCTTGGAGCACGTCACACCTGCTATTCAAATGAAGGAATGACTGGTGAGTGACAGGTGCAAATGAATGAATGGTGAGTATGAGCTTTTATAAATTATTCCAGTAGAAGGTTTACCCTTTTCCATGATCAAATCTCACTCCACCCAGTGGTCCAAAACCAAAAGCCAAGTGCATGACACGAGCTGAGAGAGATGGGAGGAACCGTGGTTCCTCTTCCCAGCTTGGGAATTACAGTTATGTAATTCCAAGGGTCAAGGACATCCTGCTTCGAGGGCTCTAGTCAATGAATGAGCTTTCAGAGCAGCTGCTGGCAAGTGGTTTGAGTTGATGGAAGTTGGAGTGTTTGGAAGAGACATGATAAAATTAAACACTTAAATTTCAACTCCGTTTTGAAAAACCAACTTGCCAGTGTTTAGAAAACAGTCCAGGATTTCACCTTAATCTGGCCAGCAGGTGAAGTTGAAAAATATGTAGTGAGTCACTTCTGGGTACTGACCTCTTAGACTCAAGCGGATTGGATAAAAATAATTACCACACACTGAAGAAACCACCAGGTGCTTTATAAAAGAAATTAAAGACTGCCTGCCCAACTCCATAGACAGTATTGAATCTATAGTGGAAAAAGGACAAGAAGATAATTCTTGACTACTACCCAATCTCTTTCCTCAGCAGAATCATATCCTCCTTTCCGGGAAGGCTTTGAAAACTCTCTGGGACAAAATTTTCTGGTGTGTTCCCTTTTCTCCTAAAGAGGCTGAACTTCAGTGATTTTGGAGAACTGGAGAGACTATAAGAAGACTGTTATTATCAGCACCATCAAACAGTCCATTCGATGCACTCCCAATAGTCAATGTGCTACCATATATGTCTCAGCAGCACTTAGAACTGGGTTTGATGGAATATTTGTGCAGAGGTGTGTTCAAATGTCCACCCCCATCCCTGCCAAAGGGTTCCGCGGTCAAACAGGTTTGGAAACAGCAGAGATGAAAGATGAACACATTCATAGTTATGAAAAGGAACGATTTCACCTTGTTTAACTCAGTATTTCCCAAAATTATTTGACCACAGAACTTTTTTTTTTCCCCATAAAAGATATTAACAACCAACAGAACTTGTGTTTTGTGGACCTCTGGGAAAAACAACTGTCATGACAGTCCTAATTATCAGGAGGGGTTTTACGCCCCAAACTAATTATTGCCAGGTGGTGGTTGGTGTTTTGGTGAACTCAGCCAGGCAAAGTCTGTGCCAGGTGTGAGAAATCCACCTTCCAGCAGTGGCTTCATCATCAACCATGTGGATGTGGGAAAGTTGTGTAATCTCCTGATTCCTCAGTTCCTTTATCGGCCCAATGAGTCCATGACATCAAAGCTCTCTTCCAAATCTAACAATCGAAATGGTGAATCAGCGAAGGAAGGTTCCTCCCCTCCTGACCCTCTCTCTGACTTGGCTCACACACCTTTATCGTTGAACACCGAGACAAGGCAGGCACCAATATCACTGTTTTGCAGGTGGGGAGCTCTGCTCAGTGGTGTGTGAACTACCCCATCCCAATACTGATGGGCTGCGTTTGGGTCCCAAGTCCACAGTCACCCCAACCCATGATCCTGACTGAATGCACAAAGCTTCTCCTCCTGTTTCCTTCCTTCAGGCCCCAAGTTCTCATCTCATTCCCTTAGGTCTGCAGCTCTTTGAAAAGGTCTCCTTGGCTTCTTTGCCATAGGGTCCTGCTGACCAATGCCCTGGAGCCTTGAGATGGGGAGAGTGTGTGTAACAGCAACTTCCCTGGGAGGGGCGAAGACTCAGATCAGGGGGACTCTGAGGGAGGAGGAGGTGCACCTGCTGGACCTCCTTCACTGGGATGCGCTGGGGGAGAGAGGGAGAGAGAGAGAGAGAGAGAGAGAGAGAGAGGGAGGGAGAGTGTGTGTGTGTGTGTGTGTGTGTGTGTGTGTGTGTGGCGGGGCTGGGGTATGTGCGTGAGGCGAGACGTATAAGCATCTGAGAAGATTTATCACACCAGCAAGTCAGCACAGTGGTTTAATGAGTAATTTAGGGCCAGAGTTGTGGGTTCCAATTCTACCTCCACCATTTATTAGCTTTGTGACCTCTAGGCAAATTTCTTAGCCTCTGTGACCTTTAGCTGTCTAATCTGCAAAATGGGAATGATAACAGTTCCTGCTTATCAGGATTGTTTTGAAATTTAAATGAGATAAAAGTATGTATGGCATTTACTGTAATGTTTGGCATCCTGCCAGTACTTATTAATGATTACAAGTAGTTAACATTTGAGTGTTTAATATGCATCAAGCACTGTTTTAAGAAATTTCATTTCAATTTTACAATAATCCTTTAAGATGGAAACCAGTAATTATTATTATTTTGGCTGAACTGCGCGGCTTGTGGGATCTTAGTTCCCTGACCAGGGAATGAACCCAGGCCATGGCAGTGAAAGTGCCGAGTCCCAGCCACTGGACCACTAGGGAATTCCCTATTACTTTTTTAATTGAAGAGTAGCTGATTTGCAATATTACATTAGCTTCAGGTGTACAGTACAGTGATTCAATATTTTATAGATTGTACTCCATTTAAAGTTATCACAAAATAATGGTTATATTTCCCTGTGCTGTACAATATATCCTCATTGCTTATCTATTTTATACATAATAGTTTTAATCCCATACCATTGTCCTGCCCCTCCCCCCTTCCTTCTCCCCACTGGTAACCACTAGTTTGTTTCCTGTATCCGTGAGTCTGTTTCTGTTTTGCTCTATTCGTTGGTTTTATTTTTTAGATTCCACATATATATGATATCATATATATGATATTTGTCATATGATATGTCATATGATATATATATTTGTCATATGATATGTCATATGATATCATATATATGATTTATCATATGATATGTCATATGATATCATATTTATATATCAGTATTTGTCTTTCTCTGACTTCTTTCACTAAGCATCATACTTTCTACGTCCGTCCATGTTGTTGTAAATGAGTAAATGTAAATTTCATTCTTTTTTTATGGCTGAATAATATTCCATTATATATATCACACCTTCTTTATCCATTCTTCTGTTGATGGACACTTAGGTTGTTTCCATATCTTGGCTATTGTAAATAGTGCTGCTATGAAAATTGGGGTGCATAGATCTTTTCGAATTAGTGTTTTATTTTCTTTTTTGGATATATACCCTGGAGTGGAATTGCTGGGTCATATGGTAGCTCTATTTTTAATTTTTTGAGGATCTTCCATACTGTTTTCCATAGTGGCTGCACCAATTTACATTCCCACCAACACTGCACAAAGGTTGGGAGCCAGTATTTTATAGATAAGTAAATGGACATAAAAGCTAGAAAGTGGTACAGTGTGGCTATTATTAATGTTGTTGTTATTGTTTTCATTATTATTAATACTTCCTGATTATATATTACTTATTATATAATATTTATATATTTCATACTATATTAATATAATACCTCTTGTAGGTTTTGTTGTTTTCTGAGTCCACTGCATTACACAATAAGAAGCAGCTTGTGATCCATTAGCTTTTGCAAAAGGGAACTGGATCCTCTTGATTTGGGCCCTGATAGAATTTCATAGGTGTGGTTTCATCAATTGGCCACCAGATGGCAGTATAGAGTGGTTATTTAATTTAATTTCAAGAGAAGGACTTGGTATGGGAAAGGCCTCAAACAGAATTAAAGGCACAAATAGTGTAGGTGCTTTGCCATGTGGTGAAGTTAGGGAGTAGGTGATGTGGTAAATATTCAGACAATTATTGTGTTAAGTCCTGGTGGCCATGGCACCACCTTATGGCAGGGTTTCCTTCAGCTCTGACTGGGCATGGGATTTATTCTGTAGTCTGGCCAGACCATGGCGGGGTCAAAAAACTCTGGCGATTCTATAGACGCCTCTTTTCACACAAATGGGATCTGTCTTTCTGGACAATAATTCTGTGGAAGAGGCTGCAGGAGGAAGGAGCCTATGGGGTGTGGAGGGGTTCAGTTTCTCCCGTGTTAGCTCTGATGCTGCTGGACCTGCCCGTTTCACTGCTCCTTCCCTATGGCCATCCTTGTGCTGCCCCAGGCCCCGTGTGCTGCCCATGGTGTGAGCTGGTCTTGGGGGCCCATCTTCTGGATGAGGGTAAGTGGCCATGAACTAGGAGGTAAAGATAAGCTATAAAATAAATATGGCCCAATTTGAAAGTTTTTGTGGAAGAAGCCTATTATTTTTAATTTAAAATAAATTCAGAATATTATGTTTGAAAAGGCAAAATTTGCATGAATTATTAGAATTAAACAGAAGGCTTTTTTTTTTTTTTAGAGAGAGGAAAGTGAATGTAAAGAAGGGAAAAAAACCTGATATAAGCACGTGACAGTAGCTATAACAGAATAGAAGAAGAAGACAAATTCTGTGAGGGTTGTTGAACAGAGTTATCATTCATCTTTTTTTTCTTGTTGTTGTTTACTTTAAAAAAATATTGATAGCAATTATGCCTGCATAGTTTATTTAAATTTTGTGAGTTTTTTACACTTATCTGCAATAATATTTGCGTAAAAAGTCAAGTATCCATTTATACTTAGTGCTGCTACTAAGCTCTCTACTCTGTGTCATTGATCTACTTTTGCCAAAACCACTGTTCTTATTACTCTAGGTTTGCAATATGTAATAACAGAGAAAGTTCGTCTATCTTATTTTCTTAAAAGATGTTTTTGGATATTTTTAGCTCTTTGCAATTTCATATAAATTTATTTTTTTTAAATTTTATTTATTTTTTTATACAGCAGGTTCTTACTAGTCCTCCATTTTATACACATCAGTGTATACATGTCAATCCCAGTCTCCCAATTCATCCCACCACCACCCCTCCCCCCGCTTTCCCCCCTTGGTGTCCATACGTTTTTTTCTCTACTTCTATGTCTCAATTTCTGCTCTGCAGAAAATTTCAAATTCTGTTGGTAGCTTATGGTCAGCCCTCTAGACCAGTTCCTTCTTCCTGTACTCTTGGTGGGAACAGTTCTAGGGAAAGTTTGAGAAGCTATGCCCCTATTCTCTGGACTGTAAATTCCTGGGAGTAGGCTCCTGTCTGGATCAGATGAGATGCAGCTCATTATTGAATAAAGACTAGGGTGTATGGGTGACGGGGCGGGGATCCTGGTAAGCACTCTGAGAGGCAGAGGGCACGGGGTCCATAAGGCATCCTCCTGGGTCTGTGCGGGCCGATAACTCGCATTTCTAACAAGCTCCCAGGTGGTGCTAATGCTGCCCTCTGGGGACCACACTTTGAGAGTTCCTGCTTTATGGCTTTATGGAAATGAAGGCAGGCAGACCTCTTTGTTTTGCTCTGTTGCTGGTTGGTCTAGGTGAGCTCTACTTAAAGGGGAAGGACTAACACCCTAAGAACGCTTGTGGCTTGGGGACTTCCTGGCAACAGTGAGGTGGCTACGGTTACCACTGGCCCCTTTTGGTGACTGATGATATGGCCCAAACCAAGTTGGCCGAAACTAATACCTGTAGTCACTACTGCCAATTGCACTCCCAATTGGTGCAGTTTACAATCCTGTTAAGTTTCTAAAAATATTGTCTGTTTTTCAGAATTTTCTTTTTAACAGTTTTTAATTTATGTTCTTTTATCCTTCTCTATGGGCGTTATAGCAGGAAAAAGTTAAAATAAACCACGTGTCCAATAATATGGGATCAACCTGGACAACCTAAATGTTTACTAACTGAGGAATAGATGAAACAAACCCAAGACATTGGGCTGGTCCACTGCCTGTCTGCTCTTAGGCTGGTCCCTGCCCCCTGCCCACTCAGTTTCTCAAGGCACCGTAATGCTGAGGAACCCTTGCCCTCTGGATCTGGGTAGTCCCACCAGTGGAAGGTGCTGGCGGAAGACTAGAGGGGGAGGATGGGGGATGTCAGGGTATGTTTCCCTTTCTCTCTACTTTGGACAGTATGCTGTTCATCCTGGTAGTGGCCAAATCTCCTGCACAGCAATAGATGCCCAAGAGCCCCACCCTCCATGGTGCCAGATAGAACCATGGTGCCTCACCATGGCTCCAGCCATCGCCCCAGCATCTGGTTCTGTGTCTCATCCTGGGGTGGTAATGTCTCCCTGCCTTGCCCATCTCTGCGTTGCCTCACCATCTCATTTGGCTTCCCAGCTCTTCCAATACCCACATAACCCACTGATTATAACGTCCCTCTGTCTGAAAGGAAGAGTTCCCATTCCTGGCTGGACCTTGCCTAATACAAATAATATCCGGGTCAAAGGCTTTCTAGCTAAGTTATTAAGTAATACACAATAACAGTATTGGACTCTGCAAAAATTGGTATTATCTATTGTATAGGTTGCTGCTTGTTGAATACCTGACATGGGAGGGGGTGTCCACAGTGGCTGGGGAAGGGACTTTAGCCCCTCCATCAACTCCATCAAGTTCTCTTCCCTTTCCCACCCAAAATCAGTCTGCTTGCTGTGTAATGTAACTTCCAGACAAGTCTCCTATCTTCCCTTCCAAGCTCTTAAACTCTTCCTATATATATTCTAAAACTGCCACTGGAGAAAGTATAGGGGACACATGGACCTTCGCACTATTTTTAGTAATCTCGTGAAAGTACTCAACATCATTCACGCGTGTGGGTGACAGTGGTTAATATATGTTTCGATGTTCCTCATGTCTGCTAAAATACGAAGGGTATCTCCTATTATTCACATGGGCACCTGGCCGTATTAACCCATTCCCCGTTATTAATGTAGTGGCAGGAAGTTTATTTTTAATATGCCCCTAAATCCTTCAGTGAGTCTCTAATTCAACAGTTTAAGACAAATATCTAAAACTCTTAGAGTCGATAATCCAGATATCACCATGTGCTTATCAATTGCTTTTGAAGTAAGCCTTTAGGAAGTCATGCAAATTATCACAGACAGCTCTGAAGTGAAAGAGATAGAGAGCTCAACTAATCACGTACACAATCTGACTTAAAATGACAATTTATCATCAATGATACGGGATTAGGTATTTACCCTGAATTCTACTACTTGGGTAGAATCTTGTTCACTGATGAACCAATATACCATATCACTGAAAACCAAACCAAACCAAACCAGACCATTATCAGGGATAAATGACCACAGCACCAAGATTCAGACCCAACTGAAGATGGGGGCAGGCCATGACCTTCTGGGTGTTTTTTAGTTTCAGGGAATATGCACAAGTACACTTTGGAGAATCTTCAGATGGTACAAACAGTTTATTTGAGAAGAGGATTTTAAAAATTTGAAGTGAAGATGACGTGTTTTCACTTAACACGTGCAGTTCTATGTCTTTTTCATGTGGGATTCAGTGGCCCCCTTCCTTCATACTCTTGACCACCATAGTAACTGTATCATCTGACAAAACTCATCTCAACTCAGCTTGGTGGGCTGATCTTGACTCTGGATGATTGGAAGCTCAGCGTCACCAATCTTTAGTAGGGAATCTGCTTAAAAACATCCGAGACACCCTTGCATTAGTGCATGATTGATTTCATTTTTACGGCCACGTTAACAGAAGGACTGGTCAAAGTACATGTATAAAATCATATATGGGTTTAGAAGAAGAGGAGGAAGAATTTTAACATCCAGGACACAGAAGACAGTCTGTCTATTGTAATTAAGGGAGTGGGCTCTGGAGTCAAAATCTGGACTGGCCTGTTCTAAGCTGGATGATCTTGAGTAAGCTGCTTGACTTCTCTGAATCTCAGCTTTGCCAACCATTAGACAGGGGAAACAGTAACATCTAATTGTGCAGGGGTCCTATGAGAATCACATGGCTTACACACGTGATGGGCTTGGCAAAGTATGACTGGCAAGTAGTAGGTTCTTAGTAAATGTGGGCTGCTCTCATCTTCATGGCCATCGTCTATGAGAATATTAGTTAACCACTGGCTTAATGACTTTTAGACACTGTGAATAGAAATGGGTGATGTTCTGTCCAAATTCTCCCTGAAACCCCATGGGAATTAGGTGTGTCTCCAACGCACAGTATGTCTCCAATGTTGATAAGTAGCCTTATCTGGGAGGTGGAAGAAGTCTGGAAGAAACCTGAAGCATTTAGAAAAAGTTAAGTTCTGGAAATGATGAGGAAGTTGCAGAGGAGGCGACGTGGAGAGACGTTTATATAATACAGTCTTGTAAAGCTATAAATAATGATAGCTTTAAAAGCAAGCACAGCTCAGGGCTGGATGCTTGCAATGAAGTAGTTCTGGGTAATTCCCAGTATCCTAGATGTCCAAACCTCAGCGAATCTTAGAGAACATCCTACCACCCAACCACCTTATTTTATAAATGTGCTTCTGGACTCAAGGCTGGAAGCATGGACTGGTCAGAGGACAAGAAAAAACAGATTGTCCCATGTTTGCAGAAAACCCTATATGTGCAGAATTGGGTCACCAATGTTTCTTTGAAGTACAGTAAAAATAGTTTTTGCACTTGAAAAGACTGAGCATGGTTCTGAGGTCTCAAATATCCCTGAGCACTTAACTGAGGACAAGACACTCTGCTAGTAACTAGGACACAAAGAGGTAGAGATCTCTGCAGTTTGTTAAAGGGCTCACCACCCATCATTCATGCACCAAATATTTCCTGAGCACCTATTATGTACAGGTACTGAACTTGATTCCAGGGAGTTGAAAAGAGTTCACAGTCTAGCAAGGAAGACAGATATATAAATACATGACTAATAGAGTATTAAAAGTATGAGATTAAACTATGTCATACAACATGTTACATAAGGCAAGGAGCACCTGAGTAATCTCGGGAAAAGATTGGAGGAGACTTGTGGCCACAGGTGAGCAGATAATGGGGCTGGTGGGGTTCCGGACCACATTCCAGGGGATACTACCACTTACACTCTCTTTCTTAGTAAGCCCACTCTTTTCTCTACGTGTGCACTACCCTTGCTTTGTCCTAAAACATTATCATTTTTTCTTACCTGAATTTACTGCAAAATCCTCGTCTCCTGCATCCACCTGTGTCTTCTAAAATAATACATTTGCCACATGGAAGTCACATGATCTAAGACATAAATCTGAATCTTATCATTTCCCTGGGCCTAAAACTTTTCAAAGGTGTCTAAGACCCTCAGGATATTTAACAACATAGAATAATAAGAATGACGATAAAAACAGCAAACTTACACAGAGTTTCCTATGTACCAGGTGTTAATCCACGTGCTTTATGTGTACAATTGGTCCTCATTATTTGTGGATTCCATAGTTGTGAATTTATCTACTGGCTAAAATTTAATTGTAAGTCCCAGATGAATAATTGCTGTGTTTTGGGGGTCATTTTTGGGCATGTGCAGAATGGTGAAAAATTGGGAGTGGCCTGAGGTGCACGTTTCTAGCTGAGCTCAAACAAGGTAACACTCAGCCTTCTTGATTCAACCCCATATTGTAAACCTTTCAGTGTGAAGACTTGTATGGGTCATGCCGTTTGTCCCGTTTTAGAACTGTATCCCCTAAACAACAAAAGTAAAGAGGAAATAACAGAATTCTACTCAAACCTGAATGAGTCAGAAAGAATAGACTTTGGGGATTGCTCTGTCTACTGGCTTTAATGTTTCAGGTAATAAGAACTGTAGTGGAAGACCGAATAATAGAAAATGTAATGGAAAGTGGAAAGAATAGACTTTCTTCCCAAAGCATTAAAAAAAGAACAGCTTACCTGTTGTGGAGATTGTCCATTAGGTTTCTCTAGAAGTTTAACTTCTCTTCCTGCAACCAAAAAAAAAAAAGAAAGAAAGTTCAAAACTGAGGTCTACAAGTTGCCTCCTTTTCACAGCCAAGTTGCATCTTGAAAGCCACAGCAGAAAGCATTTCCTGAGGGGCCCAGGCAGTGATGTGTGGGAACAGAATTCCTGGCCTAGAACATTTAGCCCAGGCAGGCAAGGGCTTTGAAATTTGCCAGCCTGAGTTTGCAGCCTAGCTCCTAATACTCAATTAATGATCAATTAACAATTTACCCAAATGTCAGTGTTTCATCTATAACATATAGTGAGATTTAAATGGCACAACAGGAAAGCTGCTTGTCATATGCTGGGCATGTTGGAATTGTGGAATTCCATATTGGAATAACCAGAAGCTATTGTTAGTTATTGCTGTTGATAAACATTACATGACAATACACCTCTTCTCTGATGGGTAAAGTTTCAACTAAGCTGAAAAATAATTCAAGGAATTTACTTCTTGGAGACATATCAAACAATCAAAGTTTCAATGAATATATGCATACTATTTCAATAAAATACTTAATTTAGAAAATAGCTTTGCTTATAATGAAAATAACGAGATATAGAATTTGAGAAAGTAAAGCAAATGTTCAGATTTTTACCAACTTCTCTGTGATTATTAGAATAATTCACTATACATAGACAAAACTTTTTAGAGAAATGCTCTTAGCCCACTCCCAAGTAAACTACATTTTGGGATAATGAATTCTGCCTTAAATTTATCATACAACATTAGAATGGTTATATTCTTTTGGAAATTCAATTTCATATTGTCAGCAATGTCTTTTCACTCAGTATTACTTCTTACTGTTTAATAATTCCTTAAAATCTAATACATTGCTCAAATGTCAAATGAATGTTATTCTTAATTTTTACCAAGTACTTATAATTTAACTCAAATATTAGTTGAAAAGGAAGACACAAGAAAGACAAAGCCCAGGCCTTCAGGGAGCTAGCCATCTATTGGGAAGGGCAAGGAGGCAAGAAAAGGTTAGGTTACAAATCACTAAAATATTAGGCAGGGTGCACATAATGCCATCAAAGGAACACAAGAGCTGAGGGGGTTCAGGATTGGGAGGTTGTGTAACTGGGCTGACAGCACCTGAACTATGCATTCATAGAAAGATGGGAAGAACTGTGGCAGACAGAAAAATGATGATGGTGAAGTGTGGAGGGAGGGCCTTTTAGGCAGAGGGAATGTGACAAAGAGAAGTCAGGAAAGGATGGGGTATTATTTAGTCACCAGGTAATTCAACCCCTACTGTGTGTCAGGCACCACTAAATTGCAGTGCATGGGACACCATGCTGTGTGCCCTACAGAATGACAGCCCTATGTGCGGGAGAGTGAATATTCTGGATTGGCTGGTGTTTAAAGAACTTGGAACTTGCCATGTGGTTGGTAGACAGATATTACAACTTTCCTACAAGTGTTCTGTAGGAAACCAACGGGATGTGGCAATTCGGAGTTACAAGTGAGAACCTCCTTAGAGTGAGGGAGGGACCTTTGAAGAGGGAGCACTTAAACTGGGACCCAAAGAATGAGATGGAGCTAGGTGTGCAAAGAATAGCTCTCAACAAGTCACTCCCCTTTAAGAAGCCTTAACTGGCTCTGCATTGCCTACCAATCTTTAATGTCCCCAGCTAAGCATTCAAGACCTGCCACAATATGGTACCAATTGGCCTTCCTAGATTATCCCTGAAACTCCACTAGCCACTACTATTTCCAGCCAACATGGATTTTTCACTGTTTTCTGAACATGTCTATATACCCTTTTTCTTATTTCTATACCTTTGCACATATTGTTCCCCCCAGTTGGCATGCCTCCATGCCCATTGGTATTTTGCAGAATTCTACTGATCCTTCAAAGCTCCATGAAGATTTTTTAAAAATCCCACCTAAAGGTAATTACTCCATTCTTTTAATTTCGATAGAATAATTTAACTGTTTGGATGGCTCTGATCACTTTCTGCCTTGGATTACAGTGTAGGTACACCTCGTTTTATTATTATTTATTATTATTCATTTATTTATTTTTGACTGCATTGGGTCTTAGTTGTGGCACATGGGATCTTCTGTTGCGGTGCGTGGGCTCTTCATTGCAGTGCATGGGCTTCTCTCTAGTTGTGGCGTGCGGGTTTTCTCTCTCTAGTTGTGGCACACGGGCTCCAGGATGAGTGGGCTCTGTAGTTGTGGTGAGCGGGTTCCAGAGTGCATGGGCTCTGTAGTGTGTGGCATGCAAGCTCTCTAGTTGAGGCACGCAAGCTCAGCAGTTGTGGTGCGTGGGCTTAGCTGCCCCGCGGCATGTGGGATCTTAGTTTCCTGACCAGGGATCGAACCTGTATCCCCTGCATTGTAAGGCGGATTCTTTACCACTGGACCACCAGGGAAGTCCCGGCACACCTCGTTTTATTCTGCTTCGTAACTATTGCATGTTTTTTGTTTTGTTTTGTTTTTACAAGTTGAAGGTTTGTGGCAACCCTGCGTTGAGTTGAGCAAGTCTATTGGCACCATTTTTCCAACAGCATTTGCTCACTTTGTGAGTGTCTTTGTGTCACATTTTGGTAATTCTCACATTATTTCACATGTTGTCATTATTATTATATTTGTTACAGTGATCTGTGATCAGTGATCTTTGATGTTACTATTGTAACTGTTTTGCAGTGCCACAAACCGCAGCCATGTGAGACAGCGAACTTAATTGATAAATGTTCGTGTGTTCTGACCCGTTCCACCAACCAGCTGTTCCCCATTCTCCCCTTTTCAGGCCTCCTCATTCCCTGAGACACAACAATATTGAAATTAGGCCAGTTAATAACCTTACAATGGTCCCTAAGTGTTCAAGTGAAGGGAAGAGTCACACATCTCTCACTTTACATCAAAAGCTAGAAATGATTAAGCTTAGTGAGGCAGGCATGCCAGAAGCTCAGATAGGCTGAAAGCTAGGCTTCTTGCACCAGTTAGCCAAGTTGTAAATGCAAAGGAAAAGTTCTTGAAGGAAATTAAAAATGCTACTCCAGTGAACACACGAATGATAAGAAAGCGAAACAGGCTTATTGCTGATACGGAGAAAGTTGTAGTGGTCTGAGTAGAAGATCAAATCATCCACAACAGTCCCTTAAGCCAAAGCCTAACCCAAGGCAAGGCTCTAATTCTCTTCAATTCTGTGAAGGCTGAGAGAGGTGAGGAAGCTGCAGACGAAAAGTTTGAAGCTGGCAGAGGCTGGTTCATGAGGTTTAGGAAAGAAGCCATCTCCACAACATAAAAGTGCAAGGAGAAGCAGCAAGTGCTGATGTAGAAGCTGCAGCAAGTTGTCCAGAAGATCCAGCCAAGACACTTAATGAAGGCGGCTACACTAAACACCAGATTTTTAACATAGATGAAACAGCCTTACATTGGAAGAAGATGCCGTTTAAGACTTTCATAGCTAGAGAGCAGTCAGTGCTTGGCTCCAAAGCTTCAAAGGACAGGCTGCCCCCCTTATTAGGGGCTAATGCAGCTGGTGACTTTAAGGTGAAGCCAGTGCTCATTTACCATTCCGAAAATCCTAGGGCCCTCAAAAGTTATGCTCAATCTACTCTGCCTGTGCTCTATACATGGAACAACAAAGCCTGGAGGACAGCACATCTGTTTACAATATGGTCTGCTGACTATCTTAAGCCCACTGTTGAGACCTACTGCTCCGAAAAAAAGATTCCTTTCAAAACATTATTGCTCATTGACAATGCACCTGGTCACCCAAGAGCTTTGATGGAGATGTCCAACGAGATTAATGTTGTTTTCATGTCTGCTAACACAACATCCACTCTGCAGCCCACGGATCAAAAAGTAATTTTGACTTTCTAGTCTTATTATTTAAGAAATATGACTTGAAAGGCTATAACTACCATAGACAGTGATTGCTCTGAGGGATCTGGGCACAGTCAATTGAAAAGTCTGGGAAGGATTCACCATTCTAGATGCCCTTAAGAACATCTGTGATCCACGGGAAGATGTCAAGATATCAACACACACAAGAGTGTGGAAAAAGTTGATCCCAGCCCTCGTGGATGACTTTGAGGGGTTCAAGACTTCAGCGGAGGACAGGGTGCAGAGAAAAGGGAACCCTCCTACACTGTTGGTGGGAACATAAATTGGTGCAGCCATCATGGAGAACAGCATGGAGGTTCCTTAAAAAACCAGACATAGAGTTACCATGTGATCAGCAATCCCACTCTTGGGCATATATCTGGAGAATACTCTAACTCAAAGAGATACATGCACCCCAATGCTCACTGCAGCACTGTTTACAATAGCTAAGACATGGAAGCAACCTAAATGTCTATCGAAAGAGGAATGGATAAAGAAGATGTGGTGCATACATACAGCGGAATACTATTCAACCATAAAAAATGAAATAATGCCATTTGCAGCAACATGGATGGACCTAGAGATTATCATACTAAGTGAAGTAAGCCAGAAAGAGAAAGACAAATATCATATGATATTGCTTGTATGTGAAATGTCAAAGACAAATATCATATCACTTATATGTGGAATCTAAAAAAAACGATACAAATGAACTTATTTACAAAATAGAAAATGACTCACAGACATAGAAAACAAACCAAAGGAGAAAGGGAGGGGAGGGATAAATTTGGAATTTGGGATTAACAGACACAGACTACTATATATAAAATAGATAAACAACAGGGACCTACTGTATAGCACAGGGAACTATATTCAGTATGTTGTAATAACCTATGATGGAAAAGAATCTAAAAACGTATATATACACACACACACACACACACACACACGTATAACTGAGTGTACACCTGAAACACTGTAAATCAACTATACTTCAATAAAAAAAATAATGAGAGAACAACAATAAAACGTTCTTGGAAATTAAAACGAGACAGCAAAAATGAATATTTCAATGGAGAGTCTAGAAGAAAAACATGAGGAAATCTCATATAAATTCGCAAAGGAGATAAAGACATGAAGAATTAAATAGAACTGACATAAAAGTAAAGCTCCTACAGGCTTCAAGAAAGAAAAAACTGATCATATACAAAGAGCTGGGGATCAGAATGGTTTTAGACTTCAACACACACACACACACACACACACACACACACACACTATTCTAAACTACCAATGAAGTGAGAGGGTACGATAAAGACATTTTCAGATAAGAAAAGTCTCAAAAATGTTACCATTCATATACCTTCCCCTGCTGGGAAGGAGACTATTAGAAGATGTAACAAACAAATGAGGTAGCAAACCAAGAGCGGAAGGCAAGGAATACAGGAAATAGGGCATTAAACACAGGAGAGAGAAAAAAGTAACCCCCAGGACGATGGTGATGGGAGATCCCAGAATGCCAGCAATGCGCACAGCCTGGAGGACAGCTCATTCTGACTGGAGAAGATGAGAAGGCTCTGGGCAGTTTTCTTTTAAGAGATGAAATTGATAGAATCACTGAAGTGTCCCAAAGAGAAAGATATATACAATAGGGAAAGACTTTGGGGTCCAATCAGTGGTAAGGATGTAGAATACTGAACAGACGAAAAAAACGAGCCATTTGTTACCTCCAGAGAAAAAGATGTTCAGGAAAGGAAATATAATTATAATTCCCTACCTGGCTTAGCTGTGAACTGCATTTACATAGTTATAATAAATACTAGTTATTCATCTAACTAAAACTAGAGGGGGGCGTTCAGTAGGGAGTGGGAACATTTCTTCTGTGTGGTGGGGCAGGGGGTGGAAGCTGAACCATCTTTTACCACACTGGAATATATAATGTCTGAAACACTTAAAAAAAAAAAAATCAAGAAATGGTAATAGAAACATTCATTTAGAGAAACTGAGGCAAATAACGAAAATAATCAGTGAAAGAAGTGATTTCCTTTGAGGAAAGAAAGATGTGCTCACGAGTAAGCAGCCTGGGCTTTATCTGAAGATTTGGGAACCAATTTAGTCCTAAGAGCAAAGTCATGAGAAAGGGTAAACCAGATGATAGCAAGCAATAACAATGATGCTTTTGAAAAAAGCTGACTCCCATCCATTTATTTAACCTACAATAATTATTTAATTCCTAGTACCATGGGCCAGGTCATGTGCTAAAAAGAGATGATTTAGCAGGATGAACTGCTTACAGCCTGGTGGGGTGGGCAAAACAAAAACAAATAATTACGATCCAGTGACATAATAGAGTTTAGAGGCAAAGCATCATGAAAATGTGGGGACCAGCAATCAACCTGTCAGAATATTCTAGAGCCACACAGCCCAATATGGTAACTACTAGCCATAGGTGGCTATTTAAATTACTAGAAATTAAGTACATTAAAAGTTCAGTTCCTTGGTTACATCAGCCAGCCACATTTCAAGTGCTTGAAAGCCATATGCAGCTAGTGGCTATCGTATCAGACAGGGTAGACACAGAACATTTTTCTCATCACAGAAAATTCTGTTAGATGGTACTGGTCTACAGGTTCTTAAATGGTGATTTTTACGGTGTTTTCAAGTACATCAAACCCCTGAAGGGATCACATTCCATGGGTCTATTAGTAAGTAGAGCCTTGCTGAGTTTGATATTTAACTAGTTATCTGTACATGGAGTGGAATTTTTACTCCAAGTTTAGTTTTCTATTGGAGCCACCGCTGGAACTAGAAACGGGTCTTTCTTACATGTCCTGATACTGTTTGACCACAGATGTTGGGGGCAAGTGCTGCTGGTGACTAATAGTCTTTGAGCCTTTGGGAAAGCACTTTAGTGTCGTGAAAAGAGGGGAGAGTTCTGGAGAACTCAGAAACTCCTGAGTTTGAATTTTAGCTCCACTACTTATAGCTGTGTGGCCTCAAGCAAATCTCTCAACCTCTCTGGGCCTTTGTTTTTTCAGATGTGAGGTTTATAGATAATGCATGGATCAGGATAAGCAGGTAGCAGAAGCACAAAAATGGCAGTGGCTAATCTTCTCGTCATTCTTAATCTACAGGTGAAGAGGGGCCCTCAATGAAGAAGAGGGCTGACTCTCCTCACCTCTCATTTCTTCTCATCACTGCCCTGATTTCTGGCTTTTGCGAAAGGATCTATCATTGACCAGGAACTTTAGTACCTATGAGAGGAAGAGGAATTTAAGTTCAAAGAAGGGCAAAGGGAAGAAGGGGGAAGGGTACTGGCATTTACCCAAAGCCCAGGACATGCCAGCGTCCACCCGCAGGTACTACGTGTCATTCTAGAAACCCTCCCCAAGGTCGAGGAGAAGTTGAAGGGCATGAGAAGGTGGCTGGAGGGGAAGAGGCTTGTGGGTGGTGGAAAAGGAAGCATGGTCACACATAAACCCACAGGCGTTAGGTAGAGGAGGGCTGCGAACGCCATGCTCAGGGCCCGGCTTGATGAGATTCGCAGTTCACAATAATAAATGGCAGCAACACGTGGGACTCACGGTGGGCCAAGAGCAGAGGTGGCCGAGGGGGGCTGAGCCAGCCTGTGACTTACCCACAGACAGGCTTTTATTCACAACTTACACCATACAGCCCATCTCTGTTGCCTTCTTTAACTTCCATGAG
Organism: Balaenoptera ricei; assembly: GCF_028023285.1. NCBI lineage: Eukaryota > Metazoa > Chordata > Mammalia > Artiodactyla > Balaenopteridae > Balaenoptera > Balaenoptera ricei. Next base: position 80,035,447 of record NC_082643.1, read on the forward strand.
AAGAAACACAAAGTTTCTCCCCAAGTGGAGTTAAATTCTAAACATGATAAGCCTGAGTTGGCACCAAGGCTGCTTGCCAGAATTAACTTTTCCTTGTAATTTGTAAATGCATTCAGGCTTGTTTTCGGGTTTCCTTTTATGGGCTTCCCCCCACCCCCACCCCTCAAGCAGGGCCAATATCTGAATAGAAAGAAAAGATCTCCAGCTGGGCTCCTTTCTCCGAACTAGCTTTGCAAGCTTTGCAGCATCTTCCTTGGATACGATTCAGCTGGGGGCCTTCCCTGTATTCCAAGAGGAATTCCTTCGTCCTCACACAGGGGCCCTTTGTTGTCTGAGGTTATGAGAAGCTAACCACTACTTTGCACAAGGAAATATCTTTTCCCAGTGCGAAGTAATGATCAAAGAGGAATGCCATTTAAACCAAGGGAAAACAAAACCGTGATTGATATCTGGAATCTCTACGGGAAAAAAAGAACGACCCTAGTTAGTTACTTCAGTAAAGCACGATCATCTGCAGTATAAAGTGTAAAATTCACTCATCTATTGATGGATTTTAAAGTTTAGTCCTTGGTACAAAGTCTAAGTACTTTTTTTTAAGTATAAAAACTTTTATTTTCTTTTGTAGCTGCTCTGCTCATAAATATCTCCAATCTTTTCCAAATGCTTAAAGAACTTTTCTCATTAAAAAAAGATGTTTGTATGTGTACACATTTATATGTAAAATACGTATTATATAAAATAGATGTGATTATACACACACATGCACAAATATATACAAAGTTTGGGAAAAGGGCAGAAAAAAGCCAGCTGTAATCATAGCAATCTAACCTGTGTTAGATGCTCAGTTTTTTTCCCAGGATTTGTTTTAGTTTATGTCCATCTGCATACCTGTTTTTTTGTTTTTTTTTAACATCTTTATTGGAGTATAATTGCTTTACAACGGTGTGTTAGTTTCTGCTTTATAACAAAGTTTATCAGTTATACATATACATATGTCCCCGTATCTCTTCCCTCTTGCGTCTCCCTCCCTCCCACCCTCCCTATCCCACCCCTCTAGGTGGTCACAAAGCACCGGGCTGATCTCCCTGTGCTATGTGGCTGCTTCCCACTAGCTATCTATTTTACGTTTGGCAGTGTATATATGTCCATGACACTCTCTCACTTTGTCCCAGTTTACCCTTCTCCCTCCCAGTATTCTCAAGTCCATTCTCTAGTAGGTCTGTGTCTTTATTCCTGTCTTGCCCCTAGGTTCTTCATGACCATTTTTTTTTTTTTTTTAGAGTCCATATATATGTGTTAGCATATGGTATTTGTTTTTCTCTTTCTGACTTACTTCACTCTGTATGACAGACTCTAGGTCCATCCACCTCACTACAAATAACTCAATTTCGTTTCTTTTTATGGCTGAGTAATATTCCATTGTGTATATGTGCCACATCTTCTTTATCCATTCATCTGTTGATGGACACTTAGGTTGCTTCCATGTCCTGGCTATTGTAAATAGAGCTGCAATGAACATTTTGGTACATGACTCTTTTTGAATTATGGTTTTCTCAGGGTACATGCCCAGTAGTGGGATTGCTGGGTCGTATGGTAGTTCTATTTTTAGTTTTTTAAGGAACCTCCATACTGTTCTCCATAGTGGCTGTATCAATTTACATTCCCACCAACAGTGCAAGAGGGTTCCCTTTTCTCCAAACCCTCTCCAGCATTTATTGTTTGTAGATTTTTTGATGATGGCCATTCTGACCGGTGTGAGATGATATCTCACTGTAGTTTTGATTTGCATTTCTCTAATGATTAATGATGTTGAGTGTTCTTTCATGTGTTTGTTGGCAATCTGTATGTCTTCTTTGGAGAAATGTCTATTTAGGTCTTCTGCCCATTTTTGGATTGGGTTGTTTGTTTTTTTGATATTGAGCTGCATAAGCTGCTTGTAAATTTTTGAGATTAATCCTTTGTCAGTTGCTTCATTTGCAAATATTTTCTCCCATTCTGAGGGCTGTCTTTTCATCTTGTTTATGGTTTCCTTTGCTGTGCAAAAGCTTTTAAGTTTCATTAGGTCCCATTTGTTTATTTTTGTTTTTATTTCCATTTCTCTAGGAGGTGGGTCAAAAAGGATCTTGCTGTGAATTATGTCATAGAGTGTTCTGCCTATGTTTTCCTCTAAGAGTTTGATAGTGTCTGGCCTTACATTTAGGTCTTTAATCCATTTTGAGTTTATTTTTGTGTATGTGGGATCTCAGCTCCCTGACCAGGGACTGAACCCACACCGCCTACATTGGAAGGCGAAGTCTCAACCACTGGGTCGCCAGGGAAGTCCCCATGATGATTTTTTTAAATGGCTGCAAATTATTCCAATTAATTATTATATAATTAATAACGGAAGATATATTATGCCAGCTAATTAACCATTTTTCTCTATCGCTTAACATTTTTGGAACTTTCCATTTTCAGTAAAGTTACCCTCCTTGCAGTTTCCAAGTTCGATGTCCATGGTGCTGACTATAAACTTTACGTAACTGTAACGTGTGACATGATTTTGATTTTCTTGCCTTTCCATTTCCTAATTTTCTTCTGCTACAAAGTAAAGATGATCTAGAGGACCCAGTCGTTAGAGACAGTCAGGAGGCTGTTTCTCCACCATAAACCAGGAAATGCTGGATCTGTAAGGCATCACCGCTCTTCAAATTCAGAGCTCTAGACAGGTAAAAGACCAAGGGAAACCTGCCCAGCAATTACCTATACAGGCAGAAATCCTCTTTTCCCGAACACTTAAAGACCCTGAACGATAGATGCCAGGGAATCAGACCCAAATTTTTAACTTCTATTAAGTTAATCTTTTTTTCTCTCTCTTTGCGGCACAAGCTCTTCCCAGGCAGAGGCTTAAGGTGCGTCCCTCTTAACAGCAGAGACCCCAGGAGAAACGGCTGACAGTCATCCTGTAAACTGTAGGTGCTCCAATGCCCTTTGGATATTACCTTTTCTACTTATAAAGTCCCATTCCGTCTCAGTTTTCTCACATAAGTGGCCTAAGAAGTGTGTCTCAGAGCTGCATGCTGTCTCTCACACCTTCATTTACCAAGGGCAGGTGAGGGGATGAAATGGAGGCAGAGCCTGGGGGCCAAGTCACCGCAGCTGTGGGGCTGTCAGTTCACTTGTGAACGGGAGCTCAGGGAAGTTGTGGGCATAGGACTCTTCACTGGGCCCAGGAAGGCAGTGTAGTTACACTCAACAGATGTTCAAAACCCAAACTTGGGCTCTGGATCTGGTATGTATGTGTATGTGTGTGTGTGTGTGTGTGTGTGGTGGTGGTGGTGGTAGTGATGGTATCTGACACTTGAATATCCAGTATGTGTTTGGTACTTGACACTCATTATTTCATTTTCTTCCCAGCAACTCTGTGACATAAGCATTACAAGCTCCATCTTATGAATATGGAGACTGGTTTAGCAAGCTTAACTAACTCATATAAGGTTACACAACTAGTAAATGGTGGAGCCAGGATTCAAAGTTCAAGCTTTTTTATTCACACCATAAAGTCTTCAGTATGACAGGATTCATGTCATCAAGCCTATCATCATGGGGGCAGGTAGGAAATGTGGGAATATGGGACACAGGAGGTCAACTAACCTGGGCTTCCCATTCATGAAGGGCCTCAATGTAGACTCTTGACGAGTATCTCCAAATATACGCCCAGAGCTACACGGACAGGATTGAAAGAAAACAATGTTCATCACACAGCTTTGAACTTCAGCCCCACGTTTCCGTAGTAAATCACCAGCAGTTCCCTATGAAGTAATACTTTACCTTGAGAATAGGAAAATTTAATCACCTTTATGCATGTGTGCAATATTGCAAATTTGTACAGATAAGCATTTAAAATATCCTTCAATTTTCATAATCCTGCTTTGTCATTATTTTACTTCTTTAATATATCAATAGCCTTGAAAACAACAACAACAAAGTAATCCAGGCCTCTTTCAACCTCTGAGTGACCTTGATCTGACATTATGGTTGTTCTAGAAAAACCAGGTTGTATATTAACTGTAAGTGTAATGCAAAAAAGAAAAGTTAGGGACAGGTTTCTGTGCAATTACTTCAAGGGACATTTTCAGGGGCAGGGAGTCAACTCTCATGTACCTGTTGTAGAGACTCCACTATTTGTGATTCCTTAAGTATATGCATCTTAAGAACCTAAGAGCTGTTATTCCATGGATTACATACATGGTATTGGCACAGGTAAGCAATCAATCACCAGCAGATTTTATTATGATGCTAATGGTCCTCCAGCTCCTGGGCCTCTCTTTTCTTGTGTAGGCAGGCAAGGGCCCTGCTGCCAAGAGGCCATCACTCTCTGCCCCAAGCTGGCCAGCCACGCCACGACTGACTGAGACTACATGTATTAAAGGAGGGACTTGAACGTGTCAATTAAGCTGTCCCTCGCTAAATTTCTCCCATTCTACAGTGAGATTTGTGAAGTGTTTTGACACCCTGGCTAAGCTACTAGTCTTAGTAGAGAGAGACAATAAGAACAAATAAATGGCTATTAAACTGCTGTGAATAAAGATTAAAGTTAGAGTCACAGCATTTTGGGGTGGGAAGGCCCCGAGAAAATATTACTCTAGCCCACATGTGTTACAGATTGGGAACTGCAGCCCTGAGAGGCTGTGACTGCCAGTATTATTTTTTTTAATTTATTAAAAAAATACATTTATTTATTTATTTATTTATTTATTTGGCTACGTCAGGTCTTAGTTGTGGCACGTGGGATCTTCGTTGCGGCATAAGGGGTCTTTTGTTGTGGTGCGCGGGCTCTCTAGTTGTGGCTCGCAGGCTCCAGAGCACATGGGCTCAGTAGTTGTGGCACGTGGGCTCTCTAGTTGTGGCACGTGGGCTCTCTAGTTGTGGCACGCGGGCTTCAGAGCACATGGGCTCAGTAGTTGTGGCGTGCAGGCTTAGTTGTCCTGCGGCACGTGGGATCTTAGTTTGTTCCTCCTGTAGATCCCTAATCAGGGATCGAACCAGCGTCCCCTGAATTGGAAAGCGGATTCTTAACTACTGGACCACCAGGGAAGTCCCCTGCCAGTATTATTTTTGCTACACCATGCTGCTGTCCTTGTAGAGATCTAGAGCAGGGGTCAGGCCACCTGTTTTTGCTAAGTAGAGTTTTACTGGAATACAGTTATGCCCATTCATTTATGAGTTGTCTATGGCTGCTTTAGAGCTACACAGCAGTGTTGAGTAGTTGCAACAGATGTCGTATGACCCACAAAGCCTAAAATATTTACTCTCTGGCCCTCTACAGAAAAAGTGCTGACTCTGGCTCTACAGGATGAACAAAGTAGATGAGGAGGAACGAAGCCATGCCAGAACCATGTGAGTGATCTTGGCAGTGGGTCTTTGGAGGCCTGCCAGTGGGCACCTGAGTGAGCTTGGAAGCAGGTTCTCTAGCTCATATGCAGCCTGGAGATGAACACGGCCCTGGCCAACAGCTTGACTATAACCCCACGAGAGACCTTGAACCAGAGGTGCCCTGTTAAACTGTGCCTGGGTTCCTGTGAGATAACAAATGTTTGCTGTTTTAAGCTGCTAATGCAGGGGGTGGGGAGGGGGTACTTTGTTACACAGCAACAGATAACTAATACAATTGTGTCTCATTAGCTGGGCTCACCTTTTCAAGGCGAGTCAAATTCTACTTCCTCGGTCAAAGTGCCATTACGATCTGCTCTGTGGAGCCTTTTGGACCCCTGGTCCCCATCTCCAAATGGAACCATCTATGCCAACTGCTTACTTAGAGTCTATCCCTTGGCCTTGTGGTCAGTTATGTAGATGTCTGTCTCTCTGGCTGGTGCTGTGTTTCATTCAATTTTGTAACCACAGAATCTGATTTAGTACCTATTATTCATAATGGAATTATAATATTTACTGAGTACTTACTACGCATCAAGCACTTTATGTACATTATCTCATTTAACCCTCAAAACCACCTTAGGAGGTAGATACTATTTTTAAGCCCATTTATTAGGGGAGAAAGCAAAGGTTAAAGAGGTTCAGCAATCTGCCTTTTATCCTCTAGTGAGCTAGTGGGAGCACCAATATTTGAGCTCTGACTGACCCTGAAGCTGCCACATTCTGTTGACTGGGACCCAAAGTCCCAGGATATGTGGCTCCAGTCTTGGCACTGCCACATTTAACTGCGGACCCAGAAAAGTCACTCACGCAGAGGACACCAGTGTCCTCCTTCATAAAGTGGCGATGATGATGTCCCTTTCCTATCTCTCAGAGTTACTGTGAGAAAAAGCACATGTGCTGAAATACTGATTTTTAGTTCACAGCAAATGTGGAATCAAAATGAAGTGATTTTCTGATCTTTGACCAGGCACCCATGGCAGACCTAAAAGAAGATCAGGAAAACAAGCAGAGTTGGACAGAGGTGGGAGGGCACTTCAGGGAAGACCCAGAGGGAGGGGAAAAGGGACACTGGAATCTGCTTCCGACACCCCTTCCCACTTCCTGTTCCTCCCTCTCCTGCTCTTGGTATCACTGTGGCCCCCGTGCCCCATCTGCAAAACTCCCCCAAACAGTGGTGGGATGGGTAATGAGGAGAAATCCTCAGTTCTTTCACACTTTGGGAGTTTTTACTGGGACTGCCCTGAGCTCTCTCCTCCCTGGAAAGCCCTCTTCATGTTATCTGGCTGACTCTGACTTCTCACTACATCTCGGCCTCTTCCAGAAATAAAAGTGTCCTGGATCCCCCAGGCTGGACTAGTGGTCCTGGTTCTGAACTCCCACAGTACCTGCCATACCTCGCATACAAGGGAGTCTGAATTTTTCACAGTTGCATCCTTAGTGTGTAGCAGAGTGCTTGACAAACATTCGACTGATTTTAGATGAATAAAGGAAAGAATTTTCACCCACTTCTAAGGCTGTTCTGTGCTAGAATGTAAATCGCATAAGGAAACTGCCTGGTGCTCAATCCAGCACCAGGCATGTATTGGAAGCTCAATATGTATTTGTTCACCAGCTGGCCCTAAACGTTTGGCCTCATATTACTAGATCCAGGGCAGTATGGTTTGATTAAAAGGAGATGAATTCAAGGAATGGTTTCGAGGTTCAGAAGACACCCCAACTGTGGCCACACTAGAATGGATTCCCAGGAGCTTCCTGGACATGGTTTCTTGTGACTTAAGTTCCTAGACTTCATGATGCTATAACATCAGTGTGTGCACTCATCCTCCAGGAAAAGCATTATCTATCTATTCTGCTCAGACTGCAGCCAAATGACCTTGGATTTAAATTGTATGTTTCTTGGACCAGTGATCTTCAAAAGTTAAAAAAAAAAAAAAAAAAAAAAAAAGACAGGTACTTCTGTACGGACTACCTATTTCATCTTGCTTCCTTAAATGCCACTGATACACACACACACAAATACCAAAAACCAACATTGCTTCTCTTCCAACGAACAACAAAATCCCAAGAGATCAAAAACTTCCTCAAGGTTTCCTTTCAGTTATCAGTTCTGATAAGTTAGGTAAAATGGACATCCCAAGAAAATAAAGAACCTGACATATTCTTAACATCAAAACCAGAAAAAAATGCTGCCTAATAATCACCCAGAAAACGTGCACTGTCAGTATTTCCCACCATTACTTGGCAATCCACCTACTTTTCTAAGGGAACCAAGAACTCTGCAGACATCATCTGTCTCCATCAAGATGCCTGTACAAACCTGAGTCAGATATATCTTGCCCAGTTATTATTTTTATCTCTCCCACTTAAGCATTCTTAATCGTATGTAAGCAATTTTCCAGAAAATATTGAAAGTGTCCCTAGCTATTGTTTTTTTCCTTCCTTCATTTTTTTTCATTAATAAATATTAGATGTCCATAAGATTAAGGTAGGAAGGATGGCAGTTTTCAAAATTTTGCATATTAAAGTTTGCTCAAAGAAAATGAAAAATTTGGTCAAAGGAAATTTGCTTATTTGTAAGCTAAAATCAACAGCCAGCCCCACTTCCCACAGTGTGGAGTGCAACATGGAAAACTCAGTTTGTGGAAACAGTCCAACACCAATTAAAGTAGATTTAAGTAACTGAGCATATAAAAATATGCATAACAATCCACAGATTTCTAGAGTATTTCTAGAGAGTGGTACAGGGTAGAAGGAAAACAAAACCAGAAATTGATAAGCTCTTAACCTACTTTTAATTCACTCAACTAAGTAAATATCAGACTGGCTTAAATTCCCAAATTTTCAATCCTTAATGTTTTCTTAGCCTGATATAGTAATACATAAAGTGTATTAACTTACTGTCTTTGGGGGAAGAAATACTGCTGCTTAAGCCAGAGATAGCTGGAAAAGGATGCTACAATCTTCATTAGAAAAAAAAAGGTACATGTATGCATGGCAACAAAATCCATGAGGAGACATTTATCTGTAACCTGCTTTGGGGTAGTCTGAAGATTTCCTGACAGCATTCCCTCTCGCTGGTGGACTAATGTAGAAAATTTAACACCAGAAGAAGTTGGCATGCTTTTTAGCGTCTCTTTTTTAACAATGGGATAAAAAATTGTATTCCTATTTCAACTATGTTCAAAATTGTGCCAGTGCTTTGGGGGAATGCAAGAATTTTGCTCTGCGGTTCTAGCAGGTGCAAGATTTGTAGATCAATTATACCCCACAGGCAGTGGTGCACTGGCAATGTTTAACAACTGGTTCTACAGAAAAAAAAACGTTTATTATAAATAAAGCATGTGTAGCACACAGTTTATAAGTAATAACAAAAACCCCAATAGTTTCTTTTTATAACGAATTCCATAGGGACAACTTATTTTCACAGAATGCTTTAACTGAGTTTTGCCAGACTCTTTTGCCAGTAAGCATAGATTTGATTTGAATGTTAGTTGATATTTTCATTTGAGTTAATAAGTTAGACAAAAGTGAAAATAGGAACACATTTCTTGGAATTTCGCTTGGTTGTTAATGACTAGTTCTTTGCTGAATCAGACAACAGCTTTTAAATACTGGAAGAAAACTTCCTCCAGGAATTTTTTGGGTTATCCTCATGTAAAAGCTACAGACTCAGCAAACCTTTACGTTTAACTTGCATTAACATTTTCTTCATCATAGTCTTAAGTGTCGTCAAGCAACCAAATATTAAATCAAGCCAGACTTTATAGCATTCGCCACTTTCCATGGTGTAAATGCTTCTGTCATGGCTGATTTCAAGCTAGCAATGTTAGATCCCTGAACACAAAGCTGGAGAGATGTATGGTTTTGCACCATTACGGAGTGTTTCTACCACACAGATACGATAGATGTAAATACCCTCGAGAACACAGAAAACAGTAAAATAATTAGGAAGTGATGAGTTTTGAGTATGTATTAACTTTGTTTTTACTTTAATAGAATTTAACTTTTCGTATCACCTCACAACATTTCTGAAATTCCAAAATTCCTCAGCCAGTCCTGGTGGCTCCAGCGCAAGGTTTCAGGGTTCTGGCCTGAAGGGTAGACGCACTTCTCAGACAATTTTCCCTCAGGCACACACCACTAACCTCCAATTAGCAGTGACCCCAGGCCCAACTTCCCCTGCTGGGAGTTAATCAATCTCCAGGGGTGGGATGTTGGGCATTAGGTTCTCAGTAGAGTATTAACACTTAGGGAGGGAGGAAATGACTTCAGCACAGTCACATGACTCCGAGACATTACTCAGTTTCCTCACCTGTAGAATGGGGATGATGCTGTTTCTAGTGCGATTATAAGGATTAGAGATAAGGCATACAAAGGTCCTAAAATAATGCCTGGAATATAACTGTTTATTGTTAAGATGGTGGCAGGATCACTGTAAAAGACTCCTTTTCTGGGCACACATGGATCTGTCATGAAGCTGCTTCCTCTCTCATAGAGAAGCACTTTTCAAATGTGAGTGAAAGACGAGCAAGCCAGGTCACAATCAGATTTCTTGAGTATATGAAAGATAATTACCTGGCTCCCCAAATCACTATTTCATCTCTGCTCAGGAAATACAAAAAAAACACACACACACAAAAGTGAAGGGAAACTTATAATTGGAGAGTTTTAGCACAGACCCAAAGGATAACTTGTAACAGTAAATATTTTATGTTGATGTTATTTTATGTTATGTCTATGTTATTTTCCTATCCCAGAGGAAACACACAAATGTTTATAGAATTGAAATGAATAATCTCTTTCTCTCTATTCTCCTGTTTTAGTTTCTTTGGACTGAACAAATTTCGGAATTGTAACTGTGGTGCCTATAATTACTCCAACTTAAATCTGGATGCCTTGAATCATCAGAGAGGCTGAAGTCCTTTGGCCTTTCCCTTCCTTTCCTTCCTTTTCTATACCCAGGGTCCTTCCTCACCCTCTTCTGGAACCCACTGTGCTCATTCACTCTTCTTGGGCTCTCCATGGGGGATTACTGCTTTGGCCTCTCTCAATATCACCTCAGTCATTTGCCTTAGATACACTTCAGAAGAGGGTATCTATTTAACCTTCATTTCATTAAAAATACTCCTTTCTTCACTAAGCAGTAAAAGATGAGAAGTCATCACACAATGGTTTTAGGTGTGGTAGCCAGCTTCCCAGCTGGGACCCCATGATCCTCACCTCCTGGTATCACATCCTATTGCAGTCCTCTGCCCACACTGAATCAAGGCTGCGTGTTCAATAAAACATGGCAGAAGTGATGATGTGTGACTGTCAACGTTAGGTTAGAGAAGGCATAATTGCTTCTGTAACAGTCTCTCAGGTGGTTCACTCTGAGGGAAGCCAGCTGCCCTGCTGTGAGGACACTGGCGCAGTGGAGATGCCCCGTGGGGAGGAACCCACCTGACCCACCTTGGAAGTACATCCTCCAGTGCCAGTCAAGCCTCAGTGACTGAAGCCACAGGCAGACACCTGACTGTACCCTTAGGAAAGACCCCAAGCCAGAAGGGCACACCTCTCAAATTCACGGCCCTCTCTTTTGCCCTCACCGCAGGATAAATTTCCAGGCTTCTGCTGAGGTGGAGGGGATGCTGCCACCCAGGTGCTTGCAGTGGCAAAAGGAGGTAGGGTACCAGCTGCTTGTTAAACCAAGTTCAGCCGCTCCTGCCATTCTGGCCTCAGCCTCCTCTCAGCCTGAGGCGCCTGCCGCTGCTGGTCCTGGAGCCTTTGCAGGACCCTGCCCTGAAAACTGGTGGGGCCCATCTGTCCCGCTTCCAGCTTCTGTGTCAGCTTTCTCAGGGCCACTGAGTTCGTGGCCACTCATCCACCTGTCTTCTAGCAGCACTAGGTGCCTCGGGTCTCTGAAACAGGGGATGTCCAGGCAATATTCAGGGTGGGGACCATATAAAGATAGGAGGATGGAGTAAATAAATAGGCACGAAGCATCCCAGGATTCCTCCAGTCTACTTCTCACCCTCAATCTCCTAAACAAACACTGGCAGCCAGGCCCTTACCCGCTGGGCAAGAGTTTGCAGGTATTTTCTTACAGGATGTGGCCAACACGTGAGGAAAGCCCTAAAGACACTGACATTAGAAGTTCCCTAACAGCTGGCTCAGCCAGCTCATTACAACAAAAGTCATCATCGATAAGTGCAACCTTCCCCCCACCCTCACATTCTTGTTCGGAACTTCAGTTTTTAGTTCCTTACTCTTATATCTGAGAACACTAATGATTATCAAATAGCTGAAGAAAATAAAAAAAACAATGCGGAGAGATCAGGAACTGTGGAGTAAAAAGAAAATTTCAAAATTTATTATTAAAAAACTCATAGAGATAAGAGAAATACGTTGTCTCATGAAGCAAGAAAATGATACTGTTAAAAAAAGAGCATTCAGAGAACAAAAAAAGACCTCTTAGGAATTAAAAACATGACAGCATAAATAAAAACTTCAATTGAAGGAATCTAAGTTAAAATTAAGAAATTGGAGTGAAAAGACAAAGAAATAGGTAACAGGAGAGGAAGAATAAGAAAAGCAGATAAATAATCCAGGAATTCCAGGAGATCTAGAAAATAAAACAAAACACCCACAGAAGAAGAAACATCAACAAAATAATTCGAGAAAATTCCCCAAAACTGGAGGGTAGATTTTCTAGATTTAAAAGGCTCACTGAGTGTCCAGTGCAGTGGATTAAAGAAAAAAACAACTGGCACTGAGGAATATCATTGTGAAATTTCTCAATATATTCAACCAACTTTCAGAGAAGAAAATACAGTTTTATATATGTATAAAGGACTGGGAATTGGAACGGTGGTTGGTATTAGAATACTTTTCAACAGCCATACTGTGACTAAGGAAACAATGGAGCAATATCTTTCAAAATTCTGAAGAAAAAAAATTTGCTTGAAAATAATTTCCAACAGAGAACTCTCTATGCAATCATGCTATCAGTCAAGTGAGGTATTGATAGAATACAGACATTTTAGACAGGCAAGTTCTTACATAACTTTAAACCTCCATATGCTTTTTCTTAGGGAGCTACTGTAGGATGTGGTCCATGAAAATGAAGGAATAAAACAAGGAAGAAAAAAAAAAAAAAAAGCTGTGAGGTCTAGGAGATAGCTCTGACACAGGAGAGAAGTAAAGGGACTCTGTGGATGGTAATGCAGAAGACCTCAGATAACCAGGCAAAGGGGGCAACCCGTCTGGATGAGCAGGTCAGCAGTTTCTGAGACAGACTTCTTCAGACCCATGAAACTGACATAATTGACATAACACCCGATATGAAACTGATAGAATCATGAAACACCTTCAGGGAATATCTAGACAACTGGCAAATATTTCAGTACTGAATGAATGTTAAGTACATAAAACACACACACACACACACACACACACACACACACCAAACAGATAAAAATAAATAAACAAGTAAAAAGAAAATTATTAACTCCAGGGATAAGTTGTGCTGATAAGAAAAAAATCGTTTAGTATATGCCCCATTTCTGAATAGCACATATAGTCATAATAATGTAAATTTTGAATACTTTTCTAATCAAAACTGAGATATAACTATACTGTGAGGATGGCAATTGCACATGGTATAGACCAGGAGAATAAAGAACTAAGTCCTCATGTTCGAAGGTGAAAGTTAATGTGCGGTGCCTCAAACTGAAAAAGCAGGAGGTGGCAATACTTACTTGCCATTAGGCATATGGAGGCAGAGTTGAAAGTGGTCTTTCTGGGGAGGGAAATGAGGAGCAGGGGTCTGGGACCTGTTCTTTCTCGTATGAAACCTCGTAGAACGAGCAGGTTTTAAAAATTGTACCCTGCTATATATAACTTAGATGAAAAATTTAAAAAATAATTTAAAATGTAATGGTATATAGAGAGCTAACATGTGACTGCTTTTTCAAAATAACATCTATGCGATTTTGGTAAATAATATTTTGGGTGTTTACTTTCCTTTTTAATAAATTGAGAGGCTTGGACTACATAACTGCTACGGTCCCTTGACCTCTACACGTGTATGTTTTTTGTATCTCTTTGTACCTTTCTGGACTTGTGAACACAAACATACAGAGATCTGATAATCAATAGTGGAACTCCCTTGATTATTTGATCATTAAAAATTAGTATGTATTATCCACATATCTGCAAAGACACAATCCGATACTACCAAATGAAAGAGAACAAGGCGGCTCAACCATCTACCGATTTGTAGAAAAACACCTGAGGCTGCATTTCTGTCTTCCTCTGTCCATGTGAGAGGAGACACAGGAAGAGACTAAAGTTCCCTGCTGGTTAGACTCTGGCCTGTGACGCACGCACTGTGATGAGGACCTCAAAGTTAATATTTGTCCATCTCAGGGAGTTAAACTTGGCTTGAGAACTTGGGGGGTGGGGAGAAAAAGGAAAGTGCTACATACTCTGGTGGAGATTTGTGCTCAAGTCAATGTTAATCTTGGTAGCATAGCTAAGTCACTCGCATCCTCTCTAGCATGTGCCAAGGAAGAACATGGCGAGTCCTTCAACAAAACCAACACTAAAATGGGGAGGGCCGGGTATGGAACTTTGAATTAAAGAGAAATACGAGGATTGTGAAGGTGATTTCTTCCTAGCTTGGTGACTGGTAAATCACTTAATCTCTCTATGCCCTGAATTCTTCGTCCATAAATATATATTCCATGTAGCTGTTAGAAGTATACGTGTTAACACCCGTAGAACACTGAAAACAGTGCCTTGATATATCTTCTCTAAAAATAGATGCAAAGAATGTAACTGATTTATAGGGGTCTTGGATTCATGGTTGGCGTGCACTTGCATGGGCTCTCTCTCTCTCTCTTTAACCTGGTCTTTATTTATGTAACCTGGTGTTCAGGATAATGGAAGCTCTAAGAGGAGAGACTTTCCCATGACAGATTTGGTCAAGTCAATCTCAAAAAGTCAAGGAACCTACTGCTCACTGACCATAGTAAGCTTGTTTGGCAAAATCTCAGGTTACATTCATTTGCACTACCATTTAGTATCTGACGCTGAAGCTTTCCTTTGGTTGCCAGATGTATTTGGCACTCTGGAGGGGATGGACAAACTCTGTACTACTGCCAAGTCAAGGAGTCCAAGGACTGGTTTAAGGATAGGCCCTCATCCTTTTTTGTTATCCCAGGTCCTCAACAATATCTGGCATACAGAGAAGGAGCTCGTTTGTTGAATTTAAAACGAAAAAAAAAATACATTGATATGCTTCTCATAGTCAAAAGTTATATAACCATACCTTATAGTCACCCACAATTCTCTCATCTAAGAATGCAATCTTATTTTTCGCAGTCATTTTTCTGTTTATACTAAAACTTTTATAGGTTAAACCACTATATTAAATGGAATGTTAGTGTATCATATTACAGTATGTGTAATTTACATTTAAAGAAATTAATAAAGAAGACTGTCATCCTACAGAAGTAGTACTGTTTAGTTGTGAGCTATTTTACTTAAAAAAACCCCAAAGAATATGAATTCCTTATCAGATTTATGGTTTGCAAATATTTTCTCCCATTTCATAGGTTGCCTTTCTCTCTGTCATTTCTTTTGCTATGCAGCTTTTATTTATTATTTAAAAAAATTTTTAAATATTAATTAATTTTATTTTTGGCTGTGTTGGGTCTTAGTTACAGTATGCAGGATCTTCACTGCAGCACGCGGGATCTTTCGTTGTGGCGCGTGGGTTTCTCTCTAGTTGTGGCGTGCAGGCTCAGTAGCTGTGGCTTAGTTGACCTGCAGCATGTGGGATCTTAGTTCCCCGACCAGGGATCGAATCCGTGTCCCCTACATTGGAAGGCGGATTCTTAACCACTGGACCACCAGGGAAGTCCCCCATGCAGGTTTTTAGCTTGAGGTAGTCCCATTTGTCTAGTTTTGCTTTTGTTTCTTGTGCTTTTGGTGTAAGATCCCAGAAATTGTCGTCAAGATCAATGTCATGAAGGTTTTCTGTTATGTTTTCTTTTTGGAGTTTTATCGTTTCAGGTCTTAGGTTTACATCTTTAGTCCATTATGAGTTGATTTTTGTGTATGGTTTAAGATAAGGGTCCAATTTCGTTCTTTTGTATGTGGATATCCAGTTTTCCCAACTGTCTTTTCCTCATTGTGTACTCTTGGCACCCTTGTCAAAGATCAGTTGAACTTATGCTGTAGACTATAGGTCTGTATGCCCTAATGAATGGGATTAGTGCCTTTATAAAAGAGACCACAGAAAGCTCTCTTGCCCCTTATGCCACATGAGGTTATGGCAAGAAGACAGCTCTTTATGAACCAGGAAGTGAGATCTCACCAAATACTGAATCCCAACACCTTGATCTTGTATTTCCCAGCCTCCAGAACTGTGAGAAATAAATTACTGTTGTTATAAGCCACCCATTCTATGGTATTCTGTTATAGCAGCCTGGATGGACTAAGACACCATATATTTATAAACTTATTTCTGGACTTTTTATTCTGTTCCATTAGTCTATATGTCTGTTTTTATGCCAGTACCATACTGTTTTAGTTACTGTAGCTTTCTAATACATTTTGAAATCAGAAAGTGTGATACCTCAAGCTTTTTCTGTCTCAAGTTTGCTTTGGCTATTCTGGGTCTTTTGTGGTTCTGAATGAATTTTAGGATTGTTTTTTCTTTTTCTGTAAAAAAATGCCATTGAGATTTTGACAGACATTGCATTGAATCTGTAGATCATATTGGGTAGTATGGACACTTTAACAATATTAAGTCTTCCAATCCATGAACATGAGCTGTCTTTCTGTTTATTTCTGTCTTCTTTATTTCTTTCAACAATGTTTTGTAGTTTTCAGTGTACAGGTCTTTCACCTTCTTGGTTAAACTTATTCCTATAAAAATAAAGTATTTTATTTTTTTGCTGCTACTTTAACTGGGATTGTTTTCTTAATTTCCTTTTTGGATAGTTTGTTGTTAGCACATAGAAATGCAACTGATTTTTTTAAGTTGATTCTATATCCTGTGACTTCACTGAATTCCATATTAGTTATAATTTGTGTGTGTGAATGTGTAATCTTTAGGCTTTTCTACATGTAAGATCCTGTGGATTTTTATAATCATTTCATAAATGGTGGTAGGACAGCAGGTTATTAGGGAAAAGTTAGATCCTGAATTAAATGAGAATAAAAATATTTGGAGGGAAATACAAGTGAATATTTATCTAATTGAAGAATAAGGAAGGGCTTTTCAGTTACTAAAGGTCTGGAAGAAACACAAGTAAAAGATTAACAGATTACATAAAAAGTAAATATTTTTCACCTTAAGAGGTGAAAAACTGCAAAGATCAAATGGAACAACACTTATGACACAGATGATAAAGGGTTACTATCTTTAACTTTAAAAGGGTTCATAATTCAACAGGACATTTATTAAAGACATCAATAAAAAAATAACAAAGGACATGGCCAACCAATTAAGAAATGAATAAATACTAAAGCCAATGAACATGAAAAATTATTCAACTACAGAAATAAGTAAACGCAAATAACTGTATAATACTTTTGTCAAGTAAGTTGAACTTTTTGTTTAATGATAACAGCCAGTGTTAAAAAGTCTTTAAAATATCAGTAATTTTTGCTCCAAAAATTATAGTCCTTGGAGCCTAAACAAAGAATGTAATCAGAGAATCAGAGAGGTATGAGCAAAGATTTATTTATTTATTTATTTATTTTTGGCTGTGTTGGGTCTTCATTGCTGTGCATGGGCTCTCTCTAGTTGCGGTGAGCGGGGGCACCCGCTCGTTGTGGTGTGTGGGCTTCTCACTGCAGTGGCTTCTCCTGTTGCGGAGCACGGGCTCTAGGCATGTAGGCTTCAGTAGTTGTGGCGCGCAGGCCTAGCTGCTCCGCGGCATGTGGGATCTTTCTGGACCAGGGCTCGAACCCGTGTCCCCTGCATTGGCAGGCAGACTCTCAACCACTGCACCACCAGGGAAGTCCGATGAATAAAGATCTTTTAAAAAGGGTGCTCCACTTAGAATTATCCTTAAACAAATTATGATATATTCATAAGTTGGAAAAAGAAAGTAACACTAAGTTTAAAAAAAGTAGGGTATGAGACTAAGTGAAAAAAAAAAACAGGGTATGTATATGAAGTGTAATGTAAGATTTATTATCAACGAATCACCACATATATAGTCAAAGGGAATATACTTAAATGAAAAAAGTCATCTTGGGGTAGGCAGTAGGTTTAGCTTATGATTTGTCTAAATTGGATCAGATTTTTTTTTAAACCATGAAATATATTTATTGGCAGTATTTGCATAATAGATTTTATTTTAGACTACAATGATAAGCTACATAAAGAGAGCAGGTATCATATGATGCTGGATGGGAATATTCTTCTAAAGCACATTTTGGAAATAATTAATAAGCATGATGTTAAAAATTATGTCTATCCTGCAGATTCAGGGAATACTGTGGAATACTGGGAGAGTTGTGTTAAATTCTTCCTCCACATTTGCCTTTTTCAATTTCTTTTTTATCTATACTTTTTGCTTGTATTTGAAGAAGCTGAGTTATTTGGCATACAAAATCATAATTTTATTTTTTGTTGGAAACTATACCCTAGATCAAAAATTGAAAGATCATATTTATTATTTTATGTTTCTTTCTCTTTGAATGTATTTTTTTCTGATATTAGTATGCAGCCCCTGATTTCTCTCTGTTTCATTCGTTTGCCTTATCTTGGCCTTTCCTTTTATTGTTTATTTTGTTTGTCACATTATTCTGGGTGAACAGCAATTGACTTTACTTCTTTTCTGACCCAACCTAAGAGTCTGTGCCTTTTAATAGAGAAGCTTAAACTACTTACATTTATGGTATGCACTGACTCTCTCCTCTCGTCTTATTTTGCCATTTTCTTAATGTCTCCTGGTTGTTTCCTTTATTTTCAGACTTCTGCTTTTACTTTTTGCTTTGTTTTAAAATTTCTCCAGCATGTTGCAAGGTATATGTTGTGTTTTAAAAATTCTCCTCATGAGAGAAAATATTCTCTTTTTATCCTCCTTTTTAAAAGGCATTATTTACCTGAAGTGGTACCCAGATGGAGTTTTAATGCAAGCTTTCTAGTTCAACACTGATTGTGTCACTTTTGAGGATAAAGGCAGCACTTATACTAATTATGCAAGAACAACAGGTTTCAACTAGAAGCGTTTTGGGCAAATAGGATGGATGGTCATCCTATCTCTGGGTGATAGGAATAAGGAGGTGCAGGTTTGGGGGTGGGTAGAAGATTTTGCTTTGGTGTATTCTGTACCTAAGGTGGTTGATGAACATTCAAAGGGAGGTATTCTGTTGGCAGTAGTATATATTGGCCAGAAACTCAGAAGAAAGCTTTGGGCTCAATATAAAGATTTCAGAGTCATTACCAATATAGCTAATAAATAGGGCCATGAGACTGAATAACAAAATAGAGGCACTAAGTATGTAGTGTTAAAGAAAAGAATGAATCCTGATGAACACTGCTTAATGTAAAAAAAAGAAGAAGAAAAAAAAAACTACAAAGGAGATTAATAAATTGCAGCCAGTGGGTAGGAAAAAAAATAGAGGGTTAACTCCATTCCTTGCCATGTCTTCTTATGAGACTTTCAAGATCAGGTAATTTCTGGCCAAGAAACAAAAGCAGAACTGTCCCATTCTGCAATGGTTCCAGATGAAAACTGGTAGTAAAACCAGATACGATTCCAAAAGGAGACACTGGAGAAAGACCAAGCTGGGTCTATATGGAATTGCACATGACATGGCACCATTTATGCTGTATCAAAGTCATTAGCATCTTTCTAAATCAAGCTGAAAAAAAATCACCATTATCTGGACAGTTGGACAAGTCTTACTGGGAAAATGATATTTCTATGCTCCTGTACTAGTTGGTTGGTTCAGTAATAAATATATGAAAACTTTTATTTGAAAAACAAACAAATACATAAATAGAAGTGAGTGTGGTAATAAAGCAGGTAAAGAGTTTCAGGGAGCAAGGATTGACCAGTAGTGTTAAATGACACTCAAGGGTCCAGTAAGCAAAGGACTGTAAATGCCTCTCAGGTTTAGCCCCAAGAAGTTACCAAGAAAGGTAACTGGTGACCTTGGCAAAGGCAGTTTTGGTACAGTGGTGAATCTGGAAGCTAGATTGCTATGGGTTAACCAGTAGTAGGAGGTGAGGAAGTGGAAACATTAGGCATAAAAACCCTTAGAAGGAAATGGGCTGTGAATGGAAGGTGAGAGAGAGCGAGAAAGAAGAAAGTAGGATTAATGGAAAGTTTGCTTAAGTTGGGAGTTTTCAAGTTATTTGGATATGATAGTAGAAGACAGTTGGAAGAAAGGGAGGAATTGAAGACAGAGGTAAGAGACAGGATCATGGTTTGAGCAAGGTCTGTTAGCAGGCAGGAGGGAACAAGGAAGGATTAATCAGCCTCAGATAGGAGATGGTGGGGAATAAGGCGGACCTGTGCTCACTGTCTTCATTTTATGTGTCTTCCTGTTCCGCAGAAGCTAGAAATGAGAAAAGCGTTCCCATACCGACTTAGATTCAGACAATCCTATGCAAGATGAAAAAGCCAGAAGAAAGGGAGGGACAGGTTGTACTTTGGCTACTCCTGCTCTTTCTACTGGCAAGCCCCACAGGGACATGCTGGGTTTTCTGTTAGCACGTTAGCAGTGTTCCAGCATCCTGGTGCTTTGTGGATGTCAAGAGGCAGAATGGGGGGCGTTTGTTTTTCTGTCTGTGCAGATCCATGAGGCATGGTGTGACTCTAGGGCCATCACTTGTAGCAGCTCACCAGCTAATCCCAGCTAAGGCGGTGTTCCACCCATCATTTCCAACTCCCCCTCTATTTGGTTGTGTAAGAGGAGGCAGCTGCCTGGAAGGGTTAGTTCTGTGGTGGCTTTTTGTTGTTGTTTTTGTTTTTAGTGTTATTGAGCCTGCTACTCAAGCCTTTCCAGGGATACTGTAAGCATTCAATTCCCTGTATTAAATTTCCTTTTGCTTGACATAGCTAACGTAACTTCTGCTTCCTGCAAGTGAACTCTGATTGAGAGGGACGTCTACTCTTGTATCAGGAGGGAAGGAAGGATGGATATACATGTAGATAAATTTGTGTGTGTGTGCGTGTGTGTGATGGCAATCTCCTCAAATGCAGGAGTTTTTTAAGCTGCGGTGTGCAGAGCCTCAAGGAGCTCCTAAATAGGGTTCACGGCATCTGTGAACTTAAATGAGTAAAAGTCACTTCTCCTTCTTACCTAACCTCTAACTTAAATTTACTATTTTCTTCAATTCTGAATGTAGGCATCAAACCACAGCATCATTGGCAGTTCCTGTGACTTTTGCCTCTAATAGAAAGCAGATATTTTCATATTATATTAGAGCTGTTGTAGATCTCAAAACATTGTTTATGCTCATAACTATGGTATGTATTAGACTCTTGTTAGATCTTGTTCTGTAATACATTTATAAAGAAACACACACTGACGTTTTTCCAAAGATGACATAACAGGCACATGAAAAGATGCTCAAGATCACTAATTATTAGAGACATACAAGTCAAAACAACTATGAGATATCACCTCACACCTGTCAGAATGGCTATCATCAAAAAATCTACAAATAACAACTGTTGGAGAAGATGTGGAGAAAAGGGAACACTCGTACACTGTTGGTGGGAATTTAACTTGGTACAGCCACTATGGAGAACAGTATAGAGGTTCCTCAAAAAACTAAAAACAGAACTACCATATGCTCCAGCAATTCCACTCCTGGGTATGTATCCAAAAAAACCCAAAAACAAAAAACAGAAAGCAAAAAGAAAACACTAATTTGAAAATATACATGGCACCCCAATATTCATAGCAGCATTATTTACAATAGTCAAGACATGGAAGCAACCCAAGTGTCCATCAACAGATGAACAGAAAAAGAAGATGTACACACACACACACACATACACACACATATACACACAATGGAATATTACCCAGCCATAAAAAAGAATGAAATTCTGCCATTTGTCGCAATCTGGATGGACCTAGCAAATATTACACCTAGAAGAATATGTCAGAGTTAGCAAATTCTGTATGATACCACTTACATGTGGAATCTAAAACATAACATAAATGACTATATACGCAAAACAGAAACAGACTCACAGATATAGAAAATAAACTAGTAGTTACCAAAGGGGAGAGGGAAGGGGGGAGGGGCAAAATAGGGGTATGGGATTAAGAGATACAAATTACTGTGTATAAAATAGATAAGCAACAAGGATATATTGTATAGCACAGGGAATTATAGCCATTATCTTATAATAACTTTTAATGGAGTATAATCTGGAAAAATACTAAATTATTATGCTGTACACCTGAAACAAATATTGTAAATCAACTACACTTCGATTTAAAAAATGGAATATAAAAAAGCACATTACATCACAATTTTTAAAAATTGTTAACTCTATTTCCTTCGTAGTCCTATGTATTTTATTTTATGCATTTAAAAATATCATCCTGAAAAGGGGTCCATAGGCTTCAACAGACTGGTAAAGCAGTCCATAGCATAAAACATGTTAAGACGCCTGTTCTAATGTCTTCTATTTTGCCTGTAAAGTGGGGTTTCTAAACTTTGGCACTAGCGATGTTTTAGGATGGATCAGTCTTTCTTCCGGGGGACTGTTTTTGCACTGCAGGATGCTCGGGAGCCTTGACTATGCTAGTAGCACCCTTCCTGCCCACATGACAATCAAAGAAATTGTTACCTGCGGGGCAAAAGTGACCCTGGTTGAGAACCACTAAGGTAGTGCTAAGCGTGAGGAAGGTGACTAGGTCTGAGATCTGACTGGAGGAGAGAGGGCTCAAAATGCATGCAACAGAGGACGGCAGAGAGAAATGTCCAAAGAAAACATGCAACTGAGTGATGTTGAGGGACCAGCTGAAATCATCTACAGTCATCCCTCAGTATCCCTGGGGGATACAGGATCCCCATGGATACTACTGATAAAATCCAAGGACATTCAAAGTCCCTTATATAAAATGGCAGTGTATTTGTATATAACCTACACATACCCTCCCATATACTTTAAATTATCTCTAGATTATTTATAATAACTAATACAACATAAATGCTATGTAAATAATTGTAAATACAAGGTAAATGCTATGTAAATAGTTGCTGGTGTGTGGCAAATTCAAATTTTGCTTTTTGGAACTTTCTGGAACTTATTTTTTTCAAATATTTTTGATCTGCAGCTGGTTGAATCCACAGATGCAGAACCTGCAAATATAGAGGGCTGAATGTATAGAGTAGCCCACGGATAAGAGGTTTTTCAAGTTGTTGTTGTTTTTTTTTTTAGTTTATTTATTTTTGGCTGCGCTGGGTCTTTGTTGCTGCACGTGGACTTTCTCTAGTTGCAGAGAGTGGGGGCTACTCTTCGTTGCGGTGCGCGGGCTTCTCATTGCAGTGGCTTCTCTTGTTGCGGAGCATGGGCTTTAGGCTCGCGGGCTTCAGCAGTTGTGGCGCGCGGGCTCAGTAGTTGTGGCACACGGGCTTTGTTGCTCTGTGGCACGTGGGATCTTCCTGGACCAGGGCTGGAACCCGTGTCCCTGCATTAGCAGGCAGATTCTTAACCACTGCGCCACCAGGGAAGCCCCTCAAGTTGTTTTCTTCTACTCACCATACATGATGAATATTCAAATGATGGACAGTCTACCATCAACAGCATTTGTGATATAGGTGCTGACTTACAAATGAGATGGGCTGGAGTTACCTACAACGTCCGAAGTACTGTTTCTTCCCCTGATCCAAATGCTAACATGTCTTAACATGCTGGTTGAAAAAAACACTTTATTCAAGCAGAAGGAAAACGAGAACATTTAGAACTTAAAATAACTGTTATTGCCCCTTGTTCTGCTATTGTCCAGAATAGCAGCGACAGGAAGCAGGGTGGGTACATTCTGGACTTGAATGGATCTGGAGGTTGCTGCTCCCAGAAAATCTGAGCACAGGTGGCATGGCTGTGAAGGATATGGAGCAACCCTATGATCCAGCAATTTGCCTCCTGGGGGATTTACCCAGGAGCAATGAAAATATATATCCACATAAAAACTTGTCCAAGAGTGTTGACAGCAGCTTTATTCAGAGTAGTCCCAAACTGGAAATAACACAAATGTCCATCAACAGTATAATGCCCTGTGGTGTGGTCATACAATGAAATACTACTGAGCAAGAAAAAAGAATGAACTGCTGACATATGCCACAACACATACGGAACTCAAGAACATGCTGAGGAAAAGCAGCCTTACACAAAAGAGAACATACATTCTTACAGACTGTACGCGTCATTTATATAAGTTTTAAATAGGCTAAATTAAGCCATGGTGATTAAAAAAATCAGAATAGTAACTGACTCCATTGGAGTGGAAACAAGAATTGATTGGGAACGGGCATGGAAATTTTCCTGGGTGATGATCTTCTCTATATTTCTTGATGAGGAGTTGTGTTATACAGTTGTATGCAGTTGCCAAAACTCACCAAATTGTACACTTGGATTTATGCATTTCACTGAATGTAAATTACACCAGAGGAAGGGGAGAAGGAAGGGCAGGGGGAAAGGTGAAGGAGAAGAAGAGGAAGAGAACGGCAAATAAAAACTGAACTCACAGTCAACCAAACACATGCTGAAATGTTTGAAATGAAATGATGTCTGTAACATACTCTGAGATGTAGTCAAAAAAAAAAAAAGAGGGATTGGTGGATAGCCAGGTGGTTAGATACGTGATAGAGAAAAGACACCTAACATTAATGGTAGATTCTAGATGGTGAGATGTGCAATTCTTTAAGCTTTTCCGTAGCTTGAAAATTTTCATACTAAAGAACGTGAGTGTATGGCCATGTATCTCTTTTGGCCTTTTTGAAGTATTTCATTAACCTTTGGGCCAAAAAAGCTACTTGAGAACCATCAAAGCATTTCATATGGTTCTTGCTCTATTTTAATAAATGGAACCTAAAATGTCACACTTATTCTCCATTCCGTGAATAACAACAATCACTCACACTCTGTGCCACCACCACCTCTGGATCGCTGGAGCTGCCCAGGCACCACCGGGCTAATTACCTTACACACGTTAGCCTCCCATAGAGAACTCAATGGTTTTCTTTATTGTCTAACAAAAAGTTCTAGAACACATCTTCAGAACTTCCAGACAGCTGGGAACTAGAACAGGTGTCCAAGAGGAAGACTATGTCTGTGATGGTGGGTATTTTTAGCAGAATGTATTATTCAAATGTGTTATGAAGGTGTGGGACTGTGTGTGTGTGTGTGTGTGTGTACTGAGCCGGAAGTGAGAGAAGGAAAATATATTTTAGAAAGAAGGTACACATTATAAGTCATAAAAAGGAATAGTAACTTTATTCCAAATTCTGTAGAGAGAGAAAACTTTTTCCTTTTCTCTTTTTTCTTAAGCTCGTATCCAATGCCATATGATCCTGTCAACTGGCAAAGGGGTGTGACAAAGGCTGCCCGGATCTGGCACCTCCAGCTCTTTTCTAGCTTCCCTTTCTCAATAAACCTTTGACAAAGGTCAGTTGTTTGAAAGGCTGGGTTTTTCCTTGTTTGGTCAAAGCGTTTCTTGCTCAGCAGAAAGATTAAATGTCTCTGAGTGTCAGTAAATAAGTGGTTTCAGTGAAGCTTTTTGGAATCTATTTCCCTGAAGGCTGCTTGGTGGCGTGCCTGGGATTGCTTTGGTTTTGTGTGAAACTAGTAGGTAAACAATGTAATTACCAGGCTGCCTAGTCCCTGCGGCTCCTGACACCTGCAGAGCCATGCATTGAAGAAGAGGGCAGGGATAAAGTATCTTCACCTAAAACCAGGAGTCAGGCTTTGAACTTCAACTCAAACTGACAAAATGCCAAGGCGCTAAAGTGGCAGAAGTTGGATTTGAACTAAAGGGATCTCAGGAGCCCTGGTGCAGCTGTGCCGGCACTAGGAAGGTAGTGAATTAGGTAAATATCTACTAGGAGAAAAAAAGACAATAAGCCAGACTTAAACAAAGACATCAGTTTCTGATTAACTTTACTCTGGATGGAGGCCATAATTCAAACCTGATTCATGAAACAGTGTCTAACAGTTCTGGCTGTGTACAGGGGGAATGTATCAGAACTGGATTAGCTACAGTAACCCCACACCAAACAAGTTCAGGGAAATCTGTTTGGTTCATTTTATTTGCATGGACACCTCTCTGCTGTCATTAGGGAGAGAAGGGCGGTTTTCTGTAAAGCCAGATCAAACCATCTCTTCCTGAGAAGCAGCCGACTGACGTGCAAACAAGCATCTTCTGCCTGTCCCATTGGAATAATATAGTAGACGTGTTTCATACAACGACACACTTAGTGGTACCCAGGTTCCAAAAAGTAGCAGACAGACTTTGAAACTTAATAGGATTCAGGAGGAAAAAAAAAATCCTGGCTCCTTCCTTAACATAAATTGTATATAATCAGCAAATCAGCAGGCAGTTTTCATTGGTTTGTGACTCATTTGGGACTTAATTCCAATAAAGATGACGTGGTGACATTTAAAGGCTTGGCCTAAATTAGAAACATAGGAAAACTGAAGGTGACTTTGGTGGAAAATATAGAATATAAAATAGCGTGCAAAATAGTAAGACATTCACTCTTCAGGTGGCTTTTATGAATTGCTGACTCAATACATCCATACTGTTTTGGCCATCTGACTACTCTGCCAGTCTGATGGTGTGGGATGAGTGACAGCCTTACTTTCACAGGCACAGAGTGGTTTTTGTTTTTTAAGATAGAATGATCTATCAACATAGTCTTCTCGGCCATTCTCCCAGGACAAGAAACGGAAGAAAGTTGAATGACTTGCTTTCTGAGCAGAGAGTGAAGTAAGAATCTGAAGTTTAGTCCCCGTGCATCTCACACACTTCACATTTAAGAGACCTGGTTACACGGATGCCGGGCTACAGACTGGCAGGTACAGTGGAATGGAGCAGACCAGTGTTCACCTGGCTGAGGTGCTCTGCTGTTTCAAGGCGAAATGCTGGTCTCACGGGGTTAGAAGAAACATCCAGAAGCATTCCTCTCCTCCACTAACATCTCCATCTTTGATAACTTGGGCATGGGGATGATCAGAGGGAAACTGTTTGTTGCATTTTTCTTATCCTTTATTGGTACTTTATAGGATTACTAATAAGAAATCTGAGTAAGTAACAAAAATCTTGCCCCAGCACGTATTGGGACTTCTCTATGGAGAGTGCTGATGACGGATGGCCCTTCGTGACACAGGACCACCAGACCTTGGATGCGGTGTAGGCCGTTGATGCTCAGTGGTGGCACCAGCGCTAGCAGAAGAGTTTATGCTTCTGGGGTTGTTCCGGGCTGAAGTGTATCCCTATCCCATAGCGTCTCAGAATGGGACTGTATTTAGAGAGAGGACCTTTAAAGAGGTAATTAAGGTAAAATGAGGTCATTAGGGTGAGGCCTAACCCAATCCGACTAGTGTCTTTATTAGCAGGGGAGATTAGGACACACAGACAGCACAGACTCTGGGAGGACCATGTTGAAGAGGCGGCAAGGAGAGAGGCCTCAGGAGAAACCAAACCTGCTGCCACCTTGACCTTGGACTTCCAGCTTCCAGAACTGTGAGAAGTTAAATGTCTGTTGCTTAAGCCACCCAGTCTGTGCTATTTTGTTATGGCAGCCCTAGTGGTCTAATACACGGGTTTACAAAGAAAACGTGAAGAATATTTGGAATTGTTCGAAGTACAAGAGCCTATCTAGGCTAACTCAGAGTTGTCAGAAGTGTGTTCCTAGGAAGTTAGTAACTGTTACTGGGAAAAAGAAAGGGGGATTCTGGGCTCAAGTGAATTTGGGAAATGCTGGATTAGACAGTCAGCCAGGTTTCTCTGCTGCAGAACTTCTCGGAGCCTTTAATGTGCTGAGGTGCATATTATGAGTTTGATTCACATGATCTGTGTGCCATCCTTGACACCTCTCTTTGCCTCACTTTTCATTTCCAATCCATGGCCAATTCTTGATGACTTTATCTTTTAAATATTTCTTGAACGAGTTCACTTCCATCTGAACCTTCATGAAACCTGGGCTGTACCAACATTGCCTGACAATTTCATTTTCTAAATATTTCTTGAATTAGTTCACTTTTCTCTACTGAACTGCCATTGAAACCTGGACCAAATGACCTATGTCTCTTGCTTAGTCCACTGCAAGGCCTTTCTGACAGGTCTGCCCACACCCACTGGGTGCTCTCCAGGCAGTTGTCCACAACGCAGCCACAGGAATCTTTCCCAAGAACAGGCTGGATTATGCCAGCTCCCTGACTGTAAAGACATTTCAGTAGCGTCCCACTGTTCTTAAAATGAGAAGACAAAATTCCTTCCCACTTCTCCAAGCTTATATTGAACCATCATCCTCCCTGGGCTCCATCCATCCTCACAGGTTTTCTTTTAGTCCCACACTGTTCTGCCTCTACCCACTACAGGGCCTTTGCTCATGCCGCCTCTTCTTCCTGGTTAACACCCCCGATCTTCCTCAGGGAAGCTTTCTTTTACTTCCATTCTCGGGTCAAAACCCTGTACCATTGATTCACATTGCACTTGTCACTACTGAAAATTTACCTGCATTATTTGATTATTTGGTTAATACCTGAATCTTCCTCTTCTGCATTGAAAACTCTGAGTTTGTAGAACACCTTTTGAGAAATACCCAGTTAATTTATTGATGAAGGTCCGGGGAGGACACCTATGAAACACACCGTGAAGAATTTTTATGAAGAAAGACAATGAGCAGGGTTCAAGGAGAAAGGTTTTGGGTCCTTAGAAACAGGCAGTTGTTGTTGCAGCTTAGCTAAACAACTCATGTGAAAAGTTGAATATGGAAAAAAATATGATATTGGGTCTAAGTTCTGCAGGTGTATGTGGGTGTTTAACTTAAAAAATAAAACAACTTTTGATTTTGAAAATTTTCAAACCTACAGAAGACTTGGAAGACTAGTACAACAAACCGCCACATACTTTTAAGCAACCTGTTTAATGATGTGATTTTGCTCCAGAAAAGCTGCTCTTTTCTGCTTTACTGTAGTCAGTGTAATTCTGACGGTGCCTTCAGAAAGATATGACTACGTAATTTGATCACAAATGCTCATATTTCAGGAAGGCTAGACATGCCTGCTGGCGAATGATTAATCAAGAGATATTCAGGGCTCGATCTTAAATTAGGTACTGTGGGAGATAAAATGACATTTATGGGACATACTTTTAAAAAATTTACAGCCACCTGAGAAAACAAAACACTTTCAAATGAAAGAATAATCAGCAATAAAAATAACAGATAAGTGTCAACTGAGGGGTGAGGCAGAGAGCACTGAGAGCATGAAGAGGGTGAGATTGTTTCCAGTTCTGTTTCTTCACAGAAATGGATTCCCTACGGAAAGCAGCACATCTTGTCATCAGTTTATTTCCCTGTACTAAAATACCAACTTGGAAAACTAACTTTATAAGGCAAATTGTAAATAAGTATTGTCTTTCGTAAGCACACACACAGTGTGAAAGGTCTGATTCCTTATTTAAGCAGTATTTACAGTTGTTTTAGTTCCTTACTAGAAGGACAATCCAAAGCTCAGGGAAGTATCTGTTCCTTTAAGGGTCAACCAAGTTGGTGGACTTAAGCCAAATAATTAACCCTTTTTTTTTTTTCCCCCCCTGACAAAGAATAGGCTACTATATTCACCTGACGTATATAGTCAGTCTCTCGCTAAGACCTGCCTTGGGGAGGGGGTGACTCCCACTGAACTGGCCCCTAGGCCTAGAGATCCAGGGATTTCCCTCTTAACCCATTATTTCCAGAGATTGCATGTAGGTCTAGAGAAATCAGAGCCAGGTAAATGATGAGTAAGATCACAACCTGGTACAAATGTGTTGGGGAGGGGAAGACCACTAATAGCAGGGTGAAGTGAGCAGGGCTGTGTTTTTAAATTAATACAAGCTGTTAACTGCATTTGGGCACCATCTAACCTATTCTAGACTAGAAACTTGCCTTTAGAAATATGAGCTCTTCAGGTCCAAGTGATAATTTTTGAGAAGGTTCTGTCAAAATGGAGTTCACATATGGCCTTGGTGTGAGAACTCGGTTCCCTAAAACCTGAATTCTAGACCAGATTTTCCAACCTGGAAAGGAATCAGGAAGGGGTACTGCTCTCAGAGTCACAGCATTACCTGTGTTCTTTAATTTATGCTTTGAACTCCTACTTATCTGAGTTTTCCCCCAATGTGTTTATGTTAATTTTACAATCAGGAAGAAACCAATAAAACTATTAAAGATCAGAGCTGAAGCTTCTCATTTGTACACATGGGGAAACTGCTGCTGTGGGTAAGGAAGAGTTTCAAAAAGCTTCCCGCAAGTCAAAGGCCATGGATATGGGGACACACCTCTGATGGGGTAATTAATGTCTACTGACCTCTTGTCTAAAAACTTTCAGCTTCAAAGGTTAAGTAATTAGAAGTCCATTACTTTACTATTTTTTAACAGTTTTGAGATATAATTCACATATCTTACTATTCACCCAGGTAAAGTATACATTTCAATGGTTTTTAGTATATTCATGGAGTTATACACAATTTTAGAACATTTTTATCACCCTCAAAAAAGAAATCCTGCACGTTTTAGGCAAGAACCCCTGATCCCCCAACCTACTCAGCACTAGGCAATCACCAATATACTTTCTGTGTATTTGTCTATTCTGGGCCTTTCATATAAATGGAATCATGCAATATGTGGACTTTTGTGTCTGGCTTCTTTCACTTAGCATGGTATTTTCAAGGTTTATCCATGTTGTAGTACATATCAGTACTTCGTTCCTTTCTATGGCCATGCAATAGCCAATACTGTATGGATGTATCACATTTTATTTGTCTACTCATCAGTCAGTGGACACTTTCTGGCTATCATGAATCATGCTGCTATGAACATTCATACACACATGTTTGTATGGACATGTGTTTTCAATTTTCTTGGGTATATACCTGGGAGTGTATTGCTGGGTAATATAGTAGTTCTGTGTTTAAGAAAACCTTTTAAGAAACTGCCAGACTGTTTTCCAAAGTGGATTCACCATTTTACATTCCCACTGGTAGTGTATGAGGGTTCCAGTTTCTCTACATGCTTGCCAATACTTGATATTGCCCATCTTTTTGATTACAGCCATTCTCGTGGGTACCTATCATGAAGTGGTACACTTCATTGTTTTTAATGTGTTTTCAAGAATTGTTTTCTGTCTGATTACAGAAGTCATGCAAGTTAACATAGAAAATTTCTTCACATGTATGCACTGATTTGATTCCTAGCTTCTAGGCCAACAACAATCCCATCTATGTATCAGTGCAATTATTATCCCTAGTTTACAAAGAAATGGAGGCTCACAGAGCTTAAGAAGCTCTAGAGCTGGGATTTGAAACCAGGTGTGTCTAAAAGATTATGCTTTTCACCATGGCTTTATCCTGTTTCAGTGGCTACTATGTGCATATATAAACCCACGGGGATCAAATGGGATATGGAAGTAACTAAACTTTATGAATTTAAAGCATCTAGTGATGATGAGTAAGATGCTGAAGGAACATGGCTTTTGCATTATAGCAACAGGTGACACATGATCTGTTGACAAGGAACAGAGAAGTGACTCCTGTGACCAGAGAGCAATTTAAAGGAAGACCTGAAACTAAGCAGTCCCATGTCACTTTGGGTAAATTATTGTCTTTATCACTCCCCCACCCCCGCCCCGGAAAAAGGACAACATTAATCGTCCTAGGGCTATGGTGATAAATAGCACTGAAACATGTGCTAAATGTATTTACCTTTCGGTCTGTGCACTTAAGAGACCGAGGCCAGGTGCTCTTGAGCCACTGCATTCTCTGAATGAGGCCAGAAAGGTGATTCAGTTTTGCGATTCTTTTCCACCTTATATAAAGTAGTTCCTTTTTTTCTTTTTTAACTCCTTGTAATTGAGGAAAAATGATTTTGCAGATTGGCCACAATCACAAGCAATTCCGGAAATTAAAATTCCTCAGGCTCTAGTTAAACATTATTGGTAAAAAGTTCCTGCTCACTACAACCCCTTTCTAGAAATGTATTCCATGGCACGTCATATATAATGATTATATCTTTAGCTAGGCTCCTTCCAATTTTCAAGTTTATATATGTGACTCAATTAAATAGAAGAGCTCAGGCAATCAACTTTCTAAATAATTAATTCATAAACATTGCTAAAGGTGGTATATTTTTACACATAATTTCCTGTAAAGAAGCTAGACAGAAGTTCCTCTAACTTCAAGAATCTTAACCAAAAAAAGCACACTAGTTTTGGACAGGACAGAGTTAATTAGGGAATGAGAAATAGAGACTAGAATGCTCATTAGTTTCAAAATGTTTATTTTGAGCAAAGGATCATTATTATCTCAATCTTTAAGGTGCATTAGGCAGCCTGTATTAAAATTGCTTATTCTCCAGGGGGTGAGGGGTGAGGTCATGGGTGGGGTGGATGTGAATGAGATAGCAGTGCTAGTTTTAACACTCTTATTAATTTTGAACTAGGGTTGAAGTGTGCAGTGGGAAAAAAGAGCACTGTTTCTATGAACTGTATAGAGGAGAGGGAAGGAGGAAATGTGAGAAGGATGATATCTCAATTTTATTTCTTAAAAGGCACTCTTGTGGCTGCATTTCCTCCTAAACCCAGTATTTTGTGTCCAACTGGACTGCAACACATCCTTCTTGGTCTGGCAGTACATGGAAAGACCAAGAAGGAGTTTTCCTAAAGCAGCAAAAGGTCAGGCAGCAAAGCTGGGAGAACTGCTTCTGCTGATATATCTT
Source organism: Balaenoptera ricei (assembly GCF_028023285.1). NCBI lineage: Eukaryota > Metazoa > Chordata > Mammalia > Artiodactyla > Balaenopteridae > Balaenoptera > Balaenoptera ricei. Next base: position 80,067,821 of record NC_082643.1, read on the forward strand.
CCATAAGTGACGGGATTGATCTTTGAAATCATTATGCTTGGGTATTTTGATCTGCCTAAAAAGGTAAAGTGAGTTCTTTCATAAGGAAGTGAAAAAAAATGGACTAAATGATTATAAACTAATTTCTGAGTTGCTAAGTATCACTTGATCGTCATCAGTAATGCCACTGCATAAAAATCAGTTTGAGGACATCTAGCCTAACGTGAAAGCAGCGACTCTGAGGTGAGATGGCTGCCACTGAGGAGGCAGTCTGCTGGCTAAGAGGGTGTGTCCCAGAGTCACAGGAAGCTTGACTGAGTCCCAGCTCTGTCACTTACTAGCTCTGTCATCTTGAACAGCTTGCCTAACCTCTCTGAGCCCACACCTTTAAGTTAGATGAGGTATATAAACCACTTGGAGTGCCCGGCACATAGTAGGTGCTCAATAAATGTTAGCTATTCCTGCTCTCCTGAGGCCTTCCCCATCCACTTGTCCTAAAACATGTATTCATGCCACCCCATATTTTATTTAGCCTTCGTATTCACAGATGGAGTTTTTGAGCACCTGCTGTTGTCGGGTAGTGGGCACCGAGGAGGCAAAGATGCCTGAGCCACGGTCCGGTTCTTGATCTTGACGGGAAGGGAAACCAGGTGATGTGTCATCAGCCAAAACAGAAACACAGGAGGGAGGGCAAATCAGTGTGGGTGGGGGTGGGCGTGGGGCAGTGATGAACTCAGGCTAGTAAGATGGGTTAAGTTTAAAGGGGCCTGGGGATGTGCCAGTAGATCTGCCCTGCAGGCAGCTGTCTTCAATGGATCTGTAGCTGTATGGGGAGAGCAGGGCTGGAGGGATGCATGTGGTGTCATGTGCGTATGGGTACTCTTCAGGGTGCACACACTCTGACACTGCCAGAGGCTGGTCTGGCTCCATGGGGTGGGGAGGGAGCCCAGGGCACACCAATGCTTGGGAATGGGAGATGGCAACAGGGCTTTCTGGGTGTCCCCTTAAGGCCCCAAAAGACATTATGTGAGGCTACTTAGATTTTTTTTAATTAATGGGTAAGTCATTAAAATAACAAATCCAAAAATTTAATTTTCTCTTGAGTTGGGATCAACTATAAATCTTACATTCTACTTAAAATTCTATATACTTTGTCAATCCTTTTAAGAGTGATGCAATATATTGGATTTTCTTAAGTTATTTCAGTTTTCTGACCAGTAAACAAACCCTCCCCTAGTACTTAAGTCATTTTATAAAACTAATAAGCTCACAAATAACGTAAATCTTTGGTTCTCTTAAAAGTTTCAGTTGCGTATAAAACAGCAAAATTATCTTAAAAGTTTCAATTTACAGATCCAAGGTCTAAATCAATCACTCAATGACATATTTTAAATTGGAATCACAAGGCTATTCATGTTAATTAACATATTATCTTAAACACTGTGAATACTATATGTATTTAAAATATTAAAGGAGACCTTCCAGATGGCGGGGGAGTAAGACATGGAGATCACCTTCCCCCCTACAAACACATCAGAAATACATCTACATGTGGAACAACTCCTACAGAACACCTACTGAACGCTGGCAGAAGACCTCAGACTTCCCAAAAGGCAAGAAACTCCCCACGTACCTGGGTAGGGCAAAAGAAAAAAGGAAAAACAGAGACAAAAGAATAGGGACGGGACCTGCACCTCTGGGAGGGAGCCGTGAAGGAGGAAATGTTTCCACACACTAGGAAGCCCCTTCACTGGAGGAGACGGGGGGTGGCGGGGGGAAGCTTCGGAGACACGGAGGACAGCGCAGCAATAGGGGTGCAGAGGGCAAAGTGGAGAGATTCCTGCACAGAGGATCGGTGCTGACCAGCAATCACCAGCCTGAGAGGCTTGTCTGCTCACCTGCTGGGATGGGTGGGGGCTGGAAGCTGAGGCTCCCGCTTCGGAGGTCAGATCCCAGGGAGAGGTTGGTGCGCCACAGCTAGCTGGGAGGGAGTCTGGGAAAAACTGTGGAACTGCCTAACAGGCAAGAGACCATTGTTTAGGGTGCGCAAGGAGAGGGGATTCAGAGCGCCGCCTAAACGAGCTCCAGAGACAGGCGCGAGCCGCGGCTATCAGCACGGACACCAGAGACGGGCATGACACGCTAAGGCTACTGCTGCCGCCACCCAGAAGCCTATGTGTAAGCACAGGTCACTACCCACACCTCCCCTCCCGGGAGCCTGTGCAGCCCGCCACTGCCAGGGTCCCGTGATCCAGGGACAACTTCCCCTGGAGAACGCACGGTGCGCCTGAGGCTGCTGCAACGTCATGCCGGCCTCTGCCGCCGCAGGCTCGTCCTGCATCCGTACCCCTCCCTCCCCCTGGCCTGAGTGAGCCAGAGCCCCCGAAGCAGCTGCTCCTTTAACCCTGTCCTGTGTGAGCGAAGAACAGACGCCCTCAGGCGACTTACATGCAGAGGCGGGTCCAAATCCAAAGCTGAACCCCAGGAGCTGTGCGAACAAAGAAGAGAAAGGAATATCTCTCCCAGCAGCCTCAAGAGCAGCAGATTAAATATCCACAATCAACTTGATGTACCCTGCATCTGTGGAGTACCTGAACAGACAACGAATCATCCCAAAATTGAGGTGGTAGACTTTGGGAGCAACTGTAGACTTGGGGTTTGCTTTCGGCATCTAATTTGTTTCTGGTTTTATGTTTCTCTTAGTTTAGTATTTAGAGTTTATTATCATTGGTAGATTTGTTTATTGATTTGGTTGCTCTCTTCCTTTTTTTTAATATATAGATATATATATATTTCCTTTTTCTCTTTTTGTGTGTATGTGTATGCTTCTTTGTGTGATTTTGTCTGTACAGCTTTGCTTTTGTCATCTGTCCTAGGGTTCTGTCCATTTTGCTGTTGTTGTTTTGTTTTGTTTTTAGTATAGTTTTTAGCACTTGTTATCACTGGTGGTTTGTTTTTTGGTTTGGTTGCTCTCTTCTTTTTTTTCTTTTATTACTTACAAAATTTTTTTTTTTTAATAATTAAGAAAATTTTTTTTTATTTTAATAACTTTATTTTATTTCCTTCCTTCCCTCCCTCCCATCTTTTATTCTCCCTTTTTTTCTGAGCCATTTGGCTGACAGGGTCTTGGGGCTCCGGCTGGGTGTCAGGTCTGTGCCTCTGAGATGGGAGAGCCGAGTTCAGGACACTGGTCCACCAGAGACCTCCCGGCTCCACGTAATATCAAATGGTGAAAGCGCTCCCAGAGATCTACATCTCAACGCTAAGACCCAGCTCCACTCAATGACCAGCAAGCTACAGTGCTGGATACCCTATGCCAAACAACTAGTAAGACAGGAACACAACCTCACCCATTAGCAGAGAGGCTGCCTAAAATCATAATAAGTTCACATACACCCCAAAACACACCACCGGACATGGTCCTGCCCACCAGAAAGACAAGATCCAGCCTCATCCACCAAAACACAGGCACCAGTCCCCTCCACCAGGAAGCCTACACAACCGACTGAAGCAACCTTAGCCACTGGGGGCAGACACCAAAAACAACAGTAACTATGAACCTGCAGCCTGCAAAAAGGAGACCCCAAACACAGTAAGTTAAGCAAAATGAGAAGACAGAGAAACACACAGCAGATGAAGGACCAAGGTAAAAACCCACAAGACCAAACAAATGAAGAGAAAATAGGCAGTCTACCTGAAAAAAGAATTCAGAGTAATGAGACTAAAGATGATCTTAAATCTTGGAAATAGAATGGAGACAATACAAGAAATATTTCACAAGGACTTAGAAGAACTAAAGAGCAAACAAACAATGATGAACAACACAATAAATGAAATTAAAAACTCTCTAGAAGGAATCAATAGCAGAATAATTGAGGCAGAAGAACGGATAAGTGACCTGGAAGATACAACAGTGGAAATAACTACCGCAGAGCAGAGTGAAGAAAAAAGAATGAAAAGAATTGAGGACAGTCTCAGAGACCTCTGGGACAACATTAAACGTGCCAACATTCGAATTATAGGGGTCCGAGAAGAAGAAAAGAAAAAGAAAGGGACTGAGAAAATATTTGAAGAGATTATAGTTGTAAACTTCCCTAATATGGGAAAGGAAATAGTCAATCAAGTCCAGGGAGCGCAGAGAGTCCCATACAGGAAAAATCCAAGGAGAAACACGCCAAGACACATATTAATCAAACTATCAAAAATTCAATACAAAGAAAAAATATTAAAAGCAGCAAGGGAAAAGCAACAAATAACATACAAGGGAATCCCCATAAGGTTAACAGCTGATCTTTCAGCAGAAACTCTGCAAGCCAGAAGGAAGTGGCAGGACATATTTAAAGTGATGAAAGGGAAAAACCTACAACCGAGATTACTCTACCCAGCAAGGATCTCATTCAGATTAGACGGAGAAATTAAAACCTTTACAGACAAGCAAAAGCTAAGAGAATTCAGCACCACCACATCAGCTTTACAACAAATGCTAAAGGAACTTCTCTAGGCAGGAAACACAAGAGAAAAGACCTATAAAAAGGCCTTTTGTAGGTCTTTTTTCCTTTTCAAAAAGGAAAAGACCTACAAAAACAAACCCCAAACAATTAAGAAAATGGTAATAGGAACATACATATCAATAATTACCTTAAATGTAAATGGATTAAATGTTCTAACCAAAAGACATAGGCTGGCTGAATGGATACAAAAACAAGACCCATGTATATGCTGTCTACAAGAGACCCACTTCACACTTAGGGACACATACAGACTGAAAGTGAGGGGATGGAAAAAGATATTCCATGCAAATGGAAATCAAAAGAAAGCTGGAGTAGCAATTCTCGCATCAGACAAAATAGACTTTAAAACAAAGACTATTACAAGAGACAAGGAAGGACACTACATAATGATCAAGGGATCAATCCAAGAACAAGATATAACAACTGTAAATATTTATGCACCCAACATAGGAGCCCCTCAATACATAAGGCAAACGCTAACAGCCATAAAGGGGAAATCGACAGTAACACAATCATAGTAGGGGACTTTAACACCCCACTTTCACCAATGGACAGATCACCCAAAATGAAAATAAATAAGGAAACACAAGCTTTAAATGATACATTAAACAAGATGGACTTAATTGATATTTATAGGACATTCCATCCAAAAACAACAGAATACACTTTCTTCTTAAGTGCTCATGGAACATTCTCCAGGATAGATCATATCTTGGGTCACAAATCAAGCCCTGTTAAATTTAAGAAAATTAAAATAATATCAAGTATCTTTTCCAACCATAACGCTATGAGACTAGATATCAATTACAGGAAAAAATCTGTAAAAAATACAAACACAATGGAGGCTAAAGAACACACTACTAAATAACCAAGAGATCTCTGAAGAAATCAAACAGGAAATAAAAAAATATCTAGAAACAAATGACAGTGAAAACACAATGACCCAAAACCTATGGGATGCAGCAAAATCAATTCTAAGAGGGAAGTTTATAGCAATACAATCCTACCACAAGAAACAAGAAAATTCTCAAATAAACAACCTAACCTTACACCTAAAGCAATTAGAGAAAGAAGAACAAAAAAACCCAAAATTAGCAGAAAGAAAGAAATCATAAAAATCGAATCAGAAATAGAAGAAAAAGAAATCAAGGACACAAGAGGAAAGATCAATAAAATGAAAAGCTGGTTCTTTGAGAAGATAAACAAAATTGATAAACCAGTAGCCAGACTCATCAAGAAAAAAGGGGAAAAGACTCAAATCAACAGAATTAGAAATGAAAACAGAGAAGCAACAACTGACACTGCAGAAATACAAAGGATCATGAGAGATTACTCAAGCAACTATACACCAGTAAAATGGACAACCTGCAAGAAATGGACAAATACTTAGAAAAGCACAACCTTTTGAGACAGAACCAGGAAGAAAAAGAAAATATAAACAGACCAATCACAAGCACTGAAATTGAAAATGTGATTAAAAATCTTCCAACAAACAAAAGCCCAGGACCAGATGGCTTCACAGGCAAATTCTATCAAACATTTAGAGAAGAGCTAACACTTATCCTTCTGAAACACTTCCAAAATATAGCAGAGTTGGGAACACTCCCAAACTCATTCTATGAGGCCACCATCACCCTGATACCAAAACCAGACAAAGATGTCACAAAGAAAGAAAACTACAGGCCAATATCACTGATGAACATAGATGCAAAAATCCTCAACAAAATACTAGCAAACAGAATCCAACAGCACATTAAAAGGATCATACACCATGATCAAGTGGGGTATATCCCAGGAATGCAAGGATTCTTCAATATAAGCAAATCAATCAATGTGATAAACCATATTAACAAATTGAAGGAGGAAAACCATATGATCATCTCAATAGATGCAGAAAAAGCTTTCAACAAAATTCAACACCCGTTTATGATAAAAACCCTCTGGAAAGTATGCATAGAGGGAACTTTCCTCAACATAATAAAGGCCATATATGACAAACCTACAGCCAACATCTTGCTCAATGGTGAAACACTGAAACCATTTCCACTAAGATCAGGAACAAGACAAGGTTGCCCACTCTCACCACTATTATTCAACATAGTTTTGGAAGTTTTAGCCCCAGCAATCAGAGAAGAAAAAGAAATAAAAGGAACCCAAATCAGAAAAGAAGAAGTAATACTGTCACTGTTTGCAGATGACATGATACTATATATAGAGAATCCTAAAGATGCTACCAGAAAACTGCTAGAGCTAATCAATGACTTTGGTAAAGTAGCAGGATACAAAATCAATGCACAGAAATCTCTTGCATTCCTATACACTAACAACAAAAAATCTGAAAGAGAAATTAAGGAAACATTCCCATTTACCACTGCAACAAAATGAATAAAACACCGAGGAATAAACCTACCTAAGGAGACAAAAGACCTGTATGCAGAAAACTATAAGACACTAATGAAAGAAATTAAAGATGATACAAACAGATGGAGAGATATACCATGTTCTTGGATTGGAAGAATCAACATTATGAAAATGACTATACTACCCAAAGCTATCTACAGATTCAATGCAATCCCTATCAAACTACCACTGGCATTTTTCACAGAACTAGAACAAAAAATTTCACAATTTGTATGGAAACACAAAATACCCTGAATAGTCAAAGCAATCCTGTGACAGAAAAATGGAGCTGGTGGAATCAGGCTGCTGGACTTCAGACTATACTACAAAGCTACAGTAATCAAGACAGTATGGTACTGGCACGAAAACAGAAATATAGATCAATGGAACAGCATAGAAAGCCCAGAGATAAACCCACACACATATGGTCACCCTATTTTTGATAAAGGAGGCAAGAGTATACAATGGAGAAAAGACAGCCTCTTCAATAAGTGGTGCTGGAAAAACTGGACAGCTACATGTAACAGAATGAAATTAGAACACTCCCTAACATCATACACAAAAATAAACTCAAAATGCATTAAAGACCTAAATGTAAGGCCAGACACTATAAAACTCTTAGAGGAAAACATAGGCAGAACACTCTATGACATAAGTCACAGCAAGATCCTTTTTGACCCACCTCCTGGAGAAATGGAAATAACAAAAATAAACTAATGGGACCTAATGAAACTTAAAAGCCTTAGCACAGCAAAGGGAACCATAAACAAGATGAAAAGGCAGCCCTCGGAATGGGAGAAAATATTTGCAAATGAAGCCACTGACAAAGGATTAATCTCCAAAATTTACAAGCAGCTCATACAGCTCAATATCAAAAAAACAAACAACCCAATCCAAAAATGGGCAGAAGACCTAAATAGACATTTCTCCAAAGAAGACATACAGATTGCCAACAAACACATGAAAGGATGCTCAACATCACTAATCATTAGAGAAATGCAAATCAAAACTACAATGAGGTATCACTTCACACCAGTCAGAATGGCCATCATCAAAAAATCTACAAACAATAAATGCTGGAGAGGGTACGGAGAAAAGGGAACCCTCTTCCACTGTTGGTGGGAATGTAAATTGATACAGCCACTGTGGAAAACAGTATGGACATTCCTTAAAACACTAAAAATAGAACTATCATACGACACAGCAATCCCACTACTGGGCATATACCCGGAGAAAACAATAATTCAAAAAGAGTCATGTACCACAATGTTCACTGCAGCTCTATTTACAATCGCCAGGACATGGAAGCAACCTAAGTGTCCATCGACAGATGAATGGATAAAGAAGGTGGCACATATATACAATGGAATATTACTCAGCCATAAAAAGAAACGAAACTGAGTTACTTGTAGTGAGGTGGATGGACCTAGAGTCTGTCATACAGAGTGAAGTAAGTCTGAAAGAGAAAAACAAATACCGTATGCTAACACATATATATGGAATCTAAAAAAAAAAAAAAAAGCGTTCTGAAGAACCTAGGGGCAGGACAGGAATAAAGACGCAGACGTAGAGAATGGACTTGAGGACACGGGGAGGGGGAAGGGTAAGCTGGGACGAAGTGAGAGAGTGGCATGGACTTATATATACTACCAAATGTAAAACAGATAGCTAGTGGGAAACAGCCACATAGCACAGGGAGATCAGCTCGGTGTTCTGTGACCACCTAGAGGGGTGGGATAGGGAGGGAGGGAGGGAGGGAGGGAGGGAGACGCAAGAGAGAGGAGATATGGGGATATGTGTATATGTACAGCTGATTCACTTTGTTATAAAGCAGAAACTAACACACCATTGTAAAGCAATTGTACTCCAATAAAGATGTTAAAAAATAATAAAATAAAATATTAAAGACAGACTTTCCCACAAACTTATCTAAAAATATAAATACTTTGGGTTTTATTTAGTCCATCACATTTGTACTTGATTCTAAACCTTCCCAGGGTTAAAACACTGTTTTGTAACGAGATAATTTGTTTTAATATGGAACCCAAACCTGACAATGGGTACCATCTTCTCACTTTTGTCCCCAAGATTCCAATTACTAGTCACCTAATTCTCAAGACCTCTTTGATTCTTCCGTCTCCCACACAGGCTGCCTTGCCATCTGACCCAAATCAGTGAATCTAGTCACTGTTTAATCCTATTCTGAATTCTCTGTACACCCTTCCCTGATGACAGTCATCACTCACAGGTGTACAGAGGACCTGCAAATGGATTCTGCATCAACACCCCCCTTCAGACTTGGTAACAGGTGGCAGATGAATAGGGAAACGTCACAGAAATATATGAAGAACCAGGGGGGAGAAATGTAATAGTATAACAGAAGTCAAAGAAAAGAGAGAATTCCCATAAGGAAGGCATCATCAATACCAGTAGTTTGAAATGCAGCAGGGAAGTTTATAAGGTAAGTGGATGAAATAGGACCATTAGATTTGATGGTCATACATTTAAATTTAAGATTCAAATTCCATCAGCGAAATTTTCATGTCATGATGTGCATAGACAACAAAGAGAGCCATATGAAGAGTGAGCTAGAAGTGAGAAATGGGAATTGCAGTTACAGGCAGCAACAACTCAGAATTCTTTAAGACCTTTTAACTTAACTTAGTATTTTAATAAGGGAAACACAGAGAGAGAGAGAGAGTGAGAGGGAGGGAGGGAGGGAGGGACAGAGGGATGGAGGGATAGCTAAAAAGTGGGAGAATGAGGCTCAAAGGAAGAGACGTTTGTTCTGTATTTTAATTAAAAAAAAAAAGATATGAGTGTGTTTACTGAGGAGAGAGTTGACTCCTTTTTGTGGGGGAGGGTTGGAGCGCTAAGAGTCTGAAGATTTGGGAGGGAGACAGGATTAACTGGTGAGGCAGTGTGCCAGGGTACTGGGCTAAAAGGAAAGGAGGCCCCATTAAAATGCTGACCTTGAACAGGAAAAGGAACACCTTACCCTCTGAGAATGGAGGGAATGAGGAAAGGATTGATACAGAGGGAGATAGGTGTGGGTGTAGGCGGGGCAGGAAGTAGAGGTAGGCCAGCTGAACTGCCTGAATCTGGTCCACCCAGCCAGCCTGGCAAGGACTCAGCACACAGTTCCCCGGAACAGAAGGAATCTGGGCTGGGATGATGACAGCTCCAGAAGTGGCCCAAACAGAGCCATCAGAGGCCTTCCCAATAAGGTAGCAATTCACATGGATCACAGGTTACAGAAGGAATCTAGAGGTTTCTATTCAACTCTGATTTCTCAGGTAAAGAAGATGAGACCAGAGATTAAGACACGCTCAAGGGCAGTTACTGGTGGCTCTCAGACTACAAACTGGGTTTCTTGGCTTATGCCTCCCTCCGCCTTTATAAAAATATACACAACCAGTTTTCTCCACCTCTTTCCCTGGCTAACTTTCCCTCATTCTTCTGCTTTGCACACATCACTTTCTCTGAAAACCTTCCCTGGCCTCTCCCCCTTTCCCGAAAGCAGATCCCATAAAAGCTGTTCTGCGTCCCTTTTACTTTTTCTTTGTTGCACCTAGTTGAACAGGTTGAAATTCTAGTTTTATTTACGTGCTTATTTAATGTTCCTCTTTCCCAGCAGATATTATAAGCCACAGGGGGACAGGACTCTATTTGTTCACTTCTGTTTCCTGCTCAGCACACAGCTCAAAGCCTAGCATGGAATTAGTGCTCAGTAAATATGATGAATGAATTTATATTCCAAGTATATGCTGTAGGAGTATAGTATTCAAGAATTTTATTTGCAAATTAAAGTTCTGCATTTGTGAAAAAAAAGTCCAACGTGGGGCGGCAAGAAGGCTGATTTATATTTTCCCTGTAGGTCTGGCATATGGGAAATGCTCAATACATATTTGTTGATTGAATAAGAATTTCTGCACTACTGGAATTTTCATTACCTTAAGAAAAACAACAACGACAATATAGCTTGCCTCCAAGCCACTGAAACCAAAGATACTACCTAAACATTAAAACAAAAAACAAAAAACTATTGAAACAAGTAAATTAAGATTTTCCAAACAATGTTATTTATTAGAGTTCATCAGAATTTTGTTAATAACCAATTTATGATGAAAATACTGATCACATAATTAAGGTAGCTTCTGGGATAATATATTACTAGAAAACTCAATGTTTAATTCCTAAAGTTTCACACTTTTGGAATGTCTCACAGACATCTTCTCTTATGATACTAAATGAACCTGAACTTACAGATTTTTAGGACAGAAATTCATGCATTTGCAAACATTTAAAAATAAAAGTCATCACCAATGAATTGCCTACCACCTTTCTCAGAAAAGGAAATTCATGAACACATGCATGAAGATTAGCACCACACAGTAGGCAAATATTTTTCCATGTTCCACCCAAAGCAAACAAATGAAAATAGAAACTTCAAGGACAATTATAAGATATCTCTAAATTTAAAGACACAGCATCCTTTTCTCCTTTGGCTTTCCTCTATGCTTTTATCAGGAATAAATAGTCCTTAATCAGTTGTAACTGAGAAATTCTAGCAGGAAAACATTTCTGCTCTTTTGATTGTGAGGTAGTTAATTTTTGTCTTACATTTCTTTACTTTCAAAACTTTATAAAACAAAAGAAAAAAAACCATGGAAAGCACTCAAATGTTTGTTGATTATGGATATTAAGAGACATTAGCGAATCTACCTGGTCTAGCCCTTAATTATACCTACAGACCCTTAGATTCTAATTCTTTCATGGAACTTTTAATTTCCCTAAGAGGCTATTATCCCTGTTAATAATTAAAACGTTTCAATGTTTAGGCATACACAGTGTCACAGTGTTGGCATAAAAATACTTTGTCATAGTCATTTGGGCAAGTTATGGGGAACGTGGCATAAAAATGCTTTGTCATGGTTATTTGGGCAAGTTAAGGGGAATACGAATTCTTGAGTTTTCAGGGAAGACTGATTTCAAATAGTCTATCCTGTTGTTCATCCAAAGTGTTTTGCATTTTACTAGAAGATTCGGTTAACTGTATTTCATACCAAAATTACTGGCAGATAGATGATGGCTTGGACTGACCATAGTTGAACAATGAGAAATGTAACTTTTTCCAGATATTTCTGAAGGCACACACACAGTCCATGGTTGGGTTATGTATTGCTAATAACCCCTCTAGGGCTCAGCTATCCTGTCATCTTGGAATTTTCTGACTCTTAAGATCTGTTGAGTTCACCCACATTCCTTCCTGTTCTATTTGCAGTGGAGGTCTGTGGAAGGTTATACATTCTCCCCTTGCCTATACTCTCAGCCTCTACATGTATCCCTAGTATTCAGGAAACTAAATTTCTGCACTTGTGAAAAGCAAAATGTGAGCTTACTGAAAGGCAGACATATAGTTGACCAAGGCGAAATAATTATTAGTACTTTAAATTTATCCTTACTTTCATTATATCAAAATACTAACTTGCTTAATACAATTTAAAGGTACATCACAGTTGTGACTCAACTATTTTTGCTTTTTCCCAATTTTAAGATAAAATGTACAAATGCATTAATATGGATACCTTAAATACTTAAAGCATTGTGAACCCACACGAAACTAGCAATAGGAGAAAGAAAAAGTGGTTTGAAAGAGTTTAAAACTAAGCTCTATATAAACGTGTGTGGGAGTAGAGTCTAAAAAAAATAAAACAGATGGTAACTTGAAAAATGGCAACGTTTAAGATATGGAAAATACTGAGTTGAAATAAAGTAATAAAACACTGGAAACAAGGTCACCAAATCTGCAAAACGGGAGCAGAAGAGTTTCCGAAAGATAGCGGCCCATTTAGGTGATGAACACCAGATGCCCAGTGTAGTTCAGTATAAACAAAAGTATTCTGATTAGCTTCAGGGGAGAAAGAGAAAAGAACCAGGTACCAAAGGTGGGAAAGCCAAATAGCCCTGAACAGACTGGGGCACATGGCTCCCTAACTGCCCCTGGGGACCTCCAGGTCTAAGGACAAGGTAGACCTCTATCCTCCTTTCTGTCAGTGAACTGCCGTCTGCAAGTGTTCAGTTCTTTGGGCCACCACCATGTGAGAGTGAACCACCTGAAACATTGCTCTTGGGCCCACAATCAGGCTGCGTTTCTCTAAGATAAGAAACAATCCCCAAAACACATTCTGTGAACAAGGGGCTACGAGAGTTGTAGGAAGTGAGCATTCTGAAGACAGGTGTGAGAAATCATCACAACCTCATCAACAAATGAAAAGTATCCTTCAGGAACCATGCCATTTCCTTCAGGAAGTTCAGGACATCGGTGTATTGTTGACCCTTACTTAAATCCAAAGTCCATTTCCCCAGCATAGCCAATTAGGCATTGCAGCCGAGGGCAGGGAGCTTATTCTTACTCTGGGTGGGGCTGTGAGAGCGTGGGGCAGGGGGGAGATGGGGTCGGGCGGGCAGCTTGCTCTGTGTTGAGCGTCAGTGTGGGAGTCTGTCTCCTGCCCTAATTTTAGTCCCGCCTCTAGGATCGGAAGTCTAGTCCATCGAGTGCTTTAATGAGTGTTTTACAGTCTGTGGAACATGAGGCTGAACACTCCCCGAGTCTGAGCGCATCGTTTATGGCAGGAGACAGATTTATTTACTGGACGGTCCAATAAAAGCCAAGGTATTCATAGACACAGCACTTGCTAGAGGAGACTTCGCTTGCTGTAGTCTAAAGAATTCCAGACTCTGAGTTAGTACAATCCCAGGGTTCTAGTCTTGGCCCTATGACTAATTTAGGGTTCTATGACTTCAGCTAAGCCCTTAACCTCTCTGGGCCTCCATTTCCACATCTGTGAAATGGAGGCGCTAAACTAAATGACCTCTAAGCCCCTTTCTGAACCTAACATTCTGGAATGACTGTGGACTGTGTGTTCAAAAGAGGGAGTAATCATGTTGGGATAGAATGGTCAGGAGTTTTCATGAGAGAAGTAGGGTGGTTTGCTCATTTTCTGCAAAATCTGATTTCTCAGTTGCAAAAATCCATAGTATAGATTGCAAATGGCCCTGGTAATCTCTGCTGCACAGATAACCACTGCTAGGAATTTTTTCTTCTGGACAGTATAAATGCTAATTATAATTGTTACTATTGCCATGTTAAGTGCCAATGATAATCACTACTAATTGTATTAAAATGGAACACTAAATGCATGTTTCTTTAACAAATTTAAAAAATTAAGATTGTATCCTGGATATCTTTCCACCATGCCATCACATATATATCTCTTTTTTTTTTTCATCAGTGCAGAGTACTGCATTGTATCTATAAAGTGTACTTCATTTAACCAGCGTATACTGACAACAGATACACTGTTTTTCTTTTTGATCACAAACAACACTTCAACAAAACTCCTTTGTATACTCAGCCCCAAAATTCAGTCTTGGCACCTCCTCCCTCACTTCCCACTTCCAATCCACCACCAGGTCCTGGTGATTTCACCTAATATCTCAGGAACCCAGCCACTTCTCTCTGTCGAATTACCTCCACTTTATTCAAGTGGAGATTCAACAACATCTAACGCAACAGCCCCTTACTTGGTCTCCTATCTCCCCATGTCTTCCTTCCAGTTTCCCAACTTGCAGCCAGAGATGCAAATCTTATTTCCCAGTTTATGACCTTCAATAGCTTCTCTCTGTTCCCCAGATAAAGACCACTGCCTCATAATGGTTCTATTGTCTATAATGCATAGACAGTCTGGAATTTATGAGTGTGTTTTTCATCTGCACTCTAGGATGTAGATTAAATTAGTTACCCCAGTCAGGAATACACACTTCAGAGATGGTTAGTAAGAATGTTATCAGAAGGCTATAATCCAGAGGTGGTCTCTATAGGTATGTTAGCTTTCTTACCTCCAATCAACAAAAAGGACTTGATTAATTAGCAAATAAATGTTAGAAGTTATTTTTCCTTGGTGAAATCAGTTTTGTGTAGGGTGTGTGGATTAGCTAGAAACAGCGTCGAGGCACCCCACTCTTGCACCAAATGGTACACGGTGGTGATCCAGTACCTGTGCCATTCCCAGGGGTTCCCGGTACATGTTTGTGAAAAATGCCTTGTCTAGTTCTTGTCGCTCAATTAAACCCTTAGGTTAGCTGAACCCTGCCTCAAGAGGAGTGTCCCCATCCATTTACAATGCTTGGTGTCAGTTTATTTATCTCTTGTAAAAATAAAATACAGTGTGTGTGGGAAAAAAAAAAAATGAATACAGTAAAAAAAAAAAAAAAAAAAAAAAAAGAGGAGTGTCCCATTTGCCTCTAATGAACTTTCCATGAAAGATCTACTTGGAGAAATGAAAAGAACACAACGGGGGACTTCACCAAGCTTACAAAACAGGCTGCACGATTATTTCGATTCCTGCTTACTAATCAATGTTACAATGTGAGGCTAGATTGGGCCTGAGATTGGCTTTGGAACCAAGTGTGAGGCTGTGGGGAAGGAGACCTGTACCCTCAGCCACCTCTAAATATTGGAGGTTTCAACATCCACCAAAAAAATCCTAAATCAGATTGGTTGAGGTCAGATTCTAGCACGTAGCTTACAAGACCCCACACGATACACCTTCTGCCACCTCTCCTGGAACCCCTCATGCTCAGGACACTTCCCAGAACACGGCCACCCTGAGGTGTGTGAGCGCGTGGTGTGCCTTCCCATCCGACGACCCCCTGTGCTCAGTCAGATCGCTCTCAGCCTTCGCAGCTGGGCGGGACGGCCCTTCCTGCCTCTCAGTCCAGCTCACGCTCCCATCCCACCCCCCACAGAGCCGGGGTGTCCCTCCCTGCGGTCCCTGTGGGAATGGAGGGTGATACGTCCGCATGCTGACTGCGCTGAGCCCTACGGGGACTGTGTCCAGGCCTGTATGATCACCTTTGTGTCCCCACCGCCTGGCGCAGCCTCCGTGGACGTTTGTTCAATAGGCAGCATTTAGATTTTAGTCTCCACGGCATCAGTATTAAAAAAAAAAAAAAAAAAAGAAGCTTTTTATGGCACTAGGTTCACTAAGTGGAGTGGGCCTTCCATAATGAAAACGTTTTATAATATTTTTTTAAAAAATCCAGCCACAATCCAATCCAACTCACAAAGTGAAGGATGAAGAATATTACAATATACAAAGGTGAAGCAATGACCCTTTCTTTTAAATGCTATACAGGCCAACTTAGCTCTGTTGAAAATCCTTCACGGACGGGAGGACCAGACGAGAGCCCCCTTCCTCATCACTCACTTCCGCATATTTCCTCGTTTCCTTTCATCTCAACACTTAGAGCAGGATTATTTTAGTATGCAAATAAGTTCTGCTTTCTCAAAGAACTCCATTTTTACTTTGTTTCCACACGTCAAGTCCTTGGCATCCTCCCTACTTCCCACTAATACAAACATGGAATATATTTCAGCCCAAACTTCTTTACATGTCTGAGGTCCGGGGAGGATTTATAACTACCCTTGGACAGATATTTAAGGAGATCATTTTATAGTAAGGAAAGTTATATATCTAGTTAGAAATTCCAGGGAAATCCCATGTGTTTAATTTTGAAGTTTCCTGTTGTATTTCGTGTGGCTTTTATCCAAGGTAAAGATGAGGTGAGCTGGGAGGAGAAATGCGCTGATTGAACACCTCCCCTATCCCGACCCTTCCTTGTATCATGTACCCCATAGTGCTGCGCTGGTCCAAACCTCTCATTTTACGTTCGAGAAAACTGAAGGCTACAGAGGCTGAGAATCAGATTTATTAAGCATTTACTAAGTGCAGACGCATGCAGCTTTACAGATAAGAAACTGAAAGCCAGGGAGGTTTCGGGAAATATCTGAGGTCCCGTAACAAATGGCAGAGTCAGGACTCAAACCTGTTGGGAGTCTAGCCCTCATTCCCATCTCTTCTGGGAGAGCCAGGCCTGACTCCAAAGAGGTCACATTTTTTCTTCCTCAAGACTCACTCGAGAAGCACCGTTGACCGGCTGGTTTAGTGATGGAAGAAAGTATACCACCACCCTTGGTTTCTTTTAAGGGCTCCCATAGACTAAACAGATGGTAAGCACCTGCAAACAGAGTGAGTAAAGACATTTAATGGGACCAAACATGCATATGACGCAGTCATCTGTGACTGAGAGGATGATTCTGACGATTTCTGTGTCTCACCCAGTCACACCTGCCAGTGGAGCCCTGCAAGGTGCTGGGGTGGCGAATTCTGGAGATTTCGTTTGTTTGCTTGTTTTGCTTTTTCTTTGTCTAATTAACTCTTACAGAACAATCGCCAGTCCAGGGTTGTAATTTCAGTAATTTTGTTTTCTCTAAAGCTACTTTAGCTTTTTATTTTTATTTTTGATTACATACAGGTCACACTCCTTTTGACCCATTAAACCTTTGACTGTAGGCAGGGTGTTACAAAAACAACCATCTAGCTCTCTCCACGCTAGTGGGCTGTGACTTTTCCACACCCTCCTTTGTTTGTGGGATCCCTCCCCAGAGCCACAGTTTCGCCTGTGCTTCAGCACCAGGAAACACTTGTCTTTTAGCTTTGAAAAGAGAAAGCGTTGCATCAGTTATAGAGACTGAACTCATTTTGTGGAGGAGGGATCAGGCCTTCATCAGCGGTCTTCTGGAGCTGGACCTCCGCCTGGGTTGCAGTGTCTCTCTGAAGCTCGTATCATATCCACTCCTAGAACATTTGGCTTCCTTCATCAAAACCAAATCCCAGTGAGGATCATAAAACTGTCCCATCAAGTTTAAAAGAGAATGCAGAGAAATTGTACTTTGTAAACTAAATCTCGACTGTGTAGTCAATTAACTCCGTTTTATAATTCTCTTTAGAAATGACGGTAGCAGGAAATGCATTTTGTTCCATGCTACATAGCTAGCAAACCAGGACTCAAACCCAGGTCATCTTGACTTTGAGCTCTCCCAACTTCCCCACACTGCCCATTAGAGGCTGGCACACACAATCATAGGGAAAGGAATTGCTTTGAAGTAGTTTAGTCAAAGAGTAGAGGACTGGGGGTTAGAAACAAGGGTTCCAGCCCTAGTTTTGCCTCCGACTTGTGGGGTATCTTTGAACAAGCCCCCTTCTCTCTCCAGGCCTCTGTTTTTTAATTTATAAAATGAGGTGTTTCGCTCAGTGAAGCCCCCTTCCAAGTCGGGATTCTATAATCTACAGATTATTTTAAAAGCCCCAGGTTAGTTGCTTAAGAAACAGGCTTAAAAATTTATTTAGAAAAATATTAAAATCTTTTTATCACTCAAAAAAATAAAAGGAAAAGGCAGCAAAATAATTCGTATCTTTTGAACTCTAAAGCGTGGTTTGTTGCTAATAGAATCAACACAGGGATTCAATGAAATAAGAAAATCAGGCGGGGGAGGAAATCAGTTTTTATGAGGCATTTTCAAGTTTCCATGAAACAGTTACTTCAAAGTCACAATATAAACTTTCAAGCATCTTTCTGAGGTTGACACAGTATATATGGGGGAAAAAATAAACCAAAACTTAATAAGAACCTGCTGTGTAAAAAATAAATAAAATTAAAAAAAAAAATAAACCAAAACTTAAAACTGATCAGACTGACTAATTGCCTCCAAAGACCAAATATAAAACCTGCAGAATGCTTCAGTGGATAGAAGACTGGGCTTGGAGTTAGCAGACTTTGGTTCAAACCTTGGCTGGGTGACATTGCTAAATCTCAGTATCCTTAACTGTGAAAGGGGCATAATAATTCTACCTATATAAATGTCACAGGACAGTTTGGGAAGGTTGAATAAACGGAAGAATTATATGAAGAACTGTTTCATTATAATTAATTGCCTGCCAAAAAAATTCTCTCACTGTGTGTGTGTGTGTGTGTGTGTGTGTGTGTGTGTGTGTGTATATATATATATATATATATATATATATATATATATATATATATATATATATATATATATGAAATTGGGGAAAGCTGCCTGAAAACAAACAAAACCCCAAACCACCGTTACCACCAAAAAGTATCTTCTTTTTCAGTAGCAAAGAATGCAAAGATAATGCCCCAACCTGAAGTTTGGGAAGCACAATTCAGAACTTGGCAGTCTAGAACCATCTTCACTTCCTCTCCTTCTTTCCTTAGAATCCAATTAGGCAACAAGCCCTGTGGGATGTGCTTTGAAACGGCTCCCAGACCGGACCTTTTCCCTCTATTTCCGCCATCCCTGCCTCGGTCTGAGCCCTCCCCTGGGCATGCCTCACAGCTGGGTTCACTGCCGCCAGGCTCTCCAGGCCATCCTCAGTGCTGCCTGATTAGCCTTCCTAAAAAGCCGACTCCCTCAGGATCCACAGTGATTCCATCAGTCTCACCCTATTTCCTTCTACTCCAAAAACATGCCCCTCCTCCAGTCCAGGAATTCCTTTACCTGCCCACAGACTCCAGCCTCAGGTCCTCTGCTCTTGCTCTTCTCTCTGCCTAGAATGCCCTTCCACCAGCCCATCTTATTACAAATCATTTCCCGCATGGTCCCTTTAATGCAGTGCTCCTCAGACTTCACCGTGCTTACGAATCATCTGAGGATCTTGTTACAATGCAGATTCTGATTCAATAGATCTGAAGTGGGGGCAAGACTGCGATTCTAACCAGCTCCCAGGTGACCACCATGCTGCCGGCCCATGGACCCCACTTGGAGTAGCAAAACCTATTGGCTCAGTGGGAGAAAAATGGGGAGGGGGTAGTTTTTTGGAGACATACAGACATGGGTTGGAATGCAATCTTTATCAGGCAAATATCTGCATCTGTAGAGTGGGACTATTACCCATTTTATGTTAAGTGATAGGAGGATCTTTTGACTGTAAATAGATACTATCCTTTTCAAATCTGTCTTTCCCTTAGCTCCCCTAAGCGCATCACCTTGTCCCCTACTATGCCTCTCTGATAATCCAGTTTCTCTTTACTCTGAATCTTAACTGGCTTGATTTCTTTTAGCACATAAATCAAGACAAAGGACTCTTAAAGTTAATTTTGTTCACATGGAACTCTGAGCTTATGATACTTTAATAATACCATCCTCCCCTGCAGCATCACACAGAGAGGCACAGGGGCAGAGCTGCATCATGGTTACAGACATGGGCTTTGGATCTGATCTTTTTTTTTTTTTAATATAGTTTTATAAATTATTTATTTATTTTTGGCAGTGTTGGGTCTTCATTGCTGCACGCGGGCTTTCTCTAGTTGCGGTGCGCAGGCTTCTCCTTGCGGTGGCTTCTCTTGTTGTGGAGCACGGAATCTAGGCGCGCGGGCTTCAGTAGTTGTGGCACGTGGGCTCAGGAGTTGTGGCTCGCGGGCTCTAGAGCGCAGGCTAGAGCTTAGTTGTGGCGCATGGGCTTAGCTGCTCTGCGGCATGTGGGATCTTCCCGGACCAGGGCTCGAACCCGTGTCCCCTGCATTGGCAGGGGGGTTCTTAACCACTGCACCACCAGGGAAGTCCTGGATCAGATCTGAGTTCCAATGCTGGTTCCATTGCTCACCAGCTATGTCCCCTGCCTCATGTGAACTAACACGTCTGAGTTTCAATTACTTCACCTGTAAAATTCTGCCTTCATCTCTTGTGTTGTTATGAGAATTAGTTAAGTTCTATAAAGTGCTTGGCCAATGCAGCAGATTGCAAAAATGGCCACAATTCTCCACCCCTCCCTGAATCCATACCATTCTCTAAAGACTCTGCAGTTCCCATCAAAAGGTAGAGTCTGTTTCTTCATAAGTAGATTGGAGGAGAAGCGACTTGTGTCCATTTCAGTCTAGGCCTCAAGGAGCCGTGCTCCCATGCTCCTGCTCACAACCAGGCTGAGCCAACATGTGACCAAGCCCAGGGCAGCCTGTCCAGTGATGGGAAGCAGGAGGCCCAGCTGCTCCCCAGAGGACTCAGCCAACAGTCAGCCAGCACCCAGAGGCAGAGCCACCTTGGTGACCAGAGACACATAAGGGAGCCTGGACAAGACCAGTAGATTCGCCAGGTCCAGACTGCTGACGCACAAAGTCATAAACTAAATCAATGGTGGTTGTTTTAAGCCACTATGTTATGGAGTGGTTTGTTATACAGCAATAGATAACTGACACTGTATATATGTAAGTAATTTCTCCATAAATAGTGGCTATTACAATATTCTGAGAAAAAGGTACAATGTCAACAGATAATGAATTTTCCATACCATTAAAATTTCTACTTTTTGGTCGGTAGTAGGAAGATGGCTGAACTGGAAATTGGGATTCATAGATTCTGGTCCCAGTAGCTTTTCCAGTTGGCAGCCATATGACCTTGGAAACATCATTTAACCTCTTTGAGCCTCCGTTTCCTTATCTGTAAATTAAGGTGGTCAGACTAAATGACTTTTAAGGTTTTTTCTAGCTCTAAAAAGGATTGAGGATCCATTTTTCCAAAAGGCAATACTTATTTCCTTGTTAACAGATAGTTCTGAACCCAACTTTTCTTTTCTCATAGACTTAGGATGTAATCACAGACACCCCTCCCTCTATTGCCTTCACTGCTCAGCAGTTGGTTGTGACTACGTATCACACTTATTCTAACAGCCATGCTCTGAATCTAGAAGGTGGACCTCCTTGCTGCGGACCAGGAACCCAGATAGCCAAGCTCATTAGGAGTCAAAAGATGAATAATGCCATGTAAGTTCTAGCCAGAATCGAAGTTATGTGGCTCTTAATTCTTTGCAGGTGCAGGTAGACTTCTTTTACTCCTTTCTAAGTTGCAATAAATATTCTGCAGGACTGAGGCTGTGCAGTGTGATCACTAAACAAGGAGGACACTGTTTTACAGCCATAAAGTACAAATCAAATCTGCATTTATTGCACATTAATGACCCAAGATATACAGTTATCAAATGGGGGGAGAAAGATTTAACACCAAAATTTAAAAAGTTTCAAAATTCTCATGTAGAGATTGACCCTGGAACTAATAAACAAGTAAACTGCAAATACATCCAAATACATTTGTATTAAAAAGCTATACATGTGGCAGTGACTAGAGTGGCTTTTCTTCTCTCACGGGCATTTAGTGCCTCTCACATACCACTAGTACATACATGCTCTAATAGTGCCCTCTGCAAATACAATACAGTCTTCCCTGTGACATACAGCAGGCCATACTGTGGCCAACTTAGAAGAAAAAAAAAAAAGACTGTTCCACTGCCCACTTCCATTACTGTTACACAATCAAAAGTCAGGGTGTTTTTATTCCTGGGAGGAATTAAGCTAAATCAGAGAATGTGTGTACAATCTGAGGGCAACAGTTTATCTTAACTTTGCCTTCAGATATATATAGTTAAGTCTGCATAAAGAAGCACCAGGTTGTTGAAAGTGTGAATAAAAAAATAGGCTCATTCTTTATCAAAAACTTTTTTCTGTGATAGAAACAAATTACGTGGGGCCCTAGAGTAGCTACAGTCAGTAAGGACAGCATTGTAATGAAACATGGCTTCTGGTTATCTACATGGAACACATGTATTTTGAAATGACATGTCAATTATTCAGAGACTTGAGTCACCTAATATTTTCTTTGAGTTAGTATCTTAAATACCTTTGCCTAAATATCTTTTGAATCAATTCACTTCTCTCTCCCCTCTAGTGGGGGTTTTCTTAGCAGCTGCCTTGCTTGTATCTTCCCCATTTCATTCTTCTCACTGCAGCCAGAGTGAATTTTCTAAAATACAGATCTGCTCTGCTTAAAATCCTCCAATGTCTTCTCTGAGGACTGTAAGACCCCCAAAGGCAAGAACTGTGTCCCTAGCACCTGACCAAATGTCTATAAACCCTGGCCAGGTCAGGGTTCCATTTAATTTTAGAAAGCCAATTGTACACAGAATAGAACAGAGTTCACTGTTTGCGGTAAAATTTGAGACATGATATTCCTCTTGCCTTATGTTAATACTATTGATATTTACTGCAGCTCAGGAGAGTCTTTTCTAAGATGCTTGATGACACTGAGTCAGTATTTTGAGTTTTTTTAAGTCTCTGCTTGAGGATACATATTCACATATTCATGTGAATTCATACATATTCATACATATTCATGACCCTTTAGGATACATACATTCATGTATGTATGATACAGACATTCATACATATTCATACATATTCATGACCCTTTAGGATAGGGTCATTTTGGTGATATATGGTCCTTTTGAAGATTCCAATCTCTGTGGGACCATGATATTCTCAGGTGAGAAGGGTGACAGTAGATAAAACATTTCATTTTCATTTCATTTTCTTACACAGCATTCAGGTGATAACCAGACTAAGGAAGGCTATAATGGGGTGACCTCGCTGACCTGCAGATGGGTCAGGGCTCAGGTCTATCCTCTCCCCTAGGACGAGCCTATCAACTCCTCTTTTCTATATATCTAGTAAGTCTATCTGCAACCAATAATCAATCTAATGCCCCAAAAAAAGAAAGAAAGAAAAAAAAAAAGGCAGGAGCTAGGTACTATTTTACCAAAAGCCAAAAAGATCCCAAGGTTCTGGGTTATTGAAAAAATTGTGGAACTAGGGGAATTTGAAACAGTCCAGGTAGAGGAAACCCAGCTACCAAAAGGCTGGTATTCAATTATTCAGAAACTGGGGTCCATTCCTGGAAGCACAGTCAATGGGCTCTCGCGGCACCAAGGGTAGGGCAGTTCCCGGAGCAAGGAGGGCAGTACCTGCTCTGCCCTTGGGCTGACACTGGATTCTGGCCAGAGCTCAGCCTGGTTATGTTGCCAGGCTCAGACAGGGACTAGGTGGAAAGTCAGGGGGGATTGCTCCATTCTAGGCTAATGAACATGTTTAGTTGATATGCAAGTCATTGTTTTGTTTTAAATTCCAGATATGCCAGAGCTCTTAGAACATAGCGAAGACTGGCCACCTTGATCTTCAGGTGTCATTAACATAGCTAAATCTTGAGAACCTCTGATAACCAGGCCCGGGGAACAGATGCCATGAGATAGGAGCTTATCACATACTTGCTGAATCAAAGAACAGGATCAGGATGGACACAGAGAGCAAAGAAGAGAAAGAAGCCTAACCTTGCCTTCTTCTATCAGTGTCTGCTCCATTTGGCCTCTGTGATCAAGGCAGCTTCCTATAACTGACTCCTCACACTTTAGAGAAATACAAATAACCCCAGAACTCTACTTCACCTTCAGAGCTTGGTTATTGTTTCAGTGATCTGCCTCATGACTGTTAGGATGTTCTACAGACCTGGGTGCTTAGCCTTAGAAGACTTTAACATGTCTCCTTCTTAAACTAGTGTTAACTGGAGGAGTCAATGTGAGAATAAGTGGCAAATACAGAATCTATTGTCTTTAAAAGCAGCACCCACTTTCCCCATCTTTCTCATTCAACTCTCAAGTGTTTCCAAAATAGCGTGTTTACAACCCCCCACAAGCCATGGTGAGAAGTGCCATCAGTAATTCTCTCTCACTGTGACAGGAAGAAAATAAACACCCTATTCTTTAATGCTTTGAACCACCTCATGGAACACTGATTTCCTCTAAATTCACTGGGCAAACATCTATACTGCAATGGAAAACAACATGTACTAAATTACTAAAGGGAGTTTTTGTTTTGTTTCTAAGGTGAATTACAGTGCTTGAGGAAAAACAAAACAAAACATTGATTTTTGTCTTTTATCACTGGAAAGTTTGTTCAGTGGTGGTTTGTGAAAATCTCACCTCATCTGGACTGCCAAGGTCACGGAGACCCAAGTAATCGACCTGGGAGATAACTTGCCTAATTATCAAATATTCAGCCAACAGTGTGTGACCATTTAACCGGCTGCACCTGGGACCCTCCTTCAACACGTGCTGCTTCCTAGTACTGCCGCCTCCCCTCCACCCCTACTCATCTCCACCCAGGTCGCCAGCGCCCCAAAAGGGGCAAATCCTGGGACCCAAGGACATTTCAAAGAGACAGCGGCGGTCACCTTCCATTTCCGTTTTACTTAAAAACATTCACATGCTTAAAAATGGGGGAAGGAGGGGGTACTTAGAAATAAGGGGGAAATCTTTTGCAGTTTTCCCAGTTCAAGTTCTCAGGCACTATTGAAAGTTCATTAATAAGATATTTAAAAACAAAAGTGTTTCACACACCAAGTAGACGCCAAGCTTTGCAAACTGTCTCGGTCTTTAGTTTGGGGGAGTTTGTAAAAGTCCCCCCAGCCTCACCCCATTCCGGATTTCTCCTCTTTCAGAGCCTTTGTTGAATGGCCTGACTTTCCCGAAGCAATCAAACTAAGAACTGCCTCACCTCCCCATACCCCACTTTTTTTTTTTTTTCCCACGGCAAAGGAAATAAATAAAAATGCCCCGTGAGAGAAGTAGGGGAAATCATGCCACAAAACCCGAGTTCCGCGGGAGTCAAGCGCCTGTGCTGCCCGCGGCGGGGCCCGGCGCGCGGGGCTGGAGACTGTCCCTACCTGGGGCCGGGCGGCGGCGGCGGCGGGGTCGCGGCGCCCATGGCTTCGCCGGCCTCGGGCGGACGCGCCGGGAAACTCCAGCGGCTCAGCGCCGCGGGGATGCGCCGCGCCCGCAACGGCCGCCCCGGCGCACTCATTGGGCAGGCGCGTCACGTGGCCCGGCCGGCGGGCGAGCCTCCCGAGTCCGCGTAACCCTTTACCTGAGCTGCCCGCGCCGCGCCCGGGCTTCCGGAGCGCCACCGCCGACCCCCCGAGCCCGGGCTGGCCTGCGGGGCGCACCCAAACAGAAAACCCCGGAGTTCGGCCTCTGATCACCGACACCCCGGCTGCATGCCAGCCTCTGTCCGCGCAGGGAAACTTTTTGGTGCCTATTTTGCCGTCGTGCTGCAGGGAGAAGGGAGCTTCCTGATTTGGGACGTAAGGGGGGGGGGGGAGAGATACATAAATGCACTCCCTGGCAAAGAGATTTGTCCCCCGTTCCCCCCGTGAACTTGTGGTTTTGTGCCCCCCCCCCCCACCCACCCACCCAGTGCTGGCATTAGCCGCTTACACCTGGTGTGTGCACTGTCGCCTGCCTTTATGGGATAGATGGTCTGGGAAAGAGCGCAGACGCTACTAGAATGAGAATTCCCGGGGAAGTTGCGCAGCCTCGCCTGCACACTCAAGACCGCGGTGGGAGTTCAACGAAGTCATGCTCCCCCGCCCCTCACCTTCCCTCTCTGTTCCTGGGGTGTTGGAACCTCGGCTGCCACACTCCGTCTACCCTCCTGAGCTCCACGCCCGTGCTTGTGGCAATCCATGCACTTAAAGTGGGTTGCTTTACTCTAAAATAGTACTTAAGGGTTGGAGATTGTTTTCACCTGTGCTCCAAAGTGCGTCAGTGTTGGGCTTGGCAGGAAAACCTGTTAAGCAACGGCGCCACCTGCCTTGCCCTCTTCTCTCTTTCCCCTTCATTCATTCAGGGAGAGTCAGGATAAAACAGGATGCTGGAGAAGCAACAGGGCAGAATACTGTTTAAAGATGGACACACTGCCTTTAGTTCTTAATGTGTCCACTCAAATGATTCCAGCGCTATTTACACGACAACATTTGTCACGCTTTATGGGGGAAAACTCGTTTTTTGAATCTTTCCGCTTGTGTAGTAGCTGCATGCTTTAAAACGATAGATTTACAGGGGACGTTGTGTGCTGTTTTACATCACTTTCTGATAAAACTCTTTGTCACAATAAAGGGCCCTCTTGTCCAACTTCTAGCCCATGCTTTAGAAATGTCCACTGGTAAGTTTATCAGTTGGTTATTTTGACCAGTTGGTATTTATCTTGGGTTTTAAAGTGTGTTTCCCAGACTGGCAGAATCAGCATCATCTGGGGGAATTTAGTAAAAATACAGATTCTTGGATTCCACCCCAGACATATGGATTCAAAGATAGTGGAATCAGGGAGGGTGAAGTAATCTGTGTTTTAACAAATGATGCACCACCACCCTGAGTCTGCTCATGCAGCTGGCTAAGTTACCCTCATCTACTAAAGGCTGGGATTCTATAACGCCACAGGTGGTGGTGTTATTGGTAACCTCAAATTACCAGTTTTACATGTCATGTTGATACACTGAAAGTGAACCCTTTGATGTGTCTGTACAAAGTGTAATCTATATTTCATGCAACTCACATGGAATGCCAAATGGAGCTCAGAGGGGACCCTCATAAAAAATAAGGAAGAAAAACCTATGGTTTCTTCATGCGTGTGGGAATGAAACACCACGATTCACTTAGTTTTTTAGGTGTGTTTATGTTTTCATTGGCATATAAATTGTTCTCTGCTGATGAGTTATGGAAGCTAAGAAAGCTAATTTGTTTGAGTGGATTTGTCAGTATAGTTCTAAATTTGTCAATACAGTTCTAAAGAAAAGAAGAGACAAACTTTTAAAAAGGTTATGGTATTGGCTTACATTATGACCAAACGAGTGCCATATTAGGCATTTTAGACTTTTGAGAAAGAGATTACTGGTTAGATTCTTTATCTTTAGCTCAGGTTTCTCCATTGGATGGATCGCGTATTACCAATTGCCTGCGTGGATGTCTTAACCTTTAAACTCTCTGGGTCCAACTTTATTATTTCCCTCATTTTCATCTCCTAACCTATTCCCTTTACATTTGTAACTCTACTCTCCACTCAACTTCAGTTGGAACTGGAATTAGAGTTTTCCTTCTCTTTCATCACCCACCTCTATCAGTGACATCCTGAAGTCACTCTTCTTAGCAATTTTACTGCCAATGCCCTCAGATCAAGTTCTTACACTTTCTGTCTCAGGTCTTTGCAATAGTCTCTTTACTGGTCTCCCAGCTTATGCTCTCTTTCATCTCTAATCCATCTGACATATTACTGCCCCAGTCATTTTAAAATACCATTTCAACCAGGCCATTCCCCTTCTCAAAACCTTTTTCATGATTCCCTATTGGCTACCGAATAAAGTTTAAAATCCCCACATAGCATTTGAAGTCATCTAAGTACACTTTGACGCTCCCCGTTTTTGCTCACGCAGCTTCCTCCGCCTGAAATGTCTTTCTGACATTCTGACAGCCAAGTCCTACTTATCCTTCAAGCCACTGCTCTCTGTCGCCTCCTCTTGGCCATCCTTTCTGATTCCCAGTTAGAGTTAATTGCTCCCCTGCAGTGTATCCTCAGTACCTGGCTTTCACTTTTCACTTTTTTTTGTTTTGGCTAACAACTTTTTTTTAAAATCACAGTGTGTCTTACATCCAATTTAGTTGCGCCTCCCTTAGATTATAGGATTCTGGAGGGCAGGGGTTGTGCGTGACTAATTTTTAAATCATCCTAGGCATAGCATAATGACTTAGACATAGCAAGCACAGTGTTTGTTGTGTTCTTGACCCTAGGAAGGAAGATATTTATTTAAACAACAAACTCCATGTATATGAAATGCTTTTATGCAAATGATAATGATCCACTCCTCTACATTTTCTCTGAGAACCGAACTTCATGTACTACACATAGAACTTGTTTCCTGTTTTCCTATTAAGACTGAAGTCCTAGAAGGTATAAACTATTTATTAATCTTTGTATTCCTGGCAAAATGTATGCCGAAGTAAATATTTGTTGGATGAATACTGCAACTATGGCAGTTACGGTTATACCTGAAAATCCTGGGAGTTTGCAAAGACCTCCAGTGATCTTCAGAGCCTAGCCTGGCCTCTAATCTTCAAATTAGAAAATATCTTCTAGGTCATTAGCAGTAAGTTCCTGCTGGATACTCAGTGCTTTATTTTTATGTGCTTTGAGAAGTTAACAAAAAAAAATTGATGGTGTATTGAAATCCTGTTCAGCGATTCCCTCTGGACCTCTGTTTTTCGGTTTCTTCATCTGTACGTTTGGAATATTAACAGTACCTACCTAACATGGCTGTTGTGAAGATTACATGGCTTAGCACATGCAAAGCTCGTGTACAGTAAGCACTCAGGAAGCATGAACAATTATTATTATTATTACTGTTATTACTGGAGATCTCTAACTACATCTGCCAAAGTTGGGGGAGAAAAACAAACACCACACAAATCTAAGTAGTTTATCTTTTATTCATACAAACAATACATACACAAGACTGTACAGTTTTTGAAGACTGCAATAATTTTCTAGTGTAACAACTCTGTAATAAAATTTAACTAAATGTAACATTTATGAAAATATAAATCTCTGATTGGGTAATTCTTCCCAACAATACAAAGTTTACATAAAAACATTCAATATGAGCTATCAGTTGCAAACAAGTTAGGAAAAATCATTCAAGTCACTTGTTAAACTCTGTTGGCTGTTACATAGAACATTCACACACTACATTTAATCCATCTAGACATTTATTTCTTAGAAATGTGTAGCATGGAGGTCCAACTGATAATGACAGGAATAAGAATGTGTTGCCTCCGAAGAGCTAAAAAAAAAAGCATTGACTCAAACAGTCAACTCCACGTGGTCTGTACGTGGGCTGAGCCTTCTCTGGGCTACCACCTCCCTGGCTGGTAGCTAGACCAGGAGGAGTATACTGAAAAAAAAGTCTTTCACTAGGGAGTGGGTGTTTATATTGGAATCACATCTCTGTATGCTTACCTGTCAAGCCGCTTTCCAAATTGAGATACAGTTGGCTTGGATTCCCAGTGGGTTAGATCACTTTGTTTCTTGCATTAGCATTAACAATTAAGATGTCACTCTCTTTTTTCTCACATTTCTCCCCCACATCCCTATGAGAGCAATAGCAGGAGCTATCACTACCCTTATTCTGCAGTTTACAAAAACAATACATTTGGGCGGTTAAAAGATCTGTCTACGAATACTGGATGAGTTCATGGCAAAGCTGGACTGAAAGCAAGTCAGTTCCTTGTTCATTATTCTGCCTTCTCAAGTCACCACTGTCCCTTTCAAACCAAACTAAACCACCACTACTGACGCCCTTTGGAAAGGCATCCAAGGACATGCCATGAGGAGGATAGGGAAGGAAGAAAATCACTTTCCCCTTTTGAGATGTAATATTTTCTTTTAAATAGGAGAAGTAGCTTTTAAAAACATCGAATACCAATTTCACAGCTTCTGCTTTGAAACGGATAAGACTATAAAAGGCTCTAGAGAGTCCTCAGGCAGAAAGGGTGACAGATAAAGAAGTATACACACAGTGTGTAGAAGTAAGAAAGTGATTACAAACAGGGACGGTAAAGAGCCTTTGGACACCCTTAAGATTTACAGAATATTTTAGCACAAAGACAGGCATATTCAGTTTGTCCCAGAGTATTTGGTCAGCTATCTGCGTTTTACACAGGAAAGAGGAGGAATGAGAGTAAGGCAGATGTCATCAGTATTCCATAGATGGCATGTCGAGAAAGCTTTCCTTCTATTAAGATTTACTGCAGGGATTTAGGAAATAATTTATGCTTCGGTACAACTGACTTCCATGGCACAGCCTTTTGTTAGTACAACGATAGAAATGAACAGGTGTTTTGACCAAATTTGTAATGCCCTTTCTGTAACTCTTTTTTACACCCAGCACAAATAGACATTTCAAAATGACATGAAAAGATTGTGGTTTCTTATTAAATGTGTTCTTTTGCAGCCCAGAAAATAGTTTAAAAATCATGTGTTCCATTATACAGAAACCCTTGCATGCAGTTGTCACAACTGTATTTTAATGAAGACCGACTCTGTGTGTTCAGTAGCCCTATGATAGCGGTAGGTAGCTCTCGCCCCAGTCAGTCTGTGGCCTCACACTTCACATCCTTTCTCCTGGGAAACTGGGAGTACATCTGGGCATTTTTGTTACATTGTTTTGCACCTTTAGACCTTCCATCTGCAGACTGCATTGACACAGTTGTCAGGATCATAAACTGTAAGGAGAGATTAAGGCTGTGTTTAGTTATCCACACAATCACTTGAAGTCCAACAGCAATTTGTGTTTACAATTTCAACCAGTTGCTGTAGAACTAACTTCAGTCCAAATGGTCTCTACGTAGCTCTAGCCTCTCTCATCTGGACAATGGGATGAGTTAAGCTGCTTCTTCCCATCCAGTTAATTTAAAAACTACCCTCTAACTTCCAGTTGATATAGCCATGCAAATACGATTTGTAGAAATTCTCTGTTAAGACTTCGTTCCTGGATAAACTTTATCAAGAAGACCAACCTCACAACCAATTTCACATTTCTATACATTTCATGAGCATGGCAATAATTAGCATTGGAACTCCAGCATCTTTCCTGTCCTTTAAGAATGAGTGTTTATCATCTGCGATACAGAAGATACTTTTTTTTCTTTTACGTATTATGTATTTCTGCTGAGCAGGAAAAACATTTTGTCAGTTGTCAGGGGCATAGCTGTGGCCCCTGGATTCCAGGGCAGAGCACACCCGGTCATAGCAAGAGTTGTGTTTCTTGGAGGGCGTCGCCTCATTGGGCTCCATGGAGTCACTCACTGTGATGGGACTGTCTCTTGCAAAGACCTCAGTGGACTCTCTCCATAAACAATCCACAGACACTTTAAAACAGTATCTATGACACTTTGGCCTCGATGTCTGTGTCGCATTATTGAAAATTTGTCTGCTATTTGAAGTGGCGATTTTAATTTTCAGTGCAGCATCTACGCGGTCCACCACCGTGTATATCCCTATACTGCCGTCTTCAAAACCCACAATGATGTTCAGGTGCCGCTGGGAGAGGGCAAGAAAAGTTGGAGTTTTGTAAAGGGAGCAAGCACCGATATTTTTGCCATCGGCCAGCCTCATGACAATCAAACTGGATATCGCACCATTTTCATCCTCTTCCTCCCCGTTTCGGAAACAAATGTATACCAGGTAGCGACCGTCTCGAGACAACCTGTGCCTCCAGATGACCCCAGAGGAGTGAACCACCCGTAATTTACCACTGTGTAAATCCAGCACGTTGATATTTTCATCTCCCCTGGAAATAATGCCTAGCTTTCCATTGGGAGAAATTTCAAAATCCTGTAGATTTTTCAGGAAGTTGTTTGGAAGTTGCACACGGCGACAGATCACTTCATCTGTCAGACTCCAGATATTCACCGTCTCGGCTGACGTGATAAACACAATGATGTCCGGACAATCGGGGATCAATTTAAAATTCACAATGGTGGTGCCGTCTTCACAGCAGAACTTCTTGGTGATGCTTCCTGTCCAAAGACTGACTGCCAGCACCTTGCTTTTGGTCATGCCCACCACGAACGTATTTGCAGAGGTTATGAAGGCATTCTGCAGAGTGGTCAGGATGTTGCACACCCTGTGGCCCGTGGCCAGTCTCCAAACCCTGGAGGCATTTTCCTCGCAGAGAGAGACCACGAACTGGTCATTGTGTGTAATCAGCAGCTGAGATATTCTCTGCCCATTAATTCGGAAGAGGTTTTCACCGCTGCTGGTATGCCAGACGTACTGGCTGCTCTTGTCATCCGATGTCACCATGACGTCTCCAGAGGATGTCAACACACAGTGTTCAACTATTCCTTCATGCTTAAATACTGCTTCAAGGAACCCACTGCTGAAGTTCCACTTGTGAACACAATCAGAGCCATCGAGGGAGTAAATGATTTCCCCCCTGGCGGGTAACACCAGACTTTGGATGGGTTTTCCAGTCTTATCTATGTTGGACATAGCTGTGATTATATCTATGTCCCAGATAGAAAGAACACCACTGGTGGATAAAGATAGCAGCATGTTGTGATGACTGGATTTCACCAACTTGACTATGGTACCTGAGATTTCCTGTAAGCTCGCCATACACTGTCCCGTGTCCCTCCTCCAGAAAAACACGGCCGAGGTGTTTTCCATGGTCGCAATGATGCAGTCTCCATTCTTGGACAGCACAGCCGATATAAAGCGTTCGTTGTGCTTCGCTCTGAACTTTTCAGCCACCTTCCATATACCGGTATCTAAGAGCTCAATGCTGAGGGCTTTACAGATCAGAACTGCGCTTTGGTCCTCTGAAAGTTCAACGCTGACCACTTCACTATCTTCTCTTCGGCAGTCAAAGTCATCGGTCAGCTGGGGGTTGGAGATGTCCTCAGTGTTCCAAACAGAAAGGCTTCCCTCACTATCTACCATTACCATTTCCTGAGCTGTGTCCAAGATAAGAAGGAACTTCACAAACCCACCTGAAAATTCAGATGTCACCGTACATAACTTTTCTCCACTCCCTAAATGAAAGATGGTAGTGGTGTTCAGATACTGTCCACAGAAGGCATACACGCCGTCCAGAGAGCACTGGACACAGGTCACTTCGTACCAGCAGTGGAACTGGTAAAGGGGCCATCCGTAGAGCAGATCGATGACAGTGACATCTTTGCTGGCTTCGAGCCAGGCCAGAGCGTGTTTGACGGACAGTGTAAATCCATTGATGTAGGTGGAGCCGCTTCCATGCTTGGTCCCTTTGATTTCCACTTCAGACAGGAGGCAAGAATTTACATTGTCGTAAACCAACAAGGTGTTATTTGTCGTTGCCACCACAAGATACTTTTCGTCACTGGTGAGTTTCATGCCCAGGATGACAGACTGGGCTGTCGTGATTTGCCTGAGTAGTTGACGCGTTTCCACATCCCACGTGCTGATGGAACCGTTTTCTAAAGCTGTGAGCACCGTACTGGGGTTACAGGTGGGCAGAATCTCGGTGACGTGCAGGTGACTAGATGACAAGGGAAGACGCTCTGGGCTATAGGTCACATCCATGGATGAGTGTAATGGCACGATGGAGCAGTATTTGGGCCCATCTTTGTCACATTCTAAAAGAAGGTGTCTAAGTTTGGGCAGGGAACTCACGACGGGCAGCAGTCTTTGCTGAAGCTCTGCAGAAAGGGAGCCAGGGAACGCGACGACCTTGGTTTTGATGCTGCGGAGGGTGCTCGCCAGGAACTTGAGCTCCTTCTCCTGCGAGTAGTTGTAAGCCAGCTCGATGTCCAAGAGCACTTTGTCAAACTGGCCAATTTTGATCATGGTGTAAAGCCAGCTGAAGTTCATGATGATGCCGTAGAGCAGGTCATCGGTCTTCCCACACCTCGTCAGGTGGTGCAGGAGCTCACACATTTTCCGATGGTTGACGAAAAAGATGTCAGGCTCCAGTGGGTTGCACTGAAAGACCCAGGGCTGGTCCGGGGCCTGCCTGTCGAAGGAAGCCTGCTCCATGAAGTGCTTTTCCTCCTCAAGCAGGCTTCTGCTGTCCAAGTCAAGGCAGCCATTCAGGTAGGGGTCTTCAAGGCAGAACGCTTTCCTTCTGCCCCCTGACCAGACCCCCAGGAAATAGTCTGCCAGGATGGTATGCATTTCATGCAGGTCACTGTTATCCTGCAGGTACAGCTTCTGGGCTATGAGCTGCAGGTGTCTGTTGGCCCAGACCAGAAGGGTGATGTTCTTCACGTGTCTCTCGATTAAGTATCCACTGAGCCCCTCCTTGAGCCTCGCGATGTACAGATAAGGTACCCTCAGGGGATTGCTGGGCCTGGCGCTCTCGTTGAGCTCATTCATCACGCTGTTGTCAAGGGCCAGCACGTCTTCCAGCTCCATTTCACTCAAACCCATTTTGGCCATGGTGATGTAACCGAGAGCCCGGGAGATGAGTTTCTGCCCACACTTCCTCTCCAGGGAGCAGAAGAGCTGCTCTATGCTTTCGTGCACGGTGACACAGAGGGAGGATTCATCGACGTCTCTGTGAGATCGCCAATTTCTCACCTCCCTAAAGGTCAGGTTCACAAACATGGGCAACGTGCACTTGGAGAAGGCGTTGTTCACGTAAATCTGCTGGCCCGACGTGACCTTCCTTTTGACCCGCAGCAGCTGGTGTTTGAGCACCTGGCTGCACATCTTCCTGTCCCGGGGAATCAGCTCGATGTAGTTGTCTTCTTCGTGGATAAGGCACCTTAGTTTCTGTAGGATCCCATGTTTATTGGGCAGCGTGGAGAGGACAATCCGGACGAATCGGGGAAGGTGAACCGGGAGCCACCAGAGCTTCCTGGCCTCGTGGCTCTCTGAGAGCTGCTCCAGGGCATCGAATATGACCACGAGGGGTCTCTGCAATGAAGACTCATTCAAGAGGTTTATAAATAAGTCACGGAGGTCATGGATCTTCTTAGGGTAGCTCTGAACCAGGCACCGGTAGTTCACGGCCAACTGTTCACAAACACTTAGAAGGAGAGTCCTAAGATCAGTACTCATGTCTGTGGTTCCTAGAAACCTCACGACTATGACTGGGTCAGATTCTGGTCCTGTGTCTTCATGTAGCCAGCCGTAAGCCTAAAACATAAAGGTGGTATTTAGAATGGAGACATATATTCACATGGTCACATGCAACAACACTTCCTCTCTGCAGAGATCAGCCTTCTGGTAACCCTGACCAGGCAGAAAGTACCTTAGAACCAGGAAGTGGAAAAACCCGAGATGGTCAGGGAGCTCTCAGAAAGCTCATGCACTAAAGTCTGTAGGTGAGACCCTCAGGATCACTCTACTAAAGGTAATAAAATGGTGATCACAGTATTAGTCAATCACAGGGCAGAATTTAGCTTGTATTCTAAAAGTTACAAAGCATTTCACAAACTGTAAACCTGAATATCTAGTATACTTAGTTTCTCATCGCTGAATTTCCATTTCTCGGCATGGTTGTTGGCACATGGTCGGTGCTTGGTGAATATTTGTTTAATGAAGAGATTAAGTAATGACCTACACATTATACTGAGTCAAATATTTTCCTTAATTGAGATCACATAAGGCTATATATGTGGCTGACCACAGTTCCAGTTAATTAGAATGCAATAAAAATACTCAGCACTAAAATGATACTGAATATAATCTTGTGTGATTCAGAGACATTTTACTCTATTGTGATGCTATAGGGTCATCATTATGATTATTTTTTATCATTATCATAAAAATCTATATAATGCTGGTTAAACGAGTTTTGCTGAATTTGTGCTTTATAACAGACAGTTTACTATATAAACAGGCAGTCATCAGGCCTCACATTGTCTCTCTGTAGGGCACATGGGATTACAGTATCATGTAACAGAAGAGGAAACCAAGGCCAAAAATAGCTTGCTTGGAGTTAAATGATTACCAAGAGATGAAAATGGAGTAGAAGTCGTATCTGACTTTCATTCTAGTGTTCTCTCTCTCCCACTCTCCATTTTTAAATTGTATAGTTAAAGAGATAAAGTATATGAGGGGGTTGCTAGGTTTAATATTTTTCTGTCTGGAAAGGTAAAGACAAAAAGGGATATGATCAAAGTATGAAACACTCCAAAGTATATTTTTAGAGAGAAAATACTTTTCAGTAATCCTTGGAATTCACCGAGGATACTTCTTAGAAAAGGACATATTATTTAATACATTAAGAAGTAAGTTTATGAAACTCGGTTCCTCAATTGGTAGTTCAGGTTAAAGTATGAGTAAGTTCAGAAAAGATTCATGGATGTCAGTTTCAGAATGAACTGTTAAGGAAAATAAGCAACTCATTGTCGGTGTTTGGCCCAAACCTTTGAAGCTAATTTGGAGGAAGGTAATGTTGCCATTTTACAGCTGTTGTTCGGTGGCAAATCAGAAACAGAACACAGTTTGTTTGTCCCTATGTGGATGGCTTATGATGATTATATACATCGTCCTCCCTCCTCCCAATCACGTGTTGTGGGATGTGTGATGTCTGTAAAGAATGGCCCTCTGATCATGAGCTCATGTCCAAGGAGATGTCGGTTGCACAGGAGATAACCTGGAGATAAACACGGGATGCCTGTCTGCATCCTTACAAGGAACATGAGCTCACGGGAGCACAGGTTGTTGCTGGTGGAGGTGGCAGGGGGTGGGAGGAGCAGATATTCCCCAGGAGGGAGGAGAAGCAAGCAGAGTCCAGGCAGGGGACCTAGAAATAGGCAAGCCTCCTCAGGGGAGCTGGTGGTTGGACTATCCAGAACAGCGAGAGCTCAGAAAGCTGATTAACTGTCACTACATTCTGGCCACGGGAATTGCGTATGTATACAGGCATATCAGCACACATCATGTAACTCCCATGCTAGACACACAGGGTCGCATCACATGCGCATTGTCCCTCCAACCACCTTTACCCTCCCCTGCTCCTCAAGGAAAAAGCCCCAGAGTGAGGGTGAAATGGATACACCAATGTTTTCTCATTTGATTTCAGTTCCCCTTTTAGTGTTACTATCTTGCTTCCTTGGAATAATTCTAAAGTTTGAAGATGCATGTACAAA
Source organism: Balaenoptera ricei (assembly GCF_028023285.1). Taxonomy (NCBI): domain Eukaryota; kingdom Metazoa; phylum Chordata; class Mammalia; order Artiodactyla; family Balaenopteridae; genus Balaenoptera; species Balaenoptera ricei. Next base: position 80,104,923 of record NC_082643.1, read on the forward strand.
GTAGTGTTCGAAGACAGACAGTCACACACGTGCACATGCACACGTTTATTTTGATGCAACATGTCCCTTAGGTGTAAGCCTACCATTTCATTGGGTGTTCAATTAAAGAAAGAAAGCATATCCTAACACAAGAAGAAAAACCAGCAGCTGGGCTTGGCAGATTGAGAGATGGTAAATGGGCCTTCCTAAGGACTTTTCAAGTATTGGGACTGGCCAAAAAGTTCGTTCAGGTTTTTCCATAAGATGTTACAGAAAAGCCCGAATGAACCTTTTGGCCAACCCAGTAAGCTTGATACACCCGATTGTCTCCTGTGACCTTACTTGGGAACCTAATCCCCCCATAAGGTGCAACACAATTGTTCTAGTTCTTGTCCTCAAGATGATCTACCTGAAATTGTGTAGCACATGATAAATCATGAGAATGTTCACAAAGTTAAAGATCTGTTCGTAAGAGACTGACCATGGGAAGAACAATACAAAGATTCTGAAGTAACACCAGGATAATATAAACCATCAGACTTTGATATCAAGTGTAACAGGAGGTTAAAACTGGTACTAGTGTCACCCAGTTTAGACAATAGATACCGCATTCAGATAGAAGCTCCAGCCCATCTTGCAAGACTTGAAAGGGAGTTTTGAAAATTAGTTTTGCTACCTTTGATGGACAACCCACCTCCAGCCTGAAAAAGAGATTCAAGAGGCCAAGAAAAAAGTGGGAGATGAGGATGCTGTGGGTTGTATCTCTCACCACCCCACTCCCAAAGGGGAGGGCTGAGAGATGCCCACCCCTCACTTCTAGCCTAGGGAAAGGGACTGCAATGGACCACTTTCAGGATGTCCCCTACGGCTTGGGAGACATGGCCATCTGTATCTGATGACATTTGAGGAATATGGAGGTTGAGTGAGTGGGGCTGGCTAGCTGCTCTGATGGAGTAGTGATAGAGAGCTGCCGTATTGGAGCTGGAGTTTCTCAGGGCAAAACAATACCTGAGTGTTTCCCATGTATCATATGTGGGCCACTGGCACGTGTGAGCTGACGAGGGTTTCTGTCGGTTCTGTTTTCCCAGGTCTAAGGGGGTTTGCTGGGTTGTGGAGAGGCTCTTGGCAGAAAGATACTAGAAATGTGTGTTGCTGGATGCCTAGGAGCTATGGAGGTGACCAGCTAGATAGAAAAACAATGCAGTTCCCTGTGTCACCCTAGGGAACTGTAGGTGAGAGATGCTCAGTGAGGACAAGGTGGGGGATGGGGAAGGGAAAGGACCTTCGGGAAACCATGAAAAGGCCTCAGAAGAAACGGGAGGAAGTGTTAAACACCTGCCAAGACCAGAGTGCCGAACCCAGGTCAGAACAGTACTGGTCATATAAGAATGTTCTGGCCACCTTACCTTACCTACATCCCCTAAACCACAACCCTACAGGGGTCAGAAGTGCAGTTGGGGTTAGGGACAGAGGGGAAGAAGTGCTGTGTGCTGAAAGAAAAGAGAAGATGGCCATGTCCCTATTTCCCACTGGAGGTGCCTTGTGTATGGTTGACCTCAGCTTGGGCAGGGAGATGTAGACTGAAGTTTTAATTATCATCTTTGACTGGACATAGTAATTGCCGAACTGAGATGGAGTTAATATCCAGAAGCGATTGGAGTGCTTGTCTTTGCTGAGAGTGATGAGAAGAGTTGTGAGATCTGCCCTAGTTTCTATCTAGGTGAGAACTAGCCCCAGAACATAAGTTTGAACAGTAAGAGACAAAACAAAGCTATTCTAGAATTGGACCCCATGAGTCTTCTTCTTTCAGTATAACTGTTATACCAGCAAAAGAGAAACACTGAAGTATCCATTCCTAAAGGACCGATTATAATTCGGATAGTAAACACAGAAAATGGAAGTGAATTTGATCAGTTGATCTTTTCCCCAAAGTAAAAGTTTTTACAAATATACAAGTAAAAGAATAAGCTTTTACCTTCTTTGCTACTTCAGCTAGCAGAAGGGTCTTCCCAGTGCATGGTCCACCGTATATAATAAGAGGGTTGATGTGCCCGGTTTTGCTTGGAAGAATGTATTTATGCACGATGTTTAGAGATTCACATTTGTACTCGTAGAAGGAGGCATACGTTTTACATAATGATGAATGCTGAAGGATTTCATCATAGAGCGTATCAGTTTCTGTGTCAAAATTCTGTTGTACCGTGGCCTGAATTATGTCAATCATGTCCTCATAAAATTGTTTACCGAGTCCTTCTATGTAATGGTTTTCTATTTCTTGGGAATAGCCTAGTTTCATGTCACAATGAGTAACAGATGTGTACACTCTCAGATTAGATGACGCAACAATGGTAGGAATAAATTCATCCCGGAGTTTTATCAGCTTCTCTTGGGCTTCTGGGTCCCGAATAATCCTTGGTTCTGCTCCAGTTATATCCATGTATTTTCCCATCTCTGGGATTTTCACGAAACGCTCAATGTTAGCAATTTTCCTAATATAGCAAACACATTTCTTCAGGAATGCTGGAGTTTGCTTCCCTAGAGCGAAGTCAAACTCATCCTCTATAGCTGAAAGAAGATACAACAAGTTTATTGTCTAGAACAAAGATGCAACACACCCACGCTCCGAGCACATAACTCTCAAGTCACTAGTGGTAGTTTATTTTGCTTATAGTGTGTAGCAGAGTAGCCTCTAGAATAATCTCTCAATTCCTTAATTTCCTATTTGTCTTTTCCTAAACAGCCTGGAGCCCAGAACAATGGGTTCTAAATAAAATGATTTAATTTCCTCCTCAACCTGAGGGAGAGGTTGAACATAAGCATAAGAAAGAAAGCATACCAAGCTTATGGTTGACTCTTTTAAGTTCCTGCTTGGCTTCCCTCCCAGACTTCAGGAGTTGTTAAGAGTGGAGAGCAGGCACCAACTGGGGCCAGGAGAGAATGAGGAAGAGGCCAAATGATGTATCTAGTCTATTTCTTCCTTCTCAGTCTCTCCTTGCAACGTGGTTTCACCATTTTGTTTGAGATGCATTGTACCCCAGACAGATACGTAGAAATAAAAATATAAAAACGGGTTCAAAATATAATTATGTGCTGATTTTATTTATCCATTATCCATGTCACTGTTAAATACCATTATATCCATCAGAGCAGGTACAGAAAAATGACTTAGCATGTAGCTTTATTTCTTGTGAGAGAAACCATGTTAGGGCTTACAATACATATGTTTACATAAAAGTAAATAAGCATTCTAAATCATTTGAGGACCCATAAGAACATTTAAAATTGGATCAGTAGTAATAAAAATATCATTTATGCATGGTTTTAGGGAAGTCAAATAAAAAATAAATAAAATAATTAAACCAATGGAAATGAATTTTAAGGCAAGCAGGCTTTTAAAACGGGCTGCCCTCCCTTCCTCCCCGCCTTTCTGCTTTTCTTCATCCGGTTGGTCTTAATTGAGCATCTACTATGTTCCAGGTACGCTGCTAGTTTCTTAGGATACAATGGTAAGAGAAAACTAAGAATGTTAAAAAAAAACAAACCCTTATGAAGCTTACAGTCCAGTGGAGGATGGCAGACACGAATCACAGAGTCCCACAAATAAATGTATTATGATTATTTTTAGGCCCGTGAAGGTGAATAACATGGTGCCATGAGAGCAAACCCACCTGGAGGTCTAACCACTTGGAGAAATCAGGGAAGCCTTTCTTAAGGGGGTGACTACTGGGCTGGGATCTGGTGGAAGCATGGGGTGAGGGGTGGGCCTGGTCGTAACTGAGAACATCTCAATGTGCTGGCCATAACGCCGACATCGAGCAAAACCTAGAACATAGGTGTATTCTCTAGAGTAAATATTAAGGAAGGTGGGAATTTTATTTTAAAATGGTGCCTTTTAGCAGAACTTCTGTGACACTGTTTTTTTCCAGTAATGATAGCAATTGATAAAAATTTGTGACTTAAGTAAAAAAGACGTGTATAGCCACCAGTGTCGAATGAGCTGTGCCATTCACATCAGTATGTTTTACAAAGGGTTATATTCCGGCAAGTTGGTTCAGGAGGCCAGTTAAAGGAGCTTTTATAACATATGTCTACTCTTCTTTTTATAGAAGATTAAGAACTTGTTATAATGTAGACAGGGGAAGATGTAAGAAATCTGGACATTATGAGCTCCTGCAGAAAGCAGCCTTTGGCCCATCTCTTTTCCAGCCATCTGGGTACGATGCTAGGGGCACACTGGGTTAGCCAGTGCTGTATACCTAGTAACATGAAGAGAAAGGAGGTGATCCACCTGCAGTATCTATATGTAATGGATGATAATTAGAGATATGCACTGTCACCTCTGACTCCCAGAAAACAGACCAACTGTAACCTGACTTTGTTATCACCTCTATGGAAACAGAGTATCAATCAGGCGTGTTGATCATAAATGCAACATGAAAAGAGATACAGACAAATCAAGCTGGTAGAGCCCATCCAAGCTTGGCTCAGGGAGATAAAAAGAGGCTGTATGCAAGAATGTCTGGTTGATAAATATACCTGAATAAATGAGTCATGTGAGACAAAATCAACTCTATAGAGTTATTTTTAGAAGCAAAGTGCATCCTCAACATTTTGGGGGACTTTTATTAATAATTCCTGATATTTATTTGTCAATGAATATTATAAGCTTCCCCCCTCCTTACTAGAATACTGTATTTTTTTTCTGTCTTTGCGTTTTCCTTAATATCCTAAAGTTTAACCATCACAGAACCTGATGAAGGTAACACTGGGGAGATTCCCAGCCCTGGCAACTATCATTCATGAGACATTCACCTCTCTGCTATTCCCAAGACCACTCAGTTGTGGCATTCACAGTAGGGCACTGTTTTGGAGTCTAATTTACTTCTCTTCCTTTCCTGTTATTTAAAAAGGTAAAACTGGAAGTGTTGTGAAAAAATACATTCAAATATAAATAGTACACATTTCCAGGTTCTATCTGGTATGCTTAAAAATATTAAAGTAATATTGTAGCATAAACCCTGACATTTTTGGGGGGTTTTGTTTGTTTGTTTGTTTGTAATATAAGTGTCTGACTTGAGCTTTGATTGCTGAGGCATCCACTTCAATGATGGCTATCTTGAATAAACTCATTACCAACCACACATACAGAGCCAGGCCACCTCTACTCAGTGAGGTTCCTTTGTTTTAGAGATCTTGGTTGATTTCAGTAACTAACCTTTTGGGCCACTTGTTTTTTTCTCTTCCTGTGCTTCAAATTCCCGCTCTTATGTTTTAAATTCACCAATAAAGAGTGAGCCCAGTAAAAGCAAAACCTGATGTGCTCTCTCGCTCTCTCTCTCCCTCTCTCTCTCTCTCTCCCTCCCTCCCTCTCTCCGTCCCTCCCTCTCTCTCTCTCTCTCTCTCTACTTGTGACCTCGCTGTGTGGCCCCAGATGTGCTGTGTAATTGCCAGCTCCTGTAAGTAATAAGGCGTTATTTTTTCAAAGTTTCCTGATGGTGATTGCCGAAGGGTGTCTTGCAATCATAGTAAGAAGCACAAGGGTTGGTCCAACCACAACATTGGTTATGGATAGGCTGGAGAGACAGGCACAAAACAAATATACTCTATTCATTTCAAAGAGTTGGCCCTTCTTCAGCAATTTTCATTGTGCAGACATTGTCTTAAAATGAGTTTGGAATGTAAAGTAAATAAAAATTTCATGATCATGCATATCTTTAAGATGTAACCCCAAGTAGAAAATAGTTCATACTACATAGTATGAGATTATTAATCTTCATATGGCTATCCATGTGGACCATGTTCTTTAGCGTGGAGAAAATTAAGAGAAAGTGTTTGCCGATGAATATTTGAACACTTGAGCTGTCTGACTCTAAGCGAGAGGATACCCTCCCCTAACTGGTGTCTCTTACATCAAGAATAGGAAAGTTTTTGCTCTTGGTATTTTTTTCCTAATACAGCATGCTTTTAAAAACTCGGTAGTTCTGCCCTTGATAAAGATGAAGAACCAGGGCTTCTAAAATGGGTCAAAAAGATCCCAAAGGAATAAGGATATATGTTAACCTGTATATTCTAAAGATAGTACTTATTCCTGCCAATTTTAGTACTTTTAGGGAGAACTAAAATAAGACCTAATTTTTTGACAGCTTCAGGAGAATGAATTTGTCAAAATTCTATATAATTTCTCTGAGCTTGCAATACATGTATATCCAAGGAGAATGATATCAAGTGCTTCTTCGGTTTTCACAAACGTTTTGCTACATCATTCACAAAACCAGTCTGAAAATGCAACTACTGTTGCTTTTTCTTCAATAATTCTTTACTATCAACTCTCAAAATAAATGCTACTTAACTGATTACTTTTACCCAGGCGTGTTTGTCCCCTGGAAACTATGACTGACATATTTCTTCAGATATGTGGTTTCCTGTGCAATTCCTCAAAATAAAGCCTCTTTTCCATGGCTGAGAAAGGCCCACAAGTGAGTCTCTGCTCGGTAGCTGGGGAGACTTTTATTTTAAGGTTAAATTAGATCCTGCCACTCCCTTACTTCCCAACCTCCGATGGCTTCCCATCTTACCCAGGGATGGAAGAAATTGTCACAGGTATGGGAAGTCATTCTGGCTTACACATGGTTTGGCTTGACCTTTATGCTAACTACAACAGCCTGTCTTCTGGCCTGTCAAACATGCATTGTACATCTGATTTAACCACTAAAATCTGATTTAACCATTTAAAAATCAAAACGGAATAACTGTGGTTCAGGCATTCAAAATGGAGCCGGGTGGCCATTGTGGATGTGCTTTCAGACATGTTCCTGTATCACTGAGAACTTGAATTCTCTGAGCTGTATCAGACTCAAGGATACAAGAATACCGTCGTTCTTAAAACAATATCTGCTAGCATCTGCCTAGGTCTCAAGGTCTCCCCTTGTACCTGTGCAACTACTTCAGACCCCAACCAATCCTTATTTGACAAGCATCCTGACTTCTTGCCAGCTCCAATTATGATTCTTGATAAATGACTCATGTGACTAACTGTAACTTTGTGATTTTGCCTATATAAGCCTCCCCCATTTTGCAGTCAGGTGGAACACAGTTTAAGTACTTCTTAAATCTGTGCCTCGGGCTATAGTCCTCAGTTAGGCTCAAATAAAATTCTTTTCTATTCCTATTATAGATTGTTTATTGATTATTTCTGTTGACAGCAGAATAAAACACAAGGTCCTTATTATGGCCTGTGCCCACCTTCTGACCTCGTCTCTCCTTCTCCAAGCCTGGCTACCTTTACCTTCTTCCTGCTCCTAGAATTTGCTAAGCACATTCCTGTCTCAGGGACCTTGAACGTGGTAATCCCTCTGCCTGGAATTCTCTATTTTAGATATGGCATTGCCGGCTCTGATTCGTTCTGTCATTTGGCTCGAAAGTCATTTCCTTAACACCTGCCCCATCTAAATCTGGACCCCCACAGCCTTCATCAGTCCCTATTAGCCTGTTACTGTGTTTTGTTTTATTCGTAGCACTTATTCTTTCTGAAATGGTATTGTTCATTTGTCTGATTACTTGCCTATCACTTATCCCCGCTGCCCCCCTAAAAAAGTTCCAGAAGAGCAGAGACCTTGCCTTCTTTGTCATTGTTGTAGCCCCAGTGCCTGGCATATAGTATGCACTCAATAAATGTTTGCTGAGTGAGCCAAGTAAGTGAATGAATGAGCAGCTCAACTGAGAAACACTGGCAGAGTCTGGTCTATTATATCCAGCCTCCTCTGAGTTCTTTTAAAGTCACATTTTTGGAGAATTCCTCAAGTTAAGTAAAGGCTTATCTTTGAATGAAAAGAATACTTGCCTCCCCAGGAGATGGAAACATGTAGAAAAATTAAATTTCATCGGGCAATAAATGCAACTAAATTTGCAGAACCATAAAAGGGAAGCAGCGTATACATCTATTATTTATCTATTCCTCAGTTTACTGAAGATGCGTAAAAATTACCTGAGAACAGGTACCTCTTGGCTTGGCTGTGTTTCATTTTCCTCTTTTCATGTAACAGTTTTACAGCAACCTTGAATACCTTCTTGATCTCATCTGATATCTCTTGCCAGGTCTTCTCATTCTCAGCATTGGCAGAGGGCTGCATCTATGGAATTGTAAGAGTGAGATATTGGTCTTAAAATCATCATAGAAAACCCAGTATTTAAGAGCAAGAGAACTATTGTTATTTGAAAGTCTACTAATGCCTTATCATGATAGGTGTCTAACAGACAGAATCTCATTTCCTCTTCCCGGTACCCTGAAAGTGATGGGAACTTGCCCAGGTGACACAACGGTGTGAATCCAAACAGGATTTGTTTGTTGGGATTTCTTAATATACCATGTATTTCCTGCTTGAGTTTTGATACAAATGTCATAACAAAATCCTATGTTCACTACCCTCTAAAGAGGAGAGACAGTTAAAGGGGAGGTACTCATGTTACTATTTAATTGTCTTTAGTTGTTTCTTCCTCATTTATTTTTATGATCCTTTAGGAAATAAAATAGGAGTACGGTACCAAGAAAGTAACATTTATAGAGTCTTGCTGATAATCTTATTCAAACATTCATTTACTTAGCAACAATTTATGCAGAAATATCATGTGGGGTTTAGAGAATAACTGAAGTTTCCCTAGACGATCATGGAATCAAATGAAGAAGGAACAACTAAAGCCAATTAAATAGTAATATATGTGTAAGTTTTACAACTGTGTAAAACTGATTTCTTGAGGTATCATGTTTTTTGATATCTACTTTACCAGCTACTACCTTTACTTCTGGCATATTACCTAAGAGAATGGTTTGGGGTTTACCCCAATATTCGTCTCCGTAGTCTCGCAGATAATTACTTTGAAAAATGCATGTGAGGAAGAAGAAAAATCGAGGAATCTGACATGATTTCATTTTGCATGGAGAACATGCTTTATGTTAAATGTCAGAATGACAAAGATGCAGGGTTCTTTTTTTTTTTTTACCTTTTTATTTTATATTGGAGTATGGACACAGGGTCCTTAAATGAAGGGCTGTTGCTAACCCAGGGCTCTCCTCCTCTCAGAGCTGCCTGGGTGCTGAATGTATCAAGGAAGTTCTCTTTGGAAGAGGGATGGATAGCTATGCCTTCTTTTAATCTCTAAAATTCTGTGCAATGAATAGTCCCACCCATTTTCTCTACCTCCTTCATTCAGTTTCGGGGGACACATGATTGACACATTTGAGAACCAAGCTGGAGAAGAGACAATGCTAATGTTTCCATCATATTCGTGCATGACTCAACCTCATTGCAAGATTCTACATAAGGCACAAGAATATAAATTAACAATGTATGAAATGTTAAAGGAACATACTGAATTAAAAAACTAGAGACTATAAAAAACAGCTAGGCAGATTTTTAAAAGACCACCCCCCCCCCAAAAAAAATCTTTCACAAATTAAAAATATAGCTGTTGAACTTGAAAACTCAAGCATGAACAGAGTGGACACAGCTGAAGAAGAAAATTGATGAACTGGAAGAAAGATCTAAAATAATTTTCTGGACAGCAGCATAGAAAGATAAGGAAATTGACAATGTAAAAGACAATTAAGAGACATGGAGAACACAGGTACAAATTATTATATATAGAATGGATAAACAACAAGGTCCTACTGTAAAGCACAGGGAACTATATTCAATATCTTGTGATGAACCATAATGGAAAAGAAAATGAAAAAGAATGTATGTATATGTGTAACTGAATCACTTTGCTGTCCAGCAGAAATTAACGCATTGTAAATCAACTATACTTCAATAAAATTAAAAAAATTAAAAAGTAAAAATTAAACAAATTTAAAAAAGGGACGTGGAGGATAGACTGAGGCAATCTATTGTACATCTAATTAAAGAGCACAAAGGAAAGAACAGAAGGAATAGAAGAGGGACATTATTTGATGAGATGATGGCTGAGAATTTTCCAAAACTGATAGAATGCATGAATTCGCAAATGCAGGAAGCACAACATACACCAATCAGAATATATATAGACACGTTATAGCGAAATGAGAAAAATACAAATATTTTCAGATAAACAGAATTTATCACTAATAGACCTCCATTAATGGAACTTCTAAGAGATATACTTCAGGAAGAAGGAAAAGACCTCAGCAGGAAAGTCAGAGATGCCAAAAAAGAAAGGTGGATCAAAAATTGGAAGATTTGTTAGCTCTGGATTTAGTTGTTTAAAGGAAATTTAGGGTCCAGGGCAGAATAATTTTCTGTCTACTGTGCCTTTTCTGTGAAGAAGACCACCCCTGGGTGACATAAACTGTTTAAAGTCATGGAGAGAGACATACTTCGGAGAGAAAGGTAACTTACTGCATTTTTATTGCTTTTCAGCATTTCCGACTTGGGTCTGAGGTAATAAGCTGCTGGCACCGAGTTCTCATCCCGACAATACCACTCTTCCAGTAACTTGGTCTCCAGCTTCGCCTCTACGGCAGCATCCAAAATCATTTCAAACTCTGACGCTTCAACTTCTCCAGGGATTCGGATGTTCCCATATTTTTCACCTAATAGTCCCTGTGTATCACCGAGAAAGTTCAGCTTAGTGTATCACCAAGAAAGTCCATTTCAGTATTCATATCATATGGCCACTCAATAAATATTAATAAATAGATAACAAGATACTTTGTTCCATCCATTGTCTCTTTTAATCACAGTGGATACGTTTTCACATGGATTATTTCATAAGTAAAATTAGACCATTTATATTGTAGTATAATAAATTCACATATTGGGATTGCATATCATATTAGACAAATCAAAAATACAGAATTTTGTAGCAAAGAAATTTTCCCAAAGTTTACGTAAGCTAACAAAGGTTGTCTATTTTGAGATTTTTGTTTGTTTGTTTGTAACAAAGAAAAATGACATGCTGTACTCTATGAAATATCCAACATGTAAACTCACAAACAAAAAAAAATTGCTTTGTATAGAGTTTATAGTCTGATTCTAAGCCCCAGATTTACACAGCTGCAAATGAAAGAAGTATGAGATCGCTGAATGTGATGTCACTATAAATCACATAAAGTTTCCACTGGTAACTGGAAAAAATTCAAAATATAAACAAGGTATCATTTTCTCCCTGTTGAACTGGCAAAGGAAAATACATGCTCAGTGTCATGTGGACATGTGAGACAATACCTCTATATAGCTGATGGTTGTGTAAATCGATCCAATATTTCTCTGAAGGGCAGTCTGGCAATATGTACTAAAAGACTTAACATACATGAGTTTTGGCAATTTTTCTTCTGGAAATCTGTCTTTAGAAAATAATTAAGGATGTACAAAACGACTTAGCATATTTATGCTGAACCTGTTTGAACAGAGAACGGTTAAACCTAAGTGTCCAGCAAGTGGGAACATTTAAATACATTTATATATATTTCGGTACCTCTGTTCAAAGGATGTGTCAAATTATGTTTTAGAACTGTATTGTTGTAGAAGGATGTTTATAATATACCGTTAAGTGAAAAGGTAAGTTACAAAACAGTACGTATAAGAAGAATCCAATGTTGTATATATATCTTATATATATATGAGAGAGATCGTATATATTTGTAGACATAAACATAACACATACACACAGAGATTTTATAAGAATACACAGCAAGGTTACTCATGGCTATCTTTCGGTGGATGGTTTTGAATTTACTTTGGTTGTTTTATGAATTTATTGCTTTTTTATTAAAACTGTGTTTTGCAATACATATGTATTATTTCGTAGTGAGATAAACAACAGGTATTTAAAATTTTTAAATCCGACGATGTTGTCTATCCTCGTTTGTGGAGCAACATTTTCAAGGCTCCTCTAAGTGTTTGCTTAAGCCCATGGTTCTAAAAATGTGGTCCTCAGACCAGCAGCATCTGTGTTACCTGGGAATCTGTTAGGCTTGCAAGTTCTCAGGCCCATCCCCAGACCTTCTGAATCAGAAACTCTGGTGATAGGGCTGAGAAATCTGTGTTTTAGTAAGCCCTCCTGGTGCCTGAACCACTGACTTAAGCTAACAAAAATATTAGCTTATATAGCACCTGGTATTTCAATTAATCCTCAATGTCTTATCTAGTAGAAACAAGGAAGGAACATACAGAACTCTAACAAAGATCTATACTATCCAAGGCAAGTTGGTCTGCTTTATAGTATCCATGGGAAGATTTCTATTTAACTTGTGGGCGTCTTCATCCTTTCCTCCTGTTGACTAGCACCTTTACCATAAACTTCCAGCCTTGTGTATCCGTTGGAAGGAGAATTGTGGTTTGGCTTCCTTGGGGGCATTTCTTACTACCTCTGCAACCCACAGTGTTCTTTTCATCTCACACAGTCAGGTGAGGGAATAAAAGTCCTGGGTAGACCTGTTTCCAAAATAAATTCGTGACCTAAACTCTACTACGAGATGGTAAGCCCCATGAGGGCAGAGGCCAGAACTGTTTATTCCTAGCACATAGAAAATATTAAAAAACATATTTGTTGAAAAAATGAATGAACCAAGACAGAGAAAGAAATCCTTAGTGTTTGTACTATTCTTATTTGAAACTTCTTCTTTTATTCAAAGATAATATTTCAGATCTCAGCAGGTAGAGTAACAATTTGGGAAAGTACCAGTTTTGTCAGCAACCTTCACTTCAGCCCTAAACGCCAATTAAGAGCACCTTTATTTTATTTTTATTTTTTAAACATTTATTTATTTATTTATTTACTGGCCGTGTTGGGTCTTCGTTGCTGCGCGGGCTTTCTCTCTAGTTGCGGCGAGCGGGGCCTACTCTTTGTTGCAGTGCACAGGCTTCTCATTGCAGTGGCTTCTCTTGTTGCGGAGCACGGGCTCTAGGCACACGGGCTTCAGTAGTTGTGGCGCATGGGCTCAGTAGTTGTGGCTCGCGGGTTCTAGAGCGCAGGCTCAGTAGTTGTGGCTCACGAGCTTAGTTGCTCCGCGGCATGTGGGATCTTCCCGGACCAGGGCTCAAAGCCATGCCCCCTGCATTGGCAGGCGGATTCTCAACCACTGCACCACCACAGCAGTCCTAGAGCACTTTTAATCTGCATTTGTTTTGGGCTATTCTTGACAACAGGTTGTATGCAACAAAAATACTATTATTTAGAGTTGTTTTTCACTTAACAATTCCTTTTCTAAAATCTCTCGTGTTAAACTTGGGTAAATGAGCAGACATGACCTCTTACTCTACCACAGATACAGAGGGAGATGATCTTTTTAAGGGTAGCCAGCTTGGTGACTATCCTATTCATCTTGGCTAATTCTGGATAAGGATAGTCAGCACCCTCAGTCAGAAATATCTCTCATGGGGACTTCCCTGGTGGCGCAGTGGTTAAGAATCTGCCTGCCAGTGCAGGGGACTCGGGTTCGATCCCTGGTCCAGGAAGACCCCACATGCCACGGAGCAACTAAGCCCATGTGCCACAACTACTGAGCCCGTGTGCCATAACTACTGAAGCCTGCGCACTCTAGGGCCTGTGCTCCACAACAAGAGAAGCCACCGCAACGAGAAGCCCGCGCACTGCAACAAAGAGTAGCCCCCGCTCGCCGCAGCTAGAGAAAGCCCGCGTGCAGCAATGAAGACCCAACGCAACCAAAAAATAAAATTAAAAAATAAAATAAAATTAAATAAAAATTAAAAAGAAAAAATCTGTCGTGAAGAGTGAGGTTTTAGTACTGGGAAGAATTATCCAGCAAACCTACCTGGGCAGAGAAGGGACTAAGTAGACTTCTAAACAGTAGAAGTTGGACTTTTTGGAGGAATCCCCAAAGGCAAACAGTGGAGTTTGGCCACTGGGTGAAGGACTTGGTGAACAGGCAGAACATTAAATATGGGATTTAGTAATTGACAATTCTTCATCTAGCAGCCAATGAAGCCCAGGAATATGATGGACCCAGCAACCAAGATCCAGGCCAATACTAGCTGGATTTCAGGCATGAAGTGGGAAAGAGTGACTAGTGAAACAAGGTCATGCCCCAGGGAAGGACCATCATCTCTGTATTAGCAATTTACTGTTGGTTCTTCGTCTTTGCTCTGCTCTAAATAAGGCTGGTCTCAGAGTCCAAATTCATGGATCCAAATTTATGGATCAATTTCTGAAATGTGCTTCATGATGACATGCACCTGGATCACCCAGGGTGTTTGTTAAAATATAAGCTACAAGATCCCTTCTCTGACCTAAGGACCACAGTGCTTGGGGAGCCCAGGAATCTGGGTTTTAAAATGCGGTTACAAATGAATCTAGAATTTGAGGTCCACTTGCTATGGGCAATGCATATGTGGTCTCATGAGTAATGGTTAGCAAGCACCAAAGGGACAGGACAGAGAACACAGCAGATCATTACAAAAAATCGAAGGCTATTTAAAAATAATTATTTGAGTTGAACAGCTGGCACCAAATACTAGCATTATTTGATCAGTATAGTAAGGCAAAATGTTCCTTAGAGTAGAGATTATTAAAGAAGAAAAAGTATCCTCATCCAATTCAAATAACAAATTTTATTGAGCACCTACTGTATAAAAAGTAATACAGAACTTCAGAAAAGTAATAATGTGAGATAGGCTTAAAGTTACTTATTGGATTGTTCTCCCCAAGTCTTCTCCTTCTCTCTGTTGATTCTTCCTTTGGGTGGAATGCTCATAAATCACGAAGCAGTTACTTTTCAGGAGTCCAAAATAGGATTCTGTCTCAATCTTACCTCGCTATTTGAGAAATAGCAGAAAGAGTAACAGCAAAAAGGAAATTTGCTACCACATTTTTCAGGAAGACTTTTTGGGGTTCTATGTGGCTACAGTTATAAGGTAACACACAAGGCATGCCTGTATCTGCCAGGGTTGGCAACAGTCAATTTAGAGGAAGATACAGTCCAACTCAGTTGCGAAGTCCAGCTCCTATAGTCAGTGGCTCAGAGCAGGGGTAGAGATGCAGGACCAAGTCTAAAATGCTAGCAGTAAAAGTGGAGGTGGCAAGATGGAGGTCCAGTCTTGGTTTCCTAATCAGACTATTCCTTAGCCCTGTAGCCGTGGGGAGTATACGAGCCTAGGGCAGCTACAGAAGCTATGCATAAGAAAGCATTCTTTTCTGTTCACTGTAGTAGAATATTCACTCCCATAACTGAAGAAGAATCAGATTTTCTACATCCTTCTAACCCCAGTGTTCAAGAAGATCATTTTTTTTTTTTTGCTTGGTTAAAACAGCTTTGCCAGTTTCTGGAGAAATTTGATGGAGAGTTCAGGGATTATATTTGGTTTTGCATTGAGGTCCATGTTTATTAGTTATACCATTGATCAGTCTGCTTGTGTGACCCTGTATGGAAGAAATGCATGTGGCTGAAATAATTTTCAACTTTTCATTGAATTGTTTAAACATGCTGTCAATACACGTATGAACATAAACATATGGGATTTCTCTTGTCTGTAGAAATTTATCATCGCCTCTCCCACCCACCTGAGTAAAAACATATTTAATTTGGCCCATCCTGAAACACTGAAGGTATACAATAGTAGCTAGGCAAGAAGCAACAATCCAACTGAGTACTCAAATACAATCTTGGAGTTAAGTCCAAATGGTTGAAAAGTCTAAGAAAAATTTCTACTGTTTTTAACAGTACTGTCTGTGTATAAAATTCTGGCATACGAAATACTTCCAGATGCTTTGGAACTAGATAGAGGTGGTGGTTGCATAGCATTGTTAATGTACTAATGCCACTGAATTGTTCACTTTATAGTGGTTAATTTTATGCCATATGAATTTCACCTCAATTTTTTAAAAAAGAAATACTTTCTGAACTATTGATCTCCTTATAACTGAGAACTTAAATGTAAAAGGACTCTTTGTATCATCCTTTCCTTCTTTATAGATACATCTGATACATCTGAGCCACTGATACAGATACATCTAAGCCACTGCTTTCAAAGGCTTAGAGAGAACATTCTGTTTCCCCTCAACTGATTTTTCTTTCCCATTGCGCAAACATTGATTCTTTCCCCTGCCCTCCACTGCCCCCACCCCCCAGCTCTTTATGTGCAATTAGTTCTGCCTGGGCTTGCAATTGAGAATCTTTGGGGTCTGAGTCTGATGCTAATGCAGTTTTTCTTGCAGCAAACAGAGCAGAGGGGTTGATGTATTCTCGATGGTGTTGGTGATCTCAGTATGTCTTTACTTATACTCTGTTGTGGGATATCAGGAAAGACAGGTGAGGGCAGTCTTTCTGGGGTTATGGAGGCTAGGCTTCATCGGCAGGTGGGCAAGTGCTCCCTGGACTGCTGTTGATGAGCCATCACTCATGGGGAAGCTGGAAGGGAAAGGAGAGATTCTATCACCCTCCCCGCCCCACCAATTGGTGCTATAACAAGCTGAAGCACATACTCTGTAAATGCCCTGTTCCCTCCCACCCAGTCACTAATACAAGGCAGGTGGAACTATTCCTTCCTTTCTTTAAGCTTCTCTTTTATTTGTTAAAATAAAATCCACATTCATGTATACAATTTTCTCTTGTACATGATCTCATTTAACGTTCACGAGTCTGTGAAATAGGGAGAGTTGCAGAAGAGAACACCAAAGCTCATAGACCTCACCTGGCTTGCCCAGACCACTTTTCTAAGAAGACACGGAAATACTAGCACTTGAATATGGGGCTTTCAATAACCTCATTCTTTCTACTTCATCAAGTTATTGCGCTATGCTCCCTCCTGAGAGTGTGCCTGCAGACGGCTTACTTCCTTGTGATGGCTCTTCTAGCCAGTGCCCCTGATCGGGCCACCATGCATGTCTGTGCAAGCTGTGTGCTGCATACTTCCGGAAGGCACTGTTCACAAGGACTGTTCAGTGTTATGGCCCTGGGTGTTGGCATTCTTTTTATCTGATATTGGGTGGAGAGATAAAGATGGTTATGATGTATTCCCTGGAGCTCACAGCCAACCTTTACAGTCAGTGCTCTGTTGCAGAGTAGGACCTACTAAACCATTCCGAGAGTCAGCTGAACCTGCTTCACGTACTTAATGTTATTTTCTCAATGTTTTTCCAAAGTCAAGAAACATCTTCACAACTGATTTAAAAAATTTTTAAGTATAAAATATCAGCTTTCACATCTGTAAACGGAGATAATATTTTACCCTTGTGTACTTATCTGGTCACACATCTACTCTGGTTTCTTGTGAGGATCAAATAGTTACTCTAGGTGAAAACACTCGGTGAAATGTAAAGCACCTGGTAATATAAGCGGTGTAAGGCACCACTACTTAAACATAGTTTATAGAGAAACATACACACTCGGCACACTCAAGCATACATACATGTAATAGAAATAGATACTGAGAAGTACAGCTGGATAGATAGAGAAGGGAAACACCTCTTGACTGAAGAAAGAGAAACAGAAGATAGAAAGGAGGAAAGAATGGGTAAATGGTTGTTACAGGTGGTAGGAAGGTGAGACTATGTGGTGAGATAAGAACAAACTCCAGCACTTTCCAGGGTGGAGATAAAAAGGCTTAAACGAATTAACCTGGGTTCACTGAGTTAGCGGCCTAGGAGAGTAACAGAGGTGTGGAGTTAACCTTTACAGGGAACACAGGCAATGCTTCAGGGGGAGCTGACAACCCACACATAAAATAGAAATGTTAAAAAATGAAGCAATTTGTATTATTATTGGTGTGTTAAGAACCAGGTTTGAGTTGTTTAAATTCAACTCTTCTGAAAAAGAAGATCAGCATTACTATGGACTACAAGTGTCCCCCCCAATTCATATGTTGAAGACCTAACCCCCCATGTGAATGAGATAGGGCCTTTAAGGAGGTGATTAAGGTTAAGTGAAGTCATAAGGGTGGAGCCTTAATCCAGTAGAACTGGTGCCCTTATAAGAGGAGGAAGGGAGACCACAGCCCCTTTCGCCAAACAAGACCACGGAGAGGAGGTTAGCGTTCTCACCGCAACCAGACCATGCTGGCACCTTGATCTCGGGCTTCCAAACTCCAGAACTGTGAGAAAATAAGTTTATGTTGTTTAAGCCACCCATTCTATGGTATTTTGTTATGGCAGCCTGAGCTGACTCGTACAAGCATAAAGATGAACAAAATGAAGCAGTTTTCGTTAACATAAGATCTGGCATCTTTGGCAATTCATCCTAAAGTGTACTGAGGGGATAAAGTTATAGATTAAGTGACTTACCAGTTTCATTTACTGTACAACAGAATAAGTTAATGCTTCTATCTAGTTTCTTTGAGAGTCTCAGCTCATATAAATTATAATTTTACCTTTTTTCTTAAAACTGATATTCATGGTTTAACTGTGGTTGTTAAATTTGCATGCTAAAACCCACTGCTGAATTTAACTGATATCAATACTATTTACTTATATCAATAGTAATTCTGCTACCTTTCACTTACTGCAATGTGCTTTTCTCTGTAACAAAGTTTCATTACCTGGAAAATACTGAACACAACTATTATTCTGTGAAAGACTTTCAATCTAAAATGGAACCAGAGGATATAAAATGGAAAATCTCACACATGTGCCCTTAGGAAAACAAATCTTAAGGACTGAGAAACTGTTTTCTTGTAAAAGCCTGATTTACAGAAAACTGATAATATTGGAATTTTCTTAAATGATAGGGAGTTGGTGAGGGATTGCCTCATATCATCAACCCTGGGAAATTAGGCTTATGGTTTCCAGAGGCATGAACAAGAAATGACCCACGTGGGGTTGGTCTCGCAAAATAAGCTGAATTGAGCTTTGTTTGTATGACTGGGCTGGTTTTTGTGTGCTTAGGGAATTTTCAAAGCTGTTCTCCGTTTGTTTTTGACTTTAACAGACTCTCACTGAACTCTGCCCTCTTTACATTCCCTGCCCATAAAGACAGCCTCCCTCAAACCCTCAGCGGACTCACCTGTAGTTTGCTACAGTTTGTGTGTCTCGAATTGCAGTTCTGCTATTCCTGAATAAACTCACCTTTTTACAATTTTGAGCTTGCCTCATTTTACCCTTTTATTTAGGTCGACAATTCTCTAGAAACACTGGAGCAAAGGAAACGACCAAAAGGGTGAAAAGGGTTGGGTAACAGAACTGCAGGGAATGGAACCATTCTGGGATTTGCAGTTCATTTTATCGGTTCCAAAGTATCAATACAAGTTACAACCCTAACCTCAAACAGTTGCCTTATGAAACTGAGAACTGAGAAATGTGCAAGGATTCCTTTTAAAGAGCGTCTGCCTCGCAGGGTGACTGACCATTTCGGTTTGCTCAGGACTGTCCTAGTTTGAGCACTGAAAGTCCCAGGAGCCCCCTCATTCCCAGGCAAGGCAGGACAGTCGGTGTTGCTTACAAGACAGTCATGGTCCCTGCTCCTTTTGAGCTTTCATTCTGGAAGAGTGCTCAGAGATCTGTATGGATTAGATAGGAAGGAATAAGAGTGGGAAGAGCACAGGGCTGAGGACCACCAACCTTTGTGTGGGCACAGAAGCAGGAGGAGGGAGCGTGGAATGGTGTCATAGAAGACCAGAAAGGACAGAATGGTAATATTCCAAACATTTGTACAGAGCTCTCTAAAGCAATGGAAAATGGACAAAGCACATGGACAGATAATTCATAGAAGCAGAAGAACTAATGCCAGTAAGCATGAAAGATAATAATAATGCTCAACTCTATTAATACTCATAGAACTGCAAATGTAAACACATGTGATCAGATCTTTTTTGCTTATCAAACTGATAGAGAAAAATAATAATACTTAGTGGTGTCTAGGCAATAATGAAATGGGCACTCAGACACAGGGTGCCAGTAAAAATGGGTAGAACCTTGCTGAGTATGTAATTTGGCAGTAGGTATAAAATTCCACTTTTAGAAATCCATCCTACTTATATAAAGATTTGTGTACAAAGAAGTTCAGCAATTTTTAGCTTATATCTTGTCCTTATCCCATAAATGACTTTTAATTTATCAGTGTTATAAACAAAACTGAGAGTAAAATTGCCCACCATAATTACTAATTCACATAATGGGACAGAATTCTGCTCAGTTTCTATTTTTCTAATTCTGAGAAATTAAAAAATAGAGAAATATAGTATAAAATAACTGTCCCCACAGCTCAGCTTGAAAACTCAACTTATGGTCATATTTTCAAGTGATTTTTAAAAAATTAATAGATTATTTTTTAGAACAGTTTTAGACCTATAGACAAATCGAGCAGAGTACTGGAAGTTCCCATATACCACCACTCTCCCTCAGTTTTCCCTTATTTTAACATCTTCCATTAGTATGGTACATTTGTTACAATTATTGGACTAATATTGGTACATTTTATGAGCTAAAACACATAGTTTATTCAGATTTCCTTAGTTTTTACTTAATGCACTGTTTTTCCTGTTCCAGGATGCCGTATTACATTTAGTTGTCATTTCTCCTTAGGCTCCTCTTGGGTGTGTAACATTTTCTAAGATTTTCTTTGTTTTTGATGACCCTGATCATTTTGAGGAGTATTAGTCACGTATTTTGTAGGATGTGCCCTATTGGAATTTGTTTGATATTTTTTCTCATTATTAGACTGGAGTTAGGGGTTTGGGGGAGGAAGATCACAGAAGTGCTGTTTTCCTCATATTAATGGTATTTACTCTTAACGTAATTTGAATGTTGATATTGACCTTCATCACCTGGCGGAAGTAGTATTTGTTGGGTTTCTCTACCGTAAGGTAACCTCCCAAGCCCCATTTTCACACTGTACTCTTTAGAAGGAAGTCAGCATGTGTAGCCCACTCTTAAGGGGTGGGAATTATGCGCCCCTTCTTTAGGGTGGAGTATCTACAAAATTTACCTAATCTACCTAATTTGGTATTGTGCACAGAATTTATTAATTTATCCAATTACTTTTTGATATCAGTAGGGAGTCGTGGCTATTTTATACTTTGGGTTATATTCCAATGCTACTTTATTTTGTTGCTCAAATTTTTCCAGCTTTGGCCTTTTGGAAGCTCTTTCACTTCGCTCCTGGGTCCCTTTAACATGCTCCCACCATTGTGGCAATTTTTATTTTTTAAGAACTACTAACTTTCTGGCATAAGATGCTCCAGGCTTAGCTTGTGTATATTCTGCTCCCCTCTCAGAATCACCCATTTCTCCAAGGAGCCCCTGTTCCTTTTATTGGAGAATGGAATTAGAAACCAAGATCTGGGTGCTCGATGTGCTTGCTGCTACCGCAGTTCATTTCTTTTACGCCCTCTCAGAATTATGTGTGTGTGCGCTAACCTGTGTATATACACATATCAATAAATATTCCCATAGGTAACCATCTGTGCTCCATATCAAGTTGTTAATCATACACTTAAATCTATTTTAAAATGAAATGAGTTCTCCATAAACTTCATAACTAACATCTCCAACTCTAACCTCTCACCACATGGATTATTCTATCCACCTCTCCTTGCTGATCTGTACATTTCGAATCCAGCTGTGAGAAACCTGGATCCCACCATCTGCCATTCATTGACTTAGTTGTTCAATTCCAGTACACCTGATAGCAGTACCAGAATTTTGAGCCTCCATCCCTGTAGGAAATGGTCTTATTGACAAGAGTATAGTACTTAAGCGTAGTTCCTTTTACCTTTAGTCTTATCAACTCCATTTATTTCCAATAGACATTTTCTAAATAAAAGAAATAAAACGTAGCAGATAAAGTTGAATTCCCCTTTGACCTGCAAATCCAGGCTGATTCTCCTCTTCCTTCCCAAGATGCACAAATTATAAGTTTGCACATATTATATACTCTTTCAGTCTATTTTTATATTTTATACATACAAATAGATATTTATGGGCATTCTATTTTAACATTTACATAAATTATATAGGGGGCATATTCTACCCTTCTTTCATTCTTATATTTTTTTGTGATTAGTCTATGTTGATAAATTTAGATCTAGTCCATTCTTTGTATAACCAAAATATTCCATCATAAGAATATTCCACATTTTCTTCACCACTTTTTTTACTGACGAGTATTTAGATTCTTCCAATTTCTTTTTTGCTTTTATAGATAATACCATAGTAAATATCCCATCAAGTTAGCAGATATTGAGGGCATTATGTCAGTAGAAGTGGCATTAATTTATGTTAACATATACAAAGTCCCATGCTCAGACTTGATATGTAGCTCCATACTGAAAAATACGAATTCCAGTCATGCTTTAGTGCCTATGAAGCCTGGTTCTTACAGCCACTGTGCAGCGGGCCGGGTCCTTATCCTGGCCTGGGTGCATCGTCCAATGCCTGGCCCGGAGCAGGCTCTCACTGCTCCTGCTGCTGCCTCGCAGGGGTCAGCCCTGGTCAGTGTGTCTAAGGGTTCCTTCAGAACTGCCTGTGTGCGTGTGCAGATCCTCCTGCGGCCTTTCAGCGCTGCTTTGAAAGCCTTACAAAAGAAGCTGAATCGCCCATGCATATACTGCTGGTCCACAGTTCCAAGAAAAGTCTCTTTTTTTGAACTGGGGACGGAGCAGACAGGCCTAGGAGGAAGCCTGACCTGTGCACCATGGGCCTGAGAACTGGACAGAAGAAAGCTGGCTCATTAAGTGTTAGCTGTCTTAATGCCAAGAGCAGTGTTATTAATGGGTACCCATTACTAAGGCCTGGGCTTATGAAGACCTGCTGCAACTTGCAAGTGTCCCCTTCAGTATATGCCTAATCTGTAACTGGAATTCCACAACTGAGTCCTTCTAAAAACTGTAATTTGAAAAGACACATGCAACCCAAAGTTCATAGCAACACTATTTACAATAAACAAGACAAGGAAACAACCTAAGTGCCCATCAACAGATGATTGGCTTAAGAAGCTGTAGTGTATATATATATATATATATATACACACATACACTACAATGGAATATTACTTAGCCATAAAAGAGAATGAAATACTTGGTGAAATAAGTCAGAAAGACAAATACTATATGATATCACTTGTATGTGTAATTTAAAAAATTATACAAATAAATCTATACACAAAGCAGAAACAGACTCACAGATATAGAAAAGAAACTTATGGTTACCACAGGGGAGAGGGACAAATTAAGAGTACAGAATTAATAGATACAAAATATTATACATAAAATAAGCAACAAAGATTTACTGTATAGCACAGGGGATTATATCCAATATCTTGTATTAACCTAAAATGGGATATAATCTGCAAAAAAAACCCTGAATTACTATGCTATACACCTGAAACTAATGCAATATTGTAAATCACCTATACTTCAATTTAAAAATCCTAATGTCTTGTATAATCTCTTTCCTTCTTCTGAGTCCCTCCCCTTCCCACTTCCCAATCTCAGCACACAGGCTCTGCTCAGACCCACCCCTTCCTTCCATGTTGGCTCATTTCCTTGGGACCAAACTCATATGTCTTGGTTTTCCTTTCCTGGAGATAAGACATTATTGTAGGCTTTCATGTAACCATCTCTTGAAGGGGCCCTCCACCGGTCCTCTCATCTCTGCTAACTTGTCTGAATTCTGGGATAAGGGCAGTTTATTTAAGATCATTCTAGGATGCATCTTCTAGTAATTTCAGTGATTGTGCCTATTATAAAGTAACAACTCATTTATCCAGCACCACTAGTTTTTTCATAAGGGAAGAATATGAACTTATAAATTGAAATTATAAGCCATTAACTCATTTGATCCTTATGACGATGTGCATTACTGCTTCCACCTTAAAGCTGAGAAATCTAAGGAGCAGAGAAGTCAAGTAACTTGCTTAAGATCTCACAGCTGGTTAAAGATGGAGCCCAACTCTGAGCCCAGGTGTCTCTAACTCCACAGTCCATGATCTTTCTACCATATCATACTTTCTTCAGAAAGACTTCCAAATAGACAGGTTATCTGTTTAGACATCTTAAAACCTCTTTAAACAAATTTCAATAGAAAAAAATGTCTAAGCTGTCTTTCATACTTTCATTTCACCTAGATATGTGTTGAGCTTCACCCATTGTCCTCTGTTTAACTTTTACTGATGAGCTGGCCCTGAAAGTGGTTAAGAGCACAGGCCCTCTGCTGTGTGATCTTAGGCAAGTTACCTAACCTCTCTGTGCTCCAGCTTCTTTATCTGTCAACTGCAGATTACAACCGTGCCAATTTCTGTGGGTTGTCATGTGGATTAATAGCATTAAAATAAGTAAGAGAATTAGAATGGTAACTGATAAATAAATGCTCACACTTTTATTATTGATGAATTAGTCAATGATCTATCACTGTTGAAGTGTTGATCCAACTCATTTATACATTTCTCTTTTGTCCTGTAAATGTCAGGCTGTGAGCTGTGACTTTTCCTGCTGTCTCTAAGTATTTTTGGCAGTCTTCCTTTACTAGACCTAATGTGGAATCAGAAACTAGACCAACCAATTCTTATAGAACTGTATGTTAAATCTGAATGTCATCTGAAGAAGATTTTTCATGGCTTTAGTATAGTTTCATTACAGCTACTTCTGGAGCATAAAAGGTAATTTATCTTCATTTCTTAGTGTTAGATTTTTATTTTTGAGGGCACTGGAAGGCTGATCTCCAGATGAGGAAAATGTAATTATAATGTGGAGAAGTCTAGTGTAGGCAATGGTCATTAAAAAAAAAAAACAAAAAACAAGTCATGAAAACTTCCAAACAATACCCAAAGTAGAGAGTCTAATATAACAAGTCCCCAGGTACCTATTAAGTTCCAACAATTATCAATATTTTGATAATCTTTTTTTCATCCATCCTTAGGAATCCTATTATTTTATCAAAAAACAAAACAAAAATTTCAGCATGTATCTTTAAAAACTTCAAAAAAGTTTTTAATGTAATCATCGTGCTATTATTATGCTCAAAAGAATTAAGTGTAATTTATTAACTTAATCCCACTTTCAGTCCATATTTAGATTTCACCAGTTGTTTCAAAATTTTTTTTGTAGTTACAGCTTTTTTAAAATCAAGGTCCAGATAAAGTCCATATATTGCATTGGATTTGTAGGCCTTTTAAGTTTATTTTATTCTGTAACATCCCCACTCTCTCATGTCACTGATTAATAGTGGGTTATTTGTCCTGTAGGCCAGTAGTTTTCAAAGTGTGTACCGGCAGCTTTAGCAACTCCTGGGAACATGTGAGAAATGCAGATTTCTTCTCAGGCCCCATCCAGGCCTACTGAAACAGACTTTGGGAATGCAGCCCAGCAATTTGTGTTTTAATAAGCCCTCCGGGATCTCACCTGGGTACCACTGTTGTTGACTAGCCCACATCATAGATTTGGCTGATTGCTGCCTCCTGTTGCCATTTATCTTCTCTAATTACCTCTATAGTTCCTGTAAATTGGCGATCAGATTTAGAGCCTTGATTACATTCAGGTTCACCACTTTTTTTTTTTTTAAGGCAAGAATACTTCACAGATGATGCTATGCTCTCCTACTGCATCAGTCATGAGGTACATAAGCTCTGTCTGACCCAGTGTTAGTGATGCTGAGACTGCCAGTGATTGGGTGGCATCCACCTGACGCCTGCTCTGCTGAATGGTCTCACCGACCACTGATTGTTGTTCAGACTTATTTTCTTTGGGATCATGAGGTGAAGATTTCTAATATCATCCATTCTGTACTTATTAATCCTTTGCAGCCTTTTATTGTTCTTGTTGCTTATTTGGGAGCATGACAACTTCCATGGCATATTTACAGTTTAAAAGCAGTATGAACGTGATTCTTTGTTGACAAATTAAAGACAACTCTATAGAATTTTTTCATAACGCTTACGATAAGCACAGACCCTTGATTTGCATGATTTGCATTTGCTTAGAAAGCACTCATTTAATTAGTGAAGAAATCACAATTTAACCGTTTTGAATCTGGGTTCTGATTTTGAATCAGTTACTGTCTACCTGGATGCCTGTGTTAAGCCAAATAGGCTGCTCAACCAAGATTTGTTCCTTAGATCTCTGTTTAAATGCCTTGGCCCCTTTTACTCTATGATGACAATAGTATCATATATTCCTATCTGCCTAAAGGATTCCTATCCTAAAGCCAAGGATTTTAAAATATTCTGAGATAATATATGTAGAGTATTTTGGGTGAAATTATGAAGATGTGTCTCTTAGACCTGACTCTTCTATCTATGAGATAGAGCAATGTTTCTCAAACTTTGACAGTGACCTACAGTAAAAACACATTTTATACTGTGATCCTGTTCTCTCTCTCTCACACACACATACACACACACTTCTTAGAAATGGAAAATCTCGGTCTCTACCCCAGACCTATAGAATCAGACATTCTGGGAGTGGGTCCGTAAGGTGTTTCACCAATAATTGTTAATTGTATTATCTGCAGTCCACCTTGATGCTTTCCATTTTGTTCTCTACAGTTCTACTCCAATAAAAATTGCTGGTGGTAACCCGCTGGGTTAGAATGATTTCCTGATGCACTATTAGACTGCAACCCACATTTTCAAAAAAACCGTCTCCTCCTACGTGGTTCTAAACTCACTCTCCACAAGATTGCTTCATTCTTTTTCATATTCTTTTCCATTATGGTTTATTACAGGATACTGAATATAGTTCCTTGTACTATGCAATAGGACCTTGTTTATCCATTCTATATATAATAGTTTACATCTGCTAATCCCAAACTCCCCATCCAACTCTCCCCCACCCCCTCCCCCTTGACAACCACAAGTCTGTTCCCTATGTCTGTGAGTCTGTTTCATAGATAAGTTCGTTTGTGTCCTCTTTTAGATTCCACATATAAGTGATACCATACGGTATTTGTCTTTCTCTGGTCTGACTTAACTTCGCTTAGTATGATAATTTCTAGGTCCATCCATGTTGCTAGAAATGGCATTATTTCATTCTTTTTATGGCTGAATAGTATTCCATTGTGTATATATATACCACATCTTCTTTATTCATTCATCTGTTGATGGACATTTAGGTTGTTTCCATGTCTTGGCTATTGTAAATAGTGCTGCTATGAACATAGGGGGGGCATGTATTTTTTCAAATTATAGTTTTGTCTGGATACATACCCAGGAGTGGGATTGCTGGATCATATGGCAACTCTAGTTTTAGTTTTTTGAAGAACCTCCCTACTGTTCTCCATAGTGGCTGCACCAATTTACATTCCCATCAGCACTGCAAGAGGGTTCCCTTTTCTCCACACCCTCTCCAGCATTTGTTATTTGTAGACTTTTTAATGATGGCCATTCTGACTGGTGTGAGTTGATACCTCATTGTAGTTTTGATTTGCATTTCTCTAATAATTAGCGATGTTGAGCATCTTTTCATGTGCCTATTGGCCATCTGTATGTCTTCTTGGAGAAATGTCTATTTAGGTCTTCTGCCCATTTTTGGATTGGGTTGTTTGTTTTTTGTTATTGAGTTGTATGAGTGATTGCTTCATTCTTATCATTTGGTTGCCTGAATACAAGTGCCCCTGTTCTCACATACAACCAACTGTAATGCAAGGTGGTGTTGTTAAAAAAGTATGAAACACGTTCACAGAGGTGGGTGCCATTGATTTGCACTAGAGGCACAAGGGAAGGCTTCACACCGAGGATAAGAATTCATTTATTCATTCATCACTTAAGTGAAGAGGAAGGCACAATAAATGAAGAGCAAGATTCTTGCCCTTCCTGAGGTTACAGGCTGGATGGGAAAGAAAACGGAACATGCGACAGGCAAGTAGACATGAAGGGACAAAGAGCCTGGTAGTGTCAGTTGGGGCTCATGGATCTCAGAAGATGGAACTAATCAGAAGGTTGACTGTGGATGGGGATGGAAGCAAAACTTGAACTGGCCCTCGATGGTTAAAAAGGATTTAAATGGATAGATTGGGGCGAGGGTGGGAAAGGACCTTCCAGATGGAGTTAGCAGCCTCCTTCTATTGATATAATGCTTGCAGTTATAAATGAGGAAGGTGCTTTTAAGAGGTAAGTAGAAGCCTGGCAATAACAACAAAACTTTTATTTTTATCAATAATAATAGCACTTGCTATGAAGTTATGAGTTAGGTACTATTGTTCCCAAGGTTAAGAATGCAAGTTTATGGCGGAACGAGGATCTGAGCTCAGGTCAACAGAACTTCAAGGTCATAGTCCTATCCATTAAGCTCTGGAGCATGACCGGGACAGAGCTCCCATTAAGAGCCCGCAGGCAATGGTATATAATAGCATTGAAGGATGGGTGGCTCAAACGTGGACTGACTGGGGAACACGGACCTAATTCTTTGGTCTCTGATTACTATGACTCCATCTGCCCCTAGATGTCAAATGTTTCTGAAAAGGAATCACTAAAGTTTGTGAATGAAAAATTATTAAGGCTATTAACAGTGACATTCTCTGTTTAATTGCAATCAGTTGACTTAAATATTAGTTTCAGGTGTACAATATAGTGATTCAATATTTTTGTACCTTACGCAAATCCAAAGTTATTACAATAATATTTGACTATATTCCTCTTAATCCCCTTCGCCTATTTTGCCCATCCCCCCACCTGTCTCACCTCTGGCAACCGCTAGGTCTAACAGTGACATTCTTACCAACTTTCCTTTTGATATACATTTCTGAATGGGACTAAAAGGGGCAGAGTTCCACAAGTTGCTCATGACCCAAAGCCTATCCCTGTTGTGTCACAGGCCATAAAAAACCTGGGTCTGCCCATAGGAGTGTTTTACAAATGTGAACCCCATCTTGCGTGTGTATTGGAAAAACAGGTGAGAGTAGCTGCTATAGGATATCAAAGATGATCTATGGATTGTAGCTTTGCCTTAGAGAGATTTTGAACTTTGAATTGGGTCTAAAGTTCCCTCAACTTTGGAGAAGTCATCGCCACTGGGGAGAATGGCGAAATAACTCCTAGGAGTTATTTCCCCTTGAAATAGTCCCACTAAAATCCTGACTTACAGTTGGGTTGCTTTCTTGATGTTCCTAGGTTTTGCATGCATGACTGATTCTGTCACTCTAATTTCAGACGTCAGCTCAGATGTCACCTCCTCAGCTAGACCTTCCAGCTAAATTAACCGTTGAAGTACCTACTACAACACCTTGTCATATTGTTTCTAATTGTACCTTATCACCAGCTAAAATGACCTTTTAAAAATTCCTTTATTTTCTTGTTAATTGTCTGTTTTCTCCTCTACTATAAGCTCCAAGAAAGCAGGGTCTTTATCTGTCTTGTTTATCACCGTATTCTCATGCCTAGAATAGTGCCTGGCACATAATAAAGGTTCAGTAGATATTGTTGGATGAATAGACGGCAGCTGGTAGGAGTGGTGGGCTGTGGGTTTAGCAATCTCCCAGTGCTTTTTCATCCAGTAAACTTTGTTCTTTGTGATTGCATGGAAAGACTAGGAAGAAGTGAACAGCCTAATCTCTCTCAGGGGATTAATTACTTGGGTTAAGACCTTTCAGCCATCAAGAAATCCTCATAACATTCAACACATAGTTACCTATGCTAGGGAAAATTGTTCATCAAACTGAACTAGTAGATGTTATGTAACAAAAGGTAGTAAAAGATAATGGTGATGGCTAAAAATGATAAGATCTTAGACATGATAGACACCTTAGGGAGAATATAGTACCAACTTTTCATTTTACAGATGAGGAAACTGTATTCCCCAAAGATTAAGTGACATGCCTGAACCCATGCAACTAGGTTAGTGGAGAAGGCCAGGGCTAGGAGTCTGAATTTTTTTTTTTTTTAATAAATTTATTTATTTTATTTTTGGCTCTGTTGGGTCTTCGTTGCTGTGAGCAGGCTTTCTCTAGTTGCGGTGCGCAGGCTTCTCATTGCGGTGGCTTCTCGTGTTGCGGAGCACTGGCTCTAGGCGCGCAGGCTTCAGTAGTTGTGGCTCACAGGCTCTAGAGTGCAGGCTCAGCAGTTGTAGCGCACCGGCTCAGTTGCTCTGCAGCATGTGGGATCTTCCCGGACCAGGGCTCGAACCCATGTCCCCTGCATTGGCAGGTGGATTCTTAACCACTGCACCACCAGGGAAGCCCAGGACTTTGCATTTCTAATCCCAGCCTTATCTTTCTACTTTACACAAGGGCTTCCATTATGCTTTCTTCAAATGAGAATTTAATTGGTCAGTAGACCCATATTCTAGACATGGGTGAAGGACCTTGCATTTAAGTAATATTGCAGAAGAAGGAAATGTCTGATAAAAACGAGTTAACATTCTTTGCTTCCCTGTAATACCTCTGTGATTATCCACTTGGTTAACAGCACACAATCTACAATAACTCAGTGCCTAAACATCTAATTTTGGTAAATTATCGTATTTGTCACTGAGAAAGATAAGCAAATGAAAAGGACATTGTCTCTGATCTCAGGCACAAACAACTGGCCACAATGGAAGGCAGTGTTGTAATAAAAGTGTAAAATGGGTACACAGAGGTGGGTGCCATTGATTGGAACTGGAAGCACACTGAGGACAAGCATTTCAACCAGCAGAGAAGAGACATTGCAGATGGGGAAGTGGCAAGAGGTCTGAAGCTGGGCAGTGACGCTCACAGAACAGTAGGCAGCCTTTTGAGCTGCAAAGAGAAGTGTAAAGAAGACGGTCATTCTGAAAAGGAAGGCAGAGGGTCTTGAGGTGGATTGTGGAGGACCTTGAGATTCCTATTAATAGTTTTTCAAATTCTTTTGGGATATTGCTGAGTTTTTGAGTAGGAGACCAACATAATCACGTATGTCTTTTAACAAGGTAGTTCCGTTACTTTGTAAACAGGTGTAAAATGCCAAGAAGAAAAAGGCTGCAATTGGAGGGACTAGTTAAGAGTCCAGGCAAGAGAAAATGAGGGTCTGAAGCTGCTTGGCATCCAAACAGATGGGAGAGACTCTGTGAGTTAGAACCATGTAGAAATACCAGTAGACTGGGAGGGATTGAAGATATGAGAGAGAACTGGCAGAGAAGATCCTGAGGCAGCTGAGGCCGAGGTGGTATCTTTGGACAGCAGCCTTTCTTGTTGAGATACTCTACAGACTGGGTCAAATGGAGGTGAGATTGGAGGAGGAGATGAACAGGGGAGGTCAGGGGGTTTATGGTGGATGTCTTCTGTCCCTCAGTAAAGAGAGAAAGGAGATCTCTTGCCAAGGAAGAGAGAGAGAGCAGATAGGTTTTGTGATTGGCTAAGTGAAAAAGAGCTATTACACAAAATATACATCATGGACTTTTCCAGAAGAAGTGGTCCCTAATTTAACGAGTGATTTATTGATACTTATCTATATATATTTTAAAAATGAGTGTTATTCTCACTTGCTCTGCTTGGCAAATATCAATGCCTTGAACAAAGTGACTATACAACATCAATGAATGATAGCACAGGTCACTGAATCCTTAATGTTCCTTCTTGCCGACTTAATCATCTTTAAGTCCATTTCTAAGCATAACTGTAGGAACCATAATAAAAATATATATATAATCATTGTTCTTCAGGAGAAGGTTATCTGGCTTTTCCAAGTCTCATTTCAAGAAATGCAAGTTGATTGAGATTAAAACGTACGCACTTTGCATTTTGTTTATAATGCACTAATAGTCACAATAAAACAAAACTCTCCATCATGGCTTCCATGAAATGCCCATTTGTTATTCACTTGTCAAGAACAGTACACAAGACAATTAGTCACAAAGTTGAAATGAAGTCTCTGAGAACTTTTAGTCGGCTGTCTAAAACTTGGCAAAACTCAGGACTATTTTTATTTCGAAAATGGCCCTTCTAAGCGCCATGATGATGCCTAGGAACTCTGTCCCGTGAGAAGGGAAATTCATGCCATCACTCCAATTTTCTGACTAAGGCTGGGCAGCTCCTCTTTACTGCAGTTTGGTTAACAGCCAGAAGCAAATAGAAAAATACGTGCCGAACAGCAAGCCCGACTCCCCAAAACACAATTCAGGAAGGTAATTTCTCTTTATTTTCCCACTGGAAGGATTGCCGGGGGAAACTGAGCTGTTAGCTCTGTGCTTCTTCATTACTTAAGATCTATAAGACAGATCAGAACATTTGGAGACTAACACCAGGAATATTAGAGTAGATGGAAAACCAAACTAATGAGAAGGGATTTTAAAAGAAGCAATTTACCTACGTGTATCTGTTTGTAGAGTCAGTTGATTTCCAAGGTTGTTGAAGCTCCCAAGTTTTAAGATGGGAATACAGTCTACAATCTGGCTTAGCTCCAGTTACCTGCTACTTACTGATTTAGAAAACATGGGAGACAGCAAAAAAAGCTTGAGAAAGGAAAGCCTGGTGCAGTGGTGCTGAATTTAAGCATGCATCAGAATCACCTGGGGGCTTGTTCAAACACAGTAACGCTGAGCCCCACCCAGAATTTCTGATTCTGTAGGTCTGGGGTGGGACCAGAGAATCTGTTTCCAAGCCGCTCCCAGGTAATACAGTTGCTGCTGGTATGGGACTGTACTTGAAGAAGGAGAAGTAAAGTTACAATCCTGAGTAAAAGCGTGGAGACTGCACTTTAGTGAAAGGATAAAGGAATTGACTTTATTCTGGAGAAAGAGGATGAAGACGCAAATTACCTTACCCACATGAAGGACTGGATCAGAAATTCACTTCAAATCAACAATTGGCAGAATTTGGAGAAAGTGGTCTTAAGTGGCAAGGAGATCTATTGTAAGGTTAGGTATAAGGGAAATATTTAGCCACCAAAGTTAAATGATGGATTCTTCAAATGAGTGATCTAAAAGGGAAATCTTTCATCATTTTAGTTCAGAAGAACTAAGTTTAAGACTTACAGCTCATAAAATAAGTAAAATTGAAATAAGCAAAAAATAGAAATTGATTTAAAAGCACTTATGTTAACCAAGACTTCTGGAAGTAAAAAAAAAAAAAAAAGAATCTGGCATAAGGAGTTCATGTTGGCTGAATTCAGGTCTCTTCCTGCTGTATTCCTGGAGCCAGATGACAGCCAGAGAGGCTTAAATAAGTGAGTCCTGGGGCCTGAGCCACTCATTTAATGAAAATATGATTGGCCCTGCCTGTGAGAAAAACTTTATCTGAATTTTTCTTGAGGGGGTCAGGTGGGAAAATTACCAAGACATAAACTTCTCATTGACCTTCATACGTGGACATCTGCTTTGTCTTGAAAATGCAGTTGAAGACACAAGCTGTCATTAACAACAACAAAATAAAAACAGGATAGGTTCCTCTCACAATTCAGTATTATAAAGTTTGTACCTTTCTCCATGAACTGCCTTGATTCCTTTTTATCACATGATGAAAGGTGTGAAATTTACTATGTTCCTCTTTTGGTCACGGCTGCCAGGAACCCCAGAGCTAAGCTTTCTGTTCAAGTCTGGTAGCTTCCTTTGAAATGATTTTCTGATACTGTTGTCTCTCCCTAGCCCCTTATTTCTTAGCCAGTAATTTTTTTTGGTGTCATTTAAAATATTCTTTCATGTAATATAAATTCCTATCAAAAGCTTTTTTGGTGTAGACATTGTTACATATAATGAATTTTAAGAACTATATACAGAATCCTATTTAGCCACAGATAAATATATAAAAGTGTCTCTGTTTATAAAGATAAGGCTGACCCTCAGGCAGGATATTCTTTCTGGGGGCCGGCCATAGCATTGTAGTAAAGAACATGGACTTTGAACCTGTTCCTGCCCCACTGGCTGTGTCACCCTAGATACATTATTTAACCTCTGTGCACCTCAGGTCTCTCATCTGTAAAATGGCCTAATTACAGTGCCAAACTCCAAAGATTCTTGGGAGGACTAATTAGTGCTTTGAACAGTGCCTGGACCACAGGAAGTATTTAGTAAATGTTAGCTCTGTCAATTAGAAACAGTAGTGATGGAATTTTGCGACCCACTCAATCGTGGAGTTAAGTGGTACCATTTCAACCACAGGTTCACATTTCTGGGCAATGGGAGCTCTGGTTTTAATTTGGACTTAACTTGAAAGATACGCTTCCAACAAATGAGTGTTCATGATGAGAACCTTCTATGGTCGTAGTGTGGCCAATGCAGAACTCAGGGGCAGCAGACAGAGAGCAACAGAAAGATGTAGCACCGCAGAGAGAGGGAGAGACCGTTCCCAAGGAAACAGGTTGCTAGGGGCAGGCATTTGGTAAAGTGTGCTGGAGAAATACAATTTCCTTGAACTACATCTAATGAAAATACTGTGTACTGACAGTGAACTTTAAAGCAAGTGTGATGTGAACCTGAGAATGTTGATGAATTGGAAATAAGGCTTCTGAAATCATCCTTACTCCATCATGGGCTACTTTACGGCAAGAGCAATATGGTCACACAAGACTAGACAGTAAGAGCGTGGGTGACACAAGAGGAAATCTGGAGTTGAGCATGATAGATTTGATTCATATTTTTGGGAAAACAATTTGGAAGCCAATGTCACAGTCATGGATAGTGTATGTGGCTGTATAAAATTATATGCCAGACAATTATAAACTGTTCTCATTTCATCATATGTATTGGATTTTTTGGTGATGATTTCTTCTTAAAGTTCTGAGTTGAAGAACTGTTCCAGGTACTGATAAACAGATGTTTACAGTGGATAGAATCCACTGACTACTGGCGATGAGATCATGGTGTCCAGAGGGAGCAAAACAAGTTATGATTCTTTGTAGAACTGATGTAAAATGTTAAATAGGGTTGTATTACTCAGGATTCTCCAGGGAAACTTCTAGAACCAACAGAGAGAGAGTGTGTGTGTGTGTGTATCTATCTCTGTATTTTTAAGAGTTGGCTTACATGATTGTGGTGGGGAGCAAGTCTGAAATTGGCAGGGTAGGCTAGTAGGCTGGAGACCCAGGGAAGAGTTGATATTACAGCTTGAGCCTGAAGGCGTCTGCAGTCAGAATTCCTCCTTCCTTGGAGGACCAGTCTTTTTTTAAAAAGCTTTCAACTTGTTGAAGCCCACCCACATTATGGAGAGTAATCTGCTTTACTCAGTCTGCTGATTTAAATGTTAATCTCACCTAAAAAAAACCCTCACCGTGACAACTTGATTGGTGTTTGGCCAGATATTTGGGTATTGTAGTCTAGTCAGTTTGACACATAAAATTAGCCATCACTGGGACCCTTCCTGAAATCTCAGAATTTTCACTGGAACCCAAGCAATAGGCTGTTGCAACACTGTAAAGAGGAGTTGCTAGACATGCCTGCTGGGCTGACTAAAAAGTGATCACCTTGCTCCTGTGACCCTCATCCCCATCACCCTCCTCCAGTCTATGTGACAGAAGACTGAAAACTAGAAAGATTCCCTGGAGGAAACTGGAGGAGAGTCTGCTTCGTTTTTGCCTCCTCAGGATGAGTGATGTTTCCCCCAGCCTCACCCCCATGAAAGGAGGGAAGTAGGATGTACTGTCTGTGGGGACTGGGAGACCACGTTTTACTCCCTAAGGCCTGCTGAGCTAGAGAAGCCCCCATAGATTCCTCTCCAGTGAACACTGGGGGTGGAACACACTCAGATTTCTTGAGAGAACCCAAGATGTGGCCCCAGAAGCTTTGGAAGATTTTTAAATATGGAGACTAGTTCCCACCTCCCTCATAGAGAACTGTGGAAGGAACAACCTGATGAGAGCTGCCCATGAAGGCAGAGTGGGCCCAGGGAGGCCTGTGCCTTCAGAGACTGGCAAGTAAGGGGTAAGGATGTGTGAGTTTCTCAGGGACTCATGGAATCATGACAAATAGCCAGGCTCGCGCCATCTTGATGAGGCTTCACCCACGAGGGCTACATGCCAATGTGGGGACATGATAATACTGCTCGTGTCAGGGTGGATGGAGGTCCCACTGAAGTTCTCCTCACAATGAGCTCCATGAGAGAGCCAGCATTTGGACACAGATGTGGAAATGCAAGATGGCAGACAGGGTTGGATACGTTTCTGTTAGTTTCTGCTCTTTTCTTCCATCCTCCCTCCTCTTTATTGACTTGGAGGCAGAAGCAGCATTTTGAGGGCCACAAGGCTGGGTGTGGGATGAAGGAAGAACAAGGAAACATGGTGCAGAACTGTCCAGGCCTCTCTACCTCTATTCCAGACCCGAGAACATGAACCAAGGGGAAGCAGACACTTTAGACTGGGTGTGAAGTGGACACTTTGATTTAGACTCACCTGGACTTTTTAATACTTGAAAGTGAGTCTTGAAAGCGTCTGGATGAGAGAGCTTCCAGGGTGGGGAAGGGATCCAGCAAAGCATGTTTGAAGGCAGTGATGCAAGAAAAATAAATTCTCTTTCCTTGTGTCCTCAATTGACTTCAGCTCTCTCAGTACACTGGTTACACAAATTTAAAAAGACTCAGTCCTGTCTGTCTGAGTTAGTTAGTATGTGTCACACCACTGCCCTGATTATCATGCTGCCCTGATTTGGAATGCTTTGTGGCCCTCCACATGTCTGGGCACTGTATCTCTGTCAACCGAGGGCCAGGAGGAGGATGAGGTCAGGAATTGAGGCAAAGGCTCCCAGGAGAGTAACAGGGGCCAAGGTGTACAGTGTGCCAACTAAAGCAGCCAATCAGGGGCAAAGTTCTCACGTGCGTGGTTGTGTCTCCACTGCAGACACTAACTTATACTCTTCCTGTTCCTCTAGAGTGAGACTAGCTTGCAGATAATTAAAATAGAAAAAGGAGTTAGTGATGCCTGAAGGACATTAGTGCTCTGGCTTATATGTAGCCCCTATTTGAATTAAATGGAGAGAGTCTGCCCCTGTTTTGTGAGTATTTAAATGCCTGTTTCTGGAGACCACTCTCACTTGCTGTGCTAGACATTATACAAGGCAACGGGTTGATTTTTCAGCCTTATGAATCAGTAATTCTGTTGTTTATGTCCAGCTTCTGTTCTGGGTCATTCTGGTGTTAACTAATTTTACTGTCTCCCTTGAAAAGCCTTGGTCTCCTTTTCCCACCCCTATTGAGACTTCTTGTTTAATCATGTGAAAATAATACAGACGAATACATAAGGAAAAGACCAACAAACAATGAAAGATCTCAGAATGAAAACTGATGCTATACATTAACGGTGAGGTGAAATTATATGTTTATTTCAGTGCTTAGTGTGGTTATGTTAAGGGACGGAAAATATTAGGCAGATGAGAGCTGCAAAGCCTTCCATATTCACCTCAAATGTTTCTCTTCCCCCACTTCATTTTTCTTCGTTGTTAGAAGATACCTGAAAATAATAATACTCATGTTTGGAGGGACATTCTTTGCAATCGGAGGACCATTCTTTTTGCAATTCTTTACCAAAGTGAAGTATTCTCTTTCAAAGGTTACCCTTGTACTCCCAGCCTGGAGACTAAGGGAATCAGACTGACTTATGTGGCCAACGCATGGCTTTGAGCCTTAAGGAGAAGAAAGGTCTGACAGGAGAGAGGGATGTTGGTGTTGGCTAAGAGGAAAACCACAGAAGGAGCAGGAACTGATAAAGTCCATGTTACATCAGGAACTGTGAGGAGAATAGGCAGAAGGGAAGTTAGGAAGCCAGTAACCCCAAATTCAAGCCAGCAGAGTGCTAGCTGCCATACAGAATTCAGTTTTCTAAGCATTTTGAAAAAAAGACTAAAATAGTGTGCCCTACTAAGAGTCACTAGGATCCATTAAGGTGTCTGTGGTGGTATTTGTGCCCATTTTGCATCTTTAAAAATATGCCTGGACTATTTTCTCTGGAAATTTTCAAGTTGTATTGGATAATTATGAATTTTTTCCCACTCTTTATGATGCTCAGGCATTTCTTATGACAACATAGAGACCAGGAAATAATGAAGGGTCTTAATTTAAAAAATCAAAACTACTGAAATTCTTGTAGAACCTCTACTAAAAACTTGCTTTGAGGATCAATTGCTTCTTTTATGAATTAGGTAATGTACATGGTTCTGACAGAAACGATATGATAAAAAGTCCAACAATATGACGATTATTCATAGCATGAAAGACGGTTTTCTCTGAATCCCATCTTTTATTTGATTAGAATCAAGGTCAGAGTTTTTTCCCGGATGTTTCTTGCTAGCCTAAAGTGGATCCTTTGTTTTCTAAGAAAAAGGCCCAACATTCACGGCCGGGCCGCACTGCCCGCTGCTTCCCACTTCCTGAGGCTCAGTGGGTCAGAGCCAGTGCATTCCGACAGGAGAACCGAAAGACAGCCTGATCCGGGTCAGCTGCCCACTGGGGTGTTTTGGGGTCAGAATTCTGAAGCGGCCACGACATTCACAGACATCCCAGTGTGAATGAGAATTCCTCCGTACTTGGAAATTCTCCGAGAGGGAGACAGTTCCTGTCTTAAGTTTTAAGGAGACTCTAAAAGGGTCGGACAACTCTGGTTGGCGGAGGTGATGTTGAGGGGCGTAAACTGCCAACTGCTGAGTCCGAATTCGCTCCCAGAGGCGTTTATTGAGTACCCCTCTGAGTGCAGAGCTCTGCCGGAGCAATCCGCCAGAGCTGAGCTCGAGCTGTACAAACGGAGATAGCACAGTTCAGGGCAGTACACTGCGGGCGACTCCCTGCCCACTTCTCATCTCGAATCCTACATCAGCAAACTGAAATTCCAAGACATTCTTATATCATCTACATCCGTGGTCCTCAATGTGGAGGGGCGGTGGTTTAGGGAGGGAAAGGAATTCAGCCTCCAGGAGACATTTTCAGTCGTCATAACCTGGGGGTGGTGGAAGGGTCGCTACTGGTATTTGATGGGTAGAGACCAGAAATGCTGCCAAACATCCTACAACGCACACGATAGACCCTCAACCTAAAATGTCCACAGAGCTGAGGTTCACAAACCCTGATCTAAATGTATGGTTTCAGCTGTTTAAAGATAGTGATTAATTATCTATGCTCTCGTCCTTTAGGTTTTTTAAAAAAATATTTATTTATTTAATTGGTTGTGCTGGGTCTTAGTTGCGGCAGGCGGGCTCCTTAGTTGCGGCTCCAGGGCTCCTTAGTTGCTGCTCACCAGCTCCTTAGTTGCAGCATGTGAACTCTTAGTTGTAGTATGCATGTGGGATCTAGTTCCCCCACCAGGGATCAAACCCTGGCCCCCTGCACTGGGAGCGTGGAGTCTTATCCACTGCACCACCAGGGAAGCCCCTAGTCTTTAGTTTTAATGGAGGCTTATTAGGCTCAAGCCTGTGTAATAATACACTCATAAGTATGTTAAAAACAGGACAATAGGCCCCAAATGGAGTCATTTATGCTAAGCCCCACGTCACCAAACCTAGACTTAACTGAATAATAGTTTTGGCTCTCCTAGAAATGGAATCTTAAACCAGTCAAGCAGGAATCGCCTGGTAGGCACTAGTTAGGTAATCTGCCTGATACACCCCTGCCTTCCTCTAAAGGGAAGTGACCTTGAAATAACCAAGCTGCTTTTTTGCCTAGTATAACTTCCTTGTTCCTGTTCCCTTCTGCCTGTGAATGTCTATCATTTTGTACGGCTCCTCCTTTATATCTGCTAGATTAGATGCTCCCTGATTCAAATTGATTTTTGCTCAAATTCTTTAAAATTTTAATATGCCTCAGTTTCTTTTAACAGGCATATGGGTTTAAGAGGTTGTTTTTACCTCTGTATATTCATACTTTAATTCATCAAATGAATATTTTTAAGCTGATGAAGAATTAAGATATTCTTAATTCTCCTCATATTCAGTGAGGTGAGGCCACGTGCTACAGCCAAGGAAGACACTGGAGCAGGAGGGAGAACTTGGGGGGATGGTGCCACTGTATTGGGGTCTCCATGTCTCAGCTCCCTCCTCTGGATGGTGAGGAAGATGGGTTTTATCTGAGTTCTTTTGGGGGCTCTAATTTTCTACCGTTCAAAACTCCTCATAATGGAAACCCTACATCCATTTCACCTTTTTGTATGTCTTCACCAAATGTTTCTC
The DNA here is from genome assembly GCF_028023285.1 of Balaenoptera ricei. NCBI lineage: Eukaryota > Metazoa > Chordata > Mammalia > Artiodactyla > Balaenopteridae > Balaenoptera > Balaenoptera ricei. The sequence continues at coordinate 80,144,786 of NC_082643.1, forward strand.
TTTCCTCCTCTCCTAGCTACCAAAACACCTTCCCTAATTTCTCCTTTTCTATACAAAAAGTTTTTTACTCTAACCTAAACAAAACGGTTAACCTTACTTCAAGCCTTTAAGTCTAAAGCCCTCTTTCTCCCCACTCAAAAATCACCTTCTCAAAGCTTTCCTTGCCTCCCATACTCCCACTGCTCTGGTACATACATATTATCCTGTCAGCTGGCTGTGGGCACTTTGACATATAACGAATATGCTTGTGTTATATTCTAATGTTCTGTTTTATATGTCTCTTTAATCCTAAAAGCCACGTGTTTGCCTTCTCTCTCTGTAGACCATAGATTTCTAGAATACGAGCACCTCTGCATTTAATCATACTTTGTAGGGTGTGCAGCTTTTGATGGATGGTCACACGTGCTTTCCTAGTTCTTAGCAGGAGATGAGGCATCACCAACACAGAAACACAGTTTCTGAGAAAATAACAGGAAGGTGAAACTATATTATATTCAGGGATGTAGGTGGAAAATGCCCTCAAACTGGATGTTGTGAAAACAAAAAAAAAAAAATCAGTGATGTAGATTACATTGACACATAGAATCTAATTTGAATTAACTCTGTAAATGAAAATTTAACAGATAAACTCCACAAATTTATTGAAATATAAAAATCAATTTATAACTTGGAAAACAGTTTAGAGATAGACATTGTATATTCTCCATTTTATCTCCCCCTCCCTTTTAAAAGCATTCCAAAAAATGAAATGAAACATTTCATGAATTTCTGACAGGTTCAAAATAGCCATCAAGGTCCTTCATGAAACTTTTCTACTAATTACCAGTGTGACTTCTGGCAAGTTATTTAAACACTCTGGATCACAGTCCTGTCACATACAAAACTAATTTTTGATGGACCTAAGATGGTAAGTCCCAATCTTGGGAATCACCTGAGTGGCTTTTAAAAAATGCTGATGCCCAGGTAACACCCCAGATCAAATAAATCAGAATCTCTGGAGTTGGGACAAAGCAACAGTATTTTTTAAGCTCCCCTAATAATTCCAATATTCAGCCCAAGTTAAGCCCAATGTTCACCCCTAACTTAAAATAAACCAAGTTCCCAAAACCAGTGACTTGCTGAATGTTTTAAAAATGGCCACTGTCAGAAAAAGCTGTTCATATTGTGCCTAAGTACACACATGGATATGTTTTTACTATTTCAATAAAATAATTTCATGGAATGTATTTGTTAAATTTTATAAAGCATTTCTCATCACTCTGATACTTTATATTCCATTTTACTCCATTAAAAAACATTTTTTTTCAAGACCTACAGATTGAAAAACGCAATATTCACAGGCTATGACCTACAGTTTGACCACTAGATGGAACCCTCGTATTTAAAGAATGGAAAGCACAGCCCAGTTCTGAACTCTGCAGAGCAAAGGAAAAATAAACATGCATATGATTTACTATTAATTTTACATCTGGCCAAAAAATTATTTATTTTATAAGAAAAGGAGTGTGGCTATTGAAAAAATAATAGTTCTATTAATGGTAACTAACACCAAAGGAAAGGTAAGACACTGTGCATTACTCTGGTTCCTTCACCACCACAAGCACCTGGTAAGGTCTGTATTCTAACCCTTTCCCAGCTGAGGAAACTGAGTACCAGAAAGGTGTAGTAACATGACCTGCCCTTGATAAACCGCAGCCCCCATCACTGTGGAGCCAGCAGAAGGCAGAGAAAGGTTTGAAATCTAGTCACAGTGGTACCAAGAGACAGAAGCAGAATTTAAGTCCAAGTGTGTTCGCCTTTTGCTTCTAACTATGACAAAATGTAAGAAATTTAAGGTTTGTAACATGAATATCAATACACAGATTAAATTCGTACAAAATAGAAGCACACTGGAATTTTTTCTTTTCTGTAAATCTAGGCTTCAAAGTACATACTTTTAAAGAAAAGGGGAATAAACAGCAGCATAGGGAGAAGCAGAGGGGCCTGAGGCAGAGGCTGTGATGAGAGACCTCCTGGGACGAGGAACAAATTTTGGTTTTATTCGAACTGTGGCAGGGTACGGGTGGGGGTCCCACTGAAGGGTTTTTGACAAGGGAAGGACTTGGGATTTTTGCACAGCCCACTCCCCCTTCACTTCATGCCCCTCTTTGGGCAACATCTTTTTCGCAGAGAGGCCTGTCTTGATCATTGGTGAGAACATTCCTGTCCTCCATCCCCTTAGGAGGTTTTCTTTTTTCATCAGCATTTAGCATTAGCAGACATGATGATAAATATCTTTTTATTTAATCCGTCTTCCCTCAGCTAGATGTAGACTTCATAATGGAAGCTGAAAAGTCAGTAACTCATACTGAAGGTTGGGGGAGGGGGGATGGGGAGTTACTGCTTAATGTGTACAGAGGTTCATTTGGGATGATGAAAAAGTTTTGGAAATAGCTAGTGGTGATGGTTGCACAATGCTGTGAATGTAATTAATGCCATAGAATTGTACAATGGTTAAAATGGCAAATTTTGTGATATATATTTTATCACAATCAAAAATCGTTTAAAAAAAGTCAGTAACCCAAAATTCAAGCCTGCAGAATGACTTGGAAAGTATCACTGTCACTTATGAAGTGCTTTCTATGCACCAAGTATGTACTTTATATCTATTAACTAAGTGGATCCTCACGGCAACCCCATAAGGTAGACACTATTATTGTTCCCATTTTACAGATGAGGAAACTGAGGCACGCAATTTGCTCAAGGTCACTCAGCTCATATGTAGAGGCAGGATTTGTACCTGGATAAGCTGCTCTTAGCCCACTATTGCTGTCTATAACACCTAAACTAGAGCCTGGCATGTAATCATTTAACATTTGTTACAAGAATACTTCAAAATGGTCACTTTGGCTGCTGGGTGGAGAACAGACTGCAAGGGGGAGAGGAGCTCTGCGGAGCAGCAGGAAGGCTGCTGTAGGAGGTGAAAGATGTGAAGGTCATGGAGGTACAGACAAATGGTGGTTTACACGTATTTCAAGATAGAGACAACTATCCATTAGCAGGATATGCTAATGGATCTAATTGTGAAAGACAAAGCTTCAGTCTAAGACTGCACTGTCCAATATGGTAGCCACTAGTCACATGCAGCTACTCAGCACTTGAAATGAGGCTAGTAAGACACGAGGTGTACTGTTGAGTGTAAAATGCATTCTGGATTCCAAAGACTTAGCACAAAATAGTAAACTACCTTATGGATAAATTTTATATTGATGTAGAAATGGCAATATTTGATATATTGGATTGAATACAATATAATATTAATAAATACAACATACAGGCATACCTCGAAGATATTGCAGGTTCAGTTCCAGACCACCATAATAAAGGAATATCACAATAAATCAAGTCACATGAATTTTTTGGTTTCCCAGAGCATATAAAATTTATGTTTATACTATACTGTAGCCTGTTGTGTGCAATAGCATTATGTCTAAGCAATGTACATACCTGAACTGAAAAATACTCTGTTGCTAAAAAATGTTAACCATTATCTGATGTTGTAGGGTTGCCACAATCCTTCAAGTTGTAAAAAAATGCAATATCTGCAAAGTGCAATAAAGCAGAGCACTGTAAGACAACGTGTGCCTGTAATATTAAATTAATTGTATTTTTAAATGTGACTACTAGAAAATGTAAAGTGATGTTCGTGGTTCACATTGTATTTCTATTGGAGGTGCTGATCTAGGATAATGTCCTGGTTTCTTGCTTGAACAATGCAAGTAATGGTGGTGCATTTACTGAACTGGAAAAGAAGAGAGGGAGATGTAAGGATGAAAATTCAAAAATTATGCTCAGGACATAGAGGTTTGCAATGTATGTGAGATATCCAGGTGGAGATGGGGAGCCCGAAGCTTGAAGTGGAGGTCAGGGCTGGCACTGCACATGTAGGTCCCATCAGCCTGCAGCTGACACTGAAGACCCTTTCTGGACAATCTATAAGTGGGAAAACCCAGTCAGCACCCAGGATCAAGACCTGAGACACCAACAGTTAGGGGTTGGGTAGAAATAGGCGACCAGATATTGCAGAAAAGATGCTACATTTCTACATTCAATTTTCTGGCTAAGAAACGACCTCTAAATTCATTATGGTTTCATGTCAATGTACTTTTGTCTGGGATTCATGTTTTTTTGTGAATTGCAGTTTATTTCAATACACACTTAGGATTGCTTTTATTTTTTAGACTATATTAGTGCAGGTTAGTGGCAGAAATCTCTGGAAATATTCCTTTATGTAGAAATAACAAAACTCAATATGATGAACAAGTGCGGTAGATAAATCTCACAAAATCCCTAAATATCCAACAACAAGGGAAGAAAAAATGTCCACTGAGCTCTCAAGTGACAGCTTCTTCGTGGCAACCACCTTGGTAGGGTGATATGTTCTCTGAGAGAGGGACACATTTTTAGCGATTTTAAGAAACTTCATTTAATCCTCCAATTAAGTATTTCTTTAGAAAACTCAGGTTTAGATAACAGTGAATGGTCACACAGTTAAGAGCCCAAACGTTGTGGTCGGGTACATGAGTTAATATTATAAATGCACTTAGTGGAGTTCCTGGCCTGCATTGAGCACTTGGTAAATATTATTGTTGTTCTTATTAATACCAGAACCACCCCTCCCCCATTCCCATTCAGTAGAAACTGTACTCCGAATTTTGATCTTTTCCTGGGCTACTGAGATGTTGTCTAACACTCTCTCCTGATGCTGGGCATGGGCAGCAAGCCGTGGGATCATCTGTACACTTATAACCATTCTTACCCAGATGACCATTCTGTTTTCACTTTCAGTACAGTATTCAATAACATGAGCTACTCAACACTTCATTATAAAATAGGCTTTGTGTTAGATGATTTTGCCCAGCTGTAGATTAAGTGTTCTGAGCACATTAAGGCAGGCTGGGCTAAGTCACGATGTTTGGTAGGTTAGGTGTATTACAGGCATTTTTGACTCAGGATATTTTCAACTTACAATGGGTTGATTGGGATGCAACCCCATCCTAAGTTGAGGAAGATCTGCGTGTAACATATCTGTATATAACATATATGTTAGGTATGTATGGTACGTTATCATATCGTATAACATTATGTCGAACAAGTTGATGTGTTTCCCACCCTTGTGCTGATGATACAGCACATGCTTTCCTGCTGCACGTGCTCTTCAACTCTGTGTTGAGGTGGAGCTTTGTGCTCCTGGTGTTTTCATGAGCACAAAATAGTAAACTACCTTATGGATAAATTTTATATTGATGTAGAAATGGCAATATATACTCTAATAACCCCATTAGAGTAACACTTTCCGTTTCTGCCCTCCTTCAGTCACTCCTCTCCAGTTTGGGGGAATGACTCTCTGGAGGCTTTGGGAGATGGAGCTGGGTACCTCTTTCTGGAACCCACCTGTGGGCAGAGAGAACGTGTTCTGCTCTCCCCTTTGAGCGGTTGGTTGTACACGGACGGGTCCCTGTCGGGGAGGCCTGAGACTGTCCAGCTGTGGCTGGTAAGTAGTGATTGTGAAATTTGACAGACACACTTACCTGGGAATTCCCAACAGCTAAATTCACGGAAAGGTGAGTTTTTAAGTTGCTGCTCGACTCCCGTGTTTATCTCAGTGGGTTCAGAATTTAAACACGGGTAAGAGGAGTGTTATTTACTGATATCCTTAAATTGCCAACATCCGGTGCGTTCAGCTGGGAACTTTGAGAAATAGACCAAGAGTAGAGAGGGTTTTAGTGGAGCCAAGGCACGTGGCTTTGGGGCCTCTGGGGTCGGTGAGGGGGGCGGGTGTGTCACGTGTTTTAATCTTGGTAGTTGACTGGTGTCTATACTGTGCCCTGCAGCTGGTTTTTACTGTTGGCTTTTAACTAGCGCAGCTGAGCAGAAGCCTTCAGGCTTGGCAAGTGTGGGTCTTGTGGGATTCCTACTCTGGCTTAGGATGGCTTTATTTACAGGTGAATGGCTGTTTCTGTATGGGTGAGAAGATATTTATATGCAGACAGGACCGCAGTTGCCAACCTTGGAAAGCAGTCATAATGGAGGCCGAGATCGGGAAAGGGTTTGGTACAGGCCTTTTAGATGGTCAGGGGCGGAGTGACCTTTTGCTGCTGTTTCTCAGCTGGGCCTGTTGGCAGGACTCGGAAGAGCAGACAGAGCTGAGCTCCATGTGCACTGCGAACACTGGAAGGTTCTAGCTTTAAATATTATTATTATTATTATTATTATTATTATATTTATTTTTGGCTGTGTTGGGTCTTCATTGCTGCGCGTGGGCTTTCTCTAGTTGCGGGGAGAAGGGGCTACTCTTCGTTGCGGTGCGTGGGCTTCTCATTGCGGTGGCTTCTCTTGTTGCGGAGCACGGGCTCTAGGTGCGCGGGCTTCAGCAGTTGTGGCTCGCGGGCTCTAGAGCGCAGGCTCAGTAGTTGTGGTGCACAGGCTTAGTTGCTCCGCGGCATGTGGGATCTTCCTGGACCAGGGCTGGAACCTGTGTCCCCTGCATTGGCAGGCGGATTCTTAACCACTGCGCCACCAGGGAGCCAATTTAAAGGGAGCCTTTAAATTATTATTATTTTAAATTTTATTTAAGTATAGTTGATTTACAATGTTAATTCCTTCTGTACAGCAAAGTGACTCAGTTATACATATATATATATACTTTTCCATTGTGGTTTGTCACAGAATAGTGAGTGCAGTTCCCTGTGCTATACAGTATGACTTTGTTGTTTATCCATCCTATATATAATAGTTTGCCTCTGCTAATCCCAGACTCCCAATCCTTCCCTCCCCTACCACCCGCCCCCCACAAACACAAGTCTGTTCTCTGTCTGTGAGTCTGTTTCTGTTTCGTAGATACGTTGATTTGTATAGTATTTTAGATTCCACATATAAGTGATATCATATGGTATTTGTCTTTCTCTTTCTGACTTACTTCCTAGCTTTAAATTATTAGTGCCTGGCCCAGGAAGGCAGCATTATTCTGGCTGCCTCAGAATCCATGAACTACATTCAGGGCCAAAAGAGGGAATTAAGATGGCTAACCTCTTGTAATTATGTGCTTGCCAAAGGCCCTCAAGAGTCACCCATGAAAGGTAGTATATTCAGAATAAATAAATAGAAAATGCCATCTTCTTGGGTTGAAGTAGAGAACAACTCAGTAAAATTATCACCCAAAGGCCTGTCACTCAGAATGAGGGAATAAAGGAAGAACTCAAGTGCTTTGAAAAGTGTGCTTCGGTGTGACAGTCATATCAAAAGCAGTAGAAGACTGAAAACAAAATAAACTGATTAAAAGCTGAAGGAAAGAAAGATTTCCTTGAGGGAGAGGCTGACATCTTAGAAGATAGGCTAATCTATGAAGGTCTGAAAAGACAGCTATGAAACATAAGGAGACATGCCTAAGCCTGTCTGCTCCTATTAGGGAGAGACCTTAAGGTTGATATTAGATCAGAAGGAGTGCCTTGAGCCTAAGGAAACCCAGTAAGAGGACAGAAAACTACCTGAAATTACTCGCTAGAGGGTGCTGAAGTCCAGAAAACATTTGCAAACCCTTAACCAGCAGAGTCCCCAGTAAGAGACATTGAGGACCCATATCCTGATGATTGGGTCAGTATAGAAAGTAGTTATCTGTAAGACTTGTTATGGTAGGCTGGGGAAGGCAGCAAAGAATTCCTGGATGAGTTTTCAGGTGATAGAGCCATTGTAGAAGGCATGCAGGTGTTTCCTATGCTCTGAGGGACTTGCTTGAGAAATTGATGAGATGAGAACTCAGACAAGGTGAGACATACTACATGCAAACAGGCAGGACAATAATGGAGTGAGTCCAGGTCCTGGTTCCATGGTGATCCCATGGGAGAATATCACCCAGGTGAATTCTCCAATGTAGCAGGGGCAGAGAGGTATGATTTGAAAAGTAGAAATCTAGGGCATATCAAGAGCTCATAATTTCGTATTTCTCATCGTAGGAGACCCACGGAATGAGATCTAAAGAGATATCTTAGAAAATCAATTGTTTTATCTGTAAATCAAAGGGGAAAGAAGGCCCTCAAATTTAGTAAACAGGGCTAGTCCCATGTGTGTTAGAAAAGGGAAGAGACCAAGTTAAGGATTAAACTCTTAGAAATTCCCCTGAGATTTCCTAAAAGGCTAGATGATGCTACTGCAGAGAAAGATTACACAGAGAAGTGCTCCTTAGGCTTCAGTCAAAAACAGAGGGAAGCCAGTGGTTTAATGGGAACTCGGCAGAGGAAATGGTTCTCAACAGGTTCCCAAGACACCAACAGCACTTCCAGTTCAGGAAATTTCCTTGGGCAATTCTCCAGTTGAAACATTTGCGGATTCAGTGAAACTCCTCCCTAGGAACCACATTTAATAGATGTAAGTGATGCCATAGCAAGGGATAGTGACAGACATTTGTCACAAGAGTTTCACAGAAGGCTGTGGTTACATCACTAGAGTCCATACCGTCAGTGCAGACTGGGGTGCCAGAAACATGGGCTGAAAGGGGAAATGGAGAGATGTGGGACAGCCCCGTTTTTCCTGTTCATATTGCCATTGGGAGAGGCAGGCAACTCTCAAATAAAGCTTGATGCCTGGGGTTGCCACCATTCCAAACATTTCAGTTTGCAAGGCAGGAATGTCTCAGTGTTATGTCCTGTGAGGGGAGACAGTACACGTAAGGAGAAATGTCCCCTGAATTCGTAAACAAAGTGCCAAAATTAATCTCTTGATGGGAATTTTCTCCCAAGTGAATCTAGGTCATAGTCGCTGGAGTGCACGCACAGACCAGCTGGCATCCTGGCAAGGTGGAAACCGGGACTTTTCTGCTGACTCTTTCACTTGCCACCACTGAATCTCTGCTATGGTTTTTGGCAGCAGAAAGTGTGGATTTATGGAACGTAAGGGTGCCTGCGCTCCCTTCTTTAGGCGTGGGGTTGGCTTGTTTTCTGAATTTCATGGGTGTGGGATCAGCACCACGATGGTTAGCAACGTTTTATTCTCTTTTTGGAGACACAGAATGATCATTTCTGAGATGCTGAAGTAGTAACACCCATCCAGAGGAGAGCCCAAGCTTGTCCTAGGTATCAAGACTGTCTGTGAATGAGACTGAACAGCATAAGATATTCAAGAAGATCAATTTTGAACTTGAATTTTACAAATTTTATCCCACAAAAGCAGAAGAATTTTCAGTTAATTTTGAAATTTGACTTAACCTCTTTCTACTTTAATTTTTTGGATGTTAATCTTTTAACTTTAATTTCTCCCTGTACAATTAGTAACAGGATGAGATTTATATTCAATAGGACTGTTTATATTATTAGCATTTCAGTATTGGAATAGCTATATGCTGTCTCTTCACCTCATTACAGAACCTCTGAAGGGCTATGTTGGACAATAGGGTTGCACATAATTTAGGATGGGAAATAGAATACAGACTGAATTTCAGATTTACGTACAGAGTAGCTTTCACATTAATTTAATAATTGTATATTTCTGGCCTATTTTGGAGCTTTCTGGGGACAAAATGAACACTGCCTAGCTATGGTCCAGGGAGGAAACCCAAAGAAGCAGTAGTTGGTCTGGGGAGCTGTCCTGCCCTGACAGATGTTAAGCTCACCTGAGGGGGTAGTCACATGCCCGGATGCCCCATAGTCTTAAAGGTTGAGCCCAGTGAAGTTGAGAGAACACAAATCGGGAATGTTAAATGGGATCCTACACCCCACGCAGGGTGTTTCTAGTCATTCGAGTAACACCCCTGGCTTTTCTCTACCTTCACTCACTCCATCCAGGAGAGGAGGAATCACTTATCCGATTGGTGATGTGGGAGAGAGGATGGAAGTCAAATGAGTTGGCCCTTCTCTCTTCCTGGGATCTGTCTGCTGAGAACTCACTCAGTTCCAATCCGCCCGGGCAGGCTTTGTGGGGTAGGGGTGGGAGCTGAGGTGTTAGGCTGGCCAGTGGGTGGGTCATTCTGCCTCACGAAAGATTTAATAATTTTGCTTGGTATCAAATCTAAGCCATGTCCTTCAATAGCTTTACCATGAGAAAGTAACATTTTAATCTCTATCTACCTGATTCCTGCAACTACCTCTCAGCTGGTTCTGAATCTAATCAGGTAAAAGAAGTGCACTCTCCTAATCTGCTAAATCCCTGACACTTGGACTCCTCAACCCTAGGGAAAGTCTATCTTAATTAGCTTGTCAGAATTGATGCAGAACGATGATGAGGGCTCAGAATCCCACCTGCCTGGGCTCACATTCCAGCTCTATCACTTACTGGCTATGAACATTTGAGAAAAAAAAAAAAAATTTAAACGCTCAAAGTAGTATTTGTAAAATGGGAATAATGTAGCACCATTTCATAAAAGTTTTGGTGAAAACAAAATGAGATAATGTAGGCTACTTGTAAAATCCACTTTTTTGAGTCTCCTGTCCCTGGTTCCTTAGCATAGAGTTCCAAATAATAATCAAAGTGTTTATTTAACATACACAATGGGTAAGGGTCAGTGCTAAGCAACTCAGTATCTCATTTGATTGTCACAAAAACTGTGGCATAAGTGTAAAATTATTCCAATTTTATGAACGAGGTAATTGAAGCCTAGGGAGATTAAAAAATTTGTCCATGATCACACATTATGTGACTAGTAAAGCAGATATTTGAACCCTGAATTCAGAGTCTAGACTCTTAAATAATATGCTATCTCCCCAAAATAACATCTGCCATTTATTGGCTGCCTACTATGTGCCTGGCACATATCAGGAGCTTTATCTCATAATTTCCCCAATCCTTTGTAGGTTAAGGGCGTAGACTTTATAGTCAGACAGATGTGGTTTTGAACTCCAGCTCTGCCATTTTCTAGCCTAGTAGCCTTGGGGAGGTTACCTCATCTCTCTGAGCCTCAATTTTTCATCTATAAATTAGGGATGACAATACCTGCACCTCACAGGTTTGCCATAAGGATTAAATGAAAGAATGCTTAGTGACTTGGCCCACTAGAAGCGCTCAATGAGAGGCATCAATTCTTATTCCCATTTTACAGATGAACAATAGACTGAAGCTCACAGGTGCCAAGTTCAAACCCTGACTTACCCAAATAAAAACTTGCTTTTCCTCTATGCTCTTTTTCCTATTTCCAGGAATTTCTGGCCTCTCCATGCTCATTTCCCCTATTACCACTCAGTCCTTTCAGGGGAGAACAAATCCATTCTGTACCTTTTGAAAGGTAACACGGGATGAAGCAGTGAATTCTCAGTTGTGTTCCACGGAGCCGTCTTGGGGCCTTGGGGGTGGAATGGGAATGGGTAGGGTTGGAGGGATGTGTAAGCGCCCTGCTTCAACTGGGACATTTCAGCCTTCATTTTTCTGGTCAAGAGAGAGCTTAAGTTTTCATTTAATGAGAATGTTCCTTGGCAAAACAGAAACAAAACCCCCTGAGAGACAGAGGTGTGAGATGGGAGTAGGAGGCTTGCCGTGGGAGCCTGGGGTTGAGATGATGTCACCACTCCCCGGTACACTGCCCTGGTCCACTCTGCCTCAGGCTTCTCCACCTCAGTTTACTCAAGTGAACAAACAATAATACAGCTTTCATATCTCCAGGGGGTATTATGAGGATTAAGTGATAAAACGTATTATGAAAAGTGCTTTGTGACACACAAAAGCATGGCACCAGAGTGCATGTATCCTGGAGCTAGACCGGTGGCGTCTTCATTCTGGCTCCCTCTCTTACTGCGTGACTCTGGGTGATCCGTTCATACTCTCTGTGCCTCAGTTGTTCTGTAAAATGGAGATAACAACAGCACCATCATCATGCTGTTGGAAACCCTAACTGCTTGAAAATGTGGAAACCAGTGTCCCGTAAGTGTTTTGTTATATTTATTCTTACTCTCAGGTTTGAATGACTACATTAACTTTGTCCATCACAGTTCTTCCTGTGAAAACGTTGCAAAACAGACCAGAAAAGTGCTGCCTTTTTCTGAAACTTAAATACAACAAAAGATTGGACTGTTATGTGGTTTTGCACTGAATCACCGTGACATCCGGAGTAAAAGAAGTTTTTGGGGGACTCGTAGGGGACATGGTGGAGCCCAAGTTATCAAGAATTTGCTAAGCACCAGCTTTCCTTTATATAATTAGTTTGAAAGTTGAGTGATAAAATGTGAATTGAAGTTGTAGCCAGTTTTATAACTTCAACAAAATGAAATCAAGCTGTTCCATTAGTTTTATAGTTATGATTGTAAAACTATAAAAACAAATATTGGTTCCCTCAGCAGCTTTAAAGCAACAAATAAGTCCTTGTGAATTTCAGCAAAATGCCCAATTCTTTAAACTTCTCAGTTTTTAAAGAAATCAGTTGTTGAGCCCAGCATTACAGAAAAAGCAGGGTTTTAAAAAATGATTTATAAAATTACACTTAGAGAGGACACATGGAGGGGATATTGAAAGAAACACTTTTACAGCAGTCACCAAATTATAAGTCCCTGTGACTTAAAGGTCACTCAAAAAAATGTTTAGGGAAATAAGGCAAAACACAAGGGCCAGAAGAAAGGTAATTACATAACAGGTCAAGGGATTGTCCTAAGATCCATGCAAAACCAGGTTAGAATCTGGCTGGCATCAGCCATGGCTGCAAGGGGAAATGGAGTTCCCTCCTACCTTTCTTGAAATTGTGGACTGTCACCCAACATGAATGACAACTAAATGACACCCTGACACCCTATCACACTGCTCATCTCCTTAACCAAGAGCCTTATGATTATGTTTATGATTATTATTTGGCCTATGTTTCACTTTTCTCTTTGAGAAAGCTTAAATAATAAAATTGAACTTAAACCTGTCCATAGAGATGACTGTTGTATATGCCTTTTATTTCAATTCAGGCATCAGTATAGAAGAAGATAATAATAGAACATTTAAAATTCTCTAAATCAGTCACCGCAGTTAGCATTTTGTGAAATGATTATTAACAGGGAGGTGGAGCAGATACAGGCTTATAAGTTGGGAAGGGTGGGCTGGGGATGGATTAAAAGGCACGGACAGCCATACAAAGTTTATTTTCTTAATCATCATAACCAAAAGCAGGCCTACAAATTTATATTTTTATTAGAAAAATGTTCTAACCTAAAATATGGTTTAACCTAAAATATCTAAAAATGTTTTTTTCCCCTGAACTTTTGTAATAACTTTGGTCTGAGAGTGAAAATAATTTAAAAAACCATGTTGATTTTTGTAGGTCTTTATAAAACTGTATCAGTCAGTATTTTTTGTTTCACTACACCAAACATTGGGAGATAGTTTTGAAAACATTTATCTTTCAATGAAAGAGAACGCAGGGGTGAGCACTCCTCCTTTTGCCGAGGTCCACACTGTGGTTGCTATATCTTTATTCATCAAATCGACTGTAATTGGGGTGGTCACCACTCTTGCATTTGCCCTTGAGTTTGGCCTAAATGTAGTTGAGTCTGTCCTAAACGAGGTGGTTAGTAAATAGTTAAAACTCTAAATGCTGCCTTTGAGAACTTAAATTTGAGGATTTCTATTTTTTTAATTCTGTAATAGGAAAATGATAAAATGTTTTAGAGGCTAGCTAGATGGAATCTTGACATCTAATCACAAAATGTCCTTTGGAAGTATTGATAATTTTACATTCAGCCCAACATGGTCGGTATATACTCCTAATACATATCAGGCTTTTTGCTAGGTACTGGAATGCTAGGGACAGAGGAAAAAGATAAAAATTCCTCCTGAGAATTCATCTATTGATAAGTACATACAAAGCTCTAATATAAAGTCTAAATAGAGTCTAATGTAAGTCTAAATAAGTGACATGAAAGCATGGAGCAGTATTTTTTAAAAGTAACCATTGGAAGGCTGCTATTTGTACATCAAACACTTTTCATATAGTATCTTATTTAATACTGACAATAAACTAATGAAGTATTATTATCATTATCCCTACTTTAAAGACGAAGAAACAGGTTCAGTGAGATTAAAGTCTGTGGGATCAGGATTAACCTAGATGATTTCTAGATTTCATGTCAGCCTTTGTGTGAGAACAATATAGTATAGGGATGTTCAATTTCTTAAAAGTTGAGAACTCCAGAGCCTCTGACAAAAATGACTGTTCTTAACTGTTAGCTATGCTGTTTTCTCTGAGGTAGGAATTGACAGGCAAACCAGAAAACCATATTCCAATGGCTAATAAAATATGAAAAGGTTATTAAACTTTACTAGTAGCCAAAGATGTGAAATAGGATACTCTTTTTCACCTATCAAATTTACAAAAGTTTTAAATAGTGGTACTATTCTGAGCTGAAGAGGTTGCTATGAAATGGGCATTCTCATCTTCTGTGGGTAAAAATACAAATTGCAAATTCCTTCCAGGAAACAAGTAGAAAATCAGGATGGTTCGCAAATATTCATGATTTTTGACCTAGTAATTCTGCATCTTGGAGTTTATCCTCAAAGAAAAAATTAGTTTGAATTTATATGAAAATGTTAAATGCATTAATATTTATAATAATAATCAGAAATGGCCTAATATGTAAAAATAGGCAGCATTTAAATATATAATAGTTCATTTGTATGCTAGAATATGATAAAGTATTGAAATAATAATTTAAGAACATTATATATTATCGGGAATTGCTTATGATAAAATATTGGAAAAAAGTTCTCTAAAGAGATGATTTAACACATTGTTTAAAGGTGTGAATTCTAGAGAAACGCTGCTTGAATTTATACCTTCTTTATGTGACTGCTTACTCAGCAACCTTGGGCAAGCTACTCAACCTTTGTGTGTGTCAGTCTCCTCATCAGGAAAACGAGGACTACAACAATAATACCTATGGCAGAATATTCTTAACAAAGTTCAGTTCAGTTGACCCTTAAAACAGGTTTGAACTGCATGCATTCACTTATATGCAAATTTTTTTCAATAGTAAATACTACAGTACTACATGATCCGGGTTGGTTGAGTCTGTGGATGCAGAACTGCAGATATGGAGGAACGGTATATTCGAGGGCAGACCATATATGTGGAGTTTCAACTGTGCAGAGGGTTGGTACCTCTAACTTAGTTAAATGAGTATCTCTGGATGGTGAGATTATGGGTTAGTTTTATATTTTATTTTATAGTCATCTGCAAATTCCTATCAATACGCATTAATTTTACAATTATGAGATAGGCCATGGGCATGCCTATAGTAATCACAAAGTTGGTTACTAACATATGGTAGATATTCTTAAAATAAAAGGAAGAATCTGTTGGTTGGTTTACAGAATTCACTGCTTGGTAGGAAAGGGTCTTGAATTTTATTAAGTTCCTTTTCTGACATCAGTTGAAATTAACATATTTGTAGCATTGATTTACTTATTAATGGACTTTCTAATAATAATCTTTGTTACCTTTCTGGGATAAACCCTAAGTATGGTGAATACTTTTAAAAACCTACTTCTAAATTTGGTTTAGCAATTATTCTATAAAGGATTTTTCAATCTATATTAAAATTGATAAGGGATATTAATTTTTGTGCTCTGTCAGGTTTGGGGTCAGGATTATGCCAGCTTAAAAAGTGAATAGGATGGCTTTACACCTTTTTCTGTCTTCACAATGGAACAATTTATTTAGCATGGGAATATGTTTCTTGAAAGCATAGAAGAATACACAGGTAGAACCACTTTTTTTTCTTTCTTTTTTTTTTTTTTTTACTCTTTGGAAGCAAAAGGAAGCTTATATCTGGAAGTTATGCCTTAATGAATTTTCAATATCTTTTACAACTACCAGTTTATCCAAATCATCTTGAATCTATTTTGGTAATTAACACTTCTCAGAAAAGTATTCATATATTCAGCTTTGAAACTTTCTCAGCATTGAGTTTTACACAGTATTTCCAACTTAAAAGTTTTCTTACTTGTGATGAAAATGTTTAAAATTCTATATATGTAACTCTTAGACTCATGGCACCTAGTCAGTTCTACATATTAGTGTTGTTTCTGGTTATTATTTCTATATCCATGGCTAAATCACTCTTTATTCCTAATTTTACTTCTATGTATTTTCCCTATTTTGTTACATTTGTCAAAGATCTATGTTTTTATTGCTAGTAACAATCATTTGTCCAGATTTTCTTTCTCCAGTATTGTTGCTGATTATTGCTTCTGACCCTAGTGTTTTCCTTCCTGGAAATGCCTGTAATTTTAGGGCTGGATTCCTTTCTCTGCCCTTGACCTCTCTCTCTTTTTTTTTTTTTTTTTCCTTTTGTTTTTCATCTCTTTCTTCTGAATACTGAGAAACCATCTCATGTTTATTCTCTGTATCACTGGACTGACTTGAATTTTACTGTGTTAATTCTAGTCTCCGTTTTCCTTGCAAGTCACCCATCTCTACCATTTAGCTGTTTTTTTCATGTTAGTCTGTTCTCACCACATGATTTTTCAGTCTCAAATGCTACTAAGATGCCAATGTGTTTGCTAAAGTCTTTTGTTGTTTTGTAGAAAATCATTTTCAGATATATTACCTTCTTCTTAATCCATTTTTATTAATATGTAAAATATTTTTCAAAAGCTTTTTTTCCCAAACCTGATGTTGGTGAATATCCGGGATGTCTGGCTTGCTCTTTTGTCCTGATCTCTATCCATTTGGGTGTTTGTCAACTCTCCTCCATCTGTTTGTTGCTGGAGAACAAATTGATGTCCTTTCTCCTAATTTAGAAATCAGTGTCTAATAGGCGTTTAGTAGCTTGAGCTGGATCTTCCATCCACAACTGTTGCTAATTCTCTATGTGTCTTCAGTGATGGGGTATACGGATTTTTAGAATTCTTAGAATGCAGTGCTAATAAGGTGTTTCCAAACAGAAACTAGTTTACTGGGACTATCCATGTTAAATTACAATAAGCTACCAAACCTCTATCATGTTCCTAGTTTGTGGTCATTTGCAGCCCCCAAATTTTTACTGATTGAACTTGGACAGTTCTTTTGGAAAGCTGTACAGGCACAGCCATGATGACTGCCCAGTGTACTGCATGTAACTGACCTGGATTTTGAGGCAAAGAGTAGGTAGTATGGTCAAATGAAGCATCTCATATCAAGTGCAGGAGAAATGGTTAGAGTGGTTGAGACCATGAACCTCAGAGTCAGTCTGCCTGGCTTCAAATCCCAACTCTGTGCACCTGTTTCCTTATCTGTAACATGGGGGTAAAAATAGTACCCACACCTCATTACTGCTGTTATGAGGTTACACAAATTATTGCACGTCCAGTGCAGAACAGTGCCTGGCACAGAAATAATGCCAAGTAAATGTTTGCTCTTAACACTATTTATGTCTTGAGTTCATGAATCTTAATTTCACTCCACACATCTTACAGCTAGTTAAATTTCTTCCTTGATTTGGTCTTGGTTTTAGTATTGTAAATTTTTATCTTTGCCTTGTACCTTCACAGTTCAGTGTAAAGCTGGGAGAGTCAGAGGGTATTTACAATATAAGTCTGTATTCTTTCATTCACTTTCTCCTCAAGGATTGGAGGGGCGATGGATTCTATGGGAGACAAAGAAACATGAACTAACTAATCATTCCTAGAAATGAACAGTTTTCTGTGCTGTGGCATGAGTGTGCCTTAAAGAGGAATGAAAAATATGGATTGATACTGGGGGAAGGGTGAAAGTCAGGAATGTTACTCTTAGACGTTGCTATATCTGAGCTGCAAACACACTGAAAAAGGTGAGATACTAATAGACGTCTGTGTTCCAGGGGGAATTCAAGACCCTTTGATTAAGAGTACTTTGTACATTGAAATGAACACATCTTAATTCAGAGGAAACAAAAGCTGAGTGAAGACAAATTGAGAAGCAACACTGACTGTGGAATGGTTAACCTGTAAATCCTAGCACCAGACCACCCGGGCTCATGTCCTGCATTGTTCCTTACTAGCAGTATGTCCTGGCAACAGTCAGGAATCCCCTTTTTCTCCTCAATTACCTCGTCTGTACAATGGTTATAACTTCTTTGTAAACTATTGGGAAGAGTGAATGAATTATCCACATAAAGTACTCATAGTACAGTTTGTATACAGGTCCCACTAATGTTTTATATGTTTATGTAGAACCTTCAATCTCCAAATATAAGAAACTGGACACTTTTTAAAATGAAGAATATGAGTCAAAGAAACGTGCTTAGTTTTAATAATAGTCTTGAGGTAGAGATTATAAAGATAGTAAGTAAAATGAGATACAAATAAAGTTATTCAAATGTACAATTATTATTCAGATAAAATTCTTATTTTAATTTCACCTAACAATGATTTGAAAGAAATCCTAGTAGCATATTTTCAGTATACTATATATGAGTATGATACTATTAATTACCTTATTTAAATACATGATACTTCAAAAGATAGAAATGACTTTTTGATCCTCTAAAATGTATTGCATTCATTTTTCACACTTTATGAACGTCATTACCATGAATACAGGTCTGCTTCAATTTAGAAGGACAGTGTTAAAATAAAAAAAGTTTGCCCTTGTAAGAATTCATTTATTTGCATTAGAAAAACTTTTAAGATAGGAAAAATTATTCTGCACTAAAGGGCAAAATTAGATAGAACAGGAACACATATTTTAACATTTTCTCCAGGGAATAAAAAGGTAGAACACAAATTCAGTTGGCTGGTTTGTAAGGTCAAAAAAGAGAATTGGGTGAGATACTTGGTACCCTCAAGTAAGTATGAGCCAGTTCGTGTCAACCATAATTATCAGTTATATAAGATAAAGTGAGAAAAGGGAGGCCTCTTGTCTCCTTAATTTCCTGAGAAAATTCAACAGATTGAATTAGAATAAAAGCAGAAATCATGACATCATTGATAAACACAGGAACAGCTTTCCATCCTAAACTTTATTAAAGAAGCTGTTTAATAGTCTATTTTGGCCACCTATTAAGAGGAAATTAGAAAAGAAAACACAGTAATTATGATAAGAAAGTAAAGGCAAATGTGGTGGTCCATGTGAGAGTACCAAGACCGTTGCTTACACTGTAAAGGGTCCCACAGGAAGACTAAAAAACAAACACCACTTTCATTTAATCTGTAGGTTTGCTTGTGCCAGATTACATAGTTATAAAACTAGTAAAAACTAAGCTAGGCTGAACATTTTATAATCAAGCTTTAGCCTCATTATTCTTCCTGTCTTGAAGAAATGAGGTATAGAGATGGATGCAATGACTACTCTAGATTCTTTTTATACATATCTGCTACATTTTGGAAAAAGTTGAGCCCAGTACTTCACTGAGACTGCTACAGGCAATTAAAGATATGATTGCTTCCCTGTTGTTGGTTAATCTTGGTTACCTCTATATTTATAATGTATTCAAGTTGGAGACCAATTAATTCCATTTTCACAGGGACAAAATTTAAAGCATCTTCCAAATGCTCACTCAGGGGCCTCTTCCAAGGCTGGGTAAAAATCCACAAGCCTGCTCCCATTGGGGCAAGAATAAATTTTATAGTTAAGGGAAAGCACCACGGTGAATCCATTTGCATGACAAGATACACTTTAAATTATGTATAATATTGCTGGTGGTATATGAATATTTGATTCTAGTCCAGAAACACTAATCTTAATGGTGGGTTTGGAAAACCTGGAGCATTTATTAATAACAATACATGTTTTTGTATAGTAGACAAAGTATAAATGCTGAACTAAGTAAAAGTAAACAGAGATTCCCTTTCTCCAAGTTAAAATTAAGTAGTTAAAACTATTACCTCTTCCATATATCATGTGTACATAGATAAAAATGCTAAAATATTTAATTTGCCTCAAATCATTCAGTTTAGATTTGCAGAATGGCTGGGAAGATAGTTTTGCAACTTGTCATAATAAAGCAGGAAAGGGGTCAGGAGCAGTGATAACCTCACAATCAGATCTGTACATCCTCCAGCACCTCAGATGCTAAGGAAGGAAGAGAAAGAACAGGAAGAAGAGCAGCACCTCCCGGTACTTGTGTGGCTGCTATAGACAGCTGAGAATACAGAAGGGGCCATAAAACAGAAGACCTACAAGGCTGTCCTATATCTGTGCATATTTCTAGTTGGGACACCTGCTTTCACCTCCACAGAGTTTTCTCTGCATTGGAACAATGACAGTTGTTTACAAAATTGCCCTGTCCCTGATACTTTAAAGAAGGAAAGTAAAAACCAATATGAGAAGTATTCATAGAATATTGATGGTACACACTGATACTGTGATTCAACTTCCTCCTTACTCACTCTTGGTTACCATTTTCACTCTCTTCCCATACTAAGACAAAAGAATCAGAAAACACAGAGAATATGAAGAAAAGAATGAAGAATATGATACATTCTTGCTAGTCAGTATAGATTTTATTTTCAGCAAATAATCACCTTTTATAAACGTGGATTGTGAGTTACTCCATAATGTGATTTGTTGTGTGTATACATAAGCATCTAAGATGATGGAGGGGCCAACACCCTGGGTATTGGCATAATCACCTTTGACTCATCCTTCTCCTTTAACCCCCGCATTTAAAGAGTCAACATCAATTTTATTTCTTAAATGTCTCTAATCTATGCCCTCCTCTCTATTTTACCTCTCACCACACCGATTATCTTTCATCTGGATCATGACATTAGTTGGGATCCTAGTTAGGTGTCTCACCTCCAGCCTCTTCACAACACTACCTCCAGAGTGACACATCTGAACATGAGAAAGTCCTCCTCACTGCTAAAAATGTAAGCTGAAACTTGTAAGGTCTGGCCTCAAACTATACTTCTTGCCTCATGTTCCCCAATGCCTGGTAATTAAGCCTATATTCTAACTACATGCAGGAACTGCTGGTCTCTGGACATTCAAGGCACCTCATATGCCATGTCTTAGATCTAAAGATGGAAAGCACTTAGTCCTTCTAGCTTCACTGCAAACATTACTTCCTCTGGATGTCTTTTGTGACCCACAGAGTCAGAACAATTTTCTCAACCTGGCTCCCATAGCACTTGTTTAATACAATATTTTCAAATTTGTCAAATTGTATAATATTTAACTGCACGCACATCCCCTTTCCCCTCTCTCTGTTTAGGTGGGTAGTTAAGAGTACAGAGATAGTATGTTATTTTTATACCTCTTAGCATCAAGTCTTATACACGATAGGCACTACATAGATTTGCTGATTGTTTAATTGAACAACATTGTGAAATGTGCATATTCAGAATCACATGGAGACTTTAGGTTGGTTTGGTATAGCAGACATGGACCTTGTATTGTGAGTAGATACTGGATAGTGTGAGGGAAAAAAAACCCTAAGAAATCTTTGTTGTTTTCACAATTTGCATGTATGACATTTCCAAGTACAGATTTTGGCAGCTTCAAGTTTCTCTGTCCAGGGAAATCAGATTTAAAAAGTCAAAGTTTATTACAGAATTTAATGGTTGGCTTAAACAACCTTAATAAAGCCTTGGGCAACAAAGCTTCATTCCCCAATGGAGAAAAGTACACTGCATACTAGATGAGTGATGATTTTATCTGACTCGTTCAACTGTATGTAGGAGAATTCCACAAAACAAACAGGGCATTATTTTTCCATTTTCTGCACTTTTGTAGTGGAAATAAAAATAGACTGGGAAAAAGGGACTTGGGTTCTAGATCTTACTATGGCTTCTAATTAAACCATTTAGGGTCTTGTTGTAGGAAGAGTATGAGATTTGGAATTAAAGAGACCTAGGTTGGAATCCTGGCTCCATCTCTTACTAGTTGCAGGACTTGAGGCCAACTGCAGAAACTACTTAAGTCTCAGCATCCTCTTTGATAGTGCTGGAAGAATAATGTCCACCATGGGTTGTGTATTGAAAAGTGCTCAGAACAGCAGCTGGTGTATTTTTGGAGCTCAGGAAATATTGGATTCCTTCACTTCTTTGGGTCTCAATTTTTTTACCTGTGTAAAATGTAGGATTTTTAGCTACTTAGTTACTTAATGATCTCAAGGCTGTTTCTAGCTCTAAAGTCCTGTCTTCCTTTTATCCTTAGAGGTATACAAATGGTACTGGGAATCTTTGAAAACGTTTTAAAAGCTTTTGCATTCTGATGAATGTTCCTTTTTCTTTGAATCTCTTTAGGTTGAATTTTTTCTTTTTCTAGCCTCTTGACAGTTTTACCTCTTGCCTTCCAAGTTGGATACCTTTTATTTCTTTTTCTTATCTGATTGCTGTGGCTGGGACTTCCAATACTATGTTGAGTAAAAGTGGCAAGAGTGGGCATCCTTGTCTTGTTACTGATCTCAGTGGAAATGCTCAGCTTTTCCCTGCTGAGTATGATGTTAGCTGTAGGCTTATCATACATGACCTTTATTATGTTGAGATATGTTCCATTGATATCCACATTGTGGAGAGTTTTTATCATAAATGGATGTTGAATTTTGTCAAAACCCTTTTTCTACAGCTGAGTTGATCATATGATTTTTATTCTTCAGTTTGTTAAGGTTTATTGCATTAAGTGATTTGTGTATATTGAACCTTCCTTGCATCCTTGGTATAAATCCCACTTGATCATAGTGTATATACGATCCTTTTAATGTATCACTGAATTTGTTCTGCTAATATTTTATTGAGTATTTTTGCATCTATGTTCATCAGCGATACTGGCCTATAATTTTCTTTTTTGTGATATCTTCCTTTGGATACTGGCTTCATAGAATGAGTTAAGAAGCATTTCTTCCTCTGCAATGTTTTGGAATAGTTTGAGAAGGATAGGTGTTAACTCTTCTCTAAATGTTTGGTAGAATTCACCTGTGAAGCCATCGGATCCTGGACTTTTGTTTGTTAGGAGTTTTTTCATTCCTGATTCCATTTTATTACTGGTAATTCGTCTGTTCATATTTTCTATTTCTTCCTGTTTCAGTTTTGGGGGTTTGTACATTTCTAGGAATTTGTCCATTTCTTCTAGGTTGTCTATTTTATTGGAGTATGGTTGTTCGTAGTATTCTCTTATGATCTTTCATATTTAGGTGGTGTCAGTTGTAATTTCTCCTTTTTCATTTCTGATTTTATTGACGGGCACTCTCTTTTTTTCTTAATGAGTCTGGCTAAAGGTTTATCAATTTTGTTGATCTTTTTAAAGAACCAGTTTCCTTGATCTTTTCTATTTCTTTTTAGTTTCCATTTCATTTATTTCTGCTCTGTTCTTTATGATTTCTTTCCTTCCACTAACTTTGGTTTTGTTTGTTCTTTTTCTAGTTCTTTTAGGTATAAAGTTAGGTTGTTTGAGATTTTTCTTGTTTTCTGAGGTAGATTTTTATTGCTATAAACTTCCCTCTTAGAACTACTTTTGCTACGTGTCCTAGATTTTGGATCATTGAGTTTTCATTTTCATTTGTCTCCAGGTATATTTTGATTTCTTCTTTGATTTCTTCAGTGATCCATTGGTTATTTAGTAGCATAATGTTTAGCCTCCACATGGTTGTGTTTTTTTCAGTTTTTCCCTTGTGGTTTATTTCTACTCTTATAGTGTTGTGGTCAGGAAAGATGCTAAATATGATTTCAATTTTCTTAAATTTACTGAGACTTATTTTATGACCTAGCATATGACCTATCCTGGAGAATGCTCCACGTGCACTTGAAAAGAATGTATATTCTGCTGCTTTCGGATGGAATTTTCTATACATATCTATTAAGTCCATTTAAGGCCAGTGTTTCCTTATTGATTTTCTTTCTAAATGATCTCTCCATTGATGTAAATGGGGTCTTCAAGTCCCCTACTATTACTGTGTTACTGTCAACTTCTCCATTTATGTTTGTTAATATTTGCTTTATGTATTTAGGTGCTGCTATGTTGGGTGCTTGTATATTTACAATTCTTATATCTTCTTGGGTTGATCCCTTGATCATTATGTAATGTCCTTCTTTGTCTATTTCTACGGAATACCTTTTTCCTCACTTTCAGTCTGTGTGTTTTTAAATCTGAAGTGAGTCTCTTGTAGATAGTATATATGTGGGTCTTCTTTTTATATCCATTAAGCCACTCTCTTTGATTGGAGCATTAGTCCATTTACACTTAAAGTAATTATTGATAGGTATGTACTTATTACCATTTTGTTAATTGCTTTGGGGTTGTCTTGTAGTTCTTTTTTTGTTCCTTTCCTCTTGTTTTGCTCTCTTCCCTTGTGATTTGACTATCTTTAGTATTATGTTTAGATTCCTTTCTCTTTTTGTGTGTGTGTATCTATTAGAGATTTTTGGTTTGTGGTTACCATGATAATATATAGCAATATATATACACATACATAATTTTAAGTTGCTGATTTCTTACTTTCCAAGCACTTTTTTGTTCTATCTTTTAAAATTTTTATTGTAGTTGATTTAAAATGTGTTAGTTTCTGCTGTACAGCAAAGTGAATCAGTTTTACATATATCCACTATTTTTTAGATTCTTGTATAGGTCATGACAGAGTATTGAGAAAAGTTCCCTGTGCTATACAGTAGGTTCTTATTAGTTACCTCCAATGCATTTTAACAACCCTGCATTTTTACTCCTCTTCCCCCATGATAACTGTTTTTGACATCATTATTTTGAGTCTTTTTTTTGGGTGTGTGTAGCCTTAACTGCTTATTGTGGGAAAAATGATTTTACTACTTTTTTCTTTTAACCTTCCTATTAGCTTTGTTCATGGTTGATTTACTACTACTTTTACTGTTTATTTGCCTTTACCAATGAGATTTTTCCTTTTGTAATTTTCAAGTCTCTTGTTATGGCCTTTTCTTTTTCACTTAGAGAAATCCCTTTAACATTTCTTGTCAAGCTGGTTTGGTGGTGCTGAACTCTTAGCTTTTGCTTGTCTGTAAAACTTTTGATCTCTCCAACAAACCTGAATAAGAGCCTTGCTGGGTAGAGTATTCTTGGTTGTAGAGTTTCTGGCCTGCAGTTTCTGCTGAAAGGTCAGCTGATAGCCTTATGGGAGTTCTCTTGTATGTAAGTTGTTGCTTTTCCCTTGCGGCTTTTAATATTCCCTCTTTATCTTTAATTTTTGCCATTTTAATTACAATGTGTCTTGGTTTGGCCCCTTTGGGTTGGTCCTGTCTGGGACTCTCTGTTATTCCTGGACCTGGATATTTGTTTCCTTTCCCAAGTCAGGGAAATTTTCAGCTATTATGTCTTCAAATACATTCTCTGCCCCTTTCTCTCTCACTTCTCCTCTGGGGACCCCATAATGCAAATGTTAGTACAATTGGTGTTGTCCTAGAGGTCTCTTAACCTGTCCTCATTTCTTTTCATTCTTTTTTCTGTTCAGTGATTTCCATTACTCTATCTTTAGGCTCACTGACCCATTCCTCTGTATCATTTAATCTACTGTTGATCCCTTCTAGTGTATTTTTGATTTTAGTTATTGTATTCTTCATCTGTTTGGTTCTTCTTTATGTTTTCTAACTCTGTTAAAAACATCTAACTTCTCACTCTGTTCATCCATTCTTCTCTTGAGTTCTTTGATCATCTTTACAATCATTGCCTTGAAATCTTTATTTAGTAGATTGCCTGTCTCCATTTCACTTAGTCTTTCTTCTGAGGTTTTATCCTGTTCCTTCATTTGGAACATGTTACTCTGTCCTCTTGTTTTGCCTAATTTGCTGTTTGTATTTATATGTATCTGGTAGGTTGGTTATATTTCCTGACCTGGGAAAAGTGGCCGTTTGTAGGAGACATCCTGTGCTTCCTAGCAGCACATGCCTCTCTGGTCACCAGAGCTATAAGGTCTAGGGGTACCCCTATGTGGGCTGTATGGGTCCTTCTGTTGTGGCAGACTGACTACTGTGGGAGGTCTGGTAGTTGTGGCTGGCCCCTGGTCTGGTTGATTGCTAGGCCCTGCCTTGTTCAGAGGCTGCCAGTCACTGGTTGGCAGGACTGGGTCATGAGACAGCTGTCTGTGGAACCCTGGGGGTGGGGTCCCTGGGCTAGTGGTGACTCACTGGTGGGCAGAGTCAGGTTTGGGGGTGAGTGGTTACAGGGCAGGGGTTCCCAGATCTACTGTTGGCCTGTTTGTAGGTGGGGCTGGTTCCTGACACATCTGGCTGAAGGTTTCAGGGTGTCTCAAAGATTGTGCTGGTCTGCTGGTGAGTGTTACTGGATCCCAGGGTGGTTAGCTGTGAGGAGTCCATGGTAACTCAGAGCTGGTGCTGGCCTGCCCGAGGGCAGGGCCAGGGACTGGGGTGGGGGTTCCCAGTGCTGGCTCACTGGTTGGTGGAGCTGTGAACCAGCGTCTCTGGTTGCAGGGCCCTGGGGGTCCTGAAGCTGATGTCATCCCCCTGGTAGGTGGGGCTGGATGCTGAGGACACTTACTGAAGGGCCCAAGGTGTCTCAGAGCTGGAGTTGTGGTCAGAGCCAGAGCCGTGGGGGTCCCTGGTATAGTGCCAGCTTGCTGGTATGTTGGTTGGATCTTGACAAGGCAGGCTGTGGTGGTCCTAGTGATGGCGACCAGCCATGGTGAGCAGGGTTGGGATCCAGGGAATCCCAGGGCTATTATTGCCTGCCCACTGGTGGGTGCAGTTGGGACTTGGGGCTAGTGACAGCCCACTAGCAGGCAGAGTTGGATCCTGGGGTCTCTGGCTGCAGGGCCCAGGGGTCCCAGAGGTCCCAGAGCTGGTTTGGACTGCTTGTGTGGGGGTCTGAGGACCAGGGTGTTCCAGGGCTAGTGCTGGCTCACTGGGCAGAGTCTGTTCTTGGGATCTCTGGCTGCAAGGCCCTGAGGGTTCTTGAGCTGGTCTGCTAGTGAGTGGGCTGGGTCCTGCCATGGCTGGCTGTAGTGGTCCTGGGGCTGGTGGGCACTGTCAGATCCCAGGTGTTCCTAGGGTTGGTACCTGCCCAGTGGTGTGTGAGGCTGGTCCCAGGGCTAGTGCATGCACACTGGTGCATTTGGCTGGGTCCTGGGTCCTCTGGCGGAGGACCTGTGTCGCAGTGCAGCTGTGAGTTCAGGCATTTTTGAGGCAGCCTACCTACTGGTCTGTGTCCCCACCTAGCTCGTTGTTTGGCCTGAGACATCCCAGTTCTGATGCCTACAGGCTGCCTGGTGGGGTTGAGTCCTAAAGCTAATAAGCTAGAGGGAGGATTACAAAATGGCACTTGCCAGCACCAGTGAACATGTAGTAGAACGAGCTCCTAATAATGGCTGCTGCCAGTGTTTGTGTCCCCAGGGTGAGCTTCAGTTGCCTCCTCCTCTCCGGGAGACTCTGTAAGATCAGCAGGTGGGTCTGACACAGGCTTTTCTCAAATTACTGCTTCTGCCCACGTCCTGGAGCATGTGAGCTTTTGTATACAACCTTTAAGAGTGGAGTCTCTATTTCCCACAGCCCTCTAGGTCTCCCAAAAGTAAGCCCCACTGTCCTTCAAAGCCAATTGTTCTAGGGGCTCATCTTCTGGTGCAGGACCCCCAGGATGGGGAGCCAATGTGGGGCTCAGACCCATTGCTCCTGTGGGAGAACCTCTGCAATTGTAATTAACCTCCTGTTTGTGGGTTGCCCAGTCTGAGGTATGGGTCTTCACTATACTGCACGTACCCATCTCATTGTGGTTCCTTCTTTATATCTTTATTTGTAGAAGTTCTTTTCTGCTAGATTCTGTCTTTCTCATCAATAGTTGTACCATTTTTTTAGATTCCACATATAAGTGATATCATATGATATTTGTCTTTCTCTGTCTGACTTACTTCATTAAGTATGACAATCTCTAGGTCCATCCATGTTGCTGTAAATGGCATTGTTTTGTTCTTTATGGCTGAGTAATATTCCATTGTATACATGTACCACGTCTTCTTTATTCATTCATCTATCTGTTGATGGACACTTAGGTTGCTTCCATGTCTTGGCTATTATAAATAGTGCTGCAATGAACATTGGGGTGCATGTATCTTTTCTTTTTTTTTTTTTTTTTTAATTTCATTTCTGACTGTCTCTGCTGAGCTGGCCTGGGAGTTGCACAGGGAATTCCAGTGCTTACATGACTCCAGTTATCAGGCAGGTCCTTTTGTGGTGACCTGAAATCTTTCTCTTTGAAACACCTATGTCATGGCTGTAGCTTGAGCTTTCAAAGCAGTACACCGTATGTGTATTCCCTTTTCCCAGTAACAGCCCTTCAGGTATTCAGGAAGACTGAACGTGTCTCCTTTTACTGTTTTCCTCACTTATAAAGGTTTGTGGGACACGGGGGATGGTGTGCTGGTATTTCATGAACAGAGAGACTGAGAATTTCATGTTAGACTACACTAATCCTTTTATCTGCCTTTTTGTTAACAGATATTGATGAATGTGCTCAGGCCTAACATCTCTGCTCCCAGGGACGCTGTGAAAACACTGAGGGAAGTTTCTTGTGTATTTGCCCAGTGGGGTTCATGGCCAGTGAGGAGGGTACTATGCATGTATCTTTTCTAACTATGGTTTTCTCCGGGTATATGCCCAGGAGTGGGATTGCAGGATCATATATGGTAGCTCTAATTTTAGTTTTTTAAGGAACCTCCATACTGTTCTCCATAGTGGCTGTACCAATTTACATTCCCACCAACAGTGTAGGAGGGTTCCTTTTTCTTCCACACCCTCTGTAGCATTTATGATTTGCAGACTTTTTGATGATAGCCATTCAGACTGGTGTGAGGTGGTACCTCATTACAGTTTTGATTTGCATTTCCCTAATAATTAGTGACGATGAGCATATTTTCATGTGCCTTTTGGCCATTTGTATGTCTTTGGAGAAATGTCTATTTAGATCTTCTGCCCATTTTTTTGATTGGGTTGTTTGGTTTTTTTTTTTTGATATTGAGCTGTATGAGCTGTTTGTATATTTTGGAAATTAATCCCTTGTCAGTTGTATTATTTGCAAATATTTTCTCCCATTCCATAGGTTGTCTTTTCATTTATGGTTTCTTTTGCTGTGTAAAAACTTTTAAGTTTGATTAGGTCCCATTTGTTTATTTTTGCTTTTATTTCCATTACCCTAGGAGATGGATCCAAAAAGATTTTTGTGTAATTTATATCAAAGAGTGTTCTGCCTATGTTTTCCCCTAGGAGTTTTATAATATTTGGTCTTACATTTAGATTTTTAATCCATCTT
Source organism: Balaenoptera ricei (assembly GCF_028023285.1). Classification (NCBI taxonomy): domain Eukaryota; kingdom Metazoa; phylum Chordata; class Mammalia; order Artiodactyla; family Balaenopteridae; genus Balaenoptera; species Balaenoptera ricei. The sequence continues at coordinate 80,173,896 of NC_082643.1, forward strand.
GAGTTTATTTTTGTGTATGGTGTTAGGGAGTGTTCTAATTTCATTCTTTTATATGTAGCTATCCAATTTTCCCAGTGCCACTTATGGAAGAGGCTGTCTTTTCTCCATTGTATATTCTTGCTTCCTTTGTCGCAGATTAATTGACCATAGGTGTGTGGCTTTATTTCTGGGCATTCTACCGTGTCTGTTGATCTATATTTCTTTTTTTGTGCCAGTACCATACTGTTTTAATGACTACAGCTTTGTAGTATTAAGTCAGGGAGCCTGATTCCTCCAGCTCCATTTTTCTTTCTCAAGATTGCTTTGGCTATTCATAGTCTTTTGTGTTTCCATACAAATTAAAATTTTTTTTGTTCTAGTTCTGTGAAAAATGCCACTGGTAATCTGACAGGAATTGCACTGACTCTGTAGATTGCCTTGGGTAGTACAGTCTTTTTGACAATATGGATTCTTCCAATTCAAGAACACGGTATATCTTTCCATCTGTTTGTGTCATCTTCAATTTCTTTCATCAGTGTCTTATAGTTTTTGGAGTACAGGTCTTTTGCCTCCTAGGTAGGTTTATTCCTAGGTATTTTATTCTTTTTCATGTGATTGTAAATGGGATTGTTTCCTTAATTTCTCTTTCTGATCTTTCATTGTTTAGTGAATAGAAATGCAATAGATATCTGAGTATTAATTTTGTATCCTGAAACTTTACTGAATTCATTGATGAACTCTAACAGTTTTCTGGTAGCATCTTTAGGATTTTCTAAGTATAGTATCATGTCATCTGCAATCAGTGACAGTTTTACTTCTTCTTTTCCAATATGGTTTACTTTTATTTCTTTTTCTTCTCTGATTGCTGTGGCTAGGACTTCCAAAACTATGTTGAATGATAGTGGCATCCTTGTCTTGCTCCTGATCTTAGAGGAAATACTTTCAGCTTTTCACTGTTGTGTATGATGTCAGCTGTGGGTTTGTCATATATGGCCTTTATTATGTTGAGATAGTTTCCCTCTATGCCCACTTTACCGAGTGTTTTTATCAGAAGTGTATGTTGAATTTTATCAAAAGTTTTTTTTCTGCATCTATTAAGATGATCATATGCTTTTTATTCTTCAATTTGTTAATGTGGTGTATCAGACCAATTGGTTTGCAGACAAATCCTTGCATCCCTGGGATAAATCCCACTTGTTCATGGTGTATGATCCTTTTAATGTATTGTTGGATTCGGTTTGCTAGTATTTTGTTGAGGATTTTTGTGTCTATGTTCATCAGTGATATTGGCCTGTAATTTTCTTTTTTTGTGATATCTTTGTCTGGTTTTGGTATTAGGGTGATGGTGGCCTCGTAGAATGAGCTTGGGAGTGTTCCTTCCTCTGCAATTTCTTGGAAGGGTTTGAGAAGGATAGGTGTTAGCTCTTCTCTAAATGTTTGATAGAATTTGCCTGTGAAGCCATCAGGTCCTGGACTTTTGTTTGTTGGGAATTTTTAAATCACTGATTTAATTTCAGTTTTTGTAATTGGTCTGTTCATATTTTCTATTTCTTCCTGGTTCAGTCTTGGAAGGTTGTACTTTTCCAGGAATTTGTCCATTTCCTCTGTGTTGTCAATTTTATTGGCATATAGTTGCCTGAAGTAGTCTTTTATGGTCCTTTGTATTTCTGAGGTGTCAGTTGTAACTTCTCCTTTTCCATTTCTAATTTTATTGATTTGAGCACTCTTTTTTCTTAATGAGTCTGGCTAAAGGTCTATCAATTTTGTTTATCTTTTTAAAGAACTAGCTTTTAGTTCCATTGATCTTTTTTATTGTTTTCTTAGGTTCTATTTCATTTATTTCTGCTCTGATCTTTATGATTTCGTTCCTTCTACTAACTTTGAGTTTTCTTTGTTCTTCTTTCTTTAGTTGCCTTAGATGTAGGGTTAGGTTGTTTATTTGAGATTTTTCTCGTTTCCTGGGGTAAGCCTGTATCACTATAAACTTCCCTTTTAGAACTTATTTTGCTGCATCCCATAGGTTTTGGATCATCATGTTTTCATTGTCATTTGTCTCTAGGTATTTTTTGATTTCCTCTTTGATTTCTTACGTGATACATTGGTTGATTAGTAGCATATTGTTCAGCCTCCATGTGTTTGTGTTTTTTACAGTTTATTTCCTTGTAGTTGATTTCTAATCTCATAGTGTTGAGAAAGATGCTTGATATGATTTCAGTTTTCTTAAATTTACCGAGACTTGCTTTGTGGTCCAGCATGTGATCTATTCTGGAAAACGTTCCATGTGCACTTGAAAAGAATGTGTATTCTACTGCTTTCAGATGGAACACTCTATAAATAGCAATTAAGTCCATATGGTCTAATGTGTCATTTAAGCCCTATGTTTCCTTATTGATTTTCTGTCTGGATGTTCTGTCCATTGATATAAGTGGGGTGTTAAAATCCCCCACTATTATTGTTTTACTGTCAGTTTCTCCTTTTATGTCCATTCGCATATGTCTTATATATTGAGTTGCTCCTGTGTTGGGTGCATATAAATTTATAATTGTTATATCCTCTTCTTGAATTGATCCCTTGATCATTATGTAGTGTCCTTCCTTGTCTCTTGAAACAATACTTTAAAATTTATTTTGTCTGATATCAGTCTTGCTACTCCAGGTTGCTTTTGATTTCCATTTGCATGGAATACCTTTTTTCCATTTCCTCACTTTCAGTCTGTATGCATCTCTAGATCTGAAGTGGGTCTCTTATAGACAGCATATATATGGGTCTTGTTTTTGTACCCATTCAGCCAGTCTATGTCTTTTTGTTGCAGCATTTAATTCATTTACATTTAAGGTAATTATTGATATGTATGTTCTTATTGCCATTTTGTTACTTGTTTTGGCTTTGTTTTTTGTAGGTCTGTTTTCTTCCTTTCCTCTTACGTTCTCTTCTCTTGCAATTTGATGATTATCTTTAGTGTTGTTTGGATTCCTTTTTGTTTTTTTGTGTGTTTATATCTATTATAGAGTTTTCATTTGTGGATACCATGAGGTTTTGATATAGCAGTCTATATGTATACATGATTGTTTTAAGTTGCTGATCTCTTAATTTCAAATGCATTTCAAATATCCTGCATTTGTACTCTCCTCCTCTCATGATTACTAATTTTGATATCAAATTTGTATGTGGATGGTTTCCTACCTTTACTGTATGTTTGCCTTTACTGGTGAGCTTTCCCATCCTCATAATTTTCCTGTTTCCATTTGTGGCCTTTTCTTTTCCACTTAGAGAAGTTCCTTTAGCATTTGTTGTAAAGCTGGTTTGGTGAATTCTTTCACCTTTGGCGTGCCTGTAAAACTTTGGATTTCTCTGTCAAATCTGAACCAGAGCCTTGCTGGGTAGAGTATTCTTGGTTGTAGGTTTTTCCCTTTCATCACTTTAAATATATCATGCCACTCCCTTCTGGCCTGCAGAGTTTCTGCTGAAAAATCAGCTGATAGTCTTATGGAGGTTCCCTTGTTTGTTATTTGTTGCTTTTCCCTTGTTGGTTTTAATATTTTCTCTGTCTTTAATTTTTGTCAATTTCATTACTATGTGTCTCAGTGTGTTCCTCCTGGGTTAATCCTGTATGAGACTCTGTGCTTCCTGGACTTGGGCGACTGTTTCCTTTCCCATGTCAAGGAAGTTTTCAGCTATAATCTCTTCAAATATTTTCTCAGGCCCTTTCTCTTCTTCTTCTCTCCTGGGACCCCTATAATGTGAACGTTGGTGCATTTGATGTTGTCTCAGAAGCCTCTTAAATTGTCTTCATTTCTTTTCATTCTTTTTACTTTATCCTGTTCCATGGCAGTGATTTCCACCACTTTGTCTTCCAGCTCACTGATTCGTTCTTCTGCCTCATTTATTCTGCTATTGATTCTCTCTAGTGTATTTTTCATTTCAGTTACTGTATTCTTTAAGTTTGTTTGGTTATTCTTTATATTTTCTAACTCTTTGCTAAAAACTTTTGTAACTCCTCACTCCGTGCATCCATTCTTTTCCTGAGTTCTTGGATCATCTTTACGATCCCTACTCTGAACTCTTTCTCAGGTAGATTGTCTATCTCCACTTCACTTAGTTGTTCTTCTGGGGTTTTATCTTATTCTTTCGTCTGGAACATATTCCTTTGCCATCTCATTTTGTTTAAATTTCTATTTGTACCTTTATGTATGTAGTAGCTTAGTTACGTTTCTCAACCTTGGAGAAGTGACCCTCTGTAGGGGATGTTGTATGTGTCCCAGCAGTACACTCCTCTCTTGTCACCCTAGGGCCAGAGACCAGGTAGGTTCTGTTCTGTGTTTGTGGACTCAGTTCTGCAGGACTGTAGTTTTCTTGCTTCTGGTGTCTGCCCCTGGTGAATGAGGCTGGTCTAGAGGCTTGTGAAGGCTTCCTGGCCAGGGGCAGGGGTGGTGGTGCCTACCCACTGGTGGGTGGAGCTGGGTCTTGGCACTCTGGTGAGTAAGGCTGTGTCAAGGGGCATGTCTAGAGGTGGTTGTGGGCTCAGGAAGTCTTTAGGCAGTCTGTCTGCTGATGGGTGGGGCTGTGTTCCTGCCCTGTTGGTTGTTTTGGCCTGAGGCATCCCAGCACTGGAGCTTACAGGCTGTTGAGTGGGGCCAGGTCTCAGTGCCAAGGACCCAAAATGTCTGCCTCCAGCCAGAGTTCACGTAGGTCCCCGCTGTGTCTGCCACCAGCTTTTATGACCCCAGAGAGAGCCATAGCCACACCCTACCTCCCCAGGAGACTCTCCAAGGCCAGCAGGTAGGTCTGGCCCAAGCTCCTACAGAGTTACTGCTTTTGTCCTGGGTCCCGATGCATGTGAGACCTTGTGTGTACCCTCCAAGAGTGGAGTCTCTGTTTCCCCCAGTCCTGTGGAGCTCCTGCAATCAAGCCCTGCTAGCCTTCAAAGCCAAATGCTCTGGCGGCTCCTCTTCCTAATGCCAGACCCCTAGGCTGAGGAGTCTGGCCTGGGCCTCGGAGTTCTCACTCCTGTGCGAAAAATTGTGTGATGTAATTATTCTCCAGTTTGTGGGTTGCCCCCCCCAGGGTGGTACAGGACTTGATTATAACATGAGTGCGCCCCTCCTACCAGGTCATGGTTTCTTCTTTATGTCTTTGGATGTAGAATATCTTTTTTGGTAGATTCCAGTCTTTTTTTATTAATAGTTGTTCAGCAGTTAGTTGTGATTTTGGTGTGCTCATGAGAGGAGGTCCTTTTACTCTGCCATCTTGTGTCCAGTCTTTGGGACTTTCCATTGTCTTTTGATTTCCAGAGTTCTCTATTAAAAATCAACTGAAAGTTCAGTTTTTCTGTAGGTAATGATTTTTTTCCTTTTGATGGATTTTAATTTTTTTCTTTTTTTTTTTTTTCCAGCAGTTTACTATAATGTACTCAGATGCAATTTTCTTGCTCACAGTTTACTGAGCTTTTGAATCTGTGTGGGTTGATGTCTTTAAACAGTTTTGGAAAATTCTCACTTGTTACTTCTTTTCCCATCCTCTTTCTCTATCTCTTTCTGGGACTCCAGTTACACTTATGAGAGACTGACTGTGGTTCACATGTCTCTTCTGCTCCATTCTGTTTTTCCTATTTTTTTAAAATCTATGCTTCAGTTTGGATATTTTCTATTGACTTCTTTTTGAGTTCACTAATCCAGTCTTATGTTCAGTCTCCTATTAAGCCTATCAAATGAGTTTTTAAAAAATTTTTTATTGGAGTATGGTTGCTTTACAATGTTGTGTTAGTTTCTACTGTACAGCAAATTGAATCAGCTATACATATACATATATCCCCTCTTTTTTTGGATTTCCTTCCCATTTAGGTCACCACAGAGCATTGAGTAGAGTTCCCTGTGCAATACAGTAGGTTCTCATTAGTTATCTATTTTATACATAGTATCAATAGTGTATATATGTCGATTCCAATCTCCCAATTCATCCCACCCACCCCCCCATTCCACCTTGGTATCCATACATTTGGTTTTCATGTCTACAAACCAGAGGTTTGTGTGGAAGGAGCAGAGAGTTTCACCTCCACTATCTAGAGATCTGGGATTTAACGAGTCATTCTGAAGAACTCAAGTTTGCTAGACTTTAACTATTTTGATGCAAATCTTTCTCAATAGAGAACTCTAAAAATCATTTATTCTTTTCTGATGATTTAGGGTCATAACTGATCATTTTTCATGATGTGATGAAGCTCTAGTTTCATCTGAAGCAAAGGGAGGTGTAACCCCTTTTCCCCCTTGGCATCCATACGTTTGTTCTCTAAGTCTGTCTCTATTTTTGCTTTGTAAATAAGATCATCTATACCAATTTTTTCAGATTCCACATGTATATCAAATGAGTTTTTAATTTTAGATCTTCTGTCTTTTAGTTCTAAAATCAATTTTTTTATAGATTTCATTTCTTTGTTGAAATTATCTTCTCATTCCTCTACCTTTTATTTTCATTGACATATTTTTAACAGTTTTTGATTGCCCATTCCATCATCTTGTTCATCTGGGGGGTTGACTTCTATTGTCTACTTTTTCTCTTTTATTAATCATATTTTCTTGATTCTTTGCATGTCTTGTAATTTTCATTGTATTCTGGGCATTGTATTTAAAAGAGCTTTTATTTAGTGGTTCATTTTCCTATGTTAGACTCAGAAGCTAATCATGTCAGTCCATTCAGTATTTGAACTGGGTGCAACTAGGTTATTATCGTTTGATTGTTTTCTTTGCACTAAAATGTTTCAATGGCAAGAATTTTGACTACTCCTCTTAGGTTCCAGTGGACTTTGTCTCCTAAATACCAAAAGACTTACTTTGCTTTTTCATCCCAGCTCTCCATCATCCATGTTGCCCAATGCCCAGCAAATGTCTCATGATGACAACTGCCGATGCTTTTGGGATACCTCTGTCTGTAAAACCAGCTCACCCAGGAAGGACTCCTCTCTGGAAATTTTAATCATTTTTGTCTCCATAGCTCTACTAGCTCTTTAGGTTGTTACAGTCCTAGTTTTAAGTGAACATTTTTCTTACCAATTAAGTTATAAGGAGGTTAACTGCTCTCCAGTTTACTTTCTTTTCTCCATAATTCTTTTACCACAAAAAATGTGCCGTTTTACATAAGCTGTGAAGTAGTTAAACTATGAAAATAGCTTATGTATTAATAAAAATTTATTGTGGAAACATTTTCTATATTAGCAACAATTAACTAAATGGCTCTCTTGGCTGCTACCAGTGAGATAACTAGCTTTTTTTTTTAAACAATATTTTTTAATGTTTGCCCATTCTAACTTTTTTTGGTGGTGATCAAGTGATTTATTATTGGAACGTCTATTGGAACCAAGTTATTAATGGAACCTATCTTAGAACTATGATGTCTAGCTGATTTAAACTGGACAAGCTTAATTTTATATGTAAAGAATTCTTGATCGTGCAAGCAAAATATATCTAGAAAATCTGAGGTTGTAGATTTTTATTTAAATGTTTTTTTAAAAAGGACTTTAAAAAATCTCTAGATTCTTTAATTTAGATGATTTTCTAGTTTAAATCTGTTCCCATTTTAGTACTATTTTTTAGTAAATCTGTACTTATAAATTTGAGAACTAAATCAAAAAAACCCTGTACATGTTGCTAAAGTACAAACTAAGCACTTGTTTTAATTTTTCATGTGTATTTTATTTAGTGTACCTAAAATGGTAAGTCAATCATAAGTTGAAATGTGGATAAAATGAACTATTTTCCAAAGCTGAACTTTTGTAAAAACCCTAATTTTCTTCAAATTCAATGATTTAAGAACTCTCACAGTATGATTTTCTTAAAATTATTTAAAGTAAGAAACTAAACTTGAACCGTCAAGTGGGCATAATTTAACTGTGAAGGTGATGATGAGCTGATCTATATCCTGTAGGTTTAGTTCACTACTGTCACTCAGTGATGTCACTCAAATATGGAATGGTTTAATTTTTACCAATAACAGCTCTGGCTTTGTCTTTACTCTTCTGGCTAGTGGAAAAACTTAAACTTGCTGAATAATAGATTTTGCAGTCTAACTCCTTAAGTTTTCATGTTTCTGCTTTAAAAGTCTAGCCCTCTGAGCTTCCATCTTCTCCCTTTGTGCATACTGGTTTTAAGAGTGCCTGCCCAGAGCTGCCTGTGGTAGGCAAGAGCATGGCCTGTTCTTTCTCAGTCCCGTGCCACTGATGGCAGTGTGCGTGTATGCTGGGGGCCAGGTGGGAAGGCTGCTTCAGCATCTATGATGGCAATAGTCCCATTCTTTTGGCCTTGGCTGTTTCTCTCTCCAATGCCAACATATTATATCTGTGCAATCTGGTAGCCCCAATGAGAATGCTACATGGTCTTTGGCTTCTTGAGACTCCTAGCAACTGACAAAGCAATGAACAAAACAATACCACAGACAGTATTCTCTTTGTCCTGACTCTGAATGTGAAGTCATGGAATCTCCTCTTACCTGTCTCTAACTGGCAGTCTTTTTACTGGATGCATGGGCCTGGCCTGGCTCACTTAGAGTAACCTGCCGATACCTTTTCCTCAGTAAATCTTCACATCATCCAGACTGTGGATTGAGGGAATGTAATGAGATGCTGTCTGCACCCCCCAGAGCACCCACACATTTGGGGGCAGCTTCACTAAAGTTATCTAAGCTTTTCAAACTCCAGTTCTTCAAGCCAGCAGAGCACTTGCTTTTATCAACTTCTGCCAAGAGATGGGCCTTTGCTCAAGGTCCAGAGTCAATGCCCAAACTCCCCAAGCAATTCTCTGTGGGTACTCCAAATATGGAGGAATGACAAGAAGAAAATTCCCCTCTCCCCATAAATGCACACTGTGAAGAGAAATGGGGATGGGATAGGTAGCATGTACATGGACTCTTCTCTCTCCAACAGGCAATATTCTTCTCCCCTTCAGAAGGATTTTTTATGAACTAAGTGGGTGGGACAAACTGGTGGGGGAAAGATTCTGCTAAAGTTTCCACACTTTGCGAAGGCTGAGGCAATTCTCTGCACTTAAAAGGAGAAACAGATAGTGAGTTTGGACTCAACTGTGAGCTGTCTCCCTGTTTACTGCAATCCTGGTCAAAAACCCTCCTTGGGAGCAGAGTAAGGTCTTACTAAGTAAATTTCAGAAAATTAATGTATATGCTCTACATTTTACAATGTTAAGAATGAACCCAGGGCTTCCCTGGTGGCGCACTGGTTAAGAATCCGCCTGCCAATGCAGGGGATACGGGTTCAAGCCCTGGTCCGGGAAGATCCCACATGCCGTGGAGCAACTAAGCCCATGTGCCACAACTACTGAAGCCCGCGTGCCTAGAGCCCATGCTCTGCAACAAGAGAAGCCACTGCAATGAGAAGCCTGCACACTGCAACAAAAGAGTAGCCGCTGCTCTCTGCAACTAGAGAAAGCCCGCGTGCAGCAACGAAGACCCAATGCAGCCATAAATGAATGAATGAATGAACTAAAAATCCCTTTAATATTTGGCTGTCTGAATCAAGACTTAACACTTTCTACATTGAGGCTATCATCAACATTCTCAAAGGGAAAATTTTCCAATGTCACATAAATGCCCAGTATGAATAAAAACATTTTGTTCTCATTTGAAAATAACTGAAATCACAATTTAATAATAAGTAATGGTTGTGTAGCCCTTTATAGTTTATAAAAAACTCTCACATACATCATCACATTTGGTTTCCACAACAAACCTTTGATATTTTTTAAACATTTAGTTTACTGTTATTTTTTTCCCATTTTATGGATGTGAGAATTAAGGCGTGGTGAGGTCAGTGAGCTGCCTTGTCAGAACTAGGGCTCTAACTCCAGTTGTGAACTAAAAATTCTGTGTTTTTCCCACTGTCTGAGGCTTCCTCTAAACACACGTCTACAAATGCTATTCTTCCTCAGTAGAGATGATGTATTTCCATGTGATACATCTCCCAAGTTAATCCTGAGAGTGAAACTGGACACGTGTCCAGGTACCTTACTCTATCACTCTATCCTTTTGACCAAAAGCATGCGTACAAAGAATTGTCTGGGATTAGCAGGCACAGCCTGTGTGTCTCTAGGACCTCAGGCCATATCTCAAAGGACAACTTTTAGGAAATGAAGTTGAAAAGAGCCATGTGCATACAACGCTTATGTTTCCCTTTGGACTTTGATCACCTGGGTACTTAAAATGAAAGCTTTGTTTGGTAATGAATTTGTAACTAACGTAAGGGCTAATATCTGTGAAGGCTTTGAAGATATAAAAACATTTTTTTCATTCAGCAATGGTGAATTTTCTTGCCAAACACTTCAGCATTAGGGGAAGTAATATGCCATGCTTTGCAGCCCAGGGGGTCATCATGACTTGTAGAACTGTCACAAGGGAGCAGTGGGCAAGGAAACCAGAGCTCAAAAGCGACACACATATGCCCGCTGTTACCGTAGTTACAACAGGACAGGCCATGAGAGGCGTACTTTCTCCTATAAGCAGTGAAATAAACCTTCCGTGATTTAGGATCACTGGGGTGAATAATCCCGACTCTGTCCACAGGGTTTTATCGTGGTTGCCTTGAGTTTCAACGTGTAACAGAGAAGGAGGGATAAATGATTTGTTTAAGCTCAGTGAAGTTGTTACTGATGTTGTATCAATCAGTTAACCTTTACTCTCAGAGCCTGCATGAACTTGGAAATTCTTTATTCATTCCGCTACCAGCAAATTATAGGGATTAATGGCCATGACTAATTTTAGTTTGGGTATGACACTCTACAGGGTGATAAAAGGAGAATGTCTCTCTCATTCCTGAATTTCTGAGGCTGGATCAGTATAAAGCTATGGAGATCACAGCAACAGAGATGCCCCAGGGCATACACATAGCTCTTATGCTTCCTAAATCTGGCTTTCTAAGCATGATGGAATCCGGTCTAACTTGTCTTCCAATGTTTGAATCTCTCCTACAGCACCTCTGCCAGAGTGATTTGTATTCTCTAGTTTGATGACAACTTTGTAATGAGTGCATCACCCATAATTTAGACAGTTTTGAGAAATAATGATTACAACAACAAATAAGTAACACTTTTGTGGATTACTATATGTGAGATACTATAAAAGTGTCCTGTAAATTCATTTCATCCCCAGAAAGACCCCAGGAGGCAAGTAACTATTATCTCCATTTTATAGAGGGAAGCCAAGACTTAGAATAGTAAAGAAGTTCCTCCAGTGTCCCACAGCTGTGACATGTCAGTCAGACCCAGGGATCTGTGACCCCAAAACCTGAGAGGAAGCTATAGCCTCTATCGCCTTCACCTGGAGCAAAAATCTGTCTCCTTGTAATTTCCACCCACTGGCCTAGTTCTATCCTCAGACTCAGGGAAAAAGTCTTAATTCCTCTTCCACTACTAGCTCTTTGTATATCTGTATGGCTTTCAGGACTTGCTGCAGTCTGTTTAGACCACAAGACACTGTTTTTAGATGTCCATTCTTCAACCCTCCTCCAACCATGTATTCTTCTTGTTTTGCATATTGCATTAGCTTTCTAATGGGTTTCTTCATGCTCTGCCCTCTGTCTGACCACCAGCAGTTGTAGGCTTTAAAATGAGTCAGATCTCTTCAGTCCTCTGCTCAACGCACTCTGGCTTCTCATGTCAAAGTGCAAGTAAAATCTTTATAGCCAACTTCAAGATGGCAAACCCCATGCTGTGGCCTCCACTCCCACACTCTCCCCTTCTGCTCACACTGCTTGAGGCACACCCGCCTGCTTCCTGTTCCCTAAACGTGCCCAGCATGTTCCCCACTCCTCTCCCTGGAAAGCTCTGAGCTGGAATATCCAGTTGGTTCTTCCCTGTCCCTCCTCCCGTCTCCCCTCCTTAGTCACCTTATCCGGGAGACCTTCTCCACCTACTCTATGGAAAATAAGAGGTCTCTCCCCTCACTGCTCTTCCCTTTCCTCCTTCCTTTTTGTATTTTCCTCCACAGCTCTTGTCACCATCTGATTATTGTTTATTTTACTTATTTCTTTGATTTTTGCCTGCCCTCTCTTAGCCCCACATAACGACACAAGCTCCATGGGGGTAGAAAGTCTTACCTTTTGGTTCAATTCTAACATTAAATCATAAGAACTTGGCCTAAAAAAATGACCATTTCATATGGGTCAACTTGCCCCAGCACTAAGAGCAGCCCCGGCACAGAATAGCATTCAGTAAGTAGTTGGTGGATAAATGAATAATTTATCCACATACTAAAAATAGTATAGATACTTTATGTACTTTACATCTTATGTGGAGTTGAATATAGATGGACATGCAAATAAATATTAAAAACTTATATTTAAATGCTAGGTTCAGTGTATCAATAAAAGATTTGACATTTTCTTCACTAGTAATTTTAACAGTCATCCGTCAGCCTCAGAACATCCTGTGTCGAAAGGGCCAACTTCCCTATCAATTGGTAGGAGCTGTTTGGAGTCAGGATAAGGTCTTTCTTCAGCTAAATGGAGGCAGTGATTTTGCACATCACCTGCCACAGAGTGACCTGCTTCTTACCACCACTGTGTTTACACAGAGGAGTGGATATTCTTTAGAAAATAATGACAAACTAATAATAATGTTCCACTTGAACATCTCTAGCTGAAAATCACTGCAAAAACAATTTTTTTCCACAGGGTATCAATTCCTATTGGCGGATCTGAGACCGTATGTTTGGTTTACTTTAACAATGTTTCTGCCACAGTATTTAAAAAAATATGCCAGAAATTCTAATGTTGAGAAACAGATACTAGGATGAAATACTACATGATAAAATATAAGGAAAATTAGGATAATTATTAGAGGACTAACACAGTAATCCTTACTGCTGATCACAAGGTGTTGTGGAAATTGTTGTCAACCCCAAGTCAACCCTTTGATTACCACTTCAAATCATTCATGGTTAATTTGCAGTGCTTCTTATGGAAAGGGGAGGATTTTGTCCTCACACATTGAGGGCAAGGAGACAGTTTAAGAATTTTAAATAAATACAGAAAAGCAAGGTTCCTTCCCCCATTCTAAAAGCCCCTTAAGAATCACAGATCAAGAATTCTCACATTCATCTACAATAGAAAGCATTAAGTTTTTTTATACCCACAACAAAACATGGACCTGCAGAAGTTTTCAAACAATCCTCCAGCAGCTTCATGCGGGTCTTCTGGAGCTCAGGGCTGTCCCATTCATCTTCATCAATTCCCCAGTACAGATCTATGACCTGGGGACCAATGGATGAGGCAGCGTTAATTCACCTGTGCGAAAACTCAATTGATGTGTAGGCTTTATTCTTATTCACAATATTAAGCTAATGTGACTTCTAACTTTTCTCTTTGCAGCATGTTTTCCCTTGCAGAGGGAAAATGATTTTTAAGATCAATCTAAAGAGGTATTTTTTTTAATCCCATGATGGTTTGGGGATGAACACTATAATTTCTTTTTGTTCCTGATTATACTGTTGACATGGCCCCAGAGAAAATGAAATGTTAAATATCAGAGGCTTTGCAATGCAGGCTTTCATTATATTGAAATGGTAACAGGATTTCAAAAGTCTGAAAGCAGCTGGGATATAGTTACTACATTATCTGAGACAAATAACAGTGTATAATTTTACTGTTATGTCTCAATATGAGAAGGGAAAACCATAATGGGCATTCACATATACTGACCCAAAGTTAAATAGCTACATTTCTGTAAAAAAATAAATAAAAAAGAAAAAGAAAGCTGTTATCCCACAGAGACATTTTGTTTATATCTCTAAGCAGCTTGGCTTTCATTAATACATATCTGAAAAAACATGTATGGAAAACAATGAAAGGTATGCCTTACTGAGAAGTGAGGATAATAGGATCCTCTATCTCCTTACTTCAAAGACGATGAGGAAAAAGACTGTAAAAAACTTTTACAAGTACACTCTTTGAAAAATTTGCTATGGAGAGCAGAATGGGTTTCATTCCTTTTACTCAATTGCTGTCTGCATAAGCTAAATGTTTCTAATTGTAGCTTTGAAGATTTCTTCTTTTCCTTTCTTTATTTCTCACAAGCAGAAAAAAAAAAACCTCTCCTCCTTACTGGCTGTTTGCATGGCATTCAGTGAGATGTAGATGCAGAGTATGGGGGTCCCCCACTGTGCCCCAAGTGCTCTGTGTACTTCCCATCTCCTGGCCAATGCCCCACACAAGTGTGTTTGTATTAAATCTTTGTCTATCTGCATTTGAGTTTTTAGATGGCTGATAGAGATATAACAACTTCTTTAAAAAAATATTCCCGTGGCTCAGTCCATGAGTTTTATAACATATGAAACTATCAGCACTGATTTTGGGGTTCTTTCTTTTAATCTACTTTACAAGGTTTAATCACAATATTAAGAAAGAGGGACATCTGAGATTATAACTTGACTGTCCACTATGAGAGCCCTTAGCTGTGGTTATCTAAAACTAAATATAAATTAAAATTAAAAATTCAGTTCAAGTGCTCAATAGTCACATGTGATTACTGACTCCCATGTTGGAAAATGCAGATATAGAATACTTCACCATCACAGGAAGTTTAATTAGACAGAATTGTAATTTACTGAACTTCATATACTGAAATTACTAGAACAAGTCCATTTTTGGCCATCTGCCAATAAACTCTCAAACACACAAATCTGCAACGTGAATGGTAACTTAGTTGTGTCATGCACAAACTAACAACCGTACACAGAACCTGGTCCCCATCCTTTTGGCTGATACTATTTGATATCTGAGGAAAGGTAGGATTTAGAATAAATAAGAAACAGAAATGGTAAAAATGAAAGTTAATGTAACAAAAGCTATAAATATACAACTGCTATTCCTCTCATATCTGTGACATAAAATTATATAAAGTAATAATTATGTCACTGTAACTTATTAGATGTTGCATATATAATAATAACAGCACAAAAGGGAATAGAGCTATATGGGAGTAGTCTTTCTATAGCTCACTGGAATTAACTTATCAGAATCTACCTATGATTTATACTAACTTAAGATGTATATGCCTTAAAATAACTACAAAGAAAATAACTCAAAAATTAATGATTTTTTCACTATAAGGAATTAAAATGTTAAATTAGAAAATATTCACATATCACAAAGCAAAGAAGTAAAAGAGGAATAGAGGAACAGAAATGACAGACATATAGAATAAAAGTAAAATGGCAGAAGTAAATCCAACTATGTCAATAATACCATTAAGTGTGAATGGTTTAAAAAGTCCAAACAGAGAGACTGTCAGACTAGATAAAAACAAGATCCAACTATATACTTCTACAGGAGTACACTTTAGATTCAAAAAGGTTAAAAGGATGGAAAAAATGACAAAGGAGGCAAGAATATACAATGGAGAAAAGACAGTCTCTTCAATAAGTAGCGCTGGGAAAACTGGACAGCTACATGTAAACGAATGAAATTAGAACACTCCCTAACACCATACACAAAAATAAACTTAAAATGGCTTAGAGACCTAAATGTAAGACCAGATCCTATAAAACTATTAGAGGAAAACATAGGAAGAACAGTCTTTGGCGGACTTCCCTGGCAGTCCAGTGGTTAAGACTTCACCTTCCAATGTAGGGGGTGCCAGTTCAATCCCTGGTTGGGTAACTAAGATCCCACATGCCTCACAGCCAAAAAACCCAAAACATAAAACAAGAAGCAATATTGTAACAAATTCAATAAAGACTTTAAAAATGGCCCACATCAAAAAAATCTTTAAAAAAAACCACTCTGACATAAATCACAGCAAAATCTTTTTTGATCCACCTCCTAGAGTAATGAAAATAAAAACAAAAATAAATGGGACCTAATTAAAAGCTTTTGTATAGTAAAGGGAACCGTAAAAAGAAAAGACAACCCTCAGAATGGGAGAAAATATTTGCAAATGAAGCAACTGACATGGGATTAATCTCCAAAATATACAAGCAGCTCAATATCAAAAAAGCAAACAACCCGATCAAAAAATGGGCTGAAGATCTAAATCGACATTTCTCCAAAAAGACATACAGATGGCCAATAAACACATGAAAAGATTCTCAATATCACTAATTATTAGAGAAATGCAAATCAAAAGTACAATGAGGTATCATCTCACACCAGTCAGAATGGCCATCATCAAAAAATCTACAAACAAATGCTGGAGAGGGTGTGGAGAAAAGAGAAACCTGTTGCACTGTTGGTAGGAATGTAAATTGGTACAGCCACTATGGAGAACAGTATGGAGGTTCCTTAAAAAACTGAAAATAGAGCTACCATATGATCCAGCAATCCCACTCCTGGGCATGTATCTAGAGAAAACCATAATTTGAAAAGATACATGCACCCCCAATGTTCATTGCAGCACTATTTACAATGGCCAGGACATGGAAGCAACCTAAATATCCATCAACAGAGGAATGGATAAAGAAGATGTGGTACATATATACAATGGAGTATTACTCAGCCATAAAAAAGAACAAAATAATGTCATTTGCAGCAACATGGATGAACCTAGAGCCTGTCATACTGAGTGAAGTAAGACAGAGAAAGAAATATTATATGGTATCACTCACATGTGGAATCTAAAAACAGGTACAAATGAATTTATCTACAAAACAGAAATAGAGTTACAGATGTAGAAAACAAACTTATGGTTACCAGGGTGTAAGGGGAGGGAAGAGAAGTTGGGAGATTGGGATTTACATATACACACTACTATATATGAAATAACTAATAAGGACTTACTGTATAACACAGGGAACTCTACTCAATACTCTGTAATGGCCTACAGGGGAAAAGAATCTAAAGAGTATATATATGTGTATATATAACTGATTCACTTTGCAGTACAGCAGAAACTAACACAACATTGTAAGTCAACTATACTGCAATAAAAAATTTTTTAAATTCACTTAGAAATTGAAAGTGTTAAAATAGTGTAGAACCAGCATGAAAATAGACAAAAATCAATAAAACAATCTATATACGTAAGAGAATTTGTATTAAAATAAATGTAATATTTCAAAAAGATGGAAAAAGATTTATCATGCAAACAGCAACCATAAGAAAGCTCACAGGGCTATACTAATATGAGACAAATATATACTAATATCAGACAAAAGAAATTTTAAAACAATATAACTAAAGATGAAGAGGGACATTTTATAATGATAAAAGGGTCAATCCATCAGGAGGATATAACAATTATAAATGTATATGCAATGAACAGAGCCTTAAAATACATGAAAAACAAACTGACAGAAATGAAGGAGAAATAGACAATTCAACTATAATAGTTGGAGACTTGAATATATAATTTAATAATGGGAAGAACAAAATCCTGGAAGACTGTAGCAATTCTATAAATGAACTAGTTCTAACATGTCTTAGGACAATCTACCTGACAACATAATATACATTCTTCTCAAGTTCACAAAGAACATTCTCCAGGAGAAAACATACGTTAGATCATAAAACAAGCATCAATAACCTTCAATGGATTTAAATCATATAAAGTATGTCCTCTGAACACAATGCAGTGATACTAGAAATCAATAATAGAAAGAAACTTGGAAAATTCATAAGTAGATGGAAATTAACACACTCCTAAATAACCAATGAATCAAAGAAGAAATCACAAGGGAAATTAAAAATTACTTTGAGATGAATGAGAATGAAGATACAACATAGCAAATTTATGGGATGTAGGTAAAGCCATACTTAGAGGAAATTTAGAGCTGTAAACACCTATATTAAAAATGAAGATTTCAATAATTTAACTTAAGACAATAGAAAAAGCATCAAGGGCAAGCCAAAGCAAGCAGAAGGAAGGAAATAATAGATTACAATGGAAATTAATGAAACAATAGAAAAATGATAGAGGAAAAAAAACGAATGAAATCAAAAATTGGTTCTTTGAAGACGTCAACAAAATGGATAAAACTGGATTCACCAAAAGAAAAACAACCTCAAATTCCTAAAATCTGGGGTGAAAGAGGCCATTACTACTAACCTTCCAGAAATAAAAGGATTATTAGAGAATACTACAGACAACTGTATGCCAATGAATTAGATCACTTTGATGAAATGGACAAATTCCTAGAGAGACACAAATTACATAAATTGACTCAAGACAGAATAGAAAAATGTGAAGACATTTTTAACAAGAGATTAGAAATTTTTAAAAAGCTGCATAAAAAGAAAAGCCTAGGTCTAGACGGATGCACTGGTGAATTCTACCAAACATTTACAAAAGAATTAATACCAATTATTCAGTCTTCCAAAACTTACAAGAGAATACTTCCTAACTTATTCTATGAGACCAGTATGATCCTGGTACCAAAGCCAGACAAAAATATCAGAAGAAAAATACAAAGCAACATCTCTTAAGAAAATAAACATCCTCAGCAAAAATATTAAAAACCCTAACCTGGCAGCATATAAAAAGTGTTATACAACACAATGAGGTGGGACTTATTCCAGGAATGCAGGATTGACTCAGCATCAGAAAATCAACTAATGGAGGACACTATATATTAACAGAATAAAGGACAAAAACCATATGTCTCAACATACACAGGAAAAAAAAAGTGACAAAATCCAACACCCCTTCATGATAAAAAAAAAAAAAAAAAAAAAAACACTAAACAAACTAGGAACAGAAATTAACTTCTTATCTTGAATAAAGGGCATGTATGAAAAAACTACATCTAACATCATACTTAATGAAGACTGAAAGCTTTCCCCCTAAGATTAGGAGCAAGAGAAAGATATCCACTCTCACCACTTTTATTCAACAGTATATTGAAGGTTCCAGCTAGGCAACTTGGCAAGAAAAAGAAAATGCATCCATATAGGAAAGGAAAAAGTAGACCCACCTTTATTCATAGATTACAAGATCTTGTATATTGAAAATTTTAAGGAAAGCACTAAAAAACTGTTGGAACTAATGAGTTGGGCAAGGTTGTAGGATACAAGATCAATATGTAAAACCCACTTGTATTTCTATATAGTAGCAATGAGCAATCTAAGATAAATTTAAAAAATAAGTCCATTTAAAAGAGCATCAGAAAGAATAAAAAGCTTAGGAATAAATTTAACGAAAAAAAGCAAAATTTACACTTTGAAAATTACAAAACACCATTGAAAGACATCCCCTATAAATGGATTGGTAGACTAAATACTATGATGACAATACTCCCTGAATAAATCTATAGATTCAATGCAATCACTATAAAACTCCCAGCTGGCTTACAGAAATTGACAAGCTGATCTTAAAATTCATATGGAAATTCAAGAGACCCAGAACAGCCAAAATAATCTTGCAAAAAGGAGAACAAATTTGGAGGACTCACACTTCCAGATTTCAAACTTAGTACAAAGCTACAATAATTAAGACAGTGTGATACTGGCATAAGTATAGGCAATGGAATAAAACTGAAAATCCAAAAATAAATTCTCATACTTACAGTTAACTCATTTCAACAAGGGTGCCAAAACAATCAATGAGGAAATGAATAAACAAATGGTATTGAGACAACTGGACATCTATATGCAAAAGAACAAAGTTTAATCCCTACCTCATGCCATATATAAAAATTAAAACAGATCACAGACATAAATTAAGAGTTAAAACTACAAAACTATTTTTATAGAAAACATCATTATGACCTTGGATTTGACAATAGTTTCTTAGATATGATAGCAAAGTACAAGTAACTGAAAAAAATAGATAAATTGGACTTCCTCAAAATTAAAAAAAATTGTGCTTCAAAAGATCTATCAATAAAGTGAAGAGGGCACCCTCAAAATGGAAGAAAATATTTACAAATCATATTTGATAATAGATTTGTATCTAGAATATATAAGGAACTCCTACAACTCAATAAGACAACCCAATTAAAAATGGACAAAAGATCTGAGTAGACATTTCTTCACAGAATATATACAGATTGCCAATAAAGATAATCAGTGTTATCACATGAAAAGATAATGTCATTAGTCATCAGGGGATTGCAAATCAAAACTTCAAGATAACACTTCATACCCACTAGGATGGCTATAGTCAAAAAGACTGATAACAAGTGTTGATAGGGATGTGGAGCAATTGGAAAACTCATGCACTGCTGGTGGGAATATAAAATGGTGCAGCCACTGTGGAAAACAGTCTGGCAGTTCCCCAAATGGTTAAACACAGAGTTACTACGTGATCCAGCAATTCTTCTAGGTATATACCCAAGATAGATGGAAACCTACATCTAGACAAAAACTTGTACATGAATGTTCATAACAGCATTATTCATAATAGCTAAGAAGTGGAAACAATCCAAATGTCCATCAAGTGATCAATGGATAAATAAAATGTAGTATACATCCACACAATGGAATATTTTCTGGCAATAAAAAGTAATGAAATAGGGACTTCCCTGGTGGCACAGTGGTTAAGAATCTGCCTGCCAATGCAGGGGACACGGGTTCGATCCCTGGTCAGGGATGATCCCACATGCTGCAGAGCAACTAAGCCCGTGCACCACAACTACTGAGCCTGCGCTCTAGAGCCTGCGAGCCACAACTACTGAAGCCCGCGTGCCTAGAGCCCGTGCTCCACAACGAGAGAAGCCACCACGAGAAGCCCGCGCACCGCAACGAAGAGCAGCCCCCACTCACTGCAACCAGAGAAAGCCCACGTGCAGCAACGAAGACCCAACACAGCAATCAATCAATCAATATCTAAAAAAAATTAATGAAATACTGATGCATGTTACAACATGGATGAGCCTTGAAAATGCTATGCTAAGTGAAAGAAGCCAGTTACAAAAGATCACCATTTGTATGATTCCATTTACATGAAATGTCTAGAACAGGCAAATCTACACTCAAAAAGTAGTTTAGTGGTTGCCTAGGGCTGGGAGGGAGGGGAATAGGGCAATTAGGGAATGATAGCCAGAGGGGAGAGGATTTCTTCTTTGGGTGATGAAAATGTTCTAAAATTAATTTTGGTAATGCTTACACAACTGGGAATATACTAAAAACACTGAATTGCACACTTTAAATGGGCAAATTTTATGATGTGTGAACCGAATTGTATCTCAATGATCGTCTGCACAGCTAGCTTGGACTGGGATTCCACAGGTCTTCCATCTCCAACTCAAAGAACTGAGAGCAAGAACAGAATGTTTAAATCAAGCACCTAGTATATTAAGAGCTAAACAATAAGATCTAACTAAATATATGTGAGCCAAATGACCAGGGTAAAAGTCAAAACAAGGCTTTCACTTATGTTTTTAAATAGAAGCTTAAATATCACATGACTTATTTGACACCTATGGGAGTCTTTTATAATAGTTTTTGCATCTGTTATTTCCTTAAAGTTTGGCCACCACTGCCTTCATCCAGGTCTTTATAACTCCATGTGTCCTTACTTTAGTAGCTTTGTTTAAAGAAGAAAAGCTGGAAGTAAGAGAATATTTAAATTGCTCTTTCTCAAGTGTCTTTATGAGCAGAAAACGATGAAAAATAAAATCAAGCAACCGTGAAGACAAGCAGGAAATAAATAGAGGAAACATTTAGCTTATGCAACACAAAACACCATTATGGGCAAACAAACGCAATATATCCACATGATCAATAACTGGCCAGAAGTGGCTGGAACCCAAAGTGCTCAATAAGACAAGATTTATTACACACTTTAAAAAATTAAGTTTAGCTTTTGGCCTAATGTCCAGGCACTGCAGACACTGGAATCTAATTTACTATTTATTGGAATACTACCTTGTTGATAGCACATTTTATGTGCCTTTACTTATTTCATCATTAAGTATAAAAGTTCAGGAAAGTAATTGATTTTATTTTTTTTCACTTGTTTAAAAATATTCTTAGGGAAGCTAATTTATCATGCTCATTATAATGTGCTGAATTGGTCTGCAAACAAAACGCCAGCGAATAAAAGCCCTAACAAATTTTGCCACTTGAAATCAGACATAATGATTTAAATACCAAGATTATTGAACAAACAATAAAGCAACCTGTAAGAAACAATAGCCTTATGCTTTACAAAAATATAACAAAAAAAGGTCAAATTTCAATTCATAATGGCTTCACATGATCACTTCTTCAGAAAGAACCTTTGAAATTAAAATATTTTCCAAAATATCTTCCTTCTCAATCTTCCCATGCTATATGACACTATCTGAATGCAAAACAATGTAACTACTGAGACAATATGACTGATTTTGTTTCTGAACAGACATGGTACTAAGATGAAGGCTGTTCCTCAAGGTTAGTACCATGGGAGGCTACACACTCACTCTAATGATTCTGCCATTGCCCAGGGCATTTCCTCTGTAGGAATTATCTCATTTTGTATTGAAAAACTCTCACCCCTTTATAGCTGGGAGTTTGTTTTTATTAAAATGGTATTTCTCCAGCCTTACTGGCCTTTACATTTATAAGACATGGCTTTGAAAAGAATTTTAGCTCTTTAAAAAAGTCAAATCTATTCTTAAAAGGGATAAGTATCTGTTACCGCTAAAAACATTCAAAAGAACACAGAGCAGGTTCAGAAAATTTTGAACAGGGACAACATTATTGTGCTATGGATATAACTTTCAAGGTCAGTGCAGAATGCAGACAGTACTCATTTGAATGTAGCTTAGTAGCCGTGTCCTGTTACTAGAATGTTCATCTCACAGGAGAAGGTAAGCAGAGAGTCTTAAACCTCAGACTAGGTTTGTCAGATACTGTTTACCAGGGAAAAGTTATTGTTTATACTTATCAAATTCTTACTCTGGTTAGAATGACTTTCCCCAGCTGCATGGGATACAAGAGAAAAAAACCCCAAAAACCAAAAAAACCCTTGGCCACACTTTTACTAGAACTATTGCAAACACTGATGACTTTAGGTCACCTGCAATTATTCTCTTGGTCATGAGATATCTGACTAGGATATATGGGAGCACGAATAAGACAGACATTTCTGGGAAAATCAGGTCCTAAATCAAGCCCAGAAAGAACTGGCTGGCCCCAGTGGTTGTACACAATCACCAGAAAGAAAGAGGATCCAACAGTGTGAGTTAGGATAATGTTTCATCCAAAGCCTCATAAAGGCGACTGACTGCTCAGACCTGATGCCTCTGTGTCTTGGGAGATTCAACCTCTGGACAGTCCTAACACTTGTAATGTGATGGTAAGAAAGAACTGAACTCTTAACCGAGGCAGGACCTCTGCCTATTAAGGCTTAATGAACTTGGGGACCCAGAGAAGGTGTCAGGAGTCGCTGGAGACAGAGAAGCTGCTGCAAGGCAGGAGGCGCGCACATCTAGGTTGAGTCTGAGCTGGGGACTCGCCGTAAAAGGAACCTCAGCCCGGCTGCAGCTAGGCACCAACTGCCTTCAGGGGCAGGACACTTGACCACAAACAAATGATGTGCCTGAGTGAAAACCCCAAAGTTGGCTCTGTTCCTGGCAGCGGGGCTTTCAGCAACCACTGTATGGGAGTGATCTGCTTCGTGTACCTGGGCCTGAATCACTGCTGCAACTTCCCAAATCATCTCCTTGCTTCTGTTCTTGCTCCTTCGAATCCGTTCACTACACCACAGGCAGAGGGATCTTGTTAAAATGCAAATCTGATCGCCAGTGTTAGGATTTCCTTTCATTCCACCAGACACTACATAGAGTTACTTATTTACTCCTTAAACTTCTGCGTAGACAGAAATATTATCCCTATTTTATGGATGAAAAAGCTGAGGAACAGAGAAGTAACCTGCTCGAAATCACACAGGTAGCGAGTAGCAGAGGTGGGATTTGAACCTGGGCTGTTAACATTATTTTACAGCACTTTCCATGTTTAAGCTTCCCATCACCCAAAGATAGTATCTAGAATCTATGACCTGATTTCTGAGATCTTCCATGACCTAGTCCCTGCCTAACTCTCCAACCTTACCTTATACCACTTTCTCTCTCTCATGGGTCACGCTCCAGCTGTGTATATATTCCTCACACGCGTTTGTACAACATGTGTACACGTGAGCATATATTTACATATGCACATGTATTTACATATATACATGTACATTTACATACCTATACATACTTATATAAATTTTTGTGAATGTATGAATATAAGAGGCTTTTTGATACAGTAATTAAGAGCACAGACACTGGGGCCAGACTACATCGGTTCAAATTCTGACTCTGCCACTTATTAGCTGTGGGATCTCCAGCAGTTATTTACTTCTGTATTTCTAAGTGTCCTTATCTAGTAAAATGTAGAAGATAGAATTTACCTCCTAGGCTCATAGCAAAGATTAAACAGGTTAATGTATATACTGCACTTAGAAAAAGTGCCTGGCAGGCAGTGAGTACTACCTAATGTTAAAATTCCTTCCCAAATTTGCTTATGAAAATACGTTCCTTCTGCCTGAAATACTCTTCTGTTTAACCCGGCCATCTACCCATCGTTCAGCATTCAGCGTAGACATCAGCTCCTCAGCAGGCCTTCCTGGTGCCTCTAGGTTCGACGAGGGCCCCCCATCATGCATGCCCAGAGCTCCCTGTATGTCCTCTGCAGTAAGCACCACCATGGTCACTGCTGTGATGACTGTATTCTCTGAGACTGTAAACTCTGAGGGCAGGGACTATGTTTCTTCAACACTAAGGTATCCAGTGCACCCACAACTCAGCCTGTGCAGAGCAGAGGCTCAATAAATGTCTGTGAATAAATGAGTGAAGCCCATGGGACCAAGCACCTTAACCTGCCCTGGGGATTTGGGGTAGACATCAGTGAGGAAGTAAGACAGGAGTCTGGACCTGAAGGATACATGCATAGGAGACTATTCTTCAGAGAGGGCAAGAGGACAGAACCGCAAAGACAGAAATGTGACACAGCCTGCCCACACAGAGATGTGACGTGGCCTGCCCACACAGAGATGAGGTCACAGCATCATCATTTTGGGAGCTGAGAGGAAACAAGATCAGGCTGAAGAAACACTCTGCTTAATAGATAAGAAAACTGGGCTTAAGTTACTTTTCCAATGGTTTATAACTAATTACTGACAAAGCAGACCTCTTAAGTGAATGTTCTTTGTGCTAAGACTTGTTATAAGGTCTCCTCTCCATCCTGCAAGAAATAGAAAATGAGGATGGAAAGAAATAGCTACCTTGTGTTCAGAATCTGAGAAAGACTTCATGGTGACTGGACCTGACTGGGATACTTAAATGTCACCTGCAAATGGGGATCTCTCATTCTGTTTATCGAGGGACTAATCCTCTTGGGTGATTTCCAGAGTTGGCATAATTGATGGCCACAATTTAGCGGAATTAAATGTTCAGCAAAGTATAGCTCCTCCAGTAAATTCTGGAGTTTGCCACAATGCCACTGCTCTATATAAAATTGCCTATGTGCACAAAGTAAAGGAGGAAGAAAAATACTGGCTTGGGAAGTCAGGCCTGAGAATTCTAGAAGAGCCATTCCACACTGCAGAAATGTTGAGCCAATATTATAATTCAACTGGAGCAAGGAAGGTCAATGATGACATAATGATTTCCTTCCCTTTTATCTTCTCTATTAATCTTCCTTTCCCCTTTTTATAAACGGGCTCATGGATGGGAGCAGGATGATGTAACATGCTTTTAAGACTTTTTACAGAATAGGAACTTGGTAAGGCCTGTCCAGGTTTTGATGGACAGAATCAAAATGCAAAGCGAGCTAGACAAATTGAAGTGCTGGCCTGAGTGAAATGATGTGTGATTCAATGAGGGGAGATGCATTTCATTTTAGAAAGAGGCACACATTTGATTAATAGACAATGGAAAAGGAGTGATTAGTTGACAATGTGGAGAAAAGACCAAGGGCATCACAACATATCCTATCAATTATAAAGCCAACGATGTATTTTGGCAACTCAGGAGGCAAAATGCATTTTGAGATTCCTGAGCAGGCAGACAGTCAGGAGGAAAAAATGAATATAGAGAAGGAGACGGGGTTCAGTAGAACAGGAGGGCGGTGGTGAAGATGCAGTGGAAGAAAAGCAGGTGGACACAACTGATGATGGACCTTCAGTGTGAGATTAAGGAATTATTAGTCAGTAATTATTAGTAAGGTCAGGCTAATATAAGACTCACATAATTTCACCTGACCTACAACTTGGATGTACATAGAGAATGTAGCTTTTTTATTTTGTTAAAATGGTTTGGGTCTCCTGCCTAAGTCTCTATCCTCTGGTTATCAGGATAAAATGAGCTTCTGTTCTATCCAGTTTCAACCTTAGTTTGAACTCATGTTTCCAAGGACTCTTTATTAAGTGCTTATTTTCTCTTGAATCAAGATGCTGACTCTTCCGAAAGCCTCCTTCTTTTCCTAACATGATGTCTGGGTGACCTCATATCCTGAAGGGGAAAAATGGATTTCTAGGGCACAGTCCCCAGGCGATGCCCACTGCCCGCCTGGTTGCTGGCAGCACGGCTGTGCTTGGGGCAGTTGTAACCCATGGACTGGCCTCTCCTTCTCGGCCTGCTCAGAGCCTGGTGTTGCTCTGCAGCAACCAGGGCCTCCTTCCCCTCCTGGGGCTGAGAAGTCCCAGGCCTTGGGCCCACGCTCCATCCAGTTTTTCCACCCTAGCCCTTTTGTGTGGTCACATCTCCCTGTCATGGAGACTAACAGTGGCTCTTAACTCAGCATATGTGACACACAGTAATTGAGGGCAGCTTTGGAAGTGAAACTTCATGGTCTCTTGCTGCCATGGCCATGATGTGGCCACACCCAGGTCTGTTGGCAGAGATAGGGGCAGGGGGACGATTGTTGTAAGGCCATCTCTTTCCAGAGTCCTAAGTAGAGAGCAGAGGTAAGCTGCCCTCAGTGTTACCCACGCACCCACCTGTTCTCACTCATCTAACCCACCTCCCCTTTTCTGAAGCAGAACTAGGAGAAGGGGGATGGGGAAGCAGATCTCCCAAACTCTGCCCCTCTCTGTCTCCTTCCACCATTTTCCTAGAGACCACATTGGGTAGGTCCTGGCTCTGCCTTATTGACAAGCTGGGTCCTCTTCTCTACATATTAGATCTCCAGGGTCAGAGCGCTAAGTGCTAGTTGATATGCTAAAGATGTGATTTAAGGAATTTAGAGAAATCTTCTCACAAGCTGATAGTGTGACCTCCAAGGTTTTTGTCTTGCTACATAATCCTTTCTTGTGTGCATGACAATATTTCTTGAATATTCTTCCCATTCACATTCCTTCTGCACCAGACACGAAGCACCCCCTCAGACAGACAGATGCCTTGATCAAAGGTCTCTTACTGTACTCAAAAAGGCAAAAGAAAAATGCATATGAATAATTTCATTACACTAGGTTCTTGTTCAGGAGAAAGACTTAAAGGTGAAAGAAAGAAATGAACATTGGTTAAGCGCCTTCCACGTGCCAGGCATGTTGCATCATCTCATTGAATTCTTGTAACAAACCTGGAAGATAAATACTACCCCATTCACTTTACAGAGGGGTCAACTGTGTGTCAGGGAAATCAAGCAATTTGCCCAGAGTCACAGGACTGGTAAATTTGCAGACCCAGAATTTGAATCCTAGTCTTTCTAACAGAAAAACTTATGCTGTTTCCACTGTACCCCATAAATTACATAATGTGCTGCATTTTACTGAATTTAAAAATCATCAGTAGTAATATTGTCCATTCCACTAAAAAAGGAACGCACTGCCAATTACACCATGACACACCATTTGTTTGTAAGATGAATCCTGATTTCTGAGATGTAAAAATGTGAAAAAAAAAATGCATCTTAGAATGAATGATCTGGTATATACGGTGTAAAGATTATTTGAGCAGCTGCTGTGCTGTGTACAGTCTGGACCAGAACACAAAAACACCCCGGGTAAAGAAAGATCAAGAAGACGCCGCCATAGTCATTCAGCTATAAAGAAACAGAAGCCTGAGTAAAGACAGAGCCTTGTGAAACCGGAAGACCAGGCCAATTTCCGGGAAACACTGTGGCAGGTGAATCAACGGGGAACAATGCAATTTGGATCTAGGTTGTAAAGGTTGAAGAATGAACTATGAGCCACAATTTTAAAGTCTGGAAGACTGGGGAATAGTAGCAACTGAGAAATTGGGAAAAGGGAGAAGGATGGGTTCCATTTTAGACATTTTAACATTCAAAAAACAACTATCTTCATGTAACCTGGTGAGGGCTGGAGATGCTGATATGGGGCTCACTCACGCACAGGCACCAGCTTCAGAAGATGACATCTACTTGGGGGTCTAGGGATGAAAAAAACAGGTGGACAGGTCTGGACCTGTGCTGCCAAAGGAAACATGAAGAGATGGAATGTCAAGCAAAGAAGAGAAGGATGAACTCTAGACCAAAGGGGCCTCAGGAGGTACCTTCACCAAGGATGAGCATCTTCTTCTCTGGTGCCTTCAGGTGGCACCACAATGGCATTGTGAGGCAGACAGCAGGTTTGGCAAGATCTTCCTGCTGGCTGGAGCTGCAGGTTTCACTCACACTTCCCTACACACCTAGGGACTCAACACTTGCCTGCTGGAGAGAAGGAAAAGGGCTGGGTCGGCATAGGAGTTCCTGCTTTGAGACCAAGTTGTTATACTCAATTGCAAGGGCTTATGGGGGATTTTTTTAAAAAGCTATCTTTAGCAAAGCTGCAAAAGATAACAAATGGCACCCATCAAGACAAGGACTATTCATCTAATATTGGCAAATGAGGTTTCCATCACCTTCCTCTTTTGATTTCAAATAAAGTTTAAGTCTTCAGACAGCAGGCAAATGAACTGCTTGACCATAAGTTTTAGTCCATTGCCTCACATTGTTACTCAGCCCCGATTCCACAGTGCTTTTGAACACTGCATTAACTATTTCATATTATGCACCTGCCAACTAAAGAACGTTGCTCACCATCTGGCTCTACAAGAATTAAGTCACTAGCCACTGCAGCCATGTTGCAGTATGACCTTCAACATACCCTGAAAGGAGTTCAGGGCCGAGATCCGGAAGGAGGCACTCTGTGCTCTGGGAAACCTGGCAGAACAGGCCTTCAGATAGTTAGATATTTTCAGGAGAAAATTTTTATGAACCTGGATTCTTGCATCTTCCCATACTTAGAAAAGCACTAAAACCATTAAGTAACATACCAGTTCCTTGTGACTAGTAGCAACCTTCTACCGAGATGTGTGCTTTGTTGCACGTTCCCCTTTTGCCAAAATCACATATGTACTGACCTCCCCCTTACCTCTCGGAACAGTTTCTCAGAGCTCTCTGAGAGGCTGTCTCCCAGGCTATAGTCCTCAGTAAGACACCAAAAAACTTGACTCATAGTTTCTACATTGTGTGTGTGTGTGTGTGTGCGTGTGTGTGTGTGTTTTCTTTTTAGTTGACACACCCTACTAATGCAATGTCCAAAAGTGATCAAATAAA
Organism: Balaenoptera ricei; assembly: GCF_028023285.1. Lineage (NCBI taxonomy): Eukaryota > Metazoa > Chordata > Mammalia > Artiodactyla > Balaenopteridae > Balaenoptera > Balaenoptera ricei. The sequence continues at coordinate 80,203,327 of NC_082643.1, forward strand.
AGGAAAAGTTACTAATTTGACTAGTGAAAAATTATTTTCTTAATCATTATCTGGATTTTTTTTTTTTTTTTTTTACATGTACAAATGAATTTCCATCCCTACGGAAGTTCCTCTAATTAAGTCTCTCCATCACTTGCAGCAGGACACCTGTTACTGGGCAGTCAGCCTCTCATCCCTGTTAGAATGGCCTCACCCTGACCACTCCCATCTAGAACTTTACAGTCCGACATGGGAGCATTTGACTATTGAACACCCAAAATGTGGCCAGTCTGAATTGGGATGTGTTGTGAGTGTAAAATATACACTGGACTTTGAAGACTTCGTATGAAAAAAAGAATATAAAATAACTAATAATTTTTATGTTGATTTTATGTTGAAATGATATTTTGGATATAAAATGGCTTAAATAAAATATGTTCTTAAATTTTTTTTTCTGCTTCCTTTTACTTTTCAAAACGTAGTTAGAAAATTTAATTGCATTTGTGGCTTGCATCTGTGATTCCCATTATACTTCTTTTGCATAGCAGTGGTCTAGACTCTCAGCTTCTGGGTCTTATTCATTTAATCAATAAATTCACTTTAATCAACATTTATTATGTATATAATATGAAGCAGGTACTCTAAAAAGGACTGGTGATGAAAAGATATAAATAATATGACTTCTGACCTTGATGAGCTTCCAGTTAGGGGGAAAGGCATTTTAAAAGTCATTAAAACAATATGACAGAGGCTATTAAAGACTAGAAATAAATCACTATGGAATCTTGAAGAAGGAAATTCACTGTTTCTTAAAGGATGAGTAGAAAATTTTCTAGTCATTGGCATGGGGGACAGTTTAAGGGCAACCCAAACAGAGGGCACAGTGGGTCTGAAGACTCAGGGAAAAAAAAGAACTTGTTTGGGGAACTGAACGTAGGCTACCTGTGTGGGAGGGGACAGACAAGACCTCAGTGGACAGTGGTGGAAAAGAGAACCTCGTATGCCAGGCTAAGACGTGCAGAATGTATCTTGTGGATGAAAGAGTCAGATGTGTATTTCAGAGAGACCACTGCAGAAATATGGTGGAGGGTGGACGAGGTGGTCCAGGTGGGTGGAAGGGCTGAGGCTGGGGAGGAGAAGGACGAGATGAAGGTAAACAGGCCCGCAGCATATGTACTGCGATAGTCAAGATGACAGTAATATAGACTTGAACAGCTGGGATACGCTGGAGAAATATTTAGGAGGTAGAATCCACAGGTCTTTGGGATTTATTGGATGTTAAAGGTGAAGAAGAAGGAACAGGGTTATTAACTTTGGTGACTAAGTGATGTGAGAGGAATACTAGATGCCCACTAAAAATGTTTGCTATCAGAAGGTATTCTTAAGGAACAAAACTAAGTTGAGTGGCTGGACTGAAATGAAATCGTTTTCACAATGGAGCAGTGTCTAAGCACCCAGATCAATCAAGTACCCCCGTTAGAGGTCCCTGCCCCAATCAGGTTTACTCCTGCTCAGCGTACCTGTGGGGGCAGGGTGGGGCAGATTATAAGAGTTCAGGGAGTAGAGGGGGAATATTTGGGAATCAGAAAAGACTTCTTAGAAAGCAAGAACTTGGGCTAGAGTTTGAAGGGTAGATGGTAGAGGAGAAAGGGTATTTCTGATAAGAGGGGAGAACTGCAATAGGTACAGCGAATGAGATTTTCAAGTCAAGAATGAGTGATCAGCAAGATGTGCTCCAAGGATAGGCTGAGGATGGCCAAACTGGCATGGAGTGTTTATGTTGGGAAAAATGGCAGATGAAGTTGGGGAGACAGCTGGGATCACATTAAAGAGGGACCCCATAGGCAGCAGGGAGCCACTATAAGGTTTTAAGCAAAGGAAATGACAACCTGACATTTAAGTAAGGTTACTCTGGTGATGTATAGAAGAACTCAAGTAGGATGATGGTGTAGGCAGCTCTGCTTGCTACTTTTACTAAACCCAGTAAATGTCAAGCACTCTTCCAGGCCCCGGAGACTTAAAAATAAGCGAGGACTAGTCTCTTCCTCCAGGACTTGCAACCTACTGTGGGTAAGCAGAGAACAAGATCAGTTAAGATCCTCTTTGTTCATCTTTTTTTTTTTTTTTTTAATAGCTTTAAAAAAATTTTATTTATTTTTGGCTGCCTTGGGGCTTCGTTGCTGTGCATGGGCTTTCTCTGGTTGTGGTGACCAGGGGCTACTCCTTGTTGCGGTGTGCAGGCTTCTCATTGCAGTAGCTTCGCTTACTGGGGAGCACGGGCTTTAGGTGTGTGGGCTTCAGTAGTTGTGGCACGAGGGCTCAGTAGTTGTGGCACGTGGGCTCAGTAGTTGTGGCACGCAGGCTCTAGAGCGCAGGCTCAGTAGTTGTGGCGCATGGGCTTAGCTGCTCTGCGGCATGTGGGATCTTCCCAGACCAGGGCTCGAACCTGTATCCCCTGCATTGGCAGGTGGATTCTTAACCACTGTACCAGCAGGGAAATCCCTTCATCTAATTTTTTGAAGCAATTAAGGTTAGATCAGGGTCTCAGCAATAAGAATGGAGAGGAAACATCTGAAAGCAGGGCTTGCATATAATTACAAGCCCTTTTTTTATTGGGTCCTGCACCACCTGCTTTTACCCCAATCTGTCTTTATTTTTCCCAATTTATTCCCCTGTTCTTCCTTTTGATCCTCTTCTCCATAGTCAAGGGCACTAACTGAACACTGGCAAATCAAATAACATCTTATTTAAACCCCTTGTCTTTCTCTGAGCCATGTGTGTTTTCTGCTCTGAGTAGGCTTGACATTCTTTCCATTTAATGTTCCCATCTCCAAGCAGTCAACTATGTATATTACACATGGAATTAGTTGAAGTTCACATAATCAGAGAGGCTGGTGCATTTTCATTAAAACTCTTAGTTTAAATGAAAAAATAAAGGAAATACTAGAAAACAGTCTGCCAAACAGGCATAGAGAAAAAAGTATATGGCCTTGCTTAAAGTGTAACTCTGCAGTCTATCAACTTAGTTCAATAGAGATTTAACTAAATAGTCAAGTACCTGGCATATAGTAGGCCAATCACTGGGATAAGTTGAATAAGACACAGTTCCAGTCCTGAGAATTTTTAGACGTTATAGACAGGTGATGAAAAACGTACCTAGTCAGATGTCTCCTTATCTTTGCCGCTCATTCTAGTCTGCACCATGATCATTTCTTACTTGCGCTGCCTTAGTGCTTCTGCCATCTCTCCCCACCCCCACTCCAGTCCCCTCAAAAAGCTTGCGTGAACCTCTTAAACATAAATCCCGTCACTCTTTCCCTTCTTATTCAGTAACATTCTGAGTCCTTACTCTTAGTCCATAAGGTATGATCTTCCTTTGATATCATCTCCTACAATCATTTCTCTTACTCATTACTCCATTCTACTCCATTCCCACTTGGCTTCTTTACTGTGCCTAGAATATTCTAAACACATTCCCACCCCAGACCCTTTTCCTGGTTGCCTACGTCTGGAATTCTCCTCCCAAAACATCTGCATGATTTGCTCCATTACCTTCTGCAGATCTCTGCTCAAAGACTGTCTTATTACTCAGTCCTTCTCTGACTACCTGGCATTCCCTACCTCCCTTTATCGTGTTTTACTTTTCTTAAAAGCATTTACTCACTAAAATGCATCTATTACCACTGAAATTTACTGTTTATTGTCTGCCTCTCTCAACAATATTGGAAGCTCCACAAGAAGAGGGTCTGATGGTTTTTTTCCTTGTATTTCCAGCACGTGGAATGTTGACTGGCATGTTGTCAATGGTCAATAAACACTTCTTAAATGAACTGGATCAATGATTGGGAGTTATGCACAGGACTTTAGGGGAGCAGGGTATGTGGTATAACCTGGGAGGAATGAGGGGATTAGAGAACAATTCTTTAAGCAAGTAATGTTTGGGCTGAGACTTCATTCATTCAACATTCTTATGGAGTTTTACTATGTGCCAGACACTATTCTAGGATGTAGCTGTCATAAAGGCAGACAAGTCCCTGTTCTTGTGGAACTTACAGTCTTGGAAGAAAGACAAGAAACAAGCCAATACATGAGTAAATAAGAAAAATATCCAACACTGACACATGCTATGCAAATAACTAAAATAGGATGATGTAAAAGACAGCACACCTAGGGGGTTACTTTAGATTGGGTCATTAGGGAAGCAACTCTAGGAAGTGACATTTCAGCAGAGACTTGAAGGACAGTGAGTAAGCACCCATGAAAAGATGAGGGGGTGGGCATTCCTATAGAGAGACAGCCAGGGAAAAATCCTTAAATGGGATAGGCTTGAAGTGTTCAAGGGACCAAATGGAGGACACATAGCTGCAGAGAAGTGGGCAAGGAGAAGAGGGGCATGTCTTAAGATCAGACCGGAAGAGTCCTAGGAATGAGTAGGACTTAGGAGGTGAAGCAGGGGAAGAACCAGATGGAAAAGCATTGTAGGTGGTAAGAACAGCAAAGGCAAGAAAGCAGGAAATAGACTGGTATATTTGAGTAACTCTAGGAAATGCGTTTCTCCTGAGTCCAATGCACAAAGATGGAATCCAGAACACTGTATGGCTAAATTCGTTTTTTTTTGTGAAGCTTCTGGCACATTTTGCTGCAGCTGAGAAAATAGAACCATCTCTCTAGTAAACACAGCCTCAGGGAGCTCTATAACCAACCTACTTTGGAAGGTGGGAAGCAAATGCAACCTTGCATATTGTATTCTAAACACAACCTCAGATGTGTTAAGCTGTCACCACCCCCATTTTAGACACTAAAGGACCAGCGGGTGGGTTAAGTCACTCACAGTCAAGAGCTGGGGCTCAATTCCATGTCATGCTTTACCCAGTGCTGTTTCCTCTGCTGTCCAGTATCTCACTGACTGATTCAATACACCTGCCTGGAATGATCCTTGCCATCAATTTCTTCTATGGACCTTGCCTTCTATAGTTTTCCTTTGGCTTTATCTGTCTTCTCCTGTACCTACTTAAAATTTAGAAAATATATTTTTCCTTTTTTCCCCTCAGCTAATCCTAATCAATTCCATGTTTTATGGAGGCTGTTCCGTAGCTCAGCCTTCTTCTACTGACAAAAGTGATGCAAACCCAAATAAACTCAAAGATGGGATTAATAGGCTTGGATACATTTCTTTACAGTAACTGAGTCCCCAAGGAATGTCTAAGTCTTTGGGAATCTTGACATATCAGAATTATTAACAGTTGAGACTTTGTTATCAGTAGAACGAGACTCCTCAGAGAAGGTAGTGCTGACTTCACAACAAGGAATTTAGGTTGATGATTTTTCAAGTAAACAGTGACTTATGAGTAACTATTCAATATGTGTGTCACAATGGCTTGCTGCCAACGGACACTATGCATTGAGATCAAAGCCATTTTGAAACTCTTATTTTATACATTCTATTAGAAGGCCCTATGAAGTATACCAAGACAAAATATTTACAGTCAACCCTTGAATAACACAGGTTTGAACCGTGTGGATCCACTCGTGTGGATTTTTTCAGTAGTAAATACTACAGTATGAAATGATCCATGGTTGGTTGAATCCTCGGATACGGAGGGACCATGGATACAGAGGGCTGACTGTAAAGTTATACGTGTATTTTCAACTACGCAGAGGGTCAGCACCCCTAACCCCTGCATTGTTTGAGGGTCAACTGTATTCAGAAGGAAACAAATGAGGGGTGAAATTTTCTTCCATTAACAATGACACATTTTCGGCAGGGGGCGGGGTGGTGGTGTGATGAATTGGGAGATTGGGATTGACATATATACGCTAATATTTATAAAATGGATAACTAATAAGAACCTGCTGTACAAAAATATAAAATAAAATTCAAAAATTCAAAAAAAAAAACCCAGAAAACTCTCTCCCAACCCAAAGAGTAAAAAAAAAAAAAAAAAAAAAAAAGACACATTTTGTACTCTTACACCACAAACCTCTAGTCCATAGTCCTTACTTAACAATGTAAACATGTAGTTAGGATAGCACTGGAGAGTTAAGATGTCCATTGCAAATGAAGGTGACGAATTCTGACTAAATAACGCTATCTATAGTTGCAGGAGCCATTCACTTAAAAATTTTTTTTGGATGTCTAAGTTATGCCCAATGTCTTCTAGTACTTTTCTATTAGGTGGCCTCATCAATAGTGTCTACAAATGCCAGGATGTTTATGAATTTTAGCAATGACATGCACAGTTACTGTTTCTTGAAAGGCTGATGGGTTTTTTTGTTTGTTTGTTTGTTTTGGTAAATGGTAAATTCCCAAAATGCTTGGGAAAAAGGACATTCTTCAATGCAAATAAAAACTAAAAGGTAGGACAGAAGGCAAGGACTGACCAAGCTGCTAAAATGAAATACCCGGGAGAGAGTTGGTCCCAATTTTTTGATGCAAAACATTTCTAGAGATGCCAGCTTAAAGGCAGGTGCTCAGCAACCTTGCCCTTTTTGACATTAGTGGAGGTTAGCAAAAAAGCAAATAAACATAATTTGAAGAAAAAGATGAGCCAATACTGGGTAGGGTCCAAGAAGCAGAGCATAAAAGTGCAAAACATCAAAAATGACTAAATATTTTACTTCCATTTTCCAGTGTTTCTTTTCACCCACGCTTAAAGAAATGAAATATTTCAGGGCTTAAAACTTGTATTTTATAACACCCAAACTGTGACAAGAAACAAACATTAGTTATTTAGCTGACATAATTAAAAATGAAATTAATATCAGCGTTACCTGAAATTCTAATCCATAGTTTTCTCTGCAGAATTCTCTTAATTTAGGATACACGTTTTCTCTTAGTGCCTGTCTTTCTGCTCCCGTGTCTGTGGTAGAAAAGCAAACACACAGAAAGTGAGTTAGGTCCACATAGTACACATTTCTGGAAAAAAAGAAAGCTTACAAATAAACATTAACATTAATATAATCAAGCTGGGGTGCTGCATCGTGAAATGATGGGATATTTGCCTGCTGGAGAAGACTTGCTCTTAACAGAGCAGGGGGAGCTGAGATGTTTACCACGCACACAGGGCAAATGGGAGCCCCTGGGTAAGTTTTGTGGGTGCTGGCAGAGCTGGGAATTCACAGCTCATTCTTTATACCCATGTAGACCCTCACATGGCGCTCTTAAATAGCCCCAACCACATTATCTTTCAAAGAGGTAGAAGGAAAAATTGTAAGGCTATCAGGTGTAGCTCCATTGAGTGTAAATATTTCAAAACACACACACACACAGACACACACACTGATTACTGATTTCCAAAAGCATCCAGACTCTATCATTCCCTACAGTATTTAGAAACAATGCTACTTTTACAAGATTCAGTACAGCATCTGTGCAATCAGCACAATAGTCAGGAGTGACAAACGGTAGGAGTCAACATCTAAAACTAGCAGATTCCACTGGCCAGCGGTTCAACATTAGCGTCTCCCACCCTGGGCTTAGGGACCTGTTATATCAGAGAGGGGATCGTTTTACATGTGCCACAGTGTGTTAAAAGCTTCGAAATAAAATATTTAAAAATTATCCGTGTCATTAAAAAATACGAGAAGAAACAGAGAACCTGAAACCAGAAGAACCATAACATATGTATGTATTTAATGTTGAATGTTCTGCACAGAAAGGGATTCTACAGCCACTTGTGCTGGACGGTGCGCCACATCAGTGATGATGCTGTAAGATGCTTACAGCAAAGAGAATGGTCCTTGCCCAGCTAACTTCAGAGAAAGATAAGAATCAGAGCTTAAAAAATTAGGTTAATGTGTTATCTCATGAAAAGGACCATTTGCTAAATGTACCTCAGTCCCAGCCACAACCGTGAAACATCTGCATACCACATTTATAACTCAGGAACCAATTTAAAAGACTGTCCTTGTTATTCTCAAGCACATCTGTCCATGCAAACTCAACCATATGCCGTGTTGACCTACTCTACTTTCCTACTGTTCTCAAGCCTGTTTTGAGAGGCAAACAACCAATCCCAAGAGTCTGAGATGCAGCGGCAGCTTGACAGAGTGACAGGAACCAGTGTTTACACGGGAACCAAAGATTCAATACAAGGTCTTCGAGATTACCCTGTGATCCAAACAAGTAGGGTCTTTTCCCCCCATAGATCCAACAGGGACCTAAGTCCAAAGGGAAAGCAGGAAGACCGCGTTGAGGAGGGTACACCTGAGCAGTGCCCATGTGCCATCACGACACTGGTGGAAGCAGCAGATTATATAATCAGCACATGATTTATATAATCTTGGGATCAGGTGCCCATCCTCCCTCACCCCACTGTAAGGGCTGAAAACACTAACTTCGAAGTAAAGCTGATGATATTCAATCTCTCTAAAAGGCTACCGATTTTTAAGACCCAAATAACAAAAAGTCACTTTAAAAATGAAGAGATACTACCAGATGTGGAATTTGGGAATATATTAAACAAGGATTATTGGTAAGATATTCTAAAAAAAAATATTATTCAAATAATACATGAAAAAAGTTATGAAATGCGCAGAAATTTGCTTCTTATTTCCATTTTTATTTTATTTTATTTTTTTTTTTATTTTTATTTTTAAATTTTTTTTTTATTTATTTATGGCTGTGTTGGGTCTTCGTTTCTGTGCGAGGGCTTTCTCTAGTTGTGGCAAGCGGGGGCCACTCTTCATCGCGGTGCGCGGGCCTCTCACTATCGTGGCCTCTCATTGCGGAGCACAGGCTCCAGACGTGCAGGCTCAGCAATTGTGGCTCACGGGCCTTGTCGCTCCGCGGCATGTGGGATCTTCCCAGACCAGGGCTCGAACCCGTGTCCCCCGCATTGGCAGGCAGATTCTCAACCACTGCGCCACCAGGGAAGCCCAGAAATTTGCTTCTTAAAAATGTTATTATAACTCTTATTACTGGGTCCGGAGACCTGAATGTGTCATAGTAAGGAGGCTAAGACAGAAATGCAATATCTAATTACTAACATTTACTGAGTGCTTACTGTAGACTAGTAGTGTGCTAAGTTTTTCTATGTGTATTTTCTTAGTCACTTCTGTCAAAAACCCTATGAAATAGGTAAAATTATCAGTCCATTTTTAAAATAAGAGGAAACAAATATAAAGGGGTTAAGAGACATGCCTGAGGTCATATGACCACTAAGTTGGAGAACCTGGATTTGAATTTAGAGAGCCAAATGCCATAGTCTGCTCTAACCATGGAAAATATGCAACTGTGCAAAGAATCAATCTTTGAAAATGACAAATGCAAGAGCTTCCCAGAATGGTTAAGGGATGCTGAAGTCCTAATATTTATGAAACAAACAAACAAAAATCTCAGTTATCCATGACAGATTTTCCCCTTTCTATAATACACCCTTCAACAGCCACCCATAAATATGTTCTCTTGCTCCATCCATCTCTAAATAAATCCTGAATGAATCTACTTCTCTGCACCTCTGGTACAAGCCAAACTCATATCTCAACTGGACCCTATCTTGCTGTTTCCATACTTGCCTCCGTCAATCCATTCTCCACAGAGCAGCCAGACCAATCTTATGTAAAAACATAAATCCGATCACATCACTCTCTTGTTTAAAATCCTCCAGCAGCTCTTCATGGAGCTTGGAATGAAATCCCCACTCCTTACCTTGAACGTTCTCTCCTTCTCTAAGCTCATTTCTTACCACTTGCCCTGTTCATGTCACTCAAGCAGCGCTGGCGTTCATTTGGTTCCTGGGTTATATTCTCACTGGTGACCTCTGCTCTAGCCATGACTTCCTCCTGGAATGCTTAGTCCCATGATCATTTCATGTCATCTCCTGTCATTCAAGTGTCAGCTTTAATGCCACCTCCTCAGAGAGGCCTTCTCTGAGCCCTCCAGCTACAGAACCCCTCTCTATCACACCATCTTCTTCAAATTCTTTGCACGTTACTCATCACTATAATTATCTGTTTACTATGTGTCTCCCCCACTGCCACGTGAGCTCAATGGGACTCAGAACCTTCTTCTGTCTCTTTCGCTGCTGCATCCCCAGTGACTAGGGTCATGCTCAGTTAAGGAAGGAGTACGTGAAAAAACCCACACAGGCACCGGGGATAAAAATGAGCTGACAGGCAATGCGTCTCAGCAATTACCTCCAGAAACAGAAAGCCTTCCTACATTACAATATGCCATTGGTTGGACATGGAATCAAGACTGTGAAATTCTAGGAAATACATGATCGGGTTTAGAAAGTTGAGTTCATGAAGTAAGTGAATGAACTGAAATACTGATATCTTTCCTGGTTTCTGTGTTTCTGGCAAAATACTAATATTTTATCAAATTATGAATATCTAAAATGTGAGGGAAGTATATGACAGGCATTCTGTATTATTATTTATATTACAAAAGTGACTCAGATTTTCCTATATTTGTATTAATATAGGATGATTGGGTCTGGAAATGGAAAAGTAATTAAAATAGAATGGATTAATTATGCTGGGTGACAGATAAGCTGGCTTAATTATACAAAAAACCTGATTCATACTGACAGCACATCCGGATGGTTGGCAATTAAAAAACACTAGAATGTCATGGATAGGAAAAATTAAGTCACAGAATGTCACACATAAAAAGGGACCTCTTACAAAAGTGTAAATCAAGACGAGGTATGTCATCATTTATTCTTCATAGTCACTGCATCCATTTGTATCTGTCCAGTTCCTGAATGCTTTGAAAAGATGCATTAACACTTTGGCAGCACTAAAGAGGTTTTTAAAGAGTTGCTTTCTAAATAATTCCTCTATGATTTCAGAATTAATGACGGTCTCTGTGTAGTATCTGAGTTACCTGCAGGAAGAACATTAGCTGGCGCAGAATTATCAGTCAATATCTTTATCCTACTTCAAGCAGGGTTTAGATTAATTCTAAGCTTTTATTAAAAATAAGAGTGCCAAAATGACCATGTTGGACTGGAACTTCTTACTGTCCCACCTCACCCAACCTTAAGAGCATGGACGTTAGATTAAGTCATTTTCCTCTTGGCAGCTCACAAAACTTATCTAGGATCCACCTACAGCTGTCATTCCAGCCTGGGTTCCCAAGTCTCTGTAGGTTTGCTCTTGCCTGGATTTTCCCTCTTTACCTGGCCCCTTAGCCAATGATTCATCTGGACATCTTATCTGACTTTTGTTGTTGTTTGGGTTGATTTCCTGTCTGGCAGCTGCCCAGAGGCTACCTCCTCTCCATGCCCTCCAAGTCCTCTGTGCCCAACCATCACCCTCACCATTCCTTATTTCCATATCACCACATCCTGTCAATTTTATCATAATCTTCTTTTGAATTTGGCTAGGCTTTTTTGTCTACTCTCTATTTTTGTACTCACCATCTCTCAGCCCTTAGAGTCCAAAAGTCTCCTATTTGATTGACCTGTTACCTGTCCCTTCTCATTGCAGTCTTAAGCTCCACAGAGCTGCTGGAGATAAATTCTAAGACAAAACAAAAGTGAAAACTAATTTGATCATTAAAGACCTTGGCTGGCATCTGGTGGCCCAGAGGATCAAGGCCAGAATATTCAGCAGGTGTAAATGTATCTTCGACCTAAGTTCTATCTTCTACTGCTCTTTATCATGCACCCTCCAGGGTATTTTTCAGATATTACTTGAACCCGAGCCTTGTCTTTACACATACTGCTTTCCATGCCAAGAATCCCCTATCTACTGCATATCCCCTTTGCTTGGCAGACTCCGACCCTCCTGAGTCCCAATCAAAGGCAGCACGGTTTGTGAATGCTTACTAGACAGAGACAGGCATGCCCTGGTCACCCCATAGCACTTTGTTCACCCCTATATAACATCATGTATTTTACTTTATTATAAATATAATATTTTTAATTTATTTATTTTTAGTCTGTCTCCCCTCATTAGACTTGTGAATTCATGGGAGGCAAGGACTTCCTCATACATAATTATTATAATTAGGAATGAAATGCCATGTAGCATACTGATGCTACAGAAGTTAAAAAAAAATTTATAAGGATATACTGTGAACAATAACTTTATTTCTAATAAATTAGAAAACATGGGTGAAATGAACAAATTCTAGAAACAGATATTATTGAAACTGACTCAAGGAAAAGAAAATCTGAAGAGATCTACAGCAAGTTAAAAAATTTCAATTAGTTATTAAAAATCTTCCCAAAGAAAATCACCACCCCAGAGTATTTAACTGATATATCAATATTTAAAGAAATAATCCCTTACACTTTCAGGAAAGAGTAGAAGGAACACTTCCACTCATTCTTTAAGTCTATATTATCCTAAACCCCAAATGAGACAATAACATCAAAAGAAAAAACACAAAACAAAAACTGCAGACCAATATATATCCCTCATGAACACTGAGGCAAAAACTCTTAGCAAGATACTAGCAAACTGACCCCAGCTATATATACACTGTCACCAAAGGGGATATAGTACAAGAATGATAGGTTAGTTTAATGTGGAATATGCCACACTAATACAGGGCATGACCATATGATCACTCCACAGATGCAGAAAAACTTTTGCCAAAATCTAATACCCATTCAACCACAGGGAACAAAAAGTAATTTCTTTGCCCTGATAAAGGGCACTTACACAAAACCCTACAATTAGCACCATGTTTCATGGCTTAAGACTGAATATTTTCCACCTATGATCAGGAACACATTATCACTTATAGTCAACATTTTACTGGAGGTTGTAGTCAGTGCAGTGAAGAAAAAATTAAAAATAAAGGCATCTAGACTGAAAAGGAGAAAAAATATTCTCAGATGACAAGGTCTTGTATGTAGAAAACCCTGAGGAATCCAGAGGAAAAATACAATGACTAATAAACGATTTCAACAACGTGGCTGGATAGACTATACAAATCAACAGTATTTCTCTATACTCACAATAAACAATCCAAAAATGAAATAGAAAAACTGCATTTACAATAGCATTAAAATAATAAAACACTGAAAAACAAATTTAACAAAAGCAATGCAATACATACGTTGTAAACCATAAGACCTTGCTGAGAGAAAGATCTAAAAGGAGATCTTTCATCTTCATGGATGGGAAGACTCAATATTGTTAGCATGGCAATCCTCACCAGTTACAGGCTCGAGATTCTCCAAACTTATCTACAGATCCAACACAGTCCCTATCAGAACCCCAGCATATTTTGCAATTGTTTTTTCAGTGCCATCATTGAAATGAAGTTTTAAAGCACACTTTGGTCAATCTTGCTCATTATCTGATCTGTTAAGTACACCAACTGGTATCAAACAGAAAAGACAGTAGAGGGACTAACTGTGGTTCTAGAACCAAAATTCCCATGTCTGAATCCCAGCTCTTCACCTGCTAGCTGTGTGATTTCAGGCAAATTAAAAGATGTCTTTTTTTTTTTTTCATTTGTCATGTGGAATCAAAATTACTAGTATCAAGCTTATGAGGTTGTTGTGAAGATTAGATGGAGTCTTTCAACACCACCTGGCATGTGGTAAATACTCAATAAATGTTGCAATTATCCTATCAAACAATTTGGGGAATCAAAGATTAAAGCATCTTTTATTACTTATAATTTTTAGCACTGAAAGATTTATAGTAAAGTAGCTACAACAATCATGATCTTATCCCACATTGTAGTTCTTAAAATGATCAAATTTTCAAGACAGTTTTTAAAGGTTTAGGGAAAACCATAGTTAAAATGTAATTTAAAAAATATCACCAGTTTAGGGTTTCCCTGGTGGTGCAGGGGTTAAGAATCCGCCTGCCAATGCAGGGATCACGGGTTCAAGCCTTGGTCTGGGAAGATCCCACATGCCGCGGAGCAACTAAGCCCGTGCGCCACAACTACTGAGCCTGCGCTCTAGAGCCTGCAAGCCACAACTACTGAGCCCACGCACCTAGAGCCCATGCTCTGCAACAAGAGAAGCCACTGCAATGAGGAGCCCGCGCATCGCAATGAAGAGGAGCCTCCGCTTGCAGCAACCAGAGAAAGCCCGTGTGGAGCAATGAAGACCCAACTCAGCCAAAAATAAAGAAATAAAGGCTTAAGTTAAAAAAAAAAAAAATCACCAGTTTATCCAAATACTCTTAAAAGTTCGCAGTAGGAATTCACTAACTGTATTACTGCTACACCTCAATACACTTTAGGAAAAAAGAGTAAACTATAAAAGATTAACAATGCTGGGCTTATTTCTGGTAATATTGTGGAAAAGAACCCTCACAAATATGACACTAAAACAACCCAAATATGGCATACAAATATCTAAAAATATATATTTAAAAATGTGTCACATAGTTTGAATGAAACTAAGCAATGCACAGAGGCCCAAGGCACAGTGAAAGCAGTAATCTCAGAAAATAAGGGATCTCTGAGGCCAGCTTTTGGTTATTTCCCACTAAGCCCTGGTGACCTCTAGTGTTGATTTTTGTCTTCTGTGGGTGCAGGGTAGATTGGACACAAAGCACAGAGCCCCAAGGTGGTGAGTCTAACAGGAAATCCTTGCAAAAGGCCATGACCCCAAAGAGCTAAGACCTTCAGTTTGAGGGTGAATCAGAAATCAATCTTCATCACCAAGAAAACCTGCTGCTATACCATTCACACTAGGTGGAAGAAAAAACAACCTCCTTGATATTCGTAATCACAAGCTTGGCCTCTTGTAGGTTAGCAGTGCAAATTCATTTTATTTAAAGTCTGACAAGGAATCCCCTGGTGGTCCAGTGGTTAGGACTCCATGCTTCCACTACAGGGGGCATGGGTTCGATCCCTGCTCAGGGAACTGTGAATAAGATACTGCATGCCGCACTGTGACCCCTAGTGCTTGAGAAGCATAATTTCTAACAAGTCCTAATGAATTTCAGCAAATTAAAAGTTTCAAAGACTATTAAGCCACACGCACTCACACACACGAATTCCTGGGGTTTATCCCAGGAATGCAAGGATTCTTCAATATACACAAATCAATCAATGTGATACAATCATATTAACAAACTGAAGAATGAAAACCACATGATCATCTCAACAGATGCAGAAAAAGCTTTTGACAAAATTCAACACCCATTTATGAGAAAAACTCTCCAGAGAGTGGGCATAGAGAGAGCCTACCTCAACATAATAGAGGCCATATATGACAAACCCACAGCAAACATCATTCTCAATGGTGAAAAACTGAAACCATTTCCTCTAAGATCAGGAACAAGAGAAGGATGTCTACTCCCGCCACTATTATTCAACATAGTTTTGGAAGTTCCAGCCATGGCAGTCAAAGAAAAAGAAATAAAGGGAATACAAATTGGAAAAGAAGTAGTAAAACTGTCACTGCTTGCAGATGACATGATACTATACATAGAAAATCCTAAAGATGCCACCAGAAAACTACTAGAACTAATCATTGAATTTGGTAAGATTGCAGGATTCAAAATTAATGCACAGAAACCTCTGGCATTCCTACATACCAACAACAAAAAATCAGAAAGAGAAATTAAGGAAACAATCCAATTTACGATCGCAACAAAAAGAATAAAATACCTAGGAATAAGCCTGCCCAAGGAGGCGAAAGACTTGTACTCAGAAAACTATAAAACACTAATGAAAGAAATCAAAGATGACATAAACAGATGGAGAAATATACCATATTCTTAGATTGGAAGAATCAATATTGTGAAAATGACTATACTACCCGGGGCAATCTACAGATTCAATGTAGTCCCTATCAAACTACCAATGGCATTCTTCACAGAATTAGAACAAAAAATTTTACAATTCGTATGGAAACACAAAAGACCCCAAATAGCCAAAGCAATCTTGAGAAAGAAAAATGGAGCTGGAGGAATCAGGCTCCCAGACTTCAGACTATACTACAAAGCTACAGTAATCAAGACAGTATGGTACTGGCACAGAAACAGGAATATAGATCAGTGGTACAGGATAGAATGCCCAGAGATAAACCCATGCACATATAGTCACCTAATTTATGACAAAGGAGGCAAGAACATACAATGGAGAAAAGACAGCCTCTTCAATAAGTGGTGCTAGGAAAACTGGACAGCTACATGTAAATGAATGAAATCAGAACACTCCCTAACACCATACACAAAAATAAACTCCAAATGGATTAAAGACCAAAATGTAAGATCAGACGCCATAAAACTCTTAGAGGAAAACATAGGAAAAACACTCTTTGACATAAACCACAGAAAGATCTTTTTTGACCCACCTCCTAGAGTAATGAAAATGAAAACAAACAAATGGGACTTAATTAAACTTAAAAGCTTTTGCACAGCAAAGGAAACCATAAATAAGACAAAAAGACAACCCTCAGAATGGGAGAAAATATTTGCAAATGAAACAACAGACAAAGGATTAATCTCCAAAATATACAAACAGCTCACGGAGCTCAGTGTCAAAAAAACAATCCAATTAAAAAATGGGCAGAAGACATAAATAGACATTTTACCAAGGAAGACATACAGAGGGCCAAGAGGCACATGAAAAGATGCTCAACATCACTAATTGTTAGAGAAATGCAAATCAAAACTACAATGAGGTATCACCTCACACCAGTCAGAATGACAATTATCAAAAAATCTAGAAACAAATGCTGGAGAGAGTGCAGAGAAAAGGGAACCCTCCTGCACTGTTGGTGGGAATGTAAATTGATACAACCACTATGGAGAACAGTATGGAGGTTCCTTAAAAAACTAAAAATAGAACAACCATATGACCCAGCAATCCCACTACTGGGCATATACCCTGAGAAAACCATAATTCAAAAAGAGACATGTACCACATGTTCATTGCAGCACTATTTACAACAGCCAGGACATGAAAGCAACCTAAGTGTCCATCAACAGATGAATGGATAAAGATGAATGGATAAAGATGAATGGATATTCCATTGTGGCACACAGATACAATGGAATAATACTCAGCCATAAAAAGAAACAAAATTGAGTTATTTGTAGTGAGGTGGATGGACCTAGAGTCTGTTATACAGAGTGAAGTAAGTCAGAAAGAGAAAAACAAATACCGTTATGTTAACACACATATATGGAATCTAAAAAAAAAAAAAAAAAGGTACTGATGAACCTATTGGCAGGGCAGTAATAAAGATGTAGACACAGAGAATGGACCTGAGGACACGGGGTGGGAGGGGGAAGCTGGGGCGAAGTGAGAGTAGCATCGACATATATACACTACCAAATGTAAAATAGTTAGCTAGTGGGAAGCAGCAGCATAGCACAGGGAGATCAGCTCGGTGCTTTGCAATGACCTAGAGGGGTGGGACAGGGAGGATGAGAGGGAGGCTCGAGAGGGAGGGGATACAGGGACATATGTATGCATATGGCTGATTCACTTTGGTGTACAACAGAAACTAACACAGTATTGTGAAGCAATTATACTCCAATAAAGATCTATTTAAAAAAAAAGAAATGTCTAGACTGTCAGCCTAGAATTAAATAAGCAACAAAGTAATCTTTCGGCAAAAGAGGATATTTTTAGAAAAACAAAAAGTGAGTTTCCTGCCTTCTTTGTTTCATATCAATTATTTTATTTTTTCCAGTTTCACTGAGACATAATTGACATATAGCAATATATAGGTTTAAGGTGTACAGAATAATAATTTGACTTATATACATCATGCTTATCACAAGTTTAATGAACACCCATCATCTCATATAGATACAAAATTGAAGAAATAGAAAAAATTTGTGTGTGATGAGAACTCTTTGGATTTACTCTTTCATATATAAAAGTGTTAATTATATTTACCATGTTGTACATTACATCCCTAGTACTTAGTTATCTTAGAAGTTTGTACATTTTGACTGTCTTTATCCATTGCTCACCCCTCCCTCTGATAACCACAAATCTGGTCTCTTTTTCTATGAGTGAGTTTGTTTGCTTCTGGACCTACAACTAACCCATGTTAGTTCCTGTTACACAGTATAGTGATTTTTTTCTATACATTTCAGAATGATCACCACGATAAGTCCAGTTAAGATACATCACCATACAAAGATATTACATACTTTCTGACTATATTCCCCATGCTGTACAATTCATACCTGTGACTCACTTATTTTGCAACTGGAAGTTAGTACCTCAATCTCCCTCACCTATTTCTTTCCTCTCCCTACACCCCTCCTCTCTAGCAAACACCTGTTTGGTCTCTGTATCTATACTGTTTTGTTATGTTTGTTCATTTGTTTTGTTTCCCAGATGCCACATTGTAAGTGAAATCACACAGTATTTGTCTTTCTCTATCTGACTTATTTTGATTAGTGTGTGTGTATACATACACACACACACACACACACCATATCTTCTTTACCCATTCATCTACTGATGGGTGCTTGGGTTGCTTCCATATCTTGGTTATTGTAAATAATGCTGCAATGGGCATAGGGGTGCATATATCTTTTCTAATTAGTGCTTTCATTTTCTTTGGATAAAATAGCCAGGAGTGAAATTGCTGGATAAGGTTGTTGTATTTTTAATTTTTTGTGGAACCTCCATACGTTTTCCATAGGGGCTGCACCAGTTTACATTCCCACCAACACTGCACAAGGGTTTCCTTTTCTTCACATCTTCACCAACACTTGTTGTCTTTTTGATAATAGCCATTCTGACAGGTGTGAGGTGATATCTCATTGTGGTTTTCTTTTTTTTTTTTTTTAACTTTTATACTAAGTATTTTATTGTATGCTGCCACCAGTGTATATAAAATAATTACCCTTGTGAAACAGAAATTCATGAATATTCAGAGAGGTAGACTGACAAAAGTTGAAGTTTGTATAGTATGGCACGTGTTATAGAGACAGGCTTTTTTTTTGTACAGGCTTCAGATTTAGCTTTCCTTGGAATATTCACCGGTTTATGAAAAGTGGTTTAAAAACCTTGCAAAGATTCATTTTACTACAAAAAGGAACAGACTTTCTGAGGTCTGAAGGGATTTGTACTTGAAGATACTCCAGTCAGCAGGGGGTCATGTTGAGCATTCTGCAGACAGAATTGTTTCAAATCTGCAGCTGCCTGGGAAACCTTCACGCGGTTGAGCCCGGCCTCCAGCCGGAGCTGTTGAACCACTTTCTTCATAGCGGCGACGCTGGAGGAACCAGACATGGCACACGCGAGAGCTGGGCAGATGGGCAATCCGTCAGTGGATCGGTGGTGGGTCTGCAGGGCCAGACGGCGGGACGGCGGAGCGGCCCTCATTGTGGTTTTGATTTGCATTTTCCTGATGATTAGCGATGGTGAACATCTTTTCATTTGCCTGTTGGTCATCTGTATTTCTTCTTTGGAAAAATGTCTATTCAGATCCTCTTCCCATTTTTAATCAGGTTGTTTGTTTTTTGATGTTGAGTTGTACAAGTTCTTTATATAGTTTGGATATTAACTCCCTATTGGATATATTGTCAGTAAATATCTTCTCCCATTCAGTAGGTGGCCTTTTCATTTGGCTGATAGTTCCCTTCACTGTGCAAAAGATTTTTAGTTTGATGTAGTCTCATTTGCTTATTTTTGCTTTTGTTTCACTTGCCTGAGGCAACATATTCAAAAAAATATTACTAAGACTGATGTCAAAGAGTTATTGCCTATGTTTTCTTCTATATGCTTTATGGTTTCAGGTCTTACATTTAAGTCTTTAATCCATTTTGAATTTATTTTTGTGCATGGTGTGAGAGAGTAGTCCAGTTTGATTCTTTTGCATGTAGCTGTCCAGTTTTCCCAAAACCATTTACTGAAAAGGATGTCTTTTTCCCCACTGTATATTCTTCCCTCCTTTGTTGTAGGTTAATTGCCCATATAAATGTTGGTTCATTTCTGAGCTCTCTATTCTGTGGCTTATTTCTTTAGAAGGAAATTCTAATGGATTTATTTCAGGTAGAAGAAAATTTGAGATGCAAGAAGTATTGGTGTGTAAATAAACTGGTAGATATACAGCTAAGCCTAAAAATAAATTAGTTGCTACATCTAACTAAAAGGCTTCTGTACACCAATGAAACCAACAAGGAAGCAAAAAGAGAGAGGATATTTGCAAATCGTGTATCAAATAAGGGGTTAATATCCAAATTATACAAAGAACTCATACAGCTCAACAACAAAAGAACAAACAATCCAATTAAAAAATGGGCAGAGAATCTGAATAGACATTTTTCCAAAGAAGACATACAGATGGCCAATAAGTAGATGAAAAGATGCTCAACATCACTAATCATCAGGGAAATGCAAACCAAAACCATAGTGAGTTATCATCTCACACCTGTCAGAATGGCTTTTGTCAAAATGACAAGAAATTACAAGTGTTGGTGAGGATCTGTAGAAAAAAAGAACCCTCATGCACTGCTGGTGGGAATGTAAATTGGTGCAGCTGTGGAAAACAATATGAAGGTTCCTCAAAAAATTAAAAATAGAAATACCATATGACCCAGCAATTCCACTTCTGGGTATGTAAACAAAGAAAATAATAGAATGTTGTATCAATGAAACTAATAATGTTGTATGTCAATTATACTTTAAAAACTAGTAACATAAAATAATAACATTTAATATTGGGGCTTAAAAAGGTAGAATTAAAAAGTCTTAGATAGGGACTTCCCTGGTGATGCAGTGGTTAAGACTCAGCGCTCCCAATGCAGGGGGCCCGGGTTTGATCCCTGGTCAGGGAACTAGATCCCACAGGCATGCCGCAACTAAGAGTTTGCATGCCGCAACAAAGCAGCTGGTGAGCCTCAACTAAGGAGCCCACGTGCTGCAACTAAGACCCAGGGCAACCAAATAAATAAAATTTAAAACAATCTTAGATAAAAATAGCATGATGAGAATAAAACCTTAGATCCTGGGCTTCCCTGGTGGTGCAGTGGTTAAGAATCCACCTGCCAATGCAGGGGACATGGGTTCAAGCCTGGGTTAGGGAAGATCCCACATGCCGCAGAGCAACTAAGCCCGTGTGCCACAACTACTGAGCCTGTGCTCTAGAGCCCGTGAGCCACAACTACTGAGCCCGTGTGCCACAACTACTGCCCTCAGCATTCACAATATATTGGGGCCAGACAGCAGTCAGCTAAGAATGGGGTTCCCAGTAATGCATAGCAAGTTCTAGAATAAAGGGATAAGCAAAACGCTACTAAAGCAGGAAGAGAGGAATGATTAATTTTGTCTAATGATCAGGGAGAGTTTATCAGAGAAGATGACAATTAAGTTAGGACTTGAAATATAGACAAGATTTTCTCAGGTAGAAAGGAAGAAATATCTTCTAGAAGAGTAGCAGCATGAGGAAAATGAGGAGGGCTTAAGAAGTTCAGGATGTGTTAGAGGAACACCAAGTAGTGTAGTTTGTTGTACGATGTACGGGGTTATATTATAATTAGTCTATAAATTATCAGTCTCTTGCTGTTCCTCTATGTTCTGGGAATTTGGGGGTCAACAGCATTTATTTCTCGTAATCAAATGGGAGAGGAAAGAATACATACAGAGGAACATACAGAACAAAAGCAATTCATCATCCACTTCAGTCAACTCCAAGAAAAACATTTTCATACCATGTCCAAAATGCAGCTTACTTACTTACTTACTTACAGGGGTCTCCCTGCACTTGGCTGACCTGTCTGTTTAGAGTAATTCATCAGTCAGCCAGTTCTCCGTTTGTTCAGACTCTACCATGTACCCAACACTCAGCTGGGTGTTGGGGAAACAAAACACTGCATGGTCCCCAACGCAAACTAACTTGCTTTAGACAGAGTCAAAACTAAGGCACCTGTAGAAAACAGAAAACAATTCCATATTAAACTGAATGGAACACGTTCTAGACACCAGACTGATTTTGAGGCCCTAGCTGGGGAAAGATTTTGGAGAAGCTATGACTTGAAAATGAGTAGAATTCAGAAAAAGAATAGGGTAGAAAAGAGAGCTTTCCTGACGGACAAGACCACCTGGAGCTTAGGGGGTAGAGGTCTGTGAACAAAACTTCCTAATGGGATAGGGAATCAAATTATGGTAATGGGACCAAATTACTGAAGGTCTTGAAAACGAGGGATGTGGATTTGATGAAGTAGGCATGGTGGTGACATGATAAATGTGATCTTACGGAAAGATACAAAGGGAAACACTCCATACGGCAGATATGACAAAGAAGAAACAGGAATAGGGAGGATCACTTGGAAACTGTGGCAGTAATCCATACACAAGGTAAAGAGAGCTTATGCCCTGATTACAGCAGGAAAAGAAGGGGCACAAAGGAGAGACATTTAACGGGAAATTGAGTGACAGATTTTATATATACGAGAAAGAGCTGGCATAGTACGGCTGTTAAGAGGAATCCTGGGTTTGAATACTGGCTTGGTTAAACATCAAGGGCATATCCAGGGCTAGATCATAAGCCTTTAAAAACCTCAGAATGTCCATACTATCTACCTCATTGGGATTAAATCAATATAAAGTACTTCTCACACAGTAACTTTTCAGTAAAAGTTGGCTTGTACCACCACCACCATCACACCAGAGTGATTACAATTTTTCTGCTTTATAAAATAGCTATTTTTCTTTTGTAATTGATAGGTATCTTGTATGGAAATACTTTGAGACTATAAAGTGTCCTGTTGTTCCTCAACCTTTCATCCACTAGTTAGAGCATCTATTGAAGATCCTTGCCTCAAATTATTACAGTTAGCAAATAATGATTTTCTATTTCTATCATTTTTTACATTTATCAATTAACTTTCTATTGTGAGGAAGCGCTCTCTCCCTTCCCATCCATCTGTACTTTCATCCACCCAGCCACTCACCCATCTGTCTACCCACCTACCTACTTCAGTAGGGATGCTTACATTAATTAACAAAGGGTGAAAATAGTAATAAACAAGAAAAAAATCAGTCCCTATTATCAAACAGGAGCAGATCTGGCTCTCACACCTAGGTGATGGTGTTCCCTTGCTGAATGTAAATAATTTCATAGGACACCAATATTAGATGCTCTATGACCATGCTGGAATGAAACAAAAACAGAACCACTCCATAATCACATGTGGATACAGAAAAAAAAAAAAAACAAGAATACTGTCCAAACCACAAAAAATGACCAACATCCTCCTCTCCCCACTGACGTGAGTGTTGCTTCTTTATCAAACACAGGTTTAGCTTTGCTCCATTCCTCGTCTTCTATATACAAATTATTAATATAACCAACAGTGAAACCGCCCATTTTGATAGCACCCACTCTAGAGTAAAACCACACTTCCTTGAAACCTCCCCCCAATAATTGATCGTATAAGTCCAAATCTGATAATAAGCACCTTTTAATACACTCTTACTGAGATGCCCCACGGTTCCTCATGGTGTGCACTTTCCCTTGTTGTCCTGAGCCAACAAACCCAACTTTGTTTAACCAGAGGTGTATTCCCAGGGGGTCTCTGGCTGGAGGACATCAACAATAATTTTGCAATGGAGAAACCTGGCAGACACCATCTTAAATAAGTGATCAACTAACATTACGAGAAATGGAACAAAATCAATAACCTATTCCTCCTGATACCATGTCCTGAGGAGGACACATCATTTTTGTAATATTCCTGCAAAAAAAGCGTAATATAAATTTAACCATGAAGAGGGCTTCTTTGGTGGTGCGGTGGTTAAGAATCCACTTGCCAGGGCGGGGGACACGGGTTCAAGCCCTGGTCCTGGAAGATCCCACATGCCGCAGAGCAACTAAGCCCGTGCACCACAACTACTGAGCCTGCGCTCTAGAGCCCATGAGCCACAACTACTGAGCCCACGTGCCCTAGAACCTGTGCTCCGCTACAAGACAAGCCATCTCAATGAGAAGCCCGCGCACTACAACAAAGAGTAGCTCCCGCTCACCGCAGCTAAAGAAAGCCCGTGCACAGCAACAAAGACCTAACGCAGCCAAAAATAAGTAATAATAAATATTTTAAAAATCTTAAAAAAAATTTAATCATGAAGAAACATTATTCTACAAAATAACTGATGTATGCTCCTCAAGAATATTAATGTCAAGGACTAAGGAACTGTACTGAATTACAGATGGCTATAGAGACATGACATCTGAATGCAACCCATGATCCAGTATTATTGCGGCAAGGGGTAAATTAGGATCTACAGGTTAGGGAATACTGAATTCATGTTAGTTTCCTAATTGATAACTGTATTGTTATATAAGGAAATGTCCTTATTTTTAGGAAATACACATTGAAGCATTTAAGTGCAGATGATACAGATATATGTTAGAATTATAGGTGTGTGTATACACACATACACACACATAGACATAGAGAGGGTGGGAGGGGGGATAAAGCAAATGTGGTAAAATACTATCATTTGGGGACTCCTGATGAAGGGTATAAGTAAATTCACTTTACTCTTCTTGCAACTTTTCTGTAAGTCTGAAATGACAGTCCTTTCTCATTATCTGCAGTAATGTTCTATGAAGTTTCTGTCAACACAGAATTAGGGAACATTGAAGCCTTGCTCCTAAGAGAGATAAAAGGTTAGGTTCCTGCGAGCCTCTGGTCACAGCATTTTTTTTTTTCTTCAACCGATCAGTACAAAACCTGTTTTATGTGTGTTCTGTTTAAAGACCTTATTTAATATATATTGCTGATTCACTCACATTGGCTCACAGCACTACGACTCATGACTCATGCCTGAGTGAAGCTTGTTAGTGCATAGGTTTTCTCCCTAATGCACTTTGCAGCTCTCTTACACTCAGGAACACTATGCTCGTGTGCTTTGGCACTGTACTTTGAAGCCATTTTGCATAGCAAAATTCCCAAGAAAAAAAACCCACAAAAATGTGGAAAATGTGGCACTGAATAGACCATGAAAAGAGCACTTGTTTGCAGTATTAAGCTGAGACAAGAAGGCACAGTGTTCCCCTGTTCAGCCTCAGCAGGGAACTGGGCACACTGGGCAACTCAAATGTCTCACCCATCTGCACGTGTCCATGATGACCGCAAAAGCACCGCGAGTATCGATTTGGGGGGGGGGTGTTAAAAATTTTATCCAGTGGATGAATTCACTAACATGCAATCTGTGAATAATGAGGATTGACTGTATGTCAAAATAAAAAGTTAACGAAATATACTTTCAACCTGGAAGACTAGAAACATAGTAAGTACAATAAAATAAGTTCGTCTTTGGGCAGGAGAGTTGTTCTGGAAGGGAAGATACTATTTAATTTAGGATATCATATGTTTGGAAGGTTGTCCCAGAAATGCATCAGATACATTTGGAAATCCAGGAGCTGATGAAAGCCAAATTAGAGTAGCAGATGAAGTTTATGGGAATTATTGGTTACACAGTAGAGATAATTGAAGCCAAAATCAGAGCAAAGGAAGACTCAGATTTTGTGCCTAACCCGTAAGACAAGTGAGGATTAAATAATTACAATGAAGAAATGCAGAATCAAGGCTATTGAATCAGGAAAGGGGCACACAGTGAAACCTGCCTTTGCTTTGGCAAAGCTATTAAAATACATGCACTGAGTAAGGAGCAGCAGACAGTTTCAGTGAGACAGATATATATATATATATGAGATTTGACTAGATAGAGCTTTCCAGATGCAATGGGCTGCTTAAAAAGACAGATTTGCTGCTATTCAAACACAGGGTATAGGTCATTTACTGGATGGGAGCATTATGGAATACTCTGGATGATCTTTTAAGACCTGCATGATTCTAATGTTCTAATTTTTTGCTAACCCTTTTCTTTGGAGTCTTAAATGATTACCATATATTTCATCAATCATGAAGCAGGTCTCAGATGCTTAAAAATAATCAGACCTATCAAAGCAAAATTTTTCTGTCATAGGCAAAAAATTGTTGTCATGGAAGAAACCATAGTCCATTTTCATTGGAATATCTAGAACATGGAGATAAAGGCAGAAGCCCCATCTTCACCAGCGTTGTCCACACTCTCCCTTAGTTTGCTGCTGTCTTACAAATAAGCAACAGGTGAGATGGACATTTGGGGCCTGGGACACATCCTTCTTAGCTGCTCCTTATGGAAAGTCAGCATGAGATAAGCTCTACAGAGCAGGAAATGGGTACTTGGGGCTTGACGGGAAAAAAAAAAAAAAAAAAAGCAGACAGTCCTGGGAATTCCGTACTAGGTTGTGATCTTTAGTACCAAGGATTTCTCTGAAATAGCATGGCATCAACTGCTAGTTAGTAGTATACTAAAGTTAAAACTGTCAAGAGCATTAATACTCATTCCCGAGCTGTTGTATACCTACTCTTTCACTGGTGTGTGGGAGCCCTGGGGACATTAGCGATTGTTACAGCAACAAAATTGGAAGCTCTCACACCTGTCTTACTGTGTCAGCTCTGTGGTTCCCCTCTCATTACTTTCTCACCCGACAACACAGAAAACCTCCCCTCCATGAGGGTGCTGGCGGCGGGGGTGGGGGGAGACTTCCTGTGACTTGCGGAACACTCTTGACTCGACTTGTCTTCTGACATTTACCTATAAACTTTTTACTGTGCTTTTGATTAGTTCAGAATGTTTACTGACAGGCCTCCTTTGGTTTTCTGAAGTCCGAATTTTTTTTTTTTTTTTTTAGTGCACAGTGTCCCAGGCTTAACATTCGTTAAGTACTAATCAGTAATACATGGTTTGCAAGAACTGGTAGGAATAACAATAGATGAAGGTTCCTTCCACATTAATAAGAAAGCACTTTAAATTCTTACTATCATTAGTAAAAGCAAATATTCATTCTTCATATAAATTGCTCTTGTTACATACTATCAACACCATCCTCCACCATCTGGTTACAAAATAAACTAAATGTACAAATGTATAAGAGAAATAATACTTTAAAGGGAATTAATATAATGTACTATACACAGCTATTAGAAAAGGAAGGTAATTAATCCATTTTGGCAACATATGAAATGCAAAAGTGATAAACATTCACATGTCATAGTTGATGTTCATCAAAAATTGGCCAATTGGAAGATCATATTTAAATTGACATTTTTGTTCTAAAAAAACTTCCTCCTGAAGACATCAAATAGGGATCAAAAGAACTCCCATAATGACTGCTTTTAGGGACAAACATGGATTCGTTAGATACTGCTAATGAATTATTAGCAAATATGTATTGCTCCCTTGCCATGAGCACATATACCTATATACATATATTTAAAATCTAATGCTATGTGATCCTGTTAATATAATTAACCCAAAATGATCTTCAGTGAGAGGGCCTAAGGAGTCAGCACACATTCAGACAATTTTTCCATTTTTTCAAGAACGGAGAATTCCAGCAAAGTGTTTAATGTGCTACCTATACCAAAGGTATAGGTAAGATGGTGCCTTAATTTTGTTTTGAAATACGTTTAAATATCTTGATCCTTATAAATTTATGGATGTGTTCATCTGGTCTTGTCACTATACGGGTGAGCTGTCTTAGTCATGTCACATGATATGAAGAACATTAATATAATCTCACACAGAAAAAAAAATCAGCCAAAGTGTTAGCAGAGTTATCCCTCACTCCAATGCATTGATCAATAATATATTAATATTATTATTAGTGTGAAATTCTAAATACTCCTCATAGCTGAAGGCTGTAAAAGTCTACTTTTAATCCTTTAAAGGATATTTTTACTTTACTTTTTCCCAAAGTCTCAATATTGAATGTTATAAAAATATTTTTAGGGCTTCCCTGATGGCACAGTGGTTGGGAATCTGCCTGCCAATGCAGGGGACACAGTATGAGCCCTCGTCCAGGAAGATCCCACATGCCGCGGAGCAACTAAGCCCGTGCGCCACAACTACTGAGCCTATTCTCTAGAGCCTACAAGCCACAACTACTGAGCCTGCGTGCCGCGACTACCGAAGCCCGTGCGCCTAGAGCCCATGCTCTGCAACGAAGAGTAGCCCCTGCTCGCCGCAACTAGAGAAAGTCCGCGTGCAGCAATGAGGACCCAATGCAGCCAAAAATAAATAAAAATTAAAAAAAAAAAAACTTTTAGCATTTGCTTTCAAATGAAATATTCAATGCTCAATGCTTTCATGGAACATTTTCCCTTAAAAATCCATTATACTAAAAGTAAATATCTGCATGGAGCCCACTAGACTGATGTAATTAAATTTACAAAAAGGTAATGGAGATTTTATCCGCAATAGCATGCAGTTCAACGCAACAGCTGAGTCATTACGTTTTTTTCCCTATATAATCTGGGATGAACAAAATGTTGCATTTAAGGTTTTTTTTTTTAATATCTCACAGCAATCTTTAGATTGGACTATTATTTTGTTATGGCATCTCAATTTTATTGCAAGGTATTAAAAAATGCAAGAAAATCAGAGTGATATGAAAGTGAGAACTTGGCCACATTTAGTTATTTTTAAATTGCTGAACTAACTACTCAGGGAAGGCCTGCTCGTGAGAATGGTTACCCCTGCAGCACACCCTGGGCTGATCTCGGGCCTCTGAAGTAGATGGCTAAATTCAGGCCTTTAGTCAAAGAATCCCTGTGATCCCTTTCAGGTTTGGTCTCAGGGTTCCAGACTAGACAGAGCTGCGTATTTTAAGAAGTCGATTAAACCAAAACTTTGTCATATCATTTTTTTTTCTACACCTCCTTAGTGAAATACATTCCCAAGTATTTAATTCCTTTAGTCATATCATTTAACTCTAGGACTCTTTAACTCGTCCTCTTAGAATTGCTTCTTTCTGAAACAACAATGCAGCCAATTCTAGATGACAGTCAAAAGCTAATCCAATAAACCAATAATTTTATCTAGGGAGTGAAGAGTGAAGATGATGATGGCTCAGAATGTCAAATACCTTCACCTTCTCCTGATAAATGTTGCAAGAATCCAAGATGGATTTACTCCATCTTCTTTTCCAGCTTTCACTTTCTGGCACCTTCCTCCTTGCTCTCTATACCTTATTTCCATTTTCCAACCTGCCATTTGTTTTCTTGCGCTGTTTCCACATGCCTGTAATCTAACTCCTGCAGGTAATCCGCTTTACCTAGTTTATTCCTGCTTGTCCTCTAGATTATCAGCTTAAGGCAATTTCTTCCAGGAAGGCTTTTCTGACTACCTACAACCTCCCAGCAGGCCTAAGTTCCATCTGCCTGCTATACACTCCTGTAACACACTGTACTTCTGATTTGGGATACTGGGCACACTTAAAATCACTAAGGATTGCCTTCAACTCTAGGTTGAAGCTCTTGAGGGCAGGAACCATGTTTGTCTTTTTCAGGGCTATATCCCCACTGCCTGGCACACAGGAGAGGCTCAATAACTATTTTTTGAACATAGTAAACAAATGACTAATAGTTATTGGCTTTTGTGTCAATCTCCTGTGCTGTTACATCTACATGTTTTATTCATCTTGGCATCCTCAATGTCTAGGCCCAATACCTGCTACAAAGTATGCTGTTAATAAATGCTGGCTGATATTATTTCTGAAATGGTGTACTTATCTAACTTTCTAAGGACAGCTTCTTCTTCCCTTAGCTTACCTGCAACTGTGAGAAAGGAATTAGAAGATGGTTAAATTATTATAGCCTCAGAAAATTGCATGGATGTGAAAATGGAAGATGGATTGCTCATTCAACCTTCACGCAGAGCACCTATGCATGTGACCAAATCCAAACAATGTTTTTTTTTTTTAATGAGGAAAAAAGCATTTGCCAATAATCGGTTGCTTGAAACTAATCTGTGGTGGAAAAAAATCAGAACAGTGATTGCCTCTGGGGCGGGGGGCGGCGGTAACAGGCGAATGACTGGGAAGGGACATAAGGGAAATTTCAGGGGATGAAAACATTCTATATTTAGTTTAAGGTTTATTCAAAACATATCAAATGGTGCACTTGGGACTTACACATTTCACTGCATGTAAATGTTACCTCAAAAAGCAAATGAAAGATCTGTCAAGTACTGAACTCTATTTAATGATACTCACGATGTGATATGTTAAGGGTGAAGTGTACTGATGATTGCAATTTACTTTGAAATGCATATAATAAAAGGGTGGAGAAACATATGATAAATATGTAAAATATTAATTGTAGAATCTAGGTGGTAGGTATATGATCGTTTACTATACTATATTCTCTCAACATGCCTGTATGTTTAAAAATTTTCACTAAAAAATGTTGGAGAAAATGGTTGCTTGGCCCCTATTTAGATGCAGGTACATTAGCACCGAAAACTTAAGTACGGAGCTGCCTCCAAGGAGTCCTTTGGCTATGCAAAGTCAGAAATTAAGGTCGTGGATGAAAGGTTAGGATGGAGTAATGAAGAAATTCTAAAAATCTCAGGAAAATGGGAAAAGTTCTCATTATCTGTGACTCATTCATTTAATCAATAAATATTTATGGAATTCCTAGTACATACCAGAAACTGTTTTACACACAGTAAAGAAAATAGATAAAAGTCTAGGTCTTCTTGGAATTTCAGATTTTCCTCATGATTTCAAGGGGAATCCTCCAAAGATGGGAAGAAAGGTGGGGGGGGGGGGGCGGAGTTAGCAGCAGACCAAGTGGCAGTTCTGTTCCTGTTTCAGGCCTAAGACCATCCTTTGACGGGAATAACACATGTGGACACACAATGGATCAAGGCATTGAGAACTGGAATGGAATGGTAATCCATTTAGGACAAGAGCATCTTCAGCTGAGACCACTTTTAGTTCATGGTGGGGCATCAGCAGGCCTTCCAAAGTAGGAAAAAAAAAATAAAAATCAGTGCCTTTGATCTTCTTAACTCATGTTACAATCTGCTCTGGCAGAATGTATCATGTACAGTATACAGAACACCTATATCTTGCAACCTTTTAAGACATACTACACCATTTACACACTCATGCTCTGCTCCTTCTAGGGAAGGGGGCAGAGAGCAGGGGTCAGGATTTTCACCACATGAATAAAATTTCTTTTAAAAAGTATCTGAAGCCTATATGGCAAAACATTGGTTAAACCTCGATGGTGCCTTTTCGGCATGTCTAAAATTCTTCAGAATTAAACATTTTACAATTAAAGGAAAAAAAGTTGACAAACCATAATGTAAGTACCAGTGACATCAATCACAGACTATATGGTGTTTTCTGGAATGCACTTGAGGAGGGGAGAGAGGAAACAAATGAAAAAAAAATGCAACTATCAAAATAATAACCTCTCTCCTGAGTAAAACTGTTTATCTTAATAGATTCATTTACAGAAGTACTCTTTCATACAAAACAATGTACTGGAAAAAAATGGATGAAATGACCCTATTTATTCAGGAAACAATACTCAGTAGTATTGGAATTTCTGACATAAATGAATTAAATCAAAGCATTAATTTCTTAGTAAATTGCTTATTTTTGAAAAATGGTGCTTCTGTGCCAATATGTGGTATAAGCATATTACAAATGAGAGCTGCTAATGATGACTCATAAAAAAATACAGAAGTTATGTGGAAATTTCCGATTTACAGCATCCAAAGCTAGATTATATTAATTGAGGTAGTAAAATGAATAATGAAACCATGTTGGAGGTATCTATCCAAATATCCATCAATATTTAGGCACCAGCCTGAATTCTAGGTTAAGAGATTCATCATGAAAAGTCATTGGAAACCTCAGGGATTAAAAAGAAAATAAGCCAAAGCTAAAATACTGATGTAAACCATATGTGGAATTCACATAAAATATAAAAACCAACTACTCATAATTCATCACAAATTTATAAACATTTTTTTTTTAGAGCTCAGTTTTATTTAAATAGCTAACAAGTGATTCATCTAATATAATCATGCCCATTCCTTTATGCTCCTACAATAACTGGGCTCAGTTAATCCCATGAAAACCAACCACAAATTTAGTTCTATTGCTTAGCACTGCGTAACAAATGCAAATGGGCAGCTTAGAGCAGTTTCTACAAACCCTCCTGCTGTGCACATGGATCCCCAGAGGAGGCAGAAGAGACTCTGGTGCTTGAATTCTTGTCCAGGATACAACCTTAAACCTCTGTGGAAAGAATGGGCTGCCGATTAAATTCTTCGCATGCTAGCCTGAAAAATATGCCAATTAGGCTGACAATTAGAAACACTATAAATAACATGTTTAATTTGATGGCTTGGCTATTGTAATAAATTGAACAACTGTTTCTCCCTCTTGCTATATTCATTTTCACCTCAGGGTTAAGTGATACTGGCCAAAGAAATCCTGGAACAGGAGGCATTTGCAGAAGGCTAATGTGTGAAATTAATTTTCCTTGCACTGGCTTTATTCTTGTTGCCATAAAGGATCCACATAAAACACTGCACACTAGAAAATCTCCTATCTTCTTTACACTGATTTTTTTTTTCTTTTAGTGTCATTAAACCAAGTTAAGCTTTGTGAGAATACAAGGGGTAAAGATTCATATTCAACTAACACTTAAGACCTTCTCAGTAACTGCTCAGCTACTGCAACATACATTGTTTTACTAAACCTCACAATAATCACCTGAAGTTGGTATCATGATCTCTATTTCACACACAAGGAAACTCAAAGTTGCTAAGGAACGTGCCCAAGTGCACAGAAGTCGTACTGGCCAATGCATAGTTTAATCCGGGTTACACACTCCAGAGTCCACATTCTTTCTACTGCCACACAACGCTGATTCTAATTCTTACCCTTTCTACCCCATGTAATTACCCCCCATGTAATTCTTACCCTTTCTACCCCTTTCTTTGCACATGCACAGCTCAATGCCAACTGGAATTCACTAATATCTAAGTAAGCATCTTATGAAGCTACTTTCATGTTCCAGAATGCAAGGGCCTGTTCACGGTAATGTAACAAGACAGGAAAAAGTTAATGTACTTCTCCAACTCTGACAGTGGGGGAAACCTGACCCAATAAGCACATGCGTGATTTGGATGATATTTCAACACTAGGGTTATCTTGGGGATTTCATCATCACTGCTGTTCTCATTAACAAAAGTGCTAAGTAAAGGAGTCTCTAAAGCTGATGCTAGAGAAAACACAACACTACATAAAAATGATGAACTTACCAATCACACTTGAAAGTTAAGAATTTTTCTTATAGATGGCAATAAAAGTTTTATTTGAAAGTAACCTTTATGTATTAAATGATACTCTGATGCTATTTCCTATTGTTCAGTCAACTAAAACAGAAAATTGTTCTGTGCAGATTTCTATGGGCAATACCTTTAATTGACTCTCCTCCACACATACGGCCTAAGGCCAATTGATGTCATGATTCTAAGAGGGTGCTTCAAAATCCTTATGTATACCTGATGAGTCTTCAAAAAATTGGAGTGAAATTCTGTTCGGCATAGGTTTGATAAAGTAATTTTTAAATTGCTATCACTTGATTGGTATAAACAGTAACACTACTAAACAGAATGCCCTATATTCTGAGCATTAAAGAGGAGAGAATTTTCTGCATATAAAATTTTTGATGGAAAAAAATCAGCTTACTATAAACTTCTGCATTAAACTTTCAACAGAATAATATGATGATAAAATACATAGATATATATTAGAATCCCAAATAAAGTAAAAATATGGTTAACTAAAGATAATTTAGAAAATATTATCCAGGCCAAATGAAACCAAAACATACATGCTTTCTCACAAAAATAAACAAATGGGACCTAATCAAACTTACAAGCTTTTGCACAGCAAAGGAAACCATAAAATGAAAAGACAACCTACAGAATGGGAGAAAATATTTGCAAATGATGTGACCGACAATGGCTTAATTTCCAAAATATACAAACAGCTCATACAACTCAACAACAAAAAAAACAAACAACTTGGTTAAAAAATGGGCAGAGGACCTGAATAGACATTTTCCCAAAGAAGACACACAGATGGCCCACAGGCACATGAAAAGATGCTCAACATCACTAATTATTAGAGAAATGCAAATCAAAACCATAATGAGATACCAGTCACACCTCACACCAGTCAGAATGGTTATCATTAAAAAGTCTACAAATAACAAATGCTGGAGAGGGTGTGGAGAAAAGGGAACCCCCTTGCAGTGCTGGTGGGAATGTAAATTGGTGTAGCCACTATGGAAAACAGTATGGAGGTTCCTCAAAAATACTAAAACTAGAGTTGTCATATGATCCAGCAATCCCACTCCCAGGCATATATCCTGACAAAACTATAATTCAAAAAGATACATGCACCCTTATGTTCAAAGCAGCAATATTTACAATAGCCAAGACATGTAAATAACCTAAATGTCCATCAACAGATGAATGGATAAAGAAGATGTGGTAAATATATACAATGGAATATTACTCAGCCATAAAAAGAAATGAAATAATGCCATTTGCAGCAACATGGATGGACCTAGAGATTATCATACTAAGTGAAGTAAGTCAGAAAGAGAAAGACAAATACCATATGATATCACTTACGTGTGGAATCTAAAATATGACACAAATGAACTTATCTACAAAACAGAAACAGACTCACAGACATAGAGAACAGACTTGTGGTTGCCAAGGGGGAGGGGAGATGGGGGAGGAATGGAGTTGGAGTTTGGGATTAGCAGATGGAAACTATTATATATAGAATGGATAAACAACAAGGTCCTATGCTTTAGCACAGGGAACTATACTTAATATCCTGTGATAAACCATAATAGAAAAGAACATAAAAAAGAATGTGTGTGTGTGTATATATATATGTATATGTATAACTGAATCACTTTGCTGTACAGCAAAAATTAACAACAGCATTGTAAATCAACTATACTTCAATTAAAAAAAAGTTAATAAATGAACAAAAATAAAAGGTGAAAATTGAGGGGAAAAACCCTAAATGTTAATCAATACAGTATTGACCCATACTACTGGAATACTACTCAGTCATTAAAAAAACTATATTGGGCTTCCCTGGTGGCACAGTGGTTGAGAATCTGCCTGCCAATGCAGGGGACACGGGTTCGAGTCCTGGTCTGGGAAGATCGCACATGCCGCGGAGCGACTAGGCCCGTGAGCCACAATTGCTGAGCCTGCGCGTCTGGAGCCTGTGCTCCGCAACAAGAGAGGCCACAACAGTGAGAGGCCCGCGCACCGTGATGAAGAGTGGCCCCCACTTGCTGCAACTGGAGAAAGCTCTCGCACAGAAACGAAGACCCAACACAGCCATAAATAAATAAATAAATAAAAATTAAAAAAAAACAAAAAAAACTATAAATAACTTTGATAAAAGTACCATGACATACTGTTGGTTGAAAAAAGTAAGTTGCAGCATGTTACACTGTACTTTGACCTCATTTTTGTAAAAAAGTTAAAAACTATATATTACTTACTTTTGTTTGTATGAAAAGTAAGAAAGTCTAGAAGAATACATACCTAACTATTAACAGTAGATATTCCTTGAAGGGAGTGGGGAAGATGGAGAGAAGAAACTTACATTTTACCTTGTGTATTTCTGTAGTGTCTTAAAATGTTTTAAAGCAAGCATGTATTACTTTTGTAATCAAATAAAACAAATTTGAAGGTTAAAAAATTTTAAAAACTGTATATGTTTTCTCAAAGAAAATTAAATGTTAGGAAATAGCATCCATCATGAGGACAACAAATCACTTAATAAAAATGAATTTGTGAAAATGCCAAAGTATCTTTTTGATTTGATTCTTGGGTACTTATAAAAATTATAAATCAGGATGCCCTTATTAATCTCTTCTATAATACTACAAATACATTATTATATTGTACATTACAGAAGGTCTTAGAGATTAGCCAACTAAATCATATTTGAAAATAAAGGAGAAACTTTTAGGATAATTATTTATAAATTTGTTTTAGCACCCCATTGTTTCCCCAATGATTTCAGAGCTTTGGAAAAATGACCAAATGTTACTGAATTACAGGGAACACATATCAGAGATCACCAAAAGAAACCCCACAAAATAAAATGTCTACTTCCTTAAAAGTTACATAGTGTG
This sequence comes from Balaenoptera ricei, assembly GCF_028023285.1. Lineage (NCBI taxonomy): Eukaryota > Metazoa > Chordata > Mammalia > Artiodactyla > Balaenopteridae > Balaenoptera > Balaenoptera ricei. The sequence continues at coordinate 80,239,255 of NC_082643.1, forward strand.
CTGTAAGGTTGGCTAGAAAGGGAGACCCATGAACTAAATTCAAGTTTTGCCAATAATGACTAGTTTAAATAGGCTTCTGTTCCTTACTGATAACATGAGTGTATTGTGGGGTGGGGGGTGGGGGGTGGTATGTGAAGGAGTATTAAATTAACGGGGTATCCAAGATGGTACCCAAGGTCATATACAGTTCCAATATTTTTTTTTTTTTAAATCAGTCCTGCCCATCATTAGACATGGAAGAATATCTCTAACAGTGGAGTTGACAGAGAGAGGCACCTCACAAGTCAAACAACTACTAAGAGTGTCATCCCTGAAGGCAAACAAGCTCCCAGTATTTCTGTCTACAACCCTCTCTGATACCCCCCACCACAGGTCTCTAGTCGTTGAAGGGACACAAAGAGAGTGCAAGGCTGCAAAGACAAATGTGCAAGCTTGGTTCTAGGCGACAACCAACTACAAGGGCTATCACAGCATCCTGAGCACCAGATACTCACCGGTGTTGGGCAGAGAGGTATGTGCACCTCATCCGCATTCTACCCTTCCAACGGAACTGTCTTCCTTCACTCCCTACTTTTACATGATTCATCACAAGAGGAAGTTTCCTGTAAATGAGCTGTAGCGATAGGGCCATCAGATGCATGGGGTCACTCTGGCTAAAGGAGAACCTGGAGGTCTGGGGCCCTAGAAAGAAGTCCAACAGGCACTGGTAGAGCCAAGGAATTGAGGGAAGTCCCCCAAGATGGACTGTGAGGTCCTGAGGCTGGTGGAACATTCTGGGCTGTGGATTAGAGGGGCTGTATTGATTTAGAATAACTCAATGCTAATGACCTTCCAGAGGATGTTGCCAAAATATATTTTAAAGGAATTTAAATAAAACATTTGCAGTGATCCTTCAATCTCACAGAATGTGTATAGTAAACTGATTAAGAGCCAACCTCTTAGTTTAAATGAGAAAACTTAAGCCCCAAGAGCTCTGAGGACATTCCCCAGAATCTTCATCTCCTAACCCCATTCAAGAGCACATAGAAGTTCTGATTTGCATTTCTCTAATGATTAATGATGTTGCGCATCCTTTCATGTGTTTGTTGGCAATCTGCATATCTTCTTTGGAGAAATGTCTATTTAGGTCTTCTGCCCATTTTGGGGTTGGGTTGCTTGTTTTTTCGATATTGAGCTGCATGAGCTGCTTGTAAAATTTGGAGATTAATCCTTTGTCAGTTGCTTCATTTGCAAATATTTTCTCCCATTCTGAGGGTTGTCTTTTCGTCTTGTTTATGGTTTCCTTTATCATCTCACACCGGTCAGAATGGCCATCATCAAAAAATCTACAAACAATAAATGCTGGACAGGGTGTGGAGGAAAGGGAACCCTCTTGCACTGTTGGTGGGAATGTAAGTTGATATAACCACTATGGAGAACAGTATGGAGGTTCCTTAAAAAACTACAAATAGAACTAGCATACGACCCAGCAATCCCACTACTGGGCATATACCCTGAGAAAACCATAGTTCAAAAAGAGTCATGTACCAAAATGTTCACTGCATCTCTATTTACAATAGCCAGGACATGGAAGCAACCTAAGTGTCCATCGACAGATGAATGGATAAAGAAGATGTGGCACATATATACAATGGAATATTACTCAGCCATAGAAAGAAACGAAACTGAGTTATTTGTAGTGAGGTGGATGGACCTAGAGTCTGTCATACAGAGTGAAGTAAGTCAGAAAGAGAAAAACAAATACCGTATGCTAACACATATATATGGAATCTAAAACAAAAATTGTCATGAAGAACCTAGGGGCAAGACGGGAATAAAGATGCAGACCTACTAGAGAATGGACTTGAGGACACGGGGAGGGGGAAGGGTAAGCTGGGACAAAGTGAGAGAGTGGCATGGACATATATACACTACCAAATGTAAAATAGATAGCTAGTGGGAAGCAGCCGCATAGCACAGGGAGATCAGCTTGGTGCTGTGTGACCACCTAGAGGGGTGGGATAGGGAGGGTGGGAGGGAGGGAGACGCAAGAGGGAGGAGATATGGGGATGTATGTATATGTATAACTGATTCACTTTGTTATAAAGCAGAAACTAACACACCATTGTAAAGCAATTATACGCCAATAAAGATGTTAAAAAAAAAAAAAAAGAGCACATAGAAGGATCCTAAATACCCTTCCCAGAGATGACAGTTTTCTCGATCATTTTATACTCCTCAGATACTATCGAGGTATCAATAAAACTCTTTGTCAAATTATCTGATTCCCCCACTACATGTAACTTTCCATACGATACCCACTAATAAAATTTAAGTTCCAATTCTTTAGGAATACTACAAAAATCTTAAGACTTATACACTGTTGAGTCTTATCCTGTTAAGTGTCAAATCACTCGAACACACCGGGCTTCTGAAAAGAGGTAATGCCCCTAAACAGGAAGATTAGGATTTCAATAAACTGTGGCAACCATAGTCCTACATTTGTAATTGATTATAACATTGGCCACTATGATTATCATAATATAGAACTAAAATCTTCCAGTGCCATTAAGAACTCTTAGGTGACATATACAAGCTCATGGAATTAAAAAATTAAACACACACATTAAAGAGAACGTAAGTGCTATCTTTTAGAAATTATTTCGTCTGTCAAAAAAGCTGATTGGTCCTCATAGAGAATTTTCCCTAAAGCCACGTGTATTGAGCCTAATATTCCTCCATAGTTGGATAAAACAGATTTTTCTACATTAAAATATTACCAGTATAAATTCTGATCGTTTATACATTTTGGGTGGGAGAAGGCTTTTCACTGATCGCAGAAGGCTGGATTTGAGGCAATTAGGTGAGTCTATAATGACCGCAGTGCAGCACAGCAGTGGCTTGGAGCTTCGGAGTCAGGCAGATGCGGGTGTGAGCTCTGCCTCCAGTACGTGCCAGCTGTGTGATGCTGGGCAAGTTACTAACCCTCTCTGAGCTTAGGCTTCCTTATCAGTAAAAGAGAAGTAATAGTAATGCCTTCCTAATAATCTGAAAATAACTTAATAATCACTCAAGGTCCTGTGTGTTAATTAGAGGGTACCTATTATCATTACATTATTGACATTTGTCAATTTCTCACAACAATTCTAACAGAAGGAACTCTGAAACAATTTTTACAGTTATGGAAATGGGAGTCTTGAGAGGTAAAGTAATTTTCCAAGGATACTCATGGTGCAACTTTACCCACAATATCAGTAAGTGCCATACAAGCAGAACCCAGGAAAGGAGAAACCAATGTCTCAAAACCTAAAATAGAGAGATATTTTGCGAATGTGCCTAGTATAATAGCTGGAGCCAAATACAAATCCAATAAATGTTGAGTATCAATGATGGTACTGCCCCCGCATATTTACACAATTCAAATTGTGCAAGGATTCAGACTGACTGGAAAGGTCAATGGGTCTGACTTAAAGAATTACTGATGCTTCAGGGAGATCAGCTCAGTGCTTTGTGACCACCTAGAGGGGTGGGATAGGGAGGGTGGGAGGGAGCCGCAAGAGGGAGGGGATATGGGGATATACGTATGCATATAGCTGATTCACTTTGTTATACAGCAGAAACTAATACACCATTGTAAAGCAATTATACTCCAATAAAGATGTTAAAAAGAAAAAACAAAAAGAAGAACTACTGATGCTTAAGAGAGAGAGGCTTCACTATTTTTCCAGCCCAAACTGCATTCAGTGTTCAAGAAATACTATCCGAGTAGAATAAAGTTCTCAGCAGGCTTTCCTAAGCACCTAAATTATTTCAAAGTCAGGAAATAAAGCAAGGCTCAGGGGGGAAAAACCACTGTTATTCTGCAATTTTTTCCTACCTCAGAAATGAAATATGGCTATAATGTAATCATTATAAGTAATCTTTTTTTCCAGTCTGAGCAATAGATTACATATCCTATGCTTAAGGTCATGGGATGCCTTTTTTTTGTTTTTGTTTTTCATTTTTAACAGTCTTCTGTTAAAAGAACTGTGGCTTCTGCAAGAAATAGGCTGGAAATTTTAAATTGAGAGACTATTAACTTAAGTTATTGAACACCAAAAGGCTATGCATAACTGCTCTAAAATATTGCCTGAGATAAGCAACGTTATACTCACTGTACTGAAGAGAAATTGTATGGAAAAGACAGTTCTATTTCTCCCTAGGGAATTAACAACGTTGTAGACACTTCAGAAAGCTATGTTTAGTCAGACCACTTTGATTTAGCTACAAGAATGTTACTGTCTTTGTGTAAAGGAGGGAGTTTTAGTTAGGATTCTTATACCCGTAAGTTAGCTTAAAATAAAAGTATTTTATATCATGTTGATTAAAATGTAAGATAATAGGATGGAGTAAAAACATAGTATAATGAAAGTTTTTATATTGACCTTAATATTCTATTACTATAATTTCTTCTATTTTTAGACAGTGATGAATCTCATTATATCATCATGTATGAAGGACAGAAGGTAACCAGTGCAAAGATGGGAGACTTCAGAGAATCATTACTCCATGCTTTTACCCTGCTTATAGTACAGGTGTGGTTTGAAAAGATTAAATAAACATTAACTAATTGTTTAGTACTGGTTAAAAAAATAAAAATAAAGTGGTTAACAATGCTGGGACACAGTACTGGCAGACCTCGTTTTATTGTGCTTTGCTTTGTTGTGCTTCACAGATACTGCATGCTTTTATAAATTGAAGGTTTGTGGCAACCCTACATTGATCAAATCTATCCGTACCATTCTTCCAACAGCATTTGCAAACTTCATGTCTCTGTGTCACATTTTGGCAATTATCACAATATTTCAAACTTCTTCATTATTATTATACTTGAGATCTGTGATCTCTGATGTTAACTATTGTCATTGTTTTGGGGGAGCCACAAATCCCACCCATATGACAATGAACTTATTAATAAACGTGTGTGTTCTGACTGCTCCGTCAACCAGCCACTCCCCTGTCCCTCTCCCTTTTCTTGGGCCTCCTTATTCCCTGAGACACAAAAATATTGAAGTCAGGCCAATTAATAACCCTAAAATGGCCTCAAAGCGTTCAAGTGAAAGGAAGAGTCACACTTTAAATCAAAAACCAGAAATGATTAAGCTTAGTGAGGAAGGCATGTTAAAATCTAGGTCTCTTGTGCCAAACAGTTAGCTAAGTTATGGATGCAAAGGAAACATTCTTGAAGGAAATTAAAAGTGCTACTGCAGTGAACACACAAATGATAAGAAAGAAAAACAGCTTTATTGCTGATACGGAGAAAGCTTTAGTGGTCTGGGTAGAAGATCAAATCAGACACAACATTCTCTTAAGCCAAAGCCAAAACCAGAGCAACGCCCTAACTCTTCAATTCTATGAAGGCTGAGAGGGGTGAGGAAGCTGTAGAAGAAAAGTTTGAAGCTGGCAGAGGCTGGTTCATGAGGTTTAGTAAAGAAGCCGTCTCCATAACATAAAAGTGCAAGGAGAAGCAGCAAGTGCTGATGTAGAAGATGCAGCAAGTTATCCAGAAGATCTAGCTAAGATAATTAATGAAAGTGGCTACACTAAACATCAGATTTTCAACGTAGATGAAAAAGCCTTACATTGGAAGAAGGTGCCATCTAGGACTTTCAGAGCTAGAGAGCAGAAGTCAATGCCCAGCTCTAAAGCTTCAAAGGACAAGCTGACTGTCTCACTAGGGGTTAATGCAGCTGGTGACTTTAAGCTGAAGCCAATGCTCAGTTACCATTGTCAGAAACCTAGGATCCTTAAGAATTAGGCTCAGTCTACTCTGTGTGTGCTCTATAAATGGACTAAAGCCTGGATGAGAGCATATCTGTTTATAACATGGTTTACTGAATATTTTAAGCCTACTATTGAGACTTACCCACCAGAAAAAAAGATCCCTTTCAAAATATTCCTGCTCATTGATAAGGTACTTGGTCACCCAAGAGCTATGATGGAGATATACAATGAGATTAATGACGTTTTCACATCTACTAATACACATCTATTCTGCAGCCCATTGGTCAAGGAGTAATTTTGATTTTCAAGTCTTATTACTTAAGAAATACATCTTGTAAGGCTATAGCTGCCATAGATAGTGATTCCTCTAATGGAGAAGGCTTGGTAAGAGAAAAATAATACCCAAATTTCTATGGAAACACAAAAGACTCCAAATAGCCAAAACAATCTAAAGAGAGGAAAACAAAACTGGAGGTATCATGCTCCCTGATTTCAAATTATACTACAAAACTACAGTAATCAAAACAGTAGGTACTGGCACAAAACAGACACACAGATCAATGGAATAGAATAGAGAGCCCAGAAATGAACCCACACTCATATGGGCAATTAATCTATGACAACAGAGGGAAGGATACACAATGGGGAAAAGAAAACCTTTTCAATAAATGGTGTTGGGAAAACTGGACAGCTACATGTAAAAGAATCAAACTGGACTACTCTCTCACACCATGCACAAAAATAAATTCAAAATGGGTTAAAAACTTGAATAAGTAAGACCTAAAACCATAAAACTTCTAAAAGAAAACAGAGGCAGTAAGCTTTTTGACATCAGTCTTAGTAATACTTTTGGGGGATATGTCTCCTCAGGCCAGGGAAACAAAAGCAAAAATAAACAAATTGGACCTAATAAAACTAAAAAGGTTTTGCACAGCAAAGGAAACTATTAACAAAATGAAAAGGCCATCTATTGAATGGGAGAAGAAACCTGCAAACAATATATCTGATAAAGGGTTAATATCCAAAATATACACAAAATACACATATAACTCATACAACTCAACATCAAAAAATACAAACCACCTGATTAAAAAATGGGCAGAGGATCTGAATAGACATCTTTCCAAAGAAGACATACAAAAGGCCAACAGGCATATGAAAAGATGCTCAACATCACTAATTATCAGGGAAATGCAAATCAAAACCACAATGAGATACCAGTTCACACCTGTTAGAATGGCTATTATCAAAAAGACAAAAAAATAATAAGTATTGGCAAGGATGTGGCAAAAAGGGAACCCTTGAGCACTGCTGGTGGGAATGTAAATTGGAGCAGCCACTACAGAGAGTCCTCAAAAAAATGAAAAACATAACTACCATATGACCCAGCAATTCCACTTTTGGGTTTATATCCAAAGAAAATGAAAATGCTAGTTAGAAAAGATATATGCACCCTTATGTTCACTGCAGCATTATTTACAATAGGCAAGACATGGGAGCAACCCAAGCATCCATCAACAGACGAATGGATAAAGAAGATGTGGTACACGTATATACAAGAGGATATTACTCAGCCATAAAAAAGAATGAAATAATGCCATTTCAACAACATGGATGGACCTAGAGGGTATTGTGCTAATTGAAATAAGTCAAACAGAGAAAGATAAATACTGTATGATTCCACTTATATGTAACATCTAAAAAACAAAAGAACAAACATAAAAAACAAAAACAGTCATAGATACAGAGAACAAACAGGTGTTTGCCAGAATGGAGGGGGTTACAGGAAGGAAAGAAATAGGTGAGGGAGATTAAGAGGTACAAACTTCCAGTTACAAAATAAATGAGTCAAGGATATGAATTGTACAGTGTGAGGAATACAGTTAGTCAATACCTATGTAATATCTTTGTATGGTGACGCATTGTGACTAAACTTGTCATGGTGATCAGTTTGAAATGTACAGAAGAAGTGAATCACTATGTTGTGTAACAGAAACTAACATAGTGTGGTAGGTCAATTACACTTCAAAAACAAACAAACTTAGAAAAAGAGAAGAGATTTTTGGTTACCAGAGGCGGGGATTGCGGGGAGGAAGAATTGGATGGAGGCGGTCAAAGGGTAGAAACTTCAAGTTATAAGATAAATAAGAACTAGGGATGTACTGTACAACATGATAAATATAATTAACACTGCTGTATTTATATACGAAAGTTTTGCTGAAAGTAATCCTAAGCATTCTCATTACAAGAAAAATTTCTATTTCTTTACTTTTGCATGTATCTAAGATAATGGACATTCACTACACTTATTGTGATAATCATTTCATGATGTATGTAAGTCAAATCATTATGCTGTACACCTTAAACTTACAGTGCTGTTTGTCAATTATATCTCAATAAAAATGGAAGGAAGAAAAGAACAAATACTCGCCACCCACCCCCCCCCCCAAGAAAAAAAAAGAAATACATTTTGTGAGGCTATAGATGCCATAGATAACGATTCCTCTCATGGATCTGGGCAAAGTCAATTGAAAATATTTATCATTCTAGATGCCATGAAGAACATTCGAGATTCATGGGAAGAGGTCAAAATAGCAACATTAACAGGAATTTAGAAGAACTTGATTCCAATCCTCATGGATGACTTTGAGGGGTCCAAGACTTCAGTAGAGGAAGGAACTGCAGATATGGTGGAAATAATAAGAGAAGTAGAATTAGATGTGGAGCCTGAAGATGTGACTGAATTGCTGCAGTCTCATGATAAAACTTTAATGGATGAGGCATTGCTTTTACAGATGAGCAAAGAAAGTGGTTTCTTGAGATGGAATCTACTCCTGGTGAAGATGCTGTGAAGATTGTTGAAATGACGAGAAATGATTTAGAATATTACAGAAACTTAGTTCATAAAGCAGTGGCAGGGTTTGAGAGGACTCAAAATTTGGAAAGAAGTTCTACTACGGATAACATGCTATCAAACAGCAGTGCATGCTACGGAGAAATCATTCATGAAAGGAACAGTCAATGGAGGCAGCAAACTTCACTGTTGTTTTACGTGAAGAAATTGCCACAGCTACCTCCACCTTCGGCAAACACCACCCTGATCAGTCAGCAGCCATCAACATGGAGGCAAGACCCTCCACCAGCAAAAAAATTATGACTCGCTGAAGGCGCAGATGACAGCATTTTTCAGCCATAAAGTATTTTTAAATTAACGTATGTACATTGTTGTTTTAGACATAATGCTACTGAAGATTTAACAGAATACAGTGTAGTGTAAACATAACTTATATACACACTGGGAAACCAAAAAATTCATATTGACTTTATTGCAATATTCCTGTTACTCTGGAGGTCTGCAACCAAACCCACAGGATCTCCAAGGTATGCCTGTAGTTCCTCCTTAAATGACAGCTATCATTATCATTAAAAACACTTCCTTCCTCCCATTCTTCCTCATTTTGTTACCTTTCAGAGTTGGGAAGTGGCTGGGAGGGCAGTGTAAGGCTTAGAATTGGCCACAGGACTAGAGCCACAGTACCTAGCTCAAATCCCACCTCCAAGGCTTACTTACTGTGTGACCTTGGGCTTTTAACGTTTTGTGCCTCAGTTTTCTCATATGTAAGATGAGGATGACGAAAAGAACGAATCCTCTCGGGTTAGTGAGGGGAAGAATGAATTTATACATACAAAGCATTTAAGAAGAGCAATGAGTCGCAGTCTCCCTTCCCCCCCTGCGGGTCTCCCTTGATAGATCCATCCAGACACTGTTTAAACGTACCTTTCTTCTCTTCCTACCAGGCCCTTGAGGGTTGGAATTGAGTCTTTACCAACTTTGTATTACCAATTTTAAACTATATGCCTGGCACATAGTAGCTTTTCAAAAAACATATAATTCTACTAAACTCAACTGGTCCCAGAAACACTTAGTGTGTAGTGTGTTTCAAAAGAGAGGGGACCACAGACTGCCCCATGGGGATACCCTTTGGGTAGTTCATCTGAGATGGGAGGAAGGTCCTTTGTAAAAAAGTTTGGATTAGAGTACTGCATTTATGCTTTTCTCTCTGGTGTTCATATTTAATTTTGTTGTGGTTGTTTTTAACCACGTCTCCCCACTGGACTATAGGTTCCATAAGAGCAGCATTCTAAAATAACACAGGGGTCAGCTTTCTTCCATTTGCCACTCGAGCTCCGCTCCTTGCCCTTCTCTACCTTCTCTCTCCTCAGCCAGGAGGCTGACGTGTAGAAACTCTATCAATGAGTCCCCTTGTCCTCCAGCTTCCTGTGATGTGTGGACCCTGGGTGCCACAGCACGAGGCCACAGACAGAAAGGAAAGAGATGTTAGCGTCTCTATTCCCCAGGGTTCTGCCCCGTAGGGTCCCCTTAAGAGAGGCTTCTCTCTAGTACTCTGTAAATATGCTTTCTTCTGGGTCCTTTGGACCTGCGGTGGTAACAGCTCTATTCTTACGGGTTCCAGAGTGCTGCAATTTCTCTCCACTTTCCCCACAGCTTTGCTGAAAGTCCCCTTCTTAAACCCTCTAGAAATAATCTAGTTTGAGTGTGCCATCTGTTTCCTGCTGGAACCCGGGTCAATGCAGTACTATAGATACACAAGGGGAGAATGATAAAACAACTACGCAGCCAGACAGCAGCTACTTTTCCTCTTTCATGCCCAGTTGGGACCCAGATGCTTTGCCTCACTGTTCCTAAATGATCCCTATATAAATCTCTCCCTGAATTCTGAAATGATAAAGGTGTCTCTCTTCATTCTTTACCTTAAGGAAATTCTTTCAAGAGAAAAGATCTCTGCCACAACTTAGGGATAATTTTCTGTTTCTTGTTTTTATTTTTGGTTTTGTTTTGTACTTTTTAGAGGCATCATTTCACTTGATTTTATTCTGCTGTCCACATTTAACATTAGCTACAGGTGATAATATAATCTGAGTATAAAGCAGCAAATTTTTTGAAAGAGATTTTGCTCTTAACTGATTTTTTTTTCAGTGAATAAGTAAATAAGAGTTTAAAATAGACTTACAAACATACCATTAACAATTATTTTACATTAAGTATAATGTAAAATAATTTTTGAGATAACACAGATATAATAGAAATGCTTCTGCTTTTCACTGTGTATTTCCTGCAATCTAACCCAGATGTTATAGTGACTTTAAAATACATTTGGGAATAAGCAACTGATATTCATTTACAATGAATTTCTATTTCTACATATTATTTCTAGAGATTCCACTATGCAATTATGAAAGTATACAGCAAATTACTATGTCAATTTTTTTCTTCTGCAGGTGCAGTCTTATTTTTACACAACTTCTTGTTGTTGTTCATAAATCGATATTTCCATTTGGTAAGGAGGATTTTCCACCAAAGGCTTTGCCCTATTTCTGTGTATTTTGGCTTCCAAAGGGACTGATATTCAAGAAGAAAGTAAGCAATAGAAATAGTGAGCTGGAAACCTATAAAACAAAGTGATAATAAAGCTCCTTGCCACAAATAGACCTAAACCCAGAAAAGCTTAGCAGTGAATTCTATATCTTCTCTATTTAAAAATATGGGTTGATATTAACCATGTGTATTTCTCCATCTTATTTTCATCTTCCTTTGCATTCTGTCTTCATTTTTGTGCCCATTATTCCGGATGTTACACAAAACAGCCAAATGCAAGAGGGGTAAATACCTATGTCGGTCAGTTTTATTTTGCCCTGTCCTAATGTTTCGACAGAATTGACAATAACAGTCAGAAGATCTTTTTCTGGGGGCTGAATAAGCTGCATTCAACAAAACGGATTGATTGTGTCCTCTGCTCTTTTCAGGGAGGGGGCTGTAAAGCCAATTGCACATAATGGGATGGGTGAAGATGGTTATAAAGTCAGAAAATGGACTAAATGTTTACCTTGCAGATGTGTGTGTTTTGGGAAATAGCCTATTTCTCTATTGTTATGGCTGGGTCCGTTTAACTACATTGAAATGGTCAAGGAAGTGGGTGCTCATTTCCATGAAGGTTCGGGGGATGGCTGAATGATCAAAACCCTCACAAGGGCAGCAATGCATTTCAGGATTCATGTAAGTGCTGCTTTGCTGCTTTTCCAACCTATATAACCATGTTTCATCAATTTCTAGTTGGATATTTGAAGAAATGTCACTTAAAATTATTGGTGTCTCACTATTGGTGTTGGACAGCAAGACTGACATGGAGGTTCTGACAGGGCAGGCCAGGCCATGGGGTTGGCAGTTTATCTGCTGCAGGTAAAGGGGCTCACTTAATTTGGAGTGGTGGGGAATGCCCATTCCCAGTGGCGTGTTTGGTAGAAATGATGATCTCAATAGCGGGCAAGTGGGAAGGGCCAAGTAGTTCTACTGGCCTGAGGATACTGTCATGTTGGGGAAAGCATAATTATGGCTGAGGCTACATGCACATGCAGAGAATACCAGAGAGGATCCAAGCTATTCATACTCCTAACCACACCTAAGGCTGTGCACATACACATAAAAGGCCTCAAAGTGCCCAGATAAAGACCAGAGCAAAATTTAAAATAACCTGAGGTTTAAATGCATTACCCACCCCATATAGAGATTCATAAATTGTGAACAGAGGACATACTGGCAAAGTGGTTGAGCACAACCTCTCATGACCAACCTACATGGACATATGGGATGACTCCCAGAATACCAGACCTAAAAACTGAAACAAACAAAAAAACCTATGTATATGTCTACATACAAACTGAGCAGAGATATCAGTGGAAGCATACTACAGGGGAGACAGATTTCACAGAATTTGCTCAGGCAAATTACTAAAGAGTGAAACAAACAAAAAACAGCAACAACGATAATCTTCAGGGAAAATATCAGAACCCAGAGTTGCTACATTATCAAGTTTTCAACAAAAAAACTGTGAGACATGTGAAGAAACAGGAAAGTGTGACACATATTCATGGAAAAAAGTAGTCATTAGAAACCAACTCTAATGTTCCCTGATTGTATAGTAGACAAAGGCTTCAAAGAAGCTATTATAAATGTGTTCAAAGTAGTAAAGGAAACCATATTTGATGAATTACAGAAAACAATGAATGAATAAATAGAGATCATCAAGAAAGACAGATAGGGGCTTCCCTGGTGGTGCAGCGGTTGAGAATCTACCTGCCAATGCAGGGGACATGGGTTCGAGCCCTGGTCTGGGAAGATCCCACATGCCGCAGAGCAACTAAGCCCGTGAGCCATAACTACTGAGCCTGCGCATCTGGAGCCCGTGCTCCGCAATAAGAGAGGCCGCGATAGTGAGAGGCCCGCGCACCGTGATGAAGAGTGGCCCCCACTCGCCGCAACTAGAGAAAGCCCTCACACAGAAATGAAGACCCAACACAGCCAAAAATATATTAATTAAAAAAAAAAAAAAAAGACAGATAAATTATAAAAAGAATACTGGAGTTGAAAAGTATAGTAACTGAAATAAAAATTCACTAGAAAGTAATAATAGTTTTGAAATGGCAGAAGAATCAGTGCAATTCAAGGTTGATCAATAGAAATAATCCAATCTGAAGAGCTGAGAATAAAGATAAATGAACAGACCCTTAGAGACCTGTAGGATGTCAAGCATACAAACATATGTGAGAGCCCCAGAAGGAAAGGAGAGAAAAAGGCAAAGGCAGAAAAATTCTTGAAGAAATAATAGTTGAAACTTCCTAAATTTGATGAAGACTATTTTTTTTTTCTCAAAGAACCAGCTTTTAGTTTTATTGATCTTTGCTATTGTTTTTCTTTGTTTCTATTTCATTTATTTCTGCTCTGATCTTTATGATTTCTTTCCTTCTGCTAACTTTGGGCTTTGTTTGTTCTTCTTTCTCTAGTTCCTTTAGGTGTAAGGTTAGATTGTTTACTTGAGATTTTTCTTGTTTCTTGAGGTAGGCTTGTATAGCTATAAACTTCCCTCTTAGAACTGCTTTTGCTGCATCCCATAGGTTTTGGATCGTCGTGTTTTCATTGTCATTTGTCTCTAGGTATTTTTTGATTTCCTCTTTGATTTCTTCAGTGATCTCTAGGTTATTTAGTAACGTATTGTTTAGCCTCCATGTGTTTGTGTTTTTTACAGTTTTTTCCCTGTAATTCATTTCTTTTTTTTTTTTTTAATTTATTTATTTTTATGGCTGTGTTGGGTCTTCGTTTCTGTGCAAGGGCTTTCTCTAGTTGTGGCAAGCGGGGGCCACTCTTCATCGTGGTGCGCGGGCCTCTCACTATCGCGGCCTCTCTTGTTGCGGAGCACGGGCTCCAGATGCACAGGCTCAGCAATTGTGGCTCACGGGCCCAGATGCTCCGCGGCATGTGGGATCTTCCCAGACCAGGGCTCGAACCCATGTCCCCTGCATTGGCAGGCAGATTCTCAACCACTGCACCACCAGGGAAGCCCCCCTGTAATTCATTTCTAATCTCATAGCATTGTGGTCAGAAAAGATGCTTGATATGATTCAATTTTCTTAAATTTACTGAGGCTTGAATTGTGACCCAAGATGTGATCTATCCTGGAGAATGTTCCATGCGCACTTGAGAAGAAAGTGTAATCTGCTGTTTATGGATGGAATGTCCTATAAATATCAATTAAATCTATCTGGTCTATTGTGTCATTTAAAGCTTCTGTTTCCTTATTTATTTTCATTTTGGATGATCTGTCCACTGGTGTAAGTGAGGTGTTAAAGTCCCCCACTATTATTGTGTTACTGTCGATTTCCTCTTTTATAGCTGTTAGCAGTTGCCTTATGTATTGAGGTGCTCCTATGTTGGGTGCATATATATTTATAATTGTTATATCTTCTTCTTGGATTGATCCTTTGATCATTATGTAGTGTCCTTCCTTGTCTCTTGTAACATTCTTTAGTTTAAAGTCTATTTTATCTGATATGAGTATTGCTACTCCAGCTTTCTTTTGATTTCTATTTGCATGGAATATCTTTTTCCATCCCCTCACTTTCAATCTGTATGTGTCCCTAGGTCTGAAGTGGGTCTCTTGTAGACAGCATATATATGGGTCTTGTTTTTGTATCCATTCAGCAAGCCTGTGTCTTTTGGAGTGTTTAATCCATTCACGTTTAAGGTAATTATCGATATGTATGTTCCTATGACCACGTTCTTAGTTGTTTTGGGTTTGTATTTGTAGGTCCTTTTCTTCTCTTGTGTTTCCCACTTAGAGAAGTTCCTTTAGCATTTGTTGTAGAACTGGTTTGGTGGTGCTGAATTCTCTTAGCTTTTGCTTGTCTGTAAAGCTTTTGATTCCTCCATCGAATCTGATGAAGACTATTAATTTACATATCCAAGAAATTCAACAAGATGCAAGTAAAATAAATGCATAGAGATTCACACCTGAACACATCATAGTATAAGTGTGGAAAGCCAAAGACAGACAATTCTAAACATGGAAAGAGAAAAATAAGTAATTCCATACAGCAGAGGATCAATAAAAAATAATGGCAGACTTCTTCTCACCAGAAACAATGGAGGCCAGAAGGCAGTGGAATGGCAAAATCAAAATGATGAAAGGAATTTTTTAAAACCCTATAAACCAAGAATTCTATATGCAGAAAAGCTATCCCTCAAAAATGAAAGTCAAATTCATAAATAAAGACTGAGAGAATTTGTTGCTAGTAGTCTTGGCTTTATAAAAATAGTGAAGAGCCCATCAGGCTAAAAGGGACTAAACTCTAGACAATGACTTGAATCCAGTGGGTAAAATGAAAAGCACTAGAAATAGTAAATATGTGTGTTAATATAAAATACTCTATAGAAATATGATTGTTGCTTCATGTAACTTGTGTCTTTTAAAGAACTTCAATGGGAAATGAGACAGCATAGGACTATTTTATTGGGCTTATTACTTATATAGCTATAACTATATATGACAATATTAACATAGGGGGGAGGGAATGGAGTAATTTTGAAACAAATTTCTATATTTTACTGAATTAAGTTAGTGTTAATGTGAAGGAGACTGTGAAAAATGTTATAATCCCTAAATCAACTACTAGGAAAATAATTTTAAAATATAGTTTAGGGTGGACATTATGGGTGAAGGTGATTAAAAGGTATAAATTTCCAATTATAAAGCAAGTCATAGGGATGTAATGTACAGCATGGTGACTCTAATAATACTGCATTGTATATTTGAAAGTTGGTAGGAGAATAAATCTTTCAAGTTCTCATCACGAGAAAAAATTTGTAACTATGTATGGTGACTGATGTTAACTAGATTTATTATGGTGATCTTTTCACAGTATATACAAATATTGAATTGTTGTGTTGCATGCATGAAACTAACATAGTGCTATATGTTAATTATATCTCGATAAAAATATAGTTTAAAAATCAACAGATGAATTAAAATGGTACACTAAAAATATGACAAAAGGCAGTCAAGGAGGAACAGAGGAACAAAAAAGAAGGCACACAGAAAAATAGTAAAATGGGAAATCTGAACTGTATTAAATCCAACTATATTACTATTACATTATGTATGAATGGTTAAAAACTAATCAAAAGATAGCAGTTGTCAGACTTGATTTCAAAAAGATCCAACTACATGCTCTCTATAAGAGACACACTCTAGATTCAAGGATGCAACTGAATTGAATGTGAAAGCATGAAAACAGATATGAACTCAAACAGTAAGCACGAGAGAGCTGGAGAGGCTACATTAACATCAGGCAAAATAGACTCCAGGTCAAGAACTATTAGCAAAGACAGAGATGTTTTAAGTAATAACAGGGTCAAAACATCAGAGGAATTTAACAATGATAAATATGTGTACCTAACAACAGAGCAAAACAGAATTAAAAGGAAAAATAGATATTATTTGGAGATTTCAGTAATTGATAGAACAATTGGGCAGAACAGCAGCAATGATATAAAACATTATCAACCAACTCAATCTAACTGACATTTATAGAACACTTTCCCCAATGTATGCAGAATACACACTTCTTTAAGCTTACATGGAGCATTCTCCAAGACAGACCATATGCTATGCCATAAATGCTTGTATCACAAGAGTGGTTTAAAATCAATAATTTAAGTTTCACTGTAAGAAAATAGAAAAGGTGTAAATTGATCCCAGATAAGTAGAGCGTAGGAAATAAGAGCAGAAAGCAATGAAAAAGAAAGCAAGCAAAGGAAATTAACATAGTTAAAAGATGGCTATCTGAGAGATGAAAAGATTAATAAATACTAAGATGATTAATGTTAGCAAAATTGATTAAACAAAAAAGGGAGAAGACTCAAATTATCAGTTTCAGGAACAGAGGGGATACCACTAGGCATCATACAGATGTCAATAAAATAACAGAATATTACGTGCAATTTTATGCTAATAAATTCAACAACTTCAATGAAATACACAAATTCCTTGAACCTCAATCTACTAGAGCTGATGTAAGATAAAACAGATAAAACAGAAACTCTTAATTGTCCTGTATCTATTAAAGAAAATTGAAATATAAAATGTTCCTTCAAAGGAAACACTGGCCCACATGGCTTCAATGGTATACTCTGTCAACCATTTAGTGAAGAAAGACTATCAATCTTACACAAATGATTTTTAAAAATAGAGGTGATGGGAACAATTCTCAACTAATTTTATGAGGCCAGTAGTACCGTTATTCAAATCAGACAAATACATTAAAAGAAAAGAAAACTACAGATCAATAACCTTCATGAGTACAGAATAAAGGTCCTTAAAATATTAGCAAATCAAATTCAGCAATATATAAAAAGGTAATACAATACAAGCAAGTTAGTTTTATCTCAGGAAGTAAAGATTGGTTTAACATTTGAAAATAAACAATATAATTCACCACAACAACAGAATTAAGGAGAAAAATCCCCATATGATTATTTCACAAATGATGCAGAAAAAACCTTTGATGAAATTCAAACTTAGTCATAATAAAAGTCCTCAGAAAATCAGGAATAGATTTGAACATTCTCAATCTGATAAAAGGCAACCGCAAAAAAAACCTACAGCTAACATAATATCTAATAGTGAAATATTGAATATTTTCTCCCTAAGATTGGGAACATTCAGTTTTTCCCTAAGATTAGGAACAAGGAAAACATCTCCTCTTATCACCTTTGTTCAACAACTTATTCTGGAGTATAATAAGCTTGTACAATAAGGTAACAAATAGAAATAAAATGTAGTGACCTAAAGGCAGAAATATAACTTTTATTTCCAAAAGACATGATTGTCTATCTAGAAAGTGCTAAGGGACTTACAAAAGAATTATTTGAACTCACAAGTGAACTTAGTAAAATCACAGGGCATAAAGTCAATAGAAAATAACAACTGTATTTCTATATACTAGCAGCAAACAATTAGAAAATTATATAAAATAATTCCACTTAAAATGGCATACAAAGTTTAAAATACTTAGGAAATAATTTAAAAGATGTGTAAGACCTCTTCACTGAAATCTACTATACACTGTTGAGATATCCATGTTCATGGATTAGAAGACTCAATATTATTAGGATGTCAAATTATCTCCAAATTCATCTACAGATTCCATGGAATCCCAACCAAAATCCCAGAAGACTGTTTTATAGCAATGGACTGATTTTAATATTTACATGGAAATTAGAAAGATCTGAAATAGCCAAAGGACTCTTGCAAAAGAAAAACATAGTTGAAGGACTTAAACTACCCGATTTCCAGGCTGACTGTACAGCTACAGTAATCAGAGCAGTGTGGTACTGGAGTAGGGATTGACAAAGTAACCAATAAAACAGAACACAGTCCAAAGACAGACCCACGTATATGGTTAACTGATTTTCAACAAGGTTGTCAAAGCAATTCAACGCGAGAAAAGAAAGTCTTGTAAACAAATGGCACAAGGTCAACCGGATAACGCGTAGAAAATGAATCTCAACCCCTGTCTCATACTATATATAAAAATCAACTCAAACTGCAGCAGAGACCTAAACTTAAATGCTAAAATTACATCGTTTCGTGAAGAAAACACGAGAGAGTAATTGCTGTCTTGGAAAAGGAAAAGATTTCTTTGGACACAAAAAGCACTAAATATAAAAAAATTGATAAAGTAGACTTCACCAAAATTGAAAACTTCTGCTCATCAAAAGACAGTTTAGGAAATAAAACGGGCATGTTACAGACTGTGAATAAATATTTGTAGTATGTATATTTGACAAAAGACTTGTATCCAGAATATATAATTCTACCAATCAATAATAAAAGACAAACAACCCAATGAAAAATCAGTTAAAAACCTGAAAAACACCTCACAAAAAAGATATATGAACATCCAATAAGCACATGAAAAGATGCTCAATATCAATTTTACTCAGAAAGATGCAAATTAAAGCCTCAGTGAGGTACTACTTCACATGCAACAGAAGACTGACAACACCAAATTATGTAAAGCATATTAATTGCTCATCTATTGCTGACGGGAGTGTAAAATGGCACAACTATTTTCAGAAACTGACAGTTTATAAGGTTAAGCATCCAGCCAGCCTTTGAGTCAGCAATTCTACTCCTAGGTATTTAATCAACAATGAAAAAATATAGAGACACTCTTAAAAACTTTCTTAGCAGCTTAATTCTTAAGAGCAAAAAACTGGACACGACCTAAATGTCCATCAAAAGGATAATGTACAAACAAGTTGTATGTTTACAAAACAGAATAGGACTCAACAATTAAAAAAAAAAAAAAAAAAAGAATGAACTACTGATACAAGCCCAACAATGACAAATCTCCAAAACCTTATGCTGAGTGACAGGATCCAGATCAAGTACCTACTGTATGATGCCACTGGAATAAAATTCAAAAATAAAACTAACCTATGGTGATGGAAATCAGAAGAATGATGCTTATGTAGGGTGGAGACTGACAGGTGGGAGCACATGGGTAGTTTTGGGGCTGATGGAAGTGTTCTACAGCTCTGTTATGGTGTGGATGCACAAGTGAATCCATTGTCAAAATTCAAATTGTAGGGCTTCCCTGGTGGCGCAGTGGTTGAGAATCTGCCTGCCAATGCAGGGGACACGGGTTCGAGCCCTGGTCTGGGAAGATCCCACATGCCACAGAGCAACTGGGCCCGTGAGCCACAATTGCTGAGCCTGTGCATCTGGAGCCTGTGCTCCGCAACAAGAGAGGCCGCGATAGTGAGAGGCCCGCGCACCGCGATGGAGAGTGGCCCCCGCTTGCCACAACTAGAGAAAGCCCTCGCACAGAAACGAAGACCCAACACAGCCATAAATAAATAAATAAATAAAATTTTTTAAAAAATTCAAATTGTACACTTAAGATATGTGTGTCTCATTATATATAAATTGTACTTCATGAAAGATCATTGTTCAGAAGACTGTGGATAAACCTTCCACTTTTTACTTTAATAGTTCTAGACATCAATTTTGCACAGCTCACATTCTCCCTAATTAAAAAGTACAACCAATCATTGAGAGCAGCATGAAAAGAGACAAGCATCGGCTGTCTTGAATCAAATCAAATTATGACTGGCATCCCCACTATCAATATGTTCAATTTTTATTCTAAAAATCTTATTTGTGATTGTAAGACAAGTATGTGTTCTTTTTTCTAGCGAAAGATGCAGGCTATTTAATTCCTATAAAACCATCAATGTACACATTGATGTAATACTAATAAAAATAAATCTCACGATGGCAAAGGAATTCTTTGAAGATTAGGCTTAAAAATCACTGCTGTGAGAAATCTGGAATTCACTCTGATCTTACTTGCCTAAAAATGGACCTTTTTTGATCAATTAATGGAATAAAGCCTGATAACTTATTTCCATTTGTCAAATAAGCTTTAGCAATATTTAAATAATGGATGTTAATAGGCTATGCTAGGTGTTTGGGAAACTCCTTCCAGATACTCACTCACCTCTTATGCTTGATTTACTGCATCTGCCTTACGGCTTGTCTACCTGCCTCCAGTTTCCCTCACCTCTTCAACCCCTCATGCATATGGCTGCCACAATAATTTTCTTAAAAACTAACTTCCTCATGCCAATGGTCTGCTTTTTCCCCTAAGTATTATTAAATAGCCTTTTAAAAGCTCTTAATAATTACAGGTGAGTGATCACTAATGCCGGTGAGTGATCTTACTGTATAAAAGGACCATATGGCAATCTACATTTGTAATTGTCTTATCAACAGTCAAGCTATGTATTGTAATACTGCACATTCATTCACTAGGTGCCTGTCTGGCAAGGCACTGTCCAAGGTGCTCATAACTGACAGATGATTGTTACAGAGTCCTAGTCCTTAATTAGTTGACAATGAATTGGGAAACAAGGCATAGACATTAGATAAGGTGAAGCAATAATGTGATCTATATGATTTTTTAAAACACTGATATTAAATAATTCCCCTAGGAGGTCGACCTTAAAACTGAAACACAAAGGCTTCATTTGGGGGGATATGGTGAGGGTAGGGTACAGAAAGAAATTAGCTGGCTGGTAGGATAATGCCAAATTATTGAAGGCTTGGCAAATCAGGCTCTTGGAGATAAGACTTTATCCCACAGGTGGTAAGGGGTAGTATAGATGCTTCCAGGTTGATGAGGAGCACATGGATAATTTCTGACTACAAAGCTATCTTCTTTGCACAGAGGGCTCCTATTGGAAATAAGACAGGTCATAGGAGCAGGTAAGGGAGAAGCAGATTAAGAAGAGTAGACAATGGTTGAGGAATCAGGACTGGAGTCAGGCATGTGGTGGTCCCATAACACTAGGGTCAAGCAGCTTTCACAATTCTCATTACATCCAATTATTATTTTCTATTTCTGTGTTTCTCTCCCTTTATCAGACATGAAGTCCTTGGGGGCAGGGCCCACTTATCATTAATTGTTGTAATTGTTATCAGTTATTATTTTACTTATATTGTAATAATAACAATAATTCCTGGTACAAGGTAAACCCTCAAATCTGTTTTCAAAAAACACACTAAGACCAGAGTGGGAGGTCAGAGGGAGAGGAGGAAATGTAACTATGAAAGCTGAATCAGAGAAGACATGACAGTGGAAACAGAGGTCATAGAGAGAGATGTGGACAGTGCTACACTACTGGCTTTGAAGATGCAGAGGGGGCCATGACCCAAGAAGTACAGGCAGACTCTAGAAGCTGGAAAAAGCAAAGAAACAGATTCTCCCCTAGAACCTCCAGAAAGAATGCAAGCCTGTCTATGTCTTGACTTCAGCCCAGTGAAACTAATTCAGACTTCTGACTTCTAGGACTATAAAGCAGTCAATTTGTGTTGTATTAAGCCACTAAATTTGTGATAACTTGTTATGGAAGCAATACGAAACTAATACAAGTGTTTTACATTTGTTAGATGCTTCCTAACTTTTCAGATGTCAATGCCAGTAGCTATTTTGCAAGTTCATGGGTGTAGATCCCATGTCTCAAACTTCTGTGTGACTTTACGGAGACTGTGCAGAGTAGGCTCAATTACATCTTACTTGTTCGTGTAATGTACCACAGGTCACCCTCTTGGAAGTACACTTCTCCCTTGAGCAACATGGGGGTTTAATCCATGTATAACAGTCTGCCCTTCATGTCTGCAGGTCCTCCACACCCACAGATTTAACCAACCATGGACTTCCCAGTACTGTAGTTTTTACTACCGAAAAGTATCCATGTGTAAGTGGACCCGCACAGTTCAAACCTGCGTTGTTTAAGGGGCAGCTGTAATCATTTTATATCTGGATCTTGAGGTCTTATCCACCCCCCCTTTTTAATTATTCAGTATTGTCAATACCATGAAACAGACCTTTTTCTTCTGTCTCCCCACTTGTTTTGGAGGGGTAGAAAAGTTTACAATCAAGTCATGAAATGGTCTGGACTCGGGCTTGATAGAATGTTTTGATCTGTTTTTAATATTGCTGAAATTTGTGTTAGTTTAAATACTTCATGGCTGGCAGACCTATTCTGAGGTTCATTCTACCCTATAGATTTTGCAGTAAACACCTTCAGTGTGTTTTGATAGTATAGCTGTTATGGTAGAAAAGTTATTCCAAAAACAAATGTTCTAAATTTTATTTTTATCTTGTAGATGTCATTTTGATTAGAAAATGACATTTAGTGGCTAAAATGTTTAGAAACATATTACATACATCTAAGTATGATCAGTCTTTTATAGAACTTAAATGGGAAATTACTTACATATGTACACAGAGTATAATGGCATTAATGAAAAAGGGCGAGATCTTGTATTTATTTCTGATTTTACTTCTTACAGAATAAAGCCTCATTTTTACATGTTTTGAACTTTTGAAAATGTCTTGTTATAGGATAAGGGCATTTGTTTTCATTTTATTTTGTGGAGCAGGAAATTTCATAGTGCTATATAACCTTAGCAGCTTTCAAATACATATTGAAATATATGGACACATTCAGATATAAATATATTCAACCTCCTTGGGCAAAATCTCCAGAATACAAAGTTTACTGGTTGTACAACCAAATGGCCTATTTAGGAAAAAGGTCAAAAAGTTGTAAAAAACCAAAATGATAAACCAATTCCAGGATGAGGGGGGATAGAAAAACATCATTTTACCTAAGGGGGAGAAACTACCCAAATCACATCCAGAATAAAGCAAGATCTTCTGAAATGCTATTGACAGATGGTGTTTATGCCAGCTATGTAACTTTCAGCAAGCCACTCAAATTCTCCATGTCCTCCTACTATATAGGAAGGGACTGGTAAAAAATAATCACCTATCACATCTGAATTTGGCCAGGCACTGAATTTTAAGCTGACAGTTACCTCTTAGAATTGGAAGTAGACAGATAGATTGAAGGAGTTTGAGTCCAAAATCTCCTTCGGTTTGGAATGGCTTGGTTAGTTCAATCTGAAATGAATGGAATGGCTATTAACTGTACTCTGGAATCTCCATCTTAATAACCATCAAATACAACTCTAGCATTCTCTTTAATTACTATCTTGTTTCAGGGATGCTCAGAAAGTATTACTTATCTCACTGTTTACAGGAACTCAGCAAACAGTCAGGAATAAAAGCAATCATTTGATTTCAATGACCATCTAAAACCCTACTGTTAAAATCATTTCTTCTTCAAGTAACAAAAAAAATTCTCCTTTAAAAAAACATCATTTAGGGCCCCTTCCAGTCTATCAGTCTCTGGTTCTTAAATAATTTCTGACTCTCTTAAAATTTATAGAATATTTATAAATTTAAATTTATATTAAATTAAATTTATATTAAATTTATAGAATATTTTGTCTTCACATAGCTTGGCACATTTGATTTTTTTTCTCGGCTATTTTTTTCCCTGCATGTTCTCCTCCCTAACTCCTTTCCTCCCCCTCTGCTCGACCTTCTTCCTTTTCTTTTCTCCTCTTCTTCTTCCTCTTCATTCTCCTCCTTATCCCCCACACTCCCCAGTCTATAATTCTATTCCCATTTTGAATCATCAGAACTAGCTTTAATGTGTCTATTATGCCAGGCACAGAGCTAAGTGCTTTTCATATATTATCCCAGTAATTCTCATAGGAAGCTTACAAGTCCTATTACTAGCCCCATTTAAAAGGCTCACAGAAAGAAGACACACTGCTATGAAGTAGTGAAATCCAGATACACCTGGCACTTTCAGATTCCAGAGCCAAAAGCCACACAATCCTTTGTGATTGTTAACATCTTGAAAGCTTGTGTAACCCATGCTCCCTCAGCTTCCAAACCAGACTGGGGGAGGGGAAGCAGTGGACAGCTCCAACCATACACTTACTGGTCCTGTGAGTGAACGGACACATGCGTGAATGAAAAAGTAACAGCCAGTATGAAACTCTTGATTACCTTGGGGATCTGTTATGAAACATGTGGCTTATGCGTTCTCCTTGCATGCCATTACATTTTGCTACTGCAATTATAGGTTTTAATACATATACAGTGCTCTGGGATCTCAGCAGCTGCAAAACCCGTACCATGCATCCCCACTGTCCCTGACAGCGGTCATATCACAGCTGCTGCTGGGCTGTAAGGTGCCCCAGGTGAATTCACTTAAGCTTCTGCTACTGATCACCATCAATCTCACTGCTGCTGCTACTGCCTTCACTGATGCAGACAGGATAGTGCTGGTGGTCCTTGCCCCAAAAACTTTATAATGGGCTTCAGAATTGCTGCCTTAGTTTTCCCTCTTAAAGAATTTTTAACAGGAGCAGAGGCGGGAGTGTGTCAGCATCGGACCCACTGGCTGGAGGCCAGACTCACCACACACACCACTCTCTTTAGAAAGCTGTGTGGCTGATAGGGTCTTGGTGCTCCGGCCAGGTGTCAGGCCTGAGCCTCTGAGGTGGGAGAGCCAAGTTCAGGACATTGGTCCACCAGAGACCTCCTGGCCCCACATAAAATCAATCGGCGAGAGCTCTCCCAGATATCTCCCTCTCAACGCTAAGACCCAGCTCCACTCAATGACCAGCAAGCTCCAGTGCTGGAAGCCCTATGCCAAACAACTAGCAAGACAGGAACACAACACCACCCATTAGCAGAGAGGTTGCCTAAAAACATAAGGTCACACACATCCCAAAACACACCACTGGACGCGGTCCTGCCCACCAGAAAGACAAGATCCAGC
Source organism: Balaenoptera ricei (assembly GCF_028023285.1). NCBI lineage: Eukaryota > Metazoa > Chordata > Mammalia > Artiodactyla > Balaenopteridae > Balaenoptera > Balaenoptera ricei. The sequence continues at coordinate 80,264,624 of NC_082643.1, forward strand.
CTCATCCACCAGAACACAGGCACTAGTCCCCTCCACGAGGAAGCCTACACAACCCGCTGAACAAACCTTAGCCACTGGGGGCAGACACCAAAAACAACAGGAACTACGAACAAGCAGCCTGCAAAAGGAGACCCCAAACACAGTAAGTTAAGCAAAATGAGAAGACAGAGAAACACACAGCAGATGAAGGAGCAAGGTAAAAACCCACCAGAACAAACAAATGAAGAGGAAATAGGCAGTCTACCTGAAAAAGAATTCAGAGTAATGATAGTAAAGATGATCCAAAATCTTGGAAATAGAATGGAGAAAATACAAGAAACGTTTAACAAGAACCTAGAAGAACTAAAGAGCAAACAAACAATGATGAACAACGCAATAATTGAAATTAAAAATTCTCTAGAAGGAATCAATAGCAGAATAAGTGAGGCAGAAGAACGGATAAGTAACCTGGAAGATAAAATAGTGGAAATAACTACTGCAGAGCAGAATAAAGAAAAAAGAATAAAAAGAATTGAGGACAGTCTCAGAGACCTCTGAGACAACATTAAATGCACCAACATTCAAATTATAGGGGACCCAGAAGAAGACGAGAAAAAGAAAGGGACTGAGAAATTATTTGAAGAGATTATAGTTGAAAACTTCCCTAATATGGGAAAGGAAATAATAAATAAAGTTCAGGAAGTGCAGAGAGTCCCACACAGGATAAACCCAAGGAGAAACATGCCAAGACACATATTAATCAAACTATCAAAAATTAAATACAAAGAAAAAATACTGAAAGCAGCAAGGGAAAAGCAACAAATAACATACAACGGAATCCCCATAAGGTTAACAGCTGATCCTTCAGCAGTAACTCTGCAAGCCAGAAGGGAGTGGCAGTACGTATTTAAAGTGATGAAGGGCAAAAACCTACAACCAAGATTACTCTACCCAGCAAGGATCTCATTCAGGTTTGATGGAGAAATTAAAACCTTTACAGACAAGCAAAAGCTAAGAGAATTCAGCACCACCACACCAGCTTTACAACAAATGCTAAAGGAACTTCTCTAGGCAGGAAACACAAGAGAAGGAAAAGACCTACAAAAACAAACCCAAAACAATTAAGAAAATGGTAATAGGAACATACATATCAATAATTACCTTAAATGTAAATGGATTAAGTGCTCCAACCAAAAGACATAGACTGGCTGAATGGATACAAAAACAAGACCTGTATATATACTGTCTACAAGAGACCCACTTCAGACCTAGGGACACATACAGACTGAAAGTGAGGGTATAGAAAAAGATATTCCATGCAAATGGAAATCAAAAGCAAGCTGGAGTAGCAATTCTCATATCAGACAAAATAGACTTTAAAATAAAGACTATTACAAGAGACAAAGAAGGACACTACATAATGATCAAGGGATCAAACCAAGAAGAAGATATAACAATTGTAAATATTTATGCACCCAACATAGGAGCACCTCAATACATAAAGCAAATGCTAACAGCCATAAAAAGGGAAATCAACAGTAACAAAATCATAGTAGGGGACTTTAACACTCCACTTTCACCAATGGACAGATCACCCAAAATGAAAATAAATAAGGAAACACAAGCTTTAAATGACACATTAAACAAGATGGACTTAATTGATTATTTACAGGACATTCCATCCAAAAACAACAGAATACACTTCTCAAGTGCTCATGGAACATTCTCCAGGACAGACCATATCTTGGGTCACAAATCAAGCCCTGTTAAATTTAAGAAAATTAAAATAATATCAAGTATCTTTTCCAACTACAATGCTATGAGACTAGATATCAATTACAGGAAAAAATCTGTAAAAAATACAAACACATGGATGCTAAACAATACACTATTAAATAACCAAGAGATCTCTGAAGAAATCAAAGAGGAAATTAAAAAAATACCTAGAAACAAATGACAATGAAAACAAGATGACTTAAAACCTATGGGATGCAGCAAAATCAGTTCTAAGAGGGAAGTTTATAGCAATACAATCCTACCACAAGAAACAAGAAAATTCTCAAACAAACAACCTAACCTTACACCTAAAGCAATTAGAGAAAGAAGAACAAAAACAACCCAAAGTTAGCAGAAGGAAAGAAATCATAAAAATCAAATCAGAAATAAATGAAAAATAAATCAAGGACACAACAGCAAAGATCAATAAAACCAAAAGCTGGTTCTTTGAGAAGATAAACAAAATTGATAAACCATTAGAGAGACTCATCAAGAAAAAAAGGGAAAAGGCTTAAATCAACAGAATTAGAAATGAAAAAGGAGAAGTAACAACTGACACTGCAGAAATACAAAGGATCATGAGAGATTACTACAAGCAATTATATGCCAATAGAATGGACAACCTGGAAGAAATGGACAAATTCTTAGAAAAGCACATACCTTCTGAGACTGAACCAGGAAAAAATAGAAAATAAAAACAGACCAATCACAAGCACTGAAATTGAAACTGTGATTAAAAATCTTCCAACAAACAAAAGCCCAGGACCAGATGGCTTCACAGGCGAATTCTAGCAAACATTTAGAGAAGAGCTAACACCTATCCTTCTCAAACTCTTCCAAAATATAGCAGAGGGAGGAACACTCCCAACCTCATTCTATGAGGCCACCATCACCCTGATATCAAAACCAGACAAAGATGTCACAAAGAAAGAAAGCTACAGGCCAATATCACTGATGAACATAGATGCAAAAATCCTCAGCAAAATACTAGCAAACAGAATCCAGCAGCACATGAAAAGGATCATACAACATGATCACGTGGGGTTTATCCCAGGAATGCAAGGATTCTTCAATATAAGCAAATCAATCAATGTGATACACCATATTAACAAATTGAAGAATAAAAACCATATGATCATCTCAATAGATGCAGAAAAAGCTTTTTACAAAATTCAAGACCCATTTATGATAAAAACCCTCCAGAAAGTAGGCATAGAGGGAACTTACCTCAACATAATAAAGGCCATATATAACAAACCCACAGCCAACATCATTCTCAATGGTGAAAAACTGAAACCATTTCCACTAAGATCAGCAACACGACAAGGTTGCCCACTCTCACCACTATTATTCAACATAATTTTGGAAGTTTTAGCCACAGCAATTAGAGAAGAAAGAGAAAGAAAAGGAATCCAAGTCGGAAAAGAAAAAGTAATACTGTTACTGTTTGCAAATGACATGATACTATACATAGAGAATCCTAAAGATGCCACCAGAAAACTACTAGAGCTAATCAATGAATTTGGTGAAGTAGTAAAATACAAAATTAATGCATAGAAATCTCTTGCATTCCTATACACTAACAACAAAAAATCTGAAATAGAAATTAAGGAAACACTCCCATTTACCACTGCAACAAAAAGAATAAAATACCTAGGAATAAACCTACCTAAGGAGACAAAAGACCTGTATGCAGAAAATTACAAGACACTGATGAAAGACATTAAAGATGATACAAACAGATGGAGAGATATACCATGTTCCTGGATTGGAAGAATCAACACTGTGAAAATGACTATACTACCCAAAGCAATCTACAGATTCAATGCAATCCCTATCAAACTACCAATGGCATTTTTCACAGAACTAGAACAAAAAATTTCCCAATTTGTACGGAAACACAAAAGATCCCAAATAGCCAAAGCAATCTTGAGAAAGAAAAACAGAGTTGGAGGAATCAGGCTCCCTGACTTCAGACTATACTACTAAGCTATGGTAATCAAGACAGTATGGTACTGGCACAAAAACAGTAATATAGATCAGTGGAACAGGATAGAAAGCCCAGAGAAAAACCCATGCACATATGGTCACCTTATCTTTGATAAAGGAGGCAAGAATATACAATGGAGAAAAGACAGCTTCTTCAATAAGTGGTGCTGGGAAAACTGGACAGCTACATGTAGAAGAATGAAATTAGAGTACTCCATAACACCATACAGAAAAATAAACTCCAAATGGATTAAAGACCTAAATTTAAGGCCAGACACTATAAAACCCTTAGAGGAAAACATAGGCAGAACACTCTATGACATAAATCACAGCAAGATCTTTTTTGACCCACCTCCTAGAGAAATGGAAATAAAAACAAAAATAAACAAATAGGACCTAATGAAACTTAAAACCTTTTGCACAGTAAAGGAAACCATAAACAAGATGAAAAGCCAGCCCTCAGAATGGGAGAAAATATTTGCAAATGAAGCAACTGACAAAGGATTAATCTCCAAAATATACAAGCAGCTCATGCAGCTCAATATCAAAAAAACAAACAACTCAATCCAAAAATGCACAGAAGATCTAAGTAGACATTTCTCCAAAGAAGATATACAGATTGCCAACAAACACATGAAAGGATGCTCAAAATCACTAATCATTAGAGAAATGCAAATCAAAACCACAATGAGGTATTGCCTCACACCAGTTAGAAGGGCCATCATCAAAACGTCTACAAACAATAAATGCTGGAGAGGGTGTGGAGAAAAGGGAACCCTCTTGCACTGTTGGTGGGAATGTAAATTGATACAGCCACTATGGAGAACAGGATGGAGGTTCCTTAAAAAACTAAAAATAGAGCTACCATATGACCCAGCAATCCCACTACTGGGAATATACCCTGAGAAAACCGTAATTCAACAAGAGTCATGTACTACAATGTTCATTGCAGCTCTATTTACAATAGCCAGGACATGGAAGCAACCTAAGTGTCCATCAACAGATGAATGGATAAAGAAGATGTGGCACATAGATACAATGGAATATTACTTAGCCATAAAAAGAAACGAAATTGAGTTACTTGTAGTGAGGTGGATGGACCTAGAGTCTGTCATACAAAGTGAAGTAAGTCAGAAAGAGAAAAACAAATACCGTATGCTAACACATATATATGGAATTAAAAAAAAAAAAGGTTCTGATGAACCTAGGAGCAGGACAGGAATAAAGACGCAGCTCTAGAGAATGGACTTGAGGACATGGGGAGGGGGAAGGGTATGCTGGGACAAAGTGAGAGAGTGGCATTTACATATATACACTACCAAATGTCAAAGAGATAGCTGCTGGGAAGCAGCTGCATAGCACAGGGAGATTAGCTTGGTGCTTTGTGACCACCTAGAGGGACGGGATAGGGAGGGTGGGAGGGAGGGAGACGCAAGAGGGAAGAGATATGGTGATATATGTATAGCTGATTCACTTTGTTATAAAGCAGAAACTAACACACCATTGTAAAGCAATTAAACTCCAATAAAGATTATTAAAAAAATTAAAAAATAAAAAATAAGATATGTTGTACATGAAGATATTTTATAAATACCAAGTAATAATGTTATGTTACTCAGAAATGTGTAACAAAGAAACTTTCCAGTATCTGGATGGATAAAAAGTCAAGGATGATATAAAATCTATTTTTTAAGTTTAAATTTTTTGTTCTAATGTTTATTATAGCCTAATATTCTTTTATTTTTTTATTTTTTTTATTTTTATTTTTTGGCTGTGTTGGGTCTTCGTTTCTGTGCGAGGGCTTTCTCTAGTTGCGGCGAGCGAGGGCCACTCTTCATTGCGGTGTGCGGGCCTCTCACTGTTGCGGCCTCTCTTGTTGCGGAGCACAGGCTCCAGATGCGCAGGCTCAGTAGTTGTGGCTCACGGGCCCAGTTGCTCCGCGGCATGTGGGATCTTCCCATACCAGGGCTCGAACCCGTGTCCCCTGCATTAGCAGGCAGACTCTCAACCACTGCGCCACCAGGAAAGCCCTAGCCTAATATTTTAAAGTTCAAGAAATTTGACTCTTTTTCATTTGATCCCAAAGAACTTCTCATCCATTCAGTGGAAATAAACTTTGAACTCATTTTTAAAAAAAAAATAAAAAGAATTTGCAACAGATTTCCTTGGAGCCTTCGTTAAGGGATCCACCTGGAGCTACACCAAGCAGAGCCAATGCAACTTTCCAGCACCCAGAGACCAGGCAGGCGCCAACCTCTCTGCCACCTCAGAGAGGATTTCCTGTCTACCCAGGTCACATATGTTTAAATGGCTTTTTCCTCTCTTGTATGGGTATTATTTCCAAGGTTTGGGGCCATTTGCCACCTGCTTCCTCTAAATATCTGATTATTATGTCTCTCATCCCTTTCCATTCTAGTTCCCAGGGACCCAGGCAGCCAGTAGAGGCAGGTTAGGCTGCACACCTTTCTACCTCATTAGGATACTGAACAACTGCTGAATTTAAAACAAAACAAAACACTGATCAGGTTCGTTTTTAACAAACCTACATATACATCCAAGTGAATACTGACACACCCTCTTTTCCAACAATGTTGGAAATACTTTTGGAAACTTCTCTTAGAATCACTTTTAAAAATAAATGGAATCAGTGAATGGGATACTACCCAAATAAATAGTGAAAAATCCTTATCTTTTGTGGGTAAAGTTGGTTTATGGAGCTAAGTCTAGATAACATGCTGGCTGCACATGATCTTGGCCCTCATATGTTCCCTGATCTCATTGTCTACCAAGGCTGATGCTCAGTGGAGACACACAGGTGCAGCTTACTGGCTGCTGATAGACAGTATCTGTTCTGGTTGGTTGGTGCCTGCTATACTGGGGTGTTACATTTTGTGAAAATTGCCCTGTCTCCATCTGTTCTCCACCACACTGACCTTGTTGCTCCTTGGGCACCTAAGGCATGCTCTGCCTCAGGACCTTTGCACTTACTGCTTCTTCTTTGCATGCACTTCTTGGCAGAAATGCTTGTCCTCCATGTTATCTCGCTGGCTCCCTTCTTCCCTTCCATGCATGGCTCTGTTCAAATATCTCATCAGGCAGACCTTCTCTGACCACTCATTGAAGGGAAAGTAATTCTGCCCATTACTCTTTCTCCTTACCTTGCTTCATTTTTCTTCATGGTATGCGTCATCCCAAGGAGTTTACAAAGTTTACAAAGATATTTTAAAGATATTTTAATTTATTTGCTTTTTTCACATGATTCCTCCATTAGAACATGAAACCCATGACAGTAGGGGTGATGTGCATGTTAAATAAACACAGGTATTTAACATAGTTAAATTCTATATCATCTGGGCTTAAAACAGTGTCTTGCATGTAGAAAGCCCTCAATAAATATTTGTAAAATGACTGTAGTGAATTTCTGATTAAAAACAGGGTCTGACTGTAAAGCAAGAAGGCATACCTATCCTCCTAGCTCATAAACTTATTTCTGATGATAATTCTACAAAAGCACTTTTTAAAATGTTTGTAACAACCATGGCCTCTTAAGATGTCAACCTTGACAGTTGGAAATAAACATTCTGGCTTAATATAAACAAATAGAATATAAATGTTTCCCAACTGTATCATCATGTCACATATCTTTCCCTCTTCTACTTGAGTGGGCAACAAAGATACCACTAGCAGATGAGTTTGTTTTTGTTTTTTTTAATGACTGCCAGCTAGTTGAGCCAGGCTTGATGTCACCTCTTTAACTAACTGAGTTGTCAGCCTCTGCTAGGTAAGGAGATAATGGAGCTAATAAATAACAACAATGATAAAAATAAACCTAGTTAACACTTAATGAGGACTTATTATGTGCCAGGCAGGTGATAAGCATTTCACAAGCTTTATCTTATTTAAGCCTCATAAGAATCCTATGATATGTTCAATTTTAGAGAAAATTTCTCTAATTGTAGATTTGCTTAAATAACTTGCTTAAGGTCACCGAGTCAGAAAATGGCACAGAGCAAGGTCTCAAACTCAAGTGTTTCCAGTTCCAGATTGTGAACCTTTAAGCTCGATCACTCACTAGTCCCCGTGTGTATCATGTGTTGGATGTACACACATGATGAATCCCATCACACAGTTCAGGGTGGAGATGCAACCCCTTCTCTCCAGGAGTTTATATGCAACCACCTCACCCAAAGGCCCAACAAGTTTGTCAACCTAAAAGTCTCATTTGTAGGCCTGAAGAAGAGGACATTTATGCTTATTTCATCCTACTCATACTCTCCAGTTTTAATACTGAACAGGTGGGAAGGGTTTCTAAATCCTGGTGAGGTTTCCCACTGACTTGGTTGTCCTCTGCTGTACTTTCGACATTCAAATAATCAACAGTGTTTACTTCTGTAGTACACTGCAGTTTCAGAAGTGCTTCTCCATCCATTATCATGACAAACATCTGAGTCAAGGAGGTCAGGGGATATTATTATCATTTTTCCGACGATAGAGTAATTGTTCACAAAGGTAGGAGCTAGAGCCCACACTTCCTCTTCCTAAAAACAAATAAAACAAAATGGAACTGCTGTGGAGTTTCAAAGAAATGGAGTAATGTAATCCTGAAGCTGAAAGAGGTCCCAGAAATCCTGTTTTTCATCTACCTCATTCTACAGGTGAGGAAAAGAGTCCCAGGGAGAACTGCCCAAGGTAGCAGAGGTACTGTCCAAACCAAAAGTAGAAGGCAAAACGTTTCAGTCCATTTCATGCCTCCTAACCGCAGGTGGCCTCTAGGACACAAACATTATACTACACGCACACACAGGCTATTAGAAAACGAGAAAGTTCTCTAGCGAAAACGCACAAATCTCTCCAACTTCTAAATGGCTGATACGCAAGCCTGACTGCGCATGATTTAAATGGAACACAAAATGAAACTTGCCATAAAGATAATGTTACAGAAAGTGGCAAGCTTCCTAACTGGTCCCCAAAGTCACACTGCAGCTAGACCATAACATTAGCAGTATCTGATTTCTCATTGTTTTTGTGAGAATTGCACGGGAACTTAAAACTGCACTGCTGTTGTCTGGTTTCATGGCAGAAATCTCTTCTCACCTCATCATCCTTCAGTCCCTGCTTTCCTGAGAGGAAGACGCCCTTCTCCGCCAATTTTCCTCTCCCTTGGGTGGCTACAGCAAAAAATCAGGAGCTGTATTCATGGAATGTGGCTTCACGGAAGCTCTAGCCTGGGGGATGGGGTCTGCAATGGTTGGGTCTCTGCAACCATCCCTGTAGGGATCTAGTCTCACCCAGAAGAGCGGGGGGGGGGGGGGGGCATACAGGTATGAGTTTGGGTATACTGCCAGAGAGAGGGTTGGCTCTGCTGGAGGTGAGGGTGGGAGGCGACAGGGACTGGAACTTAGGGGGACGGGTTCCGTGCACTAGAGCTGGTCCTGCAGGAACGCCTGGGAAGGCTGCATCTGTGGGTAGACTGTCCCCACCTCCTCTCCACTCTCATTTCTCTTAAGATGACTTTGAATTCAACAAGTCTTTCTCGAGCACCTACTCTGTGTGAGTACTCAATATTAATTATTTTACTGGAACCTAATTACTTAATATTGGCTTAGAGTCGGTTTAAGATTCATGTATTTGGAAGGGTTTTAAGAAAAGAAGAACGCTTTGTTTCTACATAGGGCTCACTGTGTGTATACGACATTAGAATTTAGTCCTCAGAACTCCGTAAGATACACTGATACAATATAGATGTTTTTTGTTCTGACAGAAAAGGAAGATTGACATTCTAGAACCTGCCCCAGGTCACACAACGGGTAAACATTTGGCAGTACTGAATCTAGGATGCTAGTGTTGTGATTTTTGGATGTCGTGGTATCGAATGAAACTCGTGGCCTAGAAACCTGTACTGCCCTGCCCCCATGAGCAGGTGCTGGCAGAGAGGCAACTTACTTACGCATTTTGAGGTCAGCAGAGTGTAAAAAGGGACCCCTCCCTCCCGCTTATACACCCACTAGAGACGCCTGCAGAGCATGGGTCTGCTCTGATCCTATTCACGATTATCAGCAAAAGTGAAACTCTTTTTTTCTTTTTGACACAGTTGAGATAGAGTGTAAGTTTCCAAAAGGAAAATGGTAAGGAACGACAAAAAGAAAAGATTAGAAAATAAGTACTGAATCCAAAGAGTGAGTTTCAAATATTTAAAAATCTTGGTAGAAGTACCAAAGCATTTGGCTAAGCCCTCGTTTTCCTTTTTTTTAAATAACCATACAAGGTACCTCCAGGATGGCAGGCTCCTGGCTTCCCTCCGCCCTGCTCACGCTCCTCAGTCTTCTGGCTCTCCTGCCCCAAGAGGGACTAGACTGCCGAAGTACCAAGCTCTTTCCAAGGAGTACCAAACTCAAAGTTCAAAAGCAAAAATTGTTTCTGTTTCAAAATTCTTAGATGCCAGGGCCTTCTCTCTCAACTCCATGCTACTCTGAGATTTATAGGGCAGAATTAGTGAACAGATGAATTAACCCTTTCCAGATTCAAGTTATCAACCATCTACCCCTGGCCGTATTTATGCACTGATTCACCCAAGAGCTCCATCTCCTCCCTTCTCTTCATGCCTCCTCTCTACTCTCCTCCACCCCAAACTTCAACAGGAATGCCTATGTTATTTCCTCCGTATAATGCAGGCTTACAGTAACATTTACAGGCACACAAGAATGATCAACTTACATAAGGGTTGGGGCATTCTACCATAGTAGCCACTTGGAATGAGACAGTTTACAATCATACATGAGATTTGTATTGAAATCCTTCCTAGATAAAGATGGCTGCTCATTTTTTAACAAGAGTGGTCCTTCCCACATAAATGTGGCGCCAACATGCTCTTTGGAACATCTGTGGCAAAGCAAACTGTGCATCAAGGCCTAAAAGATTAAAAGGAGTTAAAAAAATGACCTATGAACCTTCATGTGGATTTAAAGCAACATTAAAGGGACTCTATGTGTGAAAGAAACGATTTTTAGTATAAGATTTTAGCACGTCTTACATTAAAAGGAGAAAGTGCTAACTTTTTATTCTCTTTGAATGTCATTTTATTGAAATCTGCTTGCTACGTATGGTTTCAAAAGTGGGTTTTTTTTCCAGATAATTTTTTTGAAAATAAGTAATAAGGTGTGGCTGCTCTATTATTTAAAGATGTAACTTATTAACTTAATGCCTCATAATTTGGGCTGAATTTATGTGTTAAACCAACATTTAAAAAATACACTGTTTTAGCAATCCCACTACTGGGCATATACCCTGAGAAAACCATAATTCAAAAAGAGTCATGTACCAAAATGTTCATTGCAGCTCTATTTACAATAGCCAGGACATGGAAGCAACCTAAGTGTCCATCATCAGATGAATGGATAAAGAAGATGTGGCACATATATATAATGGAATATTACTCAGCCATAAAAAGAAATGAAATGGAGGTATTTGTAATGAGGTGGATGGAGTTAGAGTCTGTCATACAGAGTGAAGTAAGTCAGAAAGAGAAAAACAAATACAGTATGCTAACACATATATATGGCATCTAAGGGTAAAAAAAAAGGTCATGAAGAACCTAGTGGCAAGACAGGAATAAAGACACAGACCTACTAGAAAATGGACTTGAGGATATGGGGAGGGGGAGAGGTGAGATGTGACAGGGTGAGAGAGTGGCATGGACATATATACACTACCAAATGTAAAATAGATAGCTAGTGGGAAGCAGCCGCATAGCACAGGGAGATCAGCTCGGTGCTTTGTGACCACCTAGAGGGGTGGGATAGGGAGGGTGGGAGGGAGGGAGATGCAAGAGGGAAGAGATATGGGAACATATGTATATGTATAACTGATTCACTTTGTTATAAAGCAGAAACTAACACACCATTGTAAAGCAATTATACTTCAATAAAGATGTTTAAAAAATAAATAAATAAAATAAAATGAAAAAAAAAATACACTGTTTTGGGGCTTCCCTTGTGATGCAGTGGTTGAGAATCTGCCTGCCAATGCAGGGGACACGGGTTCGAGCCCTGGTCTGGGAAGATCCCACATGCCGCGGAGCAACTGGGCCCATGAGCCACACCTACTGAGCCTGCGCGTCTGGAGCCCGTGCTCCGCAACAAGAGAGGCCGCGACAGTTAAGAGGCCCGCGCACTGCGATGAAGAGTGGCTCCCGCTCGCCACAACTAGAGAAAGCCCTCGCACAGAAACGAAGACCCAACACAGCCAAAAATAAATAAAAATTTAAAAAAGAAAAAAAAAATACACTGTTTTTATCTCGTCCCTTCTAGCTAAAAGCTTACAGGATTATATAGGTGGCATAATTTAGGAACAATGACCCCTTTCATGCCACAATTTACAAAAGAGCAGTTATTCAAGTAATGCTCATTCCCTTGTAACCTTACACCTCTTCTTTTCTGTATTGCCTAGAGCTTTTAGCAAATTCTGATCTAGAATGTTTAAGCCCTCCCTATCTTTCAGGCATTGTCTTAGGTGCTTATCTATTTCTCATGCTAGCCCTGTAAGATATTTACCATTGTTATTATTCCGTGAGAAGTTACGGAAAAAACCGAACGAACTTTTTGGTCAACCCAATATTATGCTCAACATTCAGCAGTTTGAGGGGCAATGAAGCTTGAGGAAATTAAATGCTTTACCAAGATTATAACAAATCTCTGGATGCAAATCCAGATCTGCCCCCCAAATTCTTTCACCTTAGCCAGTCCACACTATAGTGCATTTGTTTCATTTTATGCCTTTTACTTATCTATTACTGCATAACAAATGAAAACAATCATCATTCATTTTTCTCTTGGATCTGCAGTTTGGGCGGGGTTTGGTGGAGAAGGGGTTTCTGCTCCACACAACACTGGTCTGCTGGGAGGATTCTGCTGGGGGGGGGGGCAGGGGGGGGCGTGGGGGGAGACTCCTTCCAAGATAGCTCCTCCTCCTTGCTGGCAACTTGGTGTTACCGCTCACTTCTCTCAAGGGATCTTTTCAAGGGTGGCTGGGGTCTAAGGAACAAGTGTTTCAAAGACAGAAAATGAAGTGACCAATTTCTAAAAGCCTGGGCCCAGAACCTGGCACTGTGCCATTTCTTCTGTATCCTATTGGCCAAAACCAGTCAGAGAGCCCAGATTCAAGGAAAGACGTCATAGTTTCCACCTGTCAAAGGGAGGAGTGCCAAAAAATTTGGGGGCCACGTGACAAAAGCCTCCCACTTTATAAGACTTACTAGTTCGGAGTGATTTCGTTAAATTGTGAAATTCTTATTTTATGAATGCAATCGTCCCCCACAAGTTTGCATATACATACCTACCAATGGTAGCTTCTCAGAGGTGGGAAGGTCTGGATCTTTTTACACTTTTCCTGCATATTCCTTTTACTGTTATTACAGTGGATTCTCTACATAGATTATTTGGGCTTCCGAAGAGAGTGACCCTGGGCTTAAGAGGGAGCTTTTCTTTTCATGTCTTCTTTTCAGTGGTCTCAGCAGAGGGACTCGTTCTCATCACCTGCAGCTGGACCAGTTTCCCCCTGGCCACTCCACTACAGTAGAGAGGTCTCTTTCTTAGGTTTGATACATCTTGGTCTTACCCTTTTAACAAAACTTGACCAGTTCATGCCTGACTGGGATATCAGATATGACAGTTTGATTCCAGTTATTCCAATTGACCTTTGCACATAAACATCCCTCTCACAGCCAGTGTTTGCACTGATATTTTTGGCAGTTGTGTTGGCCCTGCCTCCTAGATGGATGAGTCTAAAAAATAAAGGCAGCAGCATGTGTCTCTTAGGTCCTTTGTAACTCTCCACACCAATCAGTTAGGAGTTTGGTGTATACAATGCCTATCTAACAAATATTGCAGCTCATGCTTAGAATAAAATCTAAAGAAAATACATTCAGGGGCAAGAATCTCTCTGAATGACACTATACATAATGGATCAGATTCAGCATTATGAAGGATAACCTTTCAATTTTGTGATTTCATTGCTGAGTTAGATTCTGCAATCACTCTTGGAATAAGACACCTGACATCTGGGCTTTGCTCTCTGTTTTGAGTGTACCCCCATGTCAAAGTCTTTGAAATACTCTGGATTGAAAATGAGATTTCAAGGAAGTATTTAATTGGAAGTGGGTATTATTCCCTTTGAATTGCATCCAAAGCTGCAGTTTTTTAACCTTTCATTAATTTAGTATCACACAAATCTTTTTCTAATTATACAACAGCCAACATATGTTAATTTGTAGAATGAATTCTGTTTAATTACAGCAGAAAACATGATGGAAACTAAAGCTCTGAAGAAGTTATACAAAGGAATCTTTAAGTTAATATCATTTTCTTTTAGATTGTACATAACTCAGCACCTATGAATCCTTGTGAGTCATCTACTAATACAAGTTTTACTTTTATTTAAATCACACGACCATTAACAACGAGACTTAAAAGCATTTCGTGAGTTGAAAAGAACTGTCCGCTTACTTTATCAAACTCGACTGCTTTGTAGATGAGTGCCTGTTACTCTGTAGGAATTCTATCATTTACCATCTTAAAAGGTGTTTGCGAGTTTGTACTTTTTAGTTGTCTATTGCGGCATATCAATGTACCCCAAAACTCAGTGGTTTAAAACAAATTATTTCTAGAGAGATAAAGTGACTTTTCCCAAAGCCATGCTAAGCACTTATCTTACAAAAGTATTCTGATATGGATATTTGCATGTAATTTCTGCTTTTATATATAACGTATGTAACACCCTATAGCTCACTGTCTCCCCTTCTTTGTATTAAGATATTTCACTGGGATATAATTTGGGGTATGTCAAACTAGATGATCTGATTTAAATGATCCTGGGTAACTGAAGGCTTCCACTGAGTACGAATGTTAAAATCGAAATAAGCGAATATTCGTGCTAGGGGAGGGAAGCCCTTCTGGAGCGGGAGACTCCCGGACTCTCTTTACTGCCTCGCTTACCCTCCCCAGAATCGGGTGGGAAGTTAAAGGGTGACTTGTTTGACTGGAAAATGTGGGAAGAATAAACCAGCTCAAGCCACCTGCTCACCCCTCTCCCCGGGGAAGTGACCCGTCTGTCCGCAGACAGCGTGGCTGTGCTCCCCGCTCCAGACTCCACGCTCTGTGGAGCAGACCCTCCGCCCCTCACCCTCCCCAGCCCCACTGCCAGTGCAGGGGCAGAAGACGGTCTCATTCCGACGTTTAGTGTTCGGAAGTACAAAAGCATCCTCTGGTGTTACCTTTACCAGCAAAAGTGGTGATAATTTCATCTCCTATCTGCAAACTCTTTGGTCTTTTTTCCCTCAGTTCAGAATGTAGGAGGATCTACTAGGGTACAGTTTACAGAGTCACTGTCAAGCCTCAACAACTCGTCATCATCACAACAGCAACTATTATGATTAGTAACGCTTGTTGAGCACTCGCTATGTGTCAGGCTATCAGCTTACTACATTTTCATGTGTTATCTCATTTAATCTAATTACGACAAAGCCAAGCCAAAGAAACCACACACTATAACTGGGAGTTTCAGTAGCTTTCATAGTTGGCCACCATGAAATCCTCCCCTCCCTGCATGCACATGCCTCACCCCACATCACGAGATGGGGTCTACTTCCCCTCCCTTTGACTCTAGGCTCACCTTAATGACTCCCATAGATAGGACGCAGGGGCAGGGAGAGTGACATTTTGGGACTTCCGGAGCCCAGGCCTGAAGAGGCCCAGCAGCTTCCACTTCCTTTCTCTGGGGAAGCCAATCCCCTACAATGAATCCTGAATGATGAGAATAAGCTGGAGCGAGGGAGCCCTCATGGAGGAGCACAGAGGAGCCAGACACAGGAGTGAGAAATGGTAAATCACTGGTTTAAGTCACTGAGTTTTGGGGCAAGTTGATACACAGCAACAGACAACTGAAACAAAATACAAACTTGCAGACGCCCTTTAAAATGGCAAATGCACAACTGCTATGGTGTAACAAGAATTTTTAAAGATCAGTAGATGATTTATTAAACCATAAAGTCATGATCTATTTGGACATAGAGTACCTATATGGTCCAAGTCACGCTTTCTCAAATGTCATTCTAAAGGAGCCACTTTCAAGGGACAAACAATACCATCACCTCAAGACATCAGCGCCACTCTTATTCAAAAGGATAAAAGCTCTTCGTTGAATAATCAAGATTATCCCTCTCTATTCCTTGTAGAGATCTCGCCATCTCTTTGCCTCGTATTCAATTATCGTATAGAACAGTTTCTACACCCTGGCTCTACACTCCTTCCTCTGGGGCACCCTCCCAACCCCGCATCCTTGGCCCCAAGCTGGCTTACTCCTCCTCATTGTCTCTTTAATGCTCTGCTCATATTTTAGCTCAGTGCCCATCACATATAATTTATGATTCATGTAAACTCTGTGAGAGCAGAGACCTGGCCTGTTTTGTTACTGTTGTATTCTAAGCACCAGAACAGCACCCATATGGAGTGGGTGCTTCACTCATTCGCTTATTAGTGGTTGAATAAGCGAACGAGTGAATATGCTTTCCCTCCCACCCCGGGCCAGATACTGTTTCTTGGGGTTGAACATCCAATGCCACTTCTCTCACTCTCTCCCTTGTGGTGGAGGGGCTGGAAGCCTGGAGGCCCTAGTCGTACTTGTGGCCAGGGTCCGAATGCAATCCCGTTCTGCCAGATGGACAGTCTGTGTGAGATCTGGAGGGCAAGGGGAACCAGGGAGGTTCTTCTGCCACCAGCTGTGGTTGACACTCGGGTTCGGCAGATGCGCGTGTTTGTAGGAGCCAGCCAGCTACCCAGTCCCCAGCGGCAGCTGTGAACCTGGCAGTGGCTTCTACATTTTCCGGCCCTCTGGGTGACAGCTTTGGCAATGTGACCTAAATGCCTAATGGTGGCCCTGACTTTCACTCCTTCAACCCTTACAATGTTTGTTTCCTACAGAATCTGGAACGGCTTTTGTTTTTACTACTGAGTTCTGATAGCTTCACAGACGGCATTCCCTTGAGGGCACGAAATTCCCTGGTCCTCTCCGCATATCCATACCTGCAGCGTCTGGGTCACAGTGGAGACTAATAAAGATAATAAGGACAATAACAGCAAACAATGTTTAATAAGTGTCCAGCACTGTTCTAAGTGCTTTACGTCTATTAGCTTATTTAATCTACTCAATAACCCTGTGAGGTAGGTACTACTACTGTCTTCTTTCAGAGATTATGAAACTGAGAACAAATAAGTTAAACAACTTAAGAAATCCCTGCATTGCACGGTGGACTGAGGAGTCGTCAAACCTGGCTAGTTTGGCTCTCAAGTCTGTACTTGTATCTAGTATTCTCTCCTGCCTGAATAATGTTTGCTGAAGGACTTGAAGACTCAACCACTAAAATTTTATAATTCATTTATTATAAATGTCCTGTGTGCACTTATCATAAAATAGCCGTTCACAATATTTTCCTTTAAGACTCTTAACTTTGAAAGATGTTCTTGTAGCATCAGAAGAGTATATATATGCTTCTTGTGCTTAACTATTTTTTCCAATGACTCATAAAAACAATGAAAAAATAAGGAGCCTGGATATTAGCATTGTAGGAAAGGTAAGAAGAACCATGGTGAAGAATATTCATAGGTTTCTTGTGAACTTCTTGATGCACATCGTTCTGCCCCTTGTCTGGGAGCACAAGCTAAAGCCACTGGCCATTGGATGCAGCAACTGCAGGGATTATCTCTCTCTTGTTACTGCGGCTTCTGCCAATTGGAGAATAAGCTTTCCTACCAAGACTCCAAGGGAATGGAGAAGAGAGTCAGGGAAGATGCAAAGACAAGTAAAGTAAAAAATCTAAGTGGGAATGGACCCAGCATCCGATCATTAACATTGTGGACAAAAGTGCACAATCTTCAAAGATGACCAGTGCATAAATCTGTGTGTGTGTGGGGGTGGGGTGGGGGGATGGGATAAACAAAAAAGGCATTGGAGGTATCTTTCTCTCCACGCCAGATGTCTCCTGACACACACAGGATCTACTAGTAGCCGTGGACAGGGCCGGCACTTATTCCTCAGGGGACAAGTGTCTTTATCTGATGGATGCATTTGGAAGGAAAATCTGAGCACAAATAGCCCAGCCCCTTCTTTCTCTCTTGTAAGTAAACCTGTCATTCTTCTCGGCTCCTCCATACCTTAAATTTTAGAGGGCTCAACTCTGTCCATGGGGAGGGGTCTGGACTTTGTCCACTGCTGATAGTGATGCGGAGGGTAAGTCTGTGCAGTTCTGAGGTTCAGTACTGGGAAACCCACTTGCCTCAAGTTAAAAGCCACATTCCCCAGTAAAGAGCCACAGCCCTTACCTGCAATCACAAAATCCCCCAGTGTTGAAAACAAATTTTTTCCCCAATTCATCTGGCAGCAAAACCTGAAGTGACCTGAGTTGATGGTGGCAAAACCTGACCTTGATGGACATGACGCCACTTACAGTCCTTATTACCCCACTTAGAGCTATGTGTCCAATACAACAGCCAATAGTCACATGAGTCTATTTAAATTTAAGTCAATTACTATGAAATATTAAAAATTCAAATTCTTAGTTATGCCACATTTCAAAAGCTCAAGAGCCATATTTAAATAGTGCTCTCACATAGAATAATGCAGATAAAGACACTCAGCATTGTAGAAAGTTCTACAGTATAGCACTTAGTCATGTTTTCTTATAAACATATTCATATCTGGTTATCAGATATTAATAATAATAAACAGCATATGCACCATTTTCCCCCTAAATCTAAAAAAATGTGGAATTGCAAAATCACATCTGGCCCAAAGGATCACAGACAAGGAGTACTGGCCTGCTTCAGCTTTTATTAGTTATAAAGGCAATATTTGGTCTTTTTTCAGGTTTAGACTTCACCTATTATGGACTGAAGGATTGTATCCCCCCAAATTCCCATGTTGAAGTCCTAACCCCCCCAATGTGATGGTATTTTGGGGTGAAGCCTTTGGGAGATAATGGTTTAGATGAGGTCATGAGGGTAGTGTCCCATGGGACTACTGTCCTTAGCAGATGAGACACAAGAGTTCTCTCTCCCCCATACGAGGATGAGGCAGAGTGCAGTGATAAAGCCACAAGCCCACAGACGTCAAGGACTTGCATCAAAGTAGGAAGAGGCAGAGAAAGTTTCTTCCCTAGAGCCTTCAGTGGGAGCACAGCCCTGCTAGCACCTTGATTTCAGGCTCTAGACTCTAGAATCATAAGACTATAGATTTCTGTTGTTTAAAGCCCAATCTGTGGTAATTTGTTATGGCAACCCTAGGAAATTAAGACAGATTTTGGTACCAAGAAGTGGGGTGCTGCTCTAACAAATATCTAAGAATATAGAAACAGCTCTGGAA
Source organism: Balaenoptera ricei (assembly GCF_028023285.1). NCBI lineage: Eukaryota > Metazoa > Chordata > Mammalia > Artiodactyla > Balaenopteridae > Balaenoptera > Balaenoptera ricei. The sequence continues at coordinate 80,283,776 of NC_082643.1, forward strand.
CTGGGTAGAGGCTAGAAGAGTTTTGAGGTGCGTGCTAGAAAAAGCCAAGAACGCCATGAAGGGACTGTTAAAGGAGACTCTGGTAAGAGCGCAGAAAGAAAAGAGGAGAGCTGGAGAGATGGCTTCTCAGAGAATACATAAACAATTATGATCAGACTATCGACGACAAAGGCCTTCTGGTGACTCTCAGAAATGAGAAACATGTTATTGGACAATGGAGAAAAAGTGACTTATAAAGTAGCAAAGAACTGGCTGAACAGTGTTTTGTGGAAGGTAGAATTTAGAACCAATGAAACTGGATGTTCAGCTGAGGAGATTTCTAAGAAAGTACTGCAGGATTGGCTTGGTTTCTCCTAACTGTTTATAGTAAAATGAGAAAGAGAGATGAATTGAAGTAATAACTGTTAAGCAAAAAGGAATCAGAACTTGATGATCTTGAAAGCTGCCTATCCATATTGCAAAAAACATGTGGCGGTTTGTTCTGAAAAGAACAGTAAGGGTGTGGTCACACAACCATTTGGTAAAGAAATGAGTATAGGTGTGAAGCATGGACCGCCCCTCCCACCCCTCCCCAACCCCGCGCCCAGCAGAAACACGGCCAGTGTGAACTGGAGGAGACAGGTTGACAGAAAGGAAGGCTGTCAGACCTCTTAGGCCCTACAGGACTGGAAACACAGGGCTACTGCCTGTGAACATGTGTTCTTCTCGAAGACAAAGGAAGAATGACCCCAAAGATTCAGAGATCATCAGGGCTGCCTCCTTGGTTTCAAAGTTGGGGGAGGGCATCACCTGGGCTTCAGCAGGGGAGGTGGCCTCTGCCTAAAGACTTGGGGGCAGGGCCTCCTGGAGCCTGGGTGGGTGATTCCCTCCCTGCAGAGCCATAAAGGTGAGACTGCCGCCCCAGCAGGTCCAGAAGGCAAAGCATCAAATCAGAAAGGATTATTCTAGAGCCTTAAAACCTAATGGCATTTGCCTTGCCAGGTTTTGGGTTTGCTTGGAACCCTTCATCCTTTTCTTCCTTCCAATTTTCCCAGTTTTCTCATTCCTTTCGGAATGAAAAACTTTATCCTATGCCTGTCCCCTCATTGTATTTTGGAAGCCTATAACTTACCTAACAGCTTCACAGCTGGAGGGGAATTTTGCTTCAGGATGAGTCCTATCTGGAGTCTCACCCACATATTATTTAGTTGAGACTTTGGGCTTTCGACTTTAGAGTTGATGCTACAAGAAGACAAGGCTTTTGCAGTTGTTGGGATGCAATAAATGTATTTGGCATGCCAGGAGGACATGAATTTTGCAGGGGGGTCAGGGGCAGAATGTTATGGATTGAGTGTTTGTTCTCCGCCCCCCCCCCACCCAGTTCATATGTTGAAGCCCTAACTCCCAATGTGATCATATTTGGAGGTGGGGCCTTTGGGATGATGAATGTAGAGTCCCCAATATGAGACGTGTCCTTATAAGAAAAGGAGCCTTGGATAAGAACTGAAGCAGAGAAGAGGAATACTATTTAACAGGCCCCTCCAATTTCAGTCACAGGGAGAGAACCGTGCAGGCTCTTCTCCTCTGCATATTCACGGACAATTCAATTCAGGCTAATCACAGTGGAGAAATTTATACATGCTTTAGAACCACTGTTCCAAGGAGGTATAAGTGCCATTCCGGCAGAGAGACAGTGGTTAAATGACTGGAAAAATTCCAAGGATTAATAAAGATGCCACAGATGGGACTGCTACGTTGGTGGGAGGTGGGACTAGATGAAGTCCAAGGTCCGTCCACGCAAGAGAACGGGGGACAGTTACTCCTCTCCCACACTGGTTCTTCTCGAGTGTCTATCACACAGTGGGGACAGGTCTGATGCAGATATACTTTTGAATAGGAATGTGTCCTTTAGAGTTCAGAAAATCCTGCCATTTCTTTGAATGCTCCTATGGCTACCTTTTCATGGGGGTAAAGTGGGTCAGGGCAGCTATGGTTCCTTCCTGCTACTCAGCTTCTTGTGGCTGTCAGGCTTCAAGAGGAAGGCCAGCATTGTTGACTACAGCCAGCTGATTTTCTTGACCATATGGGTGTAAGACATTTACAGAAATCAGGCATGAACCTAAGTACCAAGAGAGATGTTTTGAGGCCCCTGCAGGCTCCAGCTTGTTTCATTCTGCTAGATGAGTTCAGGCAACTAGCTTAACCTGGTGCCTCAGTTTTCTCATCCGCAAAATAGGGAGAACACCCTCTGGTCCACCATCCTCACAGGGTTTGAGAACGAAAACCGAACTACTGACTGAGCTAATCTATGTTCTAAAAACATGTATTATCTTAATTACTGATAGGGAAATTTCATACAACCTTTGTAAAGCAATCTAAGGGAGATCCTTCCTGGATTCTTAAAAGTACTGCTATGAGTTCAACACAGAGAAGCTTTTATTTAGAGCATAAACTGGATTCCCGCTTGTAAAGAAAAGCATGAGATAATATTCTTTGTCTTAATTTGACAGTGGAGAGGCTCTTGAGTATTGGCCAACAATCTAATATGGGATCGCACCAAAACACAACCATTTGCTTCCTGAGTCATATCCACAAAGATCTGGTGGTAAAGTGCTGTCTCTGACAGAGCATTTACGGAGATCTCAAAGCTTCATGTTCAGGCTCTTAAAAAAAAAAAAACCTATCTCTGTCATTTCTATTTAATATACCCTCGGCTCTCCATTTGGGATAAAGTTGAAGTCCTGCTCCTATTGCAATTTCTCAGGTAAGATTCACATTTCTGGTCTTTTAAGATCAATGTGCAAGCTGCCCAGCTCAGTGACCAGAAGGCATGATCCACCCCCTCTCTTGTCTGCTGTTCTAATATTAATACACGCTGAAGCTTCTAGCGTATTTCAAGAAATGGGAAAATTTATAGAATCACATGTACTGGCTTAAGAAAAATGACATTAATCTTGAATATTAATTCAATATTAAGCTAACTTGATATAAATTCATTATCACTGATTTTTATCCTAGAAATTACAAATTTAAAAATAAACTACTAATGATATTAACAGACTTTTCCCTGTATTTAAAAACAACTTGTTTAAAGAAAAGTGTTATTTAACTGGTTTTACATCAGCACACTTAAAAAAAAAAACCTCATAAGAAATGTTAAGCTCAGGAAAATTAAATTCTCTCAAATACTGCTGTTTTATCAATATTTTTAAAAACAACACCGAAAACTTAAGTTGCAAACTTCCTTAGGTCCTTCAACAGGCTGCACAGCCCCACAGTTTTCTTTATCCAGATTTAAGTAAAAAATCCTGCAAGACATAGTTCAGATGAAAGGAATTTTAAAGAATGTACTGCAGCTTTCAAAAAGCCTCCTTAATTACTAAATGCTGTGAAACTGAGTTGTAAACTGATAAAAGGACAGGCATACCCTCCCTCAAAAGTATACAGCCCTTCTAATACTAATCACAGTGGGTTATCTATTTGATTCTTTTCCCAATCCCCTTGTAATAAGGTGAACTGTACCTGAAATTTCTGCTAGCGTTTTATGAAAGAGTAATGTTTTTAGAAAGCTATTTTTTATAGGTCCTCTTTATGCTTTTCACAAGCAACCAGAACCTTGGGTTTTGAAATGATGATTCTATCCATATGACTGTTAACTTTCTTTTTTCCTTTACTTCTTTGTCAGAACCAAGGCTTGTTAGAGTGTAGCAAGTTTCCCATCTCACACGCCTATTTCAGTCTCCTATAAACTCATCTTAGGGCCAAACATTTATTTTTCTGGGAAAGAGCAACTCTTACAGTTTTATCCAAGCCAAGTCAAATGCATCCTACTTTTTCTTCCCTTACTGGGAATGAAAGTTAACGTTCGGGACTGGGAATTGATAGGTAGTGATGAGAGAGAAACTGACCACCCGGAGCTCAGCCGCTGTGGTTTGTGAATGCAATAAATCAACAAGTTTTCATTTAGCAGCTACCAGGTCCCCAGCCTTTAGCTAGAACACGACTGAGAAGGCCAACTTCTAGACCGGGGCGATCTAGCCCAAGACCCAACTGTAGAGATGAACTCATCCTGAACGCTCCACCTGGAAACCAGCGTCAGCCTGTTTCGGGACCGCACAGAGCGTTTCCCCTCGATCTCTGCGGATCTTGGGTTCACAAGGGTCTCCTTAGCTCCCCAAGACAAAGGGTCCCACTAGCACACCGGCAAGAGGCAAGCCTCGGGGAACCCCATGCTCTCACTTCGCCTCGGCCTGAACAAGTGGCAGAGGAGGGAGCCCCCATTCAGGAATCTGCCGCGGAGCCGAGAGAGCGAGAGGACGTCTTATTTGCGTTTCACGATAACCTCGGAGAAGAAACCGCTAAAGAAAAGAAAAACGGGGTGGGGAGTGGCAGGATGAAGCTTCCAGAAGCGTCTGTGAATACCTCGGACATTTCTTAGACCAAGAGAAAAGAACCCAGGGGGCGAGAAATGGGTGTCCCAGGGGAAGTCAGCAGGCAGAAGGAATGAGCGAGGGAAGAAGAAAAGTGATTGAAATTAAAGTCCCAAGCGCTCAGGACAGCCTCGGTATTAGCTAGAGAAAGGGAGCCCCGGGGACGCCCGGCGCGCCCGGCTGTGCCATGGCACGCACTCTGGCTCCCGCCGCGCAGACGGATAGAAGGACAGACGGACAAGCGCAAGCGAGGCACTTACCTTCAGGGTTGGCGCTGATGAAGACCCGGACGCTGCGGCCGGCTGGCATCAGGTGAGAAGGCAGGGCGGTGAGGTTCCCAGAGAAAGCCGCCCGCCGGAGCGCAGAGTCCCGGGGACAGGGCAGCCTGGTGCCCGCGCCGGCCGGCCACATTGCCTTCAGGGAGGAAGAGCCGCCGACTCCCGCTCCTCGGGTTCCTGCCCGCGGCTCCGCGGAACGGCTAGGTCGATCCCCGCAGGCGGCGCGGCTCAGAGCCGCTCCGAGCCCGAGGCGACGCGGGCGAGCTCCGTGGCGCACACCAACGGCCGGCGGAGAGCGGCCATACGGACCCTCGGGCCCCTCTCACCGCCGCCTCCTGCCCCTCTGGGCGTCAGCCTTCGCTTGCTGCCAGGGCTCAGCGCAGTAGCCGGCGGGAGCGGGAGGTCAGCGTGGCGGCGGCTACGCGCGCGGCGCCCCTTTGCGCCGGGAAGCCGAGCCCATGGCCATGTCCCCGCCCGCGCCCGCCGCTAGAGGAGGGGGCGGTCAACGGGGCCCGGGCAGAGCGGGCAAGTGGAGCGGACCAAACTTTATCTACAAACGGCGTCCGGAGTTTATCGCCAGCGGCCTCCCGCGGGGCACAGGAATATCCCGCGACTTAATTAAATTAAGGGCGGCTCTGGCGCGGGGCCCCTCGGCGCGGGGGGCTCTCTGAGGGCGAGCCCGGGCGCTCCTGGCTGCCTCTTCGGTGGACGAACTGAAAGAAATTAGCCCGAAATTTCTGCTACTCCTCCTCCAACTCTACTAAAGGTCAAACAAGCCCTGAGCATTTTCAAAAACGCTCGCATCCCGGCGTCTGCGCGTTTTTTGCCCAAGTGCTGGGAATTCCGCCTCAAAGTTAGACGCACCACGGAGCCCGGACTCCCAGGGATCGAAGCACCAAAACTCGGGACCGTCTCGGGCGTCCTGGAGGGAGTATCACAGTCGCCGTTTCTCTTGGCGCAGGTGGCGAGTCCTGCCGCTGCGTTCGCTCCCCACGCTCAGCAGAGCCGGGGGTTTTTATAGCGAAGCAGCGCCGCTCACGTGCTCCTCGCCGCGTGGTCAGGGAACATTTCCTAGAGCCGATCTCCGCAGCGGGCCCTCCCGAGGTCTCTAAGTCTCCAGGGGTTACTTCCTGCTCCCGCCCGGGCGCATTCCCGGGCCATTCCGCCAGCCCGGAGGCTCCGGGGCCCCGCCGCACGGGAGGATGCCGGGAGCCCCGCGCGCCCTGGCGCGCTCCTGGGCTCCGCAGGCCAGTGCAGACTCCGGGGAGCGCCGCCCCGCGCAACGTCCCGCAAAGTGCAGGTGGCCACGGATTGGAGCCAGGTGCTAGGGATCAGAGTTGGCGTGGAGCAGCTTTTCCAAGTTCGTGCAGAGTGTGAGTTGGCTCCACCTGACGCTGATCCGACGTGGCCAGAGCGCATGGGGGACTGTTGCCTGGGGTCGGGGCGTGAGGTGGACAGTGCAAGGGGTCTGATCCACGTCCGGGGTGACGTGAGATGTAAAGGGACCGAGCCATAAAATTGCCATCTCCGGGCCGCACTTCATTGCACCTCCCAAATTCTGCAAATCCCAGGGCACGAAGGAAGTGTGATTGTGCTGTGGGGTGGCGGAAGTGAGGAGGGCGTGCTTAGAGCCTTAACTGGACTTTGGTCTCCAAACCCCTTATGTTGAGCTTTAGGGCAGGAACTCCTGTCTTTTAGTGAGGAAGAATAGCTTTTCCAAATCTTTGAGATTGGAGAGGGGGCGGGTGGGCACAGGGTGAAGGTAGCTCAGCTGCTAGTTTTAGCCTCTCACCTGGGGCTTCTGCTGTAGGCAGCTCCTGGCCTCCTCCTGGCCTGCACTTCTTCTGGGCCCTGCTGGTGGCAGTGAAGTCCTATGCACTGCTGTTTATTTTGTCACCCTGCCGCATCACCAGCACACACTTTCTGGGGTAACCTTTTTGGAGAATTGGGTCTCTGGGTTTTTAAGGCCGCCTCTTCAGTACTGAGAACCAGGGGGGCAGACAGCAGTCCTTACTTTGTAATAATTTGATGCAACCAATAGAGAAACCTTGAACGTGCCCATGTATTAGTTCAACTGATCCCATTTAGTAAATTATCTCCTTCCTCTCTCCAACCTCATTACTCCCAGGTGGGAACTTTCTTCAGCATTAAGGACAACTTTCTGAAAGCTCTCCTGATGTCCCAGGAGGTTTGGACTGGGCTCCCTGGGAGAGGTTATGAATATACAGTGTCTATTACAGTATCATCCTTTATGAATATACAGTATTTGTTACTGGAGAAAGGAAAGCCAGGACCACTTTATGCCTGATCTCAGTGTTGTTTATGAGACTGACGAGGAGTTGCCAGATTGTCAAGGGCCCACCTGCCTTCCTCTCCTTCTCGTCCATCCCCCCGCCCAACCTCCCCCACCCCACCTCCTTATCTGGTGGTTTCCCTCTTAAAAATCAAACTAGCGTTTGTGTCTTCTGACCTTTGTTTCAGATCTCAAAGTGTTTCAATTTCTTAGGATGACTTTGGGATTTTTGGTAGCCTCTATAACCTAATTAAGTGTTCTAGACAGGCCGAAGTTTAGCATCTGCCAGTGTCACTGCAGAGCAAGGATGCAGAGGAGAGAGAATTTCACGGTATCTGTGGGACCAAGCTTCCGAAGGCTCCCAGCACAGCCAGCTTTGCGTCAGGTAGAGTAGGCTGCTGTCTTTGGGTTATCAGGGCGGTTTCTACCTAAGGATATCCAACCTCCCCCTGCCCGCCCCCCAAACACACACTTCTACCTTCCTCCATTCTGTCTCTTGCTAACATTGGATAGCCTAAAAACAGAGATTCATTCATTAGCATGCAGATGGCATAAGGGAAGAGTCACTCACGGTGCAAACATTTTGTTATGAATTAACTAGATCTGTTTCCCACCCTGAGGAACTGTAGGCTGTACAAGTGGAGGGTGGCGAGGGAGAGAAACTGAAAAGGGAAGGGAAAGAGTGGGCATGAATGTGGAAGGCAGGCCCTGACTTACAGTATGGAGACTGCTCTGTTTTTATCTGTTTAAAACACTTTACAAACATGTTATTATTACTCCCATTTTACACACACAAAAAACCAAGGCTCAAAAAAGAGAAATGACTTACCCAAAGTCATATAACTAGTTAATGCTTGAGCCGGGATCCAGGTACTGGGGCCCCTGTCTCAGTAGTCTTTCTAACACACCACATTTGTTTTCTAATTTTGCCCAGGTCTGACCCTGGCTGGCATCTTTAGTGACCTGAAAAATAGGTGTTCAGGCCTGTGTTCACAGGTGTGGAAGACTGGTTATCACAGACCAAATAGGAAAGAAGTTCTGCCACAAGATCACACACGACTAGACTCTTCCAACTCGTAGGATGTTGATCTGATGACAAAGACTTCCAAATTCCTTGTTTCCCTTGGGTCCTGTTTTTTCCTCATAAGACCACAGGTAAACCCATACCATCCCTGAAGTTGGCTGGAGCATCTAGAAAAGCACCTAGAAATAGAAATAGGAAAATAAAAGTACATGAAAAATGGGCTTGGGACCAAGCTTGTGATCAGGAACAGGTATTCCCCTCTCCATCCTCTCACTCACCCCAATTTGCAGGCCAGAGGACCACAAAGAGGTTACTATCTTTATAAACAGTGATGACAGCCCTTGATAAAACAGGGCTGCTCAAAGGTTAAATTACTGCCAGGTGCATTCTACTCATAAAGCTAGAAGGATTCCTTGCTGTCAAGGAATCCAACTCCCCTTAGTATATAGATAATGCCTCTCCCACAAAGTAATTTTATAAAACAGGAGGAAAGAAAACTAATGTCTAATAATATTGATATGTTAAACGTCTGTAAGCTAGACACTGTATAAAGCTTTTAATAGGTTTCTCATTTAATCCCACTGTATCTGGGATCTGGGCCAAATACCTCTCATCTTCCCACTTGATGCCCCTTCTTGGACACTGTTGTCCCTTATATACCTCTTGTGATGTATGTGCAGGTTGCTTGTTCCAAAATGCATGGTATGCAAATGTACCTCACCTACTTCCCTTTTCCTGTGAAAGCTGGTGATTTTTCACCCCGCTGCATGGCTGTATCACATGTTCAGTTCACTCTCCTTAGATAATGGGTGTGGTGATCATAAAGAACATTGACTCTGACCCAGCAGAAGGAAGATACATCATCCAAACTGTATTCACCTGCATGTACATTTGCATTTCTGTACATCAAATATTCTGGCCTGGATGCTTCTGGACTGGTGTTCTGCATTTTTCCTATTGTGGATAGAAGTGGAAATAGAGCCCCTAGTGTTATAAACATGACCAAATTAACACACCATACTACTCTATTTCATAAAATCTAGCCAGTGATGCCAACCATGTGTTTTTGTGTTTCCCAAACTTGTAGAAGTGTTTTAAACTTAATGTTACGTTAAAGTTCACAGTTGCTCCCTGATGTGGGTGATAAATATTTGAATCTCTTTGCTAAAATGAGAAATGGATTATACAGGGTCACTCAAGCAAGGAATCTGTTTTCCAGAGTTCCAGCTCAGGATATAATCCAGACCATCAGGAACCCACTTACTTGTTTACAAAATGGAAATTTTCAGTGTATGTGAGAATTTGTCAGCATAACAATTTGCCAACAGAGATTGTTGATTCAGAGGTGTCTGCAGCATGATAGAATTCACAGCAGCTTGGTTTTAAATAAAGTTACACCTTTCTGAAATTGCTATCTGATGTTTTCATGACTCAGAAATTCTAACTTTATATCCACCCCCTTCCAATTCTGTGTAATGTATTTTTTGAGCAGTCTGCCTCTTACAACCTTCTACACAATTACATTGTTATAAGAGCACAATGTACATCATACAAAGTAGAAGAAAGTAAGGTAAGTTTCTTAATAAAAAATCTGTAGATTATTTTATATTTCTAAATTAAATATTTTACTTTCGTTTTATGATCGTCAATTTTTTTTCCACCTCATGACATTAGTCACAGATACAGTACCTTTAGACACCCTCTTCTCTCTTCTTCCATCATCTGATACTTATTTGGAGAATTACTCTTTACAAAGCACTTTCATACCTGTTAACTCATTTTGATTCTAACCCTGTGAGGTAGGTTCTGGATGAACTATACTCCACCCTACTCCCCATTTTTCTAATATGAAAAAGCAGATCAAGCAATTTTAATGGCATGTCCAAGTTGACTCAGTTGGTGGATGGTAGAACCAGTCTAAAAACTGGATCTCTGAACACCAAACTATAGGTTAATTATAATATACCACATGGCTACCAATATATAACATGATCCATTTGGCCAAATTGATAAACATCATTTGCATTTTCTATACATTTTATACTAGTTGTTAGGAAAACCAAATAATATAGTGTATAAAACATTCTACTTGGATGGCAATGTTAGGTACATTGCCTATTTACATTGGTTTTTATATTTTTACTGAGCAAAAGCTAAATCCATATCATTTAATTCTATTAACAGCTCAGTTTTAAAGATGAGTACAAGAGGCTCAGAGAGCTTAAATGAGTTTGTTTGAATATATACCCAAGAGTGGGATTGCTGGGTCATATGATAGTTCTATTTTTAATCTTTTGAGGACCCTCTATACTGGTTTCCATAAAAGCTGTACCAATATACCTTCCTACCAACAATGTACAAGGATTCTCTTTTCTCCACATCCTTGCCAACCCTTGTCTTTCATTTTTTAAATAACAACCTTCCTAATAGGTGTGAGGTGATATCTCATTGTAGTTTTGATTCACATCTCCCTGACAATGATTTTTTCATTGTCATCATTTTTTCATTGGTATCTTTTCATATATCCGTTGGCCATTTGTATGTCTTCTTTGGAGAAATATTGATTTAGTTCCTTTGCCCATGTTTTAATTGGGTTATTTTATTTTACTTTATTTTTTTGCAATTAAGTTGTATGAATTCCTTATATATTTGGGGTATTTATCCCTTATAAGATATATGGTCTACAAATATTTTCTCCCATTCTGTTGGTTTGTTGATGATTTCCTTTGCTGTGCAGAAGCTTTTTAGTTTGATATAATGTCACATGTTTATTTTTGCTTTTGTTGCCTGTGTTTTTGGTGTCATAGCCAAAAATCTCATTGCTAAGATCAATAGATAAAACAATCCTAAAATTCATATAGAAGCACAAAATACTCTGAAGAGCCAAAGCAATCTTGAGCAAGCAAAACAAAGCACATTTGTTTTTCAAATCACATTTCCTGATTTCAAATTATAGTACAAAGCTATAGTAATCAAAACAGTACAGTTCTGGCATAAAAACAGACACATCAACCAATGGAACAAAATAGAGAGCCCAGAAATAAACCCATGCATACACAGTCAACTAATCTTCAGCAAGGGTGCCAAGAATACAAAATGAGGAAAGGATAGTCTCTTCAATAAGTGTTGTCAGGAAAATTAGATATCCATATGCGAAAGAATGAAAATGTCCCCTTTTCTTACACCATGAAGAAAAATCAACTCAAAATGGATTAAACCTAAGACCTGAAATTGTAAAAGTCCTAGAAGAAAACAGAGGGGAAAAGTGATTTTTAAAAATGATTTGAACACTACTTGCTGGGTTATAAGATACTCAGGGGAGTAAAACTATAATAAATAAGAAGTGGTAAGTCAAAATAGAATTTTGCCACGTTTTCTGAATAATTGTGCTAATATGGATATGACAATAAAATTTACTAACCATAATCCAATATATGGTACAATTCAATTCAAAGAATAAACTATCATTTGAAATCAAGTGTTTGCTTTATATATGGTTTAGATAGAAAATAATAAATCAGCCATCTGTCCAACACAGGGTTTTTGGTGGAAAACAACAAAACTGGTGCTGATTGGCTTAAGCATATAAGCAATTTTCTGGAAAATTATTGGATAGTAATAACATTGCTGGGAGGGATGAAAAACCAGGCTTGGAAAATGGGAGGGGACCAGAAGAGGTCAGCTCATTGGATCCACAATGTAGTGTCACAAGAACAGACACTTAGGACAGCACTGACACTGCTGCTGTTGCAGCCTGAACACTGCAGTACACCCCTGCCACCACCAGTACCATTCGCTGGATACCACCACTGGCACCATTGCCACTGGGCACTAGATGTTGCCATCACTATTGCCCTGTAATCTTCACTCTGGATTCTGAGGCCAGGAAGCCAGGGAGAGTGACTATCTGTCCTGCATCTAGACTCAGGCAGTACAGAGTTTTCTAAACACTAGAAGGAGGTTCAGAGGTCAGATGGTTAAAACCTTTACACACCTCCCCGAGCAAGTGTACAGTATCTGTTCTTATATGGCCCAGAACATCTGGATGCTGTGGACAAGGGATGAATTGAATGCTTTTTGCATTTCTAGAATAAAATTAGGATAATGATGCTCTACCTCTTTAAGACTCAGATACCTGAAAAAGCTCACCTCTTTTGGACCACAACCAAGAATAAGAAAGTGAGCTAAGAAGAATCCTCTAAGCAACCACACTATATGTTACAATGTTCACACACTGTTGCTTGCTACCTTGACTCATGGGAGATCCCAGAGGCTCTCTGTCAGGGTCTCTTCACATGTACTTTATTCACAATTCAAACAAGCTGGGTTTTCCTGGTTGGCAGAACCACAGCAGATTCGAGACAATGAATTAGAAGAGGAAGGGCTGCTATCTGGAAATGAGAAATGACTGTTCACAGCAGAGTCAGAAACCATATGACAGCAGAGGTAATTTGTACACAAACACACATACACACACACACACACACACACACACACACACCAGTCAGTGATCTAGGGACCACTTAATTTTGGAACAGTAGAACTCTATATATCTCAAAATGGGACAGACAAAGAATGAATAGATCCTGAAATTGAGACAGACTAACTTCAGGATATTGCAAGTACTTGGGGATAATTTTCAGCAGCAAAAAACTTAGAGAGTTTAGACAGAAAGGCAATTGGCACTTGTGATATTCAGTAGTAAACATCAAGTAGTTGGAGATCAATAGCAAATGAAGAAGGCAGAGATTCAGTTCTCTTATCTCCAAGAAGAACATTGTAGGGCACTTTTACTTAAGTGCCTGAAGCAGTGGTGGTGGTAGTAGTAGTAGTAGTAGTAATAATAATAATAATGCCAATGACAATAATAGTAATAAACACTTAAATGCCTTTCACTGGGCTAGATATGGTTCTATGAGCTTATAGACATTAACTTATTTAATTCTAAGCTGTCATCCCTGGGAAGAAGGCACTATTATTATTCCCATTTTCCATATGAGGAAACTGGGGCGAGGTAATGTCAAGATGCTTGCCTAGATCACACAGGATGTGGTGGGGTATGTACTTTAATGCAGGCAGTCTGGTTCCAGAATCTGAGTTTCAAACATTATGATATACTCCATCTCTAGACACTAGGTAGCATATACCAATGTAATTATCCAGGCAAAGGAGAACTAGCTCAAGACAAGGAAAGTAGGAGGAAACTCAGGTTGCAAAATTTGTCTTAAAGGTAAGGGAACGGAGGTAGTAGTCAATGAATGTTTACTCTGTGTTGCATTCATTACCTTCATTATCTCATATGGCCTTCAATATGCCGTATGATACTGTTACTCATTTTACAAAGGAACAATCTGAGGCTTGGAGAGGTTAAGTAATGATCCATCCTCACAGAGCTTGTTAAGCAATGAAGCTGGGATTCAATCTCCATTCACTTTCTGCTACAGGGTGGCATTGCCTTTAAACAGTGCAAAACCCAGTTGCAAGAATGAGGTATTAAACTTGTCCATTCATATATTCATCCATTTTATTTATTTGCTTGTTTTATTTGTTCATTTATTCATTAAACACTTCCTGTTAAGCATTTCTTTGTTCCAAGGACAAACCCTGTTCTCAGGCAGTCCAATCTAGTATGGGACTCCAGAAAGATGTTATCTGTGTAGAGGAAGACTCTAATGAAATGACCATCAATCAGTTTAGAGGTTTCTTAAACATTACTAAACCCAGTAAGACAAGTACATACTTGAAAAGACATCAGTTGACACTCTAGAAAAAAAGGGCTACATGGAAGCAAACAGTCACAATGCCCAACAATGCAAGAGCAAGAATCTAAAAGGGGTTTCATGGGCTCTCCTCAAAAAGGTAGTAGACTATAATAGCAGGATGTGGGTTTTGGAAACAAATTGATAAATACAGGTTCCAATACTGGCTTCGACATTTAGAAATTGTGGCTATAGCCTAATAGATTTTCTTCTCTAAGCCTCAGTGTCCTTCTCTGTGAAATGGACATGAGTCGACTACTTTTCAGTGGTGAACAGTAAACGTGTTAAAGGACTTAGCACAGTGCCTGGTACTCAGGGATGGTGATTATTATTAGAAGAGAAGCCCAGCTAGACATAGTTATTAATTTAAAAGGGGATCGTGACAGCAAAACTATGTCAGATTTTTAAAACTTTGTAGTTTAAAAAATTTTTAATTTACATTGATAAGGTCTAGTAAAAACAAACAAACAAAATCAAACAAACCAGTCAATGACTACAATTCCATTTGAGGAATTTTGGCTGTTTGTGTCTTGTTTTGTGTGTTTGGGGATGAGGGTTGCAGGTCTACCAAAAGGAGCTGAGGACGTTGGATTTTACTCTACAGGCAGTCTAGCTGAGATGAGAAAATCTAGGTAAGCCATGAGCTAGAGCAACATGAAAAAAGGCAAGAGAAGTACATTGATTCCTGGGCCTATGGCCAAGCAGAAAAGGAGATCACAGAATGTCAAAAGCTATCTTGCAACTTAAAAGTGGAAAACTCATACTGTTCCTGATATTGAGGTCCAAGATCAAAATAGAGCCAGGAACAAGGCTCATAATAGATTCATGCTCAGTAGCTAGTAAATATCCTTTAGCTAGGAGTTGGGGGACTCTAGGAGCCTGGGTTGATGCAGTGTAGGTACTGCTGAAGCTCTAAATATGAGCAGAGGAGGGATCTGGGAACAGGCAGCATTAATTACTTCTTAGCTCTGGCACTTGCTATTTCCTCTCTAGGCTTTAGCAGTAGCCAGTAGCCTCTGGATTGATCTTTCTATTTTCATTCTCAATTCTCCAGTACAGCTTTTCACAAATATTCTGTTCTTAACTTTTATTTCCTGTCTTCTCTCTACTCTTCATTTACCGATTAACTTTGACTAAATCAAGGTGTAAAACTCAATATTGTAGTTTTTGGTACTGAATGGCTTCACTTCCATCCTTCAAGGCTTATCCTTCCCAAATCACTCTCACAAAAGCCTTCCCTGATTTTGCCAACTAAATGGAATCCATCTCTATTTTGTTCCATCTAATGTTTGCATTACTGATATAAAGGCAAGGTTATGTTGCAATAACAACCAACCTCAAAATCTCAGGGATTCTTTTCTTCAGTATCATACCAGAGGTTCTAGAGAGGGCAATTAAGAAAGTAAAATAAATAAAAGGCATTAAATTAGAAACAAAGAATAAAACTTTATATTTGCAGACAACATGATCTTCTATGCAGAAAATCCCAAGAAAGCTACTAAAAAATACTAGAACTAATAAATGAATTCAGCAAGGTTACAAAAATCAATTGCACTTCTATACACTAGCAATGAATAATACAAGAAAGAAATTAAGAAAGCAATTTCACTCACAATAGCATCCAAAAGGTTAAAAGCTCATTAAAAATAAACTTAGCAAAAGAGGTGCAAGACCAAAAGCAACAAGACATTGTTGAAAAAAATAAAGGAAGATCTAAATAAATGAAGATACTCTATGTTCATGGATCAGAGGATTCAGTATTAAGATGGCAGTACTCCCCAAATTTATCTACAGATTTAATGCAATTCCCTGAAATTCCAGCTGGTCTAATTCCTTCCCTCCTTCCCCCTTCCTTCCTTCCTCCCTCCTTCCCTCCCTCCCTCTTTCTTTCCTTCTTTCTTTCCTTCTTTCTTTCTATCTTTCGTTCTTTCGTTCTTTCTTTCTTTCTTTCTTTCTTTCCTTCTTTCTTTCTTTCTTTCTTTCCTTCCGCAGAAATTGACAAGCTTACTTTAAAATTCATGGAAATGCAAAACCTACACTAGTCAAATCAATCCTTAAAAAGGAATGACAAGATTGAAGGACTTACACTACCAGATTTTAAAACCTATTACAAAGCTACAGTAACTATGTGTGGTACTGGCATAGAATAGATACATGTGTGGTACATATATACGATGGAATATTACATAGCCATAAAAAGGAATGAAACTGGGTCATTTGTAGAGATGAGGATAGACCTAGAGTCTGTCATACAGAGTGAAATAAGTCAGAAAGAGAAAAACAAATATCATATATTAATGCATATATGTGGAATCTGGAAAAATGGTACAGATGAACCTATTTGCAGGGCAGGAATAGAGACACAGATGTAGAGAATGGACATGTGGACATGGCGGGGGAAGAGGAGATTGGGATGAATTGGGAGATTAGGATTGACATATATACATTACCATGTGTAAAATAGATAGTTAGTGGGAACCTGCTGTATAGCACAGGGAGCTCAGCTTGGTGCTCTGTGATGACCTAGATGGGTGGGATTGGGGTGGGAATGGGAGGGAGGTCCAAGAGGAGGGGATATATGTATACATATAGCTGATTCACTTCGTTGTACAGCAGAAACCAACACAACATTGTAAAGCAATTATACTCCAATTAAAAAAAGAATAGAATTATAAGAATAGAATTAAGAGACCAGAAAGAAATTCTCATGTTTATGATCAATTGCTTTTTGATGAAGGTGCCAAGACAATTCAATAGGAGAAATAAGAATCTTTTCAACAAATGGTTCTGGGGCAACGATATCAACATGCAAAAGAATGAATTTAGACCCCCACCTCACACCACACATAAAAATGTACTTGAAATAGATCATAGATCTAAAAGTAAAAGCTAATGCTATAAAACTCCTACAAGAAGTCATAGGAGTAAATCTTTGTGACCTTGGCTTAGGCAAAGTTTTCTGAGATATAACACCTAAAGCACAAGTAATAAAAGAAAAAATCAAAACATTGGACATTGTCAAAATTAAAAACCTTTTTCTTGCAAACATATCACCAAGAAAGCGAAAAGGCAACCCACAGAATGGGAAACAATATTTGCAAATCAAATATTTGATAAGGGACTTGTGTATAGATTATATAATGGACTTTTCTAACTCAATAATAAGAAATATACCAGTTATAAAATGATCAAAGAATTTACTAGGCATTTCTCCAAAAAAGATTTACAAATGATGAATAAGTACATGAAAGAATGAACAACATCATTACTCATTAGGGAAATGCATATCAAAAGTACAGTAAGATACCATTTCATACCCACTTAAATGACTATAATAAAAAAGCCAGACAATAGCAATTGTTGGTAAGGATGTGAAGGAACTGGAATCTTTAAGCATTGCTGATGTGAATGTAAAATGATGCAGTCACTTTGTTCTTAAAAAAAATTAATTAATTAATTTTAAAAACTGCGTTGGGTCTTTGTTGCTGCACATGGGTTTCCTCTAGTTGCGGCTAGCGGGGGCTACTCTTCGTTGCGGTGCCCGGCTTCTCATTGCAGTGGCTTCTCTTGTTGCAGAGCACGGGGTCTAGGCTTGTGGGCTTCAGTAGTTGTGGCTCGCAGGCTCTAGAGCACAAGCTCAGTAGTTGTGGTGCATGGGCTTAGTTGCTCCGCGGCATGTGGGATCTTCCAGGACCAGGGCTCGAACCCGTGTCCCCTGCATTGGCAGGCAGATTCTCAACAACTGTGCCACCAGGGAAGTCCCTGATGCAGTCACTTTGGAAAGTAGTTTGGCAGTTCTTCAAAATGTTAAACATGATTATCATATGATCCAGCAATTTCACCTAGAGCAATTCCAAGATAAATAAAAATATATAACAACACAAACTTTTACAAAAATGTTTGTAACAGCAGTATTCGTAAATGCCAAAAAGTGGAAACAACCCAAATGTTCAACACATGCTGAATGGATAAACAAAATGGGTACATACATACAATGTATTCAGCAATAAGAAGGAATACATTACTGAGAGATGCTACAACATGTATGACTCTCCAAAATATTATGCTTGGTGAAAGAAAACAGTCACAAAAGACCACATATTGTACATGTCAATTTATGTGAAATGCCCAGACTAGGTAAATTTATAGAGACAGAAGTAGATTAGTGATTGCCTAGGGCTGGGAAGATGAAGGAGAAATGGAGAGTGAGTGCTCATGGGTATGAGAGTTCTTGTTGATTAAATCTTCTAAATGATGTTGTTCTGATGAAAGTGTTCTAACATTAGATTATGGTGATGGTTACACAACTTTGTAGATGTACTAAAAACTATTGAATTGTATACTTTAAACAGGAGAATTTTGTGGTATATAAATTATACCTCAATAAAACTGTTTAAAAATCACAGTGGTTTAATACAACAAAAGTTTCTCACTCATGCTGCATATCCAGTGAAGGCTGGGAGAGGAGATTTGCTCATAGTGGATACTTTAAAACCCTGGTTGATGGAAGCATTACTTTCTCATATACTTCTATGATCACTAAGGTAGAATAAAAGGAATGTGGTGAATTGCCTTATTGG
Organism: Balaenoptera ricei; assembly: GCF_028023285.1. Taxonomy (NCBI): domain Eukaryota; kingdom Metazoa; phylum Chordata; class Mammalia; order Artiodactyla; family Balaenopteridae; genus Balaenoptera; species Balaenoptera ricei. The sequence continues at coordinate 80,302,119 of NC_082643.1, forward strand.
CCCTTAAGACCTCCACCTGGAAGTTATACACATCAATTCAACTCATGTTTCATTAGCCAAAAGAAGTCACATGGGGCTTCCCTGGTGGCGCAGTGGCTGAGGATCTGCCTGCCAGTGCAGGGGACACGGGTTCGAGCCCTGGTCTGGGAAGATCCCACATGCTGCAGAGCAACTAGGCCCGTGAGCCGCAGCTACTGAGCCTGCGCGTCTGGAGCCTGTGCTCCGCAACGAAAGGCCGCGATAGTGAGAGGCCCGCGCACCGCGATGAAGAGTGGCCCCCGTTTGCTGCAACTAGAGAAAGCCCTCGCACAGAAACGAAGACCCAACACAGCCAAAAATATAAATAAATAAATTAATTAATTAAAAAAAAAAGTCACATGATCACACCCAACTTTAGAGAGGGTAATTTCAACTCAACTATATACCTAGGAGAAAAGAACTGGAATATTTGTGGAGTATCTTAACGAGCACCACATTAGTCTTATCTTCATTTCCTAGGTTTTAGTTCCTGAGCACGGTGATACCATATTTCCTCACTGCCATAATTTCCTTAAGTTCTTTTTTTTCTTTTTGAGTAAGATGGAGGTATTTACATGAGTAAGATTAAAAAGAACACACACATACAAACACACACACACACACACACACACACACACCCCAGTCTAGAATAGTACTTGCTTCACAGTAAATGTTTCATAATTATGTGTCAGTAGAATAAATGAACATGAAATGATTAAGCAACAGTGCAGAGCCATGCGTGATTAATAGCCCAATGTGTGGATTAAGGATGAGTACAGCAGGAGTTCGGAAAAGAGGAGATCAAAGTGAGTAGAGGTGGCAGATGCACAGTAATGGGTGTTCCCAATCTCTATCTCTGGTATCAGTACAGATGGATCACTCAGAACTGCTGCAGTGACCCAGATGGACGGTGTTATCTGTGTCACAGTTTGTTTTCCTCCCAGATATGGGTTGGGCAGGGCCCTGCGAGCTTAATTAGGGCAGTAAAGAATAGGATCCAAATCACTTAACCTTTCTGAATCTCATTTTACAAATCAAGATTGTCAAATGTAGCTGTGTAACACCTTAAAGCCCTGTGATTAAATATGCTATTAGTATTGTACGCAAAGTCTATCAGAGAGTAAAACAGTACTTCATGGGTATGGAGTTGTTGAATATGTCAAAGCTTTAATAGCCGTCTGGAGTTAAACCTGTGCTCTGCTGAATTTAGAGTTTTCACAGACGTGCTTTAATGAAGACCCTCTTCTTTCCAGAAATTCATTAAGCAGTTACACATACACTTGAGTCATTTTTACATCATGAAGAGGTTACTAAATTAAAAGGATTGCTGAGAGTACTTTCAAGGCATTGCTAATTCTTTCAATGTATATGGACTTTCAAGCAAAAATTTAATGCTGTGTTGGCTGGAAGAAATCAAAATCTCTACTTCCTTCACATTCTTATTAGATATATATCTTAATTAATTTCAATTCTTAAGGAAAGGACCTTTTCCCTCAAGAAAGCTTTTTACATGTCCATTGTCAGTATTGTTTTTTTTTTTTATACATTTATTTATTTTATTTATTTATTTTTGGTTGTGTTGCGTCTTCATTGCTGCGCGCGGGCTCTCTCTAGTTGCGGTGAGTGGGGGCTACTCTTCGTTGTGCTGCGCGGGCTTCTCATTGCCGTGGCTTCTCTTTTTGCGGAGCACGGGCTCTAGGCATGCAGGCTTCAGTAGTTGTGGCACGCGGGCTCAGTAGTTGTGGCTCGTGGGCTCTAGAGCACAGGCTCAGTAGTTGTGTCCCTGTGGCTTCCTGGACCAGGGCTCGAACCTGTGTCTCCTGCATTGGCAGGCGGATTCTTAACCACCGTGCCACCAGGGAAGCCCCCCGTATTGGTTATTACAGTGACCAAAATCACCTAATAGCAGCCACGCTCCACTACCTGGTTTGCAGACAACTCTAAACACAGAGAGAACAGTTAACTTATTCCTAGAAAATAGTCTCTATTTTTTAAATATTCAGTTAAAAGTTTTTTTTTCTGTTAAAAATATTTCTTTCCTTCTACCACCAGAAGGGAACAGTAAAAATTTGAGTTAAGAAGTCAGGAAAACAACAACAACAACAACAAAACCACTTACCACTAGCACATGTAAGTCTTAGTTGAATCTATTTTAAAATGAGAGAAAATAACTAAGAGATATGGGAGCAGATTTCAATTTCTGAAAACTCTTATGATTATGGAAAGAATAGGGAAATATGAATCATTTGGAAATAGGAATAGTGAAGAAGCTATAAATTAAAATTTACACAGCCTACCTTAATAGTTAGGTTTTTGGAAAGATGTAGAATGTCTACTAGGAGTGAAAAGCAAAAACATTTTCTTACCATAACCATTTATTTGAGCTTTTTATTTGGAATTACACAGCACTTAGCACAGAGGAAGTTCTTAATACATGTTTCTAGAATGAATTACCCATACCATTTCAAATGATCTTGGAATATATTCAAAATAAAAGACAAGTAGTTGCATCTAGCAACGGCACATATTAACACCAAGAAAGCCATATGTGGAACAGAATATTTTTAGTATTTTGCTAAGGGAACCACACTACAGTTAATTCTGCAAAAAGTAAACACCTTCACAGCCTAGAGTTGCAAGGACAATCATGAATAATACCACAGAAATATCCATAAAGGACTTCTCATGTAAACTGATAAATACGTTAACATCTATCTCTTGCCTATTTGCTTGTTGCATCAGTGGAGAAGTGGCAAAATCAGTCATGTGACACTTTGCACCTATTAGATAAACACAGTTTATTTCAGCAAGAATTTATTGAGCACCTACTACATTTTTGTACTGTGATGTCACCAAGGATATAGACTTGAAGAGCAAGACTGATTGAAGAAGAACCTTGAGGAAAGACAGATAGAGGGAGGAAAAAAATAACATTAAAATTTTACTCAAAAAAAAAGAAGGAGCAGCAATAGATATTTACTTTATGCACTGTTACTAATCCCCTTACTCCATGTGGCTCAAGACATGAGAATTATAGTAAGTGAAGAGAGCTCTCCATCTGTTAAAAATGTAGATTAAGCACTTAATCTTGTGGGCAGCCACACAGAGCACCAAGAAATTTCTCACAATTGAAATAATAAAAGCAGGATCCCGTCTTTAGTTAAGTGTAGCTGATACAGATTTCGGAATGATCTCTACTGTATTAATAGATAGGTTTGCAAATATTTCCAAGGGTCTAGTGCTCCTCTTTGTTCTCAAGTGAGATGAAATACACTATGCAACTGGCATGACACTCACAAATTAGGAAGACAATTTGCCGTGCATTATAAGTAAATTATATGGTAGATATTTGTTGTGTGTGCCACTCATCTTTGGTTCCTTGCTCTCCCACTCTGTGACCTACTTTCACATGGATGCAGTGCTAGCTCTGGCTGCCGTGTTCATATAACACTAAATCAGTATCTCCCCTTTTGATCAGTTCAAGGGTGGGCTTGTCAAAGTCCTTTCCCTGGGAATTTGGGTGTCTGGACCTGTAACAGGTAAATCCAGGAGGCATCAGTGGTCATATTTCTTCCACGTGCACCAGAGAAGCAATGGAAGCTGGGTAAGACAGAGTCAGAGCAGGTCGAGGACTGCAGTAAGCACCAGAAGGAGAGAAAGAGCTGGAAAGCAAGAGAGAAGAGTGAGAGTGAGAGAGAGGGAAAGGCATGCAGCAGACACGTAGACAAGAGGCAAGATGTAGAAAGTGGGTCCAGACAGAGCTTGAATCTCCAAGTCACAGTTGAAGTCTGCCTGCATCCCAGTCTTTCCCTGCCATAGAAAGAGGAGAGAAACACTTCCTCTATAACAAAGTCCCCCTTGTTTGTCTAAATGCCTCAAGTGGTTTCTGTTGTTTGCAGCCTTGTAAATGTTATATATCCAAGCAATAATGTGGTTGTTTCTGGGCATTTATCTCCCCTTCTCTCTCTTGACCCAGGAGGGACTTTCCCCCTCTACCACCTCACATCAAAGTAGAAACAATGATTCAAACAAGTCTTCTACGTAAGTGACAAGTAAGAAGCTTGCCTGAAGGTCCTTTTCTCTCCAAGTGGGGAATGATTAGATATTACTGTCCTTGGGGAGAGGGAGAGAGAAGCCAGAAACTTATCTGACACTAAATGGGAGAGGAAGGATGGTTTGGAGGGACAAGGGTGAAAACTTTCAGTCAGGAGGACCAAGAGTAGAGTGGAAGAACTAAGAGGTTGAACACTTCCCTGCCTGCTCACTCATCACCTGCCATTCAATAGTTCTGGGCCCTGGTAAGTTCTTTGATTAGAGAGTAAGAGATTTGGACTTCTTTATGGGGTTGGGTTAACACAATTGCCAATCATAAACCACAAACCACAATTTATAACACCATGGCTCGTTCTCCATTAGCAAGTGATTATCTAGATATTTCAAATAATTAAAAAGAAAGTAGTTAAGACTGAAAACTATTGCCTGACTCATCACTCATCACAACATTCAGGTCAAGTTCTAAGATATAGGGATCTCAGTGGATGCCTGTCTGAGGACACACTTCTGTGTGAGGACATTTTCGTTTGCAGGTATACTTAAAGTGGAGTCAGTTTAGCTAAATGTTAAAAGGAGACAATTAAAACAGAGGTTTACTTGAAGGGAAAAATATGCCATCCTTCTTTTAAAGCTAAGAAAACTCAGAGAGCTCAGATGTCACTGGGATAATTCAAGCCCAAATGGACCCCTCTTCCATTTGGATTACATTGGCTCTTGGGACTCGGTATTAACAAGCATTACCAAGCATATGGATGTTTTAGTTAATTCTGCTGTCTTTGTGTCTCTAAGAAACAGACCTTTGATGAGATATACGGTTTTTATGCCTGGCCTTGTTTGCTTCTCTCTGCTGTGCTAATCCAGGAAGAAATGACAGCTGAGGTCAGGCTCTTGCTAGACAGCAAGTCAACTGACTCTTGACTCTTGTTATCCACCCTATGTCCATAGCCACCTCTGTCGCATCTTTGTCCAGCTGACTTCCGGCCTGTCTGACATCTCCTTCTTCCCCATTCTCCCACTCAACTTCTTCCGAACTTCACAGCCCTGTACACTCTGATCATGTGCTCAACTCCCAGACTACTGATACCCTGCCTACACTAGCCATGAAGGATGCCATCTGCTTCAGGGGAAGTGGGAGTTCCCATCTGCTCAAACACATGACAGGGAACTCAATTAGGGTGCAAGGAAGTAGGGCGAAGAGAAGTCTGGAATGAGAAGAGTGTAGAAGGAATTAAGCCAGAAGCTTAGGGATCTGGCACGGTTCTAAGCACTGGGGATACCAAGATGAACATGAACCTCATTTTTCAGTAGTGCAAACAGAAAATAGGCAGTTTGATGAATAGATAAATAAGATAATCTAGGTATTGATAATAACTATGATTTTGAAAAGAGGGTATGGTATAAAGAGTTTGGGAAGGGTGTCCAATTTAAATAAGGTGGTCAGGAAAGTCCCTCTGAGGAAGTGGCATTTGAGCTGAGACCTGAAAGATAAGAAGAATCCATCCAAGCAGTGATTTGGAGATAGAATATTACAGGTAGGGAAAACCACAGGGCAAGGGCTCTGAGTCAAAACAAACCTGCCTGTGTTAGAGAATCAGTTGGGTTGAGTAACAGTTAATGAGGGGAAGGATGATCCCCTAGATGCCTTGAAGGGAATCTAGGCAGAGACCAGATCCTATAGGGTCTTGCAGGCTGCCATAAGGTGTTTAGGCAGTTTTGGTGTGTCTTAACCTAGAAATAACATCGTCAGATTTATGTTGTTAAAGCTCAACTGGGCATGGAAATGAGCTGTTGGAGGGCATGAGTGCAATCAGAGGGACTTCAGTTGGGCGGATGGCTTGGACTAGAAACGTTGAGTAATTTGCTCAAAGACATTAAGCTAATAAGTCAAGAATAAGTGTCAAGGGTTCCGTGGGAATAGAGGAGTTGAACAGAAACACATCATTCCCTCCCGAGCCTCTTCTTCCCCCTGACCTAGAATGTTGGCTGATATTCCAGCTCTGCTGAGAAACCAAGGAAGGGTGGACTTTTGTCATTCTTTTTTGCAGTCTGGTGCCTTTGAACGTGGCTACTTTGGGGAGTTCTCTATTTTAAGAGTCCCTATGGAAGATATCAGAAACTAATTTTTCCAGCTTTCTTTGCAGTTATGGCATAAGCATGGGATCTATGTGTTGCTAACCGGACATTTATGTATAAGTTATAGATTTGGAAGGTGGTGATGAGGAGAAGTAGGCACTGAGAAGAGCCCATTGTGTGAAGGCAGCCCCAGAGATGTGTGGCTACCAGAACCAGGAGAGGAGGGGGCTCTGAAGGTGCATCCAGGGCTCATACCAGTGCTGTCAATGCCGGGTGTACTGGGAGTCTGTTGGGACCATGCTCTTGAGTAAAGTGGACATTATATTTGGCCACAAAGCCTCCAAGCCTGGTTCTCCATCCGCCAAGCAATGTCAAAAGCTACCTAGAGTCCTTAATACATCCCTTTCCTGCTTAAATCAGTTGGTTCTTTTGGTTGACTACTTAAGAATCATGACTGATACCTCTGTTTGCCGATGAAATGCAATTGTGGGGTCGAAGGAGTCAGAGGAGAGAGACTCCTCATCAAGGTTAAAGGCCATGGTCTCAAAAGACTCTCTCCCATCCCAGCCTGCCTGCAGATTCTGCAAACTTTCCCACTTCCTATTATAGAATAGAACCTGAGATCTACTTAGCATGCCTAATGCATTAATTGTAAGAAAAAGCAAAGTGAAGTTTGTCAGTAGGCTACAAGCTTGGCAGACAACCTGCCTGTTATAAAAGAGATTTCTCATCAAACAGGGCAAAGTGAAAAGCAGTAACCATAGTTTTGGGCTCTTTCACAGAAATCATTTTGCAAATAGTAGCGTTCACTCAGTACTTGGCTTCTCACCAATGTTACCAGAGAATGTGCCGTTTTTCACCCATCAGCAATATTTGTAGGCACTTTCCCCACTACAATTGTAGATTACACTAAAAAAAAATGAGTAAAGAAAACCCTACCAACTACCCCTTGTGAGGAATTCTAGCGAAAAATAAGAGCTTGAAGTATGCCATGGGCTCCCAATTCCCAGTGCCCAGAATATTGCTCATTATAAGTTACAAGGAAATAAAAAAGAAAAAAAATGGAGAAAGACTTTCAACACGATTTTAAAATATGCTTTTTAATATTAATTTTAATTATTCATTATTTCTAAATAGATTTCTCTCAAGAGAAAATTGAAAAGGTGTAATAAATCTGAATCTCAAATGCCAGTTATATCCTTTTAATGGGTTGCTTTCTCCTTGGGGTCCAAGTTCACTTTGATGATTAGCTAAGGCCTTAGGACATGATCTCCCTTAGGCACAAAAGGAAAAAGGAAACACATTTACCTCACTGTTTATCATTGACTGAGGTCTTCCTCTTGGTGCCATTTTTAAGAAGTAGTATACACTGTAGTAAAATTGCCATGTGCAAAGTCTTTCAGGAATTATGTCCGTTTATCAGTGAGAACTATTTCTTTTACATATCTGGCTTCACAACTAGATTTTGAACAGAACTGAAGTCTCATCATTTTGTCTTCACTTTCCTTATTCTTCTACCTCAATTGTTAGCAGTGCCGTGGGTGCTGGCCTTACTGACTCAGCTGCCACTAGAGGCAAACCTGTGATATCATCTCCTTAGGAGGACCAGGGCAGGGAGAGAGATGGTCCTTTATGTGTGTATGAATAGCTTAATGTTGGATCCTCTAATGAACATGTCTCCAAGGTGTACTTTCTTTCCATTTATGACATGCTTCCCAATGAATGAATTTGTTTATTAATTGATTATTAATTAGTTAATCATAGGGGTTGCTACAGACTGAATGTGTTTCCCCCATGTTCAGATGTTGAAACCTAACCCCCAATGTGATGGCATTAGGAGTGGGGTCTTTGGGATGTGATTAGGTCATGAAGGTAGAACCCTCATGAATGAGATTAGTGCCCTTATAAAAAAGGCCCCAGAGAGCTCTCTTGCCCCTTCTGCCACCTGACGACACAGCAAGAAGGTGGCCACCTATGAACCAAGAAGTGGTCTTTCACCAGATACTGAATCTGTTGGCACTTTGATCTTGAACTTCTCAGCCTCCGGAACCATAAGAAATAAATTTCTATTGATTATAAGCCACTCAGTCTATCATATTTTTGTTGTAGCAGCTACTACAGAGTAAGTGCATTGGAAGTTGGCCCCAAAAGTTTTATTAGCCAAGGTTTACGAAGGCAGTGCCTTTGAGCTAAGCCTTGAAAGATGAGAAGGATTTCAAAGGAAAGAGAAGGTCATTCTTCGAAGAGCAAAGGCAAGGAAGCAGAAATATTAGGGGACTGTTGGGGAACTTTATAGATGTACTGAGTTCTTATATAGAGCAAGATGTGGGCAAGGTGTAGAAAATCAGACTCAGAAGTTTGTGTTTGTTATGGTCTCCCCATTACCTGGCTCAGAGTAGTATTCCATAACTACTTTGCCAATGAATCGTGCCTTGTGTTAGGGGTTTGAGCTTTATTGTGAGGGCAGAGAGGAGTCCTTGAAAGTTATGAAAAACAATTTGGGAACTTTATTTGATGTGACAATATTCTAAGTGCTGTCTTTCTTCTTCTTCACAAACTTTATCTTCCCCATCACCACATCCCTTAACCCACCTTTTAAAATATTGCTATTACTTCTGAATTTGTAATCTGCATTTCAGTGGTGTTTGACTTTGCACCTGTTGTGACCTTAGAAGTGTGCACTGCCATTTACTTTGGTTGATATGCTGCTCTTCCAAAGTATTCTTTATCAGAAGATTGTAAACTCCTTGAAGATGAGCTCTGGAAAAACTCTTGAGGATACCTTTACGCAGTAAAGGCACTCCAATGTTTTTGACAAATGTCTGGGCTCACTTATGGTGACACCCTGGGGCCAGATACTTTTAGCTCAGAAAGATAGGACAGCAGGAAGTAGAACATAATTTCTCTTTCTGCTTCAGCCAATCAGATAAGACATACAAAGATAAGAATACCCAAGGTGGCTTGGAGTGCTGATGAGATGGTGTAACCAAGAATGCTATAAATTTTAGTTGAAGTTTAGATAGGTTTTGATGGCAGGTAAACTTTATAAATGCAGTTTACACTTGGGCCCCATCTTCACTTCAATTCTGCAAGCAGATCTTCTTTCCAGACTAACGGCAGCTCTGTGTCAAACCAATCAGCAGAGATGTGAATTGAGTTACATGCTACAGTGATTTATTTCATTAACATTTGGTTAAGGGATCAAATGATAAAATCATTTCTCAAGTTACTGTGGCCAGAATTTCCTATCTCAAGTTATATTGTTGGCAAAAACTTGAATATAAAAATCTTATAATGCAATCTATAGCAATAGTCATTGATTTTTACCTTGCATATGAAACAAGATTAGAAACTAATTAAAATCTGATACTATTAAAAATAACATTTATATAGAACTTAATTTAGTAAGCACTGTCACATATAGTCTCTTTTTTGTATCTTGCAATTACTCTGGTTGATGATATCAATTTTACAAGTGAAGAAATAGGCTCAGAGAGGTTAAGTGACTTACCCAAAGTAACCCAGCTTCTTCTTATTTGGGGCAGAATTAGGACTCAAACCCAGATCCATGTATCCTATATTCCCATGCTTGTCAGTCAGTGGTTCATTTCATCAATGGGAAATTATTCGTTAGGGCAATGTAACAGTTAATTTATAGAAGAAATGGATTTCGGTTTCTCTGTTTTGTGAAAGACAATACTGTGTACAGGAAAAGAAAAATCATAAAAGATGAAACATGAAAGGAAGTGTGGATGAAAGACGGACAAAAGGAAGAAAACAACTTGCAAAACAGATGGTGCCTTTTAAATAATGGGTGGTTGTCTCTTCTTTTCCACTTGACTTTGCTGTATGACACAGTGGGCGGGGGCTGACCTCTCTCAAGCCATTCTCACTATGCATATCAACTAAATTGACTAGCTGATGCTTTTCATCCACAGGCCAGTATGTTGAAAACCGTAAGTGTTGTTTGTGTTTACTATATCATTTTGTAGAGGTGAAAGATGGTATGGATGAAACTAAAAGTTAACTGGAGTGATTCTAGAACCATCTTTCTACTAAGCATACACCCCCAGAACGACTCCCAGAGACCTCCAGGGAGACCACTGGCAGGACATCTGGGAGAATAATCCAAGTGGTGTGTTCAGACTCATGCGTTGCCAGTGCCCTTTCAGCCCTTAAGTTATACCTGTATAAAGACAAACACAGCCATTTCTACAGATACACTAAAAAAGAAACATATATATATATATATTTTTTTCTGAATAAAAGAAGGGAAATGGGGCTGAATATCAGGCACCTGATAATAGTAATACGTTCACTTTTGGTTGTTAGATGCCAGGCAGCCTGGATACTGATCCCCTCTCTGCCTAACTCTGACTGACTAGTCTGCCTCTAACTAATTAGCTCAAGTTTTCTAACTCTGCCTTCTCAACTGAAAAATGGGATGACAGTCTTTCATTAAACTCAAACTATAGTAGAGCAAGGTTTGAACGGATGATCAGGGAGCACTGAACATCTCCCGTCCTTGCTTGAGACTTCACATTAAGCCAGAATGGGAGCATGGATGAACACAGGGTTAGGAAAAAAATCCAAGTTGGGAACGTGGGTCAGCAAGGACTTCCAGCCTCTTGAATAATAATCTTCTGAACTTCAACCTCCTCATTTATACAATGAATACATGGGACTTATGGATCTTAACAGTGATTCCATGTTTAAAAAATGTTAGACTTTATGATATTATTATGTTGGATTTGTGTGCAATGACAATCTTCTAGCAATCTAGAAATCTTTGAAAGCTGTGATCCAGCATGATAGGTTTTGCAAAGAAATGTAAACAAAGGTAGGGAGATAAAAATGTTTCTGTATGCACTCAAACACATACACACACGAATGAGTCTTTTTCATGTATATAAATAATAAAAACTTAAATGTCAGCCTTCATGCATCAAATATTTATTGCTTAAAAAATTCAGTGTTCCATGACTCGGAAATTATTAACATAGCTAAGAGTTTATGTGTGCATAGCTATTTTTAAAAGCACTTATTTTAATTTAGTATCTATTTACATTTTCAGTATTGTATGCCTATGATATGTAGATACACAGCACCAATATTATATGCTTCTTCTCAAGACAATTGAAGATGGAATTACCCATGACAAGATAACATGTTCATTACAGAGTTTTCTCCTATTTATCAGAGAGAGAAGGCATTGTATTTTTGGTAGCGAGCATCACTCCCTTCCCCCCTGCCAGAATACAATGACAAGAAAATGATTAATGAATGTGCTCCACATTACTGTCAGCAGGAATCCAGTCCTGGCATGGAGGAAGCCTGAATAATTGAAGGGAAGAGGTAATGGTGGTAACGTTAGGTATAACAGGTCAGAGAAGCTTCGTTCCCAGGCTTTGTGCCCAGTTTAAAGAATCGTTTACACATTTCAGAGTGTGGTTTTTTGTTTTTTGGGGTTTTTTTTTTTGTTAATTGGTAAGAACCCTTATGGCTCAGAATCATAGCACAGGGCTCCCAGTAAGTTTAGAAAGAGAGGCTGGACAGAATTGCACGTTCTCCTCATTACTGAAACCTTTCGTGATAACAGTTGCAGCAGAGGTTTTACCTAATGGGTGATAAATGACCACATTCCAGATGGGCGCCTTATCTCATTTATCACTGGCTTGGAAGTGAAACGCCGCTGGAATAGGAATCAAAACTGTTGAATGGGTCTATACTTTGAATTTGCTTGGGATTTCTTCACATTATTTTATTTATTTATTACTTCATAACAGATAAGGAGATATTGCGTGGCTAATAAATTGGGGGCAGTGGTGAAGGGAATGTGAGGGAAATTCTTCACAGTAACTGACTAAAGCACTTTAACAGAACCTATCTATGCTATTGTAGGAAACCAAAAACAAACTGAACTGTAGTCTCAGAGGAGTGGGGGCAGATCAATCTGTGCAAAGGCAGCCAGAGAGGAAGGGACCAAGTTGTAATGACTGACAATGGGAAGTGGACATTAGGCAGCCTGAGATGAAGGACCCGCTTCACAACAGCCTGCTTGCATCCCTGCTTGCACATTTTGGGCCTTGTTAGCTACTTGGACCTGTGAGTAATGACCTTGCCTTCAACAGTAACTTGAATCTGAAAGAGATGGCTTATACCCATTCATCCACACACACTTTCACACACACACACACACGAACTCTAAGAGTATAAGGAGGTGTCATGGGGCTATAAAAGTTGTTGATGCTGGGTTAAAATGAGATGAAACCACATGATGCCATTTAAAGCAAAACAAATGTAACCTTGGACCAAACAATATGTTACTGGCTGAATATGAAGGGAGTGTGATCCCATAAAAGTCAGCAAAATTACAGATGCTTCTTTTGAAATAGATGTTTAAATAGTAGCCTTCAGTCTGATATTACCTTTAAAGGAGGAATTATTAAGAGAATTTTGTTATTTTTGTAATCTAAAAATTTATATTCAGTGTTTAATAATTTTAGGGAAAAATCGTCATCCTATTTATAATAAATAAAAATAGAAACTACGCAAGAGGTTAGAATTTTAGAATATTTCATAAAAATCAAATCTAATGTAAAGTTTAATTTCACCAAAGATAAAAAAAATGAAACGGAAGAAATTCAGTGAGATAACAGATTTTAAAAAGTTGCAAGGTTTTTTGCACAGCAAAGGAAACCATAAACAAGACAAAAGGACAACCCTCAGAACAGGAGAAAATATCTGCAAATGAAGCAACTGACAAAGGATTAATCTCCAAAATATACAAGCAGCTCATGCAGCTCAATATCAAAAAAACAAACAACTCAATCTAAAAATGGGCAGAAGACCTAAATAGACATTTCTCCAAAGAAGATATACAGATTGCCAACAAACACAGGAAAGGATGCTCAAAATCACTAATCATTAGAGAAATGCAAATCAAAACCACAATGAGGTATCACCTCAAACCAGTCAGAATGGCCACCATCAAAAAGTCTATAAACAATGAATGCTGGAGAGGGTGTGGAGAAAAGGGAACCCTCTTGCACTGTTGGTGGGAATGTAAATTGATACAGCCACTATGGAGAACAGTATGGAGGTTCCCTGAAAAACTAAAAAATAGAACTACCATATGACCCAGAAATCCCACTACTGGGCATATACCCTGAGAAAACCATAATTCAAAAAGAGTCATGTACCACAATGCTCATTGCAGCACTATTTACAATAGCCAGGACATGGAAGCAACCTAAGTGTCCATCGACAGATGAATGGATAAAGAAGATGTGGCACATATATACAATGGAATATTACTCAGCCATAAAAAGAAATGAAATTGAGTTATTTGTAGTGAGGTGGATGGACCTAGAGTCTGTCATACAGAGTGAGGTAAGTCAGAGAGAGAAAAACAAATACCATATGCTAACACATATATATGGAATGTGAAAAAAAAAAAAGCTTCTGAAGAACCTAGGGACAGGACAGGAATAAAGACACAGACATGGAGAGTGGACTTGAGGACACAGGGAGGGGGAGGGGTGGGCTGGGATGAGGTAAGAGAGTGGCATGGACATATATACACTACGAAATGTAGAATGGATGGCTGGTGGGAAGCAGCTGCATAGCACAGGGAGATCAGCTTAGTGCTTTGTGACCACCTAGAGGGGTGGGATAGGGATGGTGGGAGGGAGACGCAAGAGGGAGGGGATATGGGGATATGTGTATATGTTTGGCTGATTCACTTTGTTATACAGCAGAAGCTAACACACCATTGTAGAGCAATCATACTGCAATAAAGATGTTGAAAAAAAAAAAAGTTGCTTTAGGGCTTCCCTGGTGGCACAGTGGTAAAGAATCCGCTTGCCAGTGCAGGGGACACAGGTTCGAGCCCTGGTCAGGGAAGATCTCACATACCGCAGAGTAACTAAACCCGTGCACCACAACTACTGAGCCTGCGCTCTAGAGCCCACGAGCCACAACTACTGAGCTTGCGTGCCACAACTACTGAAGCCCGCGCACCTAGAGCCCATGCTGTGCAACAAGAGAAGCCACCGCAAGGAGAAGCCCACGTACCACAACGAAGAGTAACCCTCGCTCACCGCAACTAGAGAAAGCCCACGCGCAGCAACAAAGATCCAAAGCAGCCAAAAATAAATATAAATAAAATAGGTAAGTTAAAAATATATATTTAAAAAAAAAGTTGCCTTAGGGTTGAGGTTAAGAAAGGGTTTGGCAATTTCATTTCAAAACCTAGGACTCATTTTAAATTTGAGATTCAAGTGATATGTTTGAGAAGTGAACATACCTTAGGTCTGTTTCTAATTCTTTAAGCTTTATATCCTATGTTACAATATTAAAAAATCAAACAAACGCAAAAGGAGCAACTTATAAAAGCTTGAGTGTTCTGTGTGGCTTGGAAAAAGTTTGCTTTTATTTTTCTCCCAAAGCCAAGAGATTTTAAAGTCTTAATCCAGCTTAAATACACAGAGGTTGGTATTTATAAATATAAGGTATAAATGAGAGGCAATTAATTTAACCTACCACCTTCCCATTTTTTTGTCTGTTATTAATATATTTTCAATTAAAACATTTTTAGATGTTCTCACCTCTCTTGCTTACTGCAGACATAGCTGAAAACCATTTCTAATACATCTTAAAAGATGTCATTCATCACTACACCAAAACCAACCAGTATGTCCCCAAATGGAGGACAACTCTCTACCCATGGATCAGAAATGTCCTCCTAGAATAGGACTCTGGAAATATGCTTTACCTTTCCCTTCTGAGGACTATTAACCTCAACCTACCCAGAAAATACTGAAGCGTGTGAAGTTCCCTTTATAATCTTTAAGGTGGAAACTGGTAGTTAATGTGCAAAGTGTACAATTCGTTCTCTGAAGCTGGACTCATTCAGTTCTAACTGGATGCCAAGCTCAATGTTATCTCTCAAATCCAGAATTCTTGTTCTTTATGTGATAAGCTCCAAACGGAAACCTCAATTTTGGTCAAAATCGTTCTGTCTATCGCCACTAGAACTTTACTGGGAGTTCTGTCGTATGTTGAATTTTATCCCAAACCCCCTTCTCTTCCTTGGGTCTTGTGAGCTCACCATGTATCCCTCGGCAGTTAATGCCGTTGTAAACAGAAAATTTTCTGGAGACAATATGCCTGTATCCAAATCTGCCTCCATCACTTATAGCTATGGGACTTTGGGAAAATTTCTCCACGTTGGAGTGTCCTCATTGTTAGAGGAAGTGTGAACTAGTATAGCCACTTTGAAGAGCAATTTTGTATTATCTTGTGAAGTTGAATATTTGCATTCTCTACAAACTAGTGGGAGCTCAGTGATGTATATACTAAGAGACATGCACAAGAATGTTCACACATTTCATTCATGTTCCACAAACATGCCTTGAGATTTAAGATGGACAAATATTTAGCATGCTTTCTACCACCCTTCCCCCAACCCTAAACATCCATGGTAGACACCACTAATCAGTCCTGGCAGTCTTTCCTGTTGAGTCCTGGTTTAGCCTCACAATTCTTTTTCAACCCAGCTCCATAGGCAACCATCACCAATCAATCAAATTTTGAAAAGACACTTTTACCTTCTTGGTCTTAGGACAGGTTGGGGCCTTGGAGCTGAGTGTACTTTTTAAAATATTTTGAATATACATAATGATAAACAGATTTCCAAAGGCTGATTTCCTGCCTCTTTGTATATTATCCTATCCTGTAAGACAGACTAATTTCATTAACACTTGTTAGTTGTATTTTCCCTTACAGTTTAAGAAGTGAGTTATATAATGGTTTTAGGGTGAAAAATTATGCTCCCATCTCTTACGTTTTTAACTTCTTGTCCAAATGCTCAGATTTATTTTGCTTTTGTAATTCATACTGATCCATTACACAATGCAGCTAATTTTCAGCTGCCATTTAATTCTTCTATGACATTTTCTTTTTAGATTATTGATACCACCTTTCTGCAAATTGCTTTGGCCTCTTTTGTATATAGCTATCAATAGAAAACAAAAGTCTAAGAGGATACAGGGATAGGTTATAGTAACATTCCATAGATCTACACATGGATTCCCAAAACGGGAGGAGAATTTGCCAAATCTGTAATTTCCTTCTCAAATGTTGATATATTATTCTGAGCCACAGCATATATTGAAGTTCTTTCCAACAAACACGTTTAGAAGGAGAAGCACTGAGTCACTGAGCAATTGCTTTAAATTACTAAGGCAAGGAAACAAGAAAAAATATGGCTTCACATATAATGTGAGAATTTTCAATGTTTCCTAGGCTGATAGTATAGGCTTCTTATTTTTTGGATTTAGGAGCCCCTGGTTAATAATGGATTACTATAGAAACAGTGTAGGTGGCCGAGTGTAAGTTTAGTTAAAAGATACCTTCCTAAAGAAGGAAAAGAAATCCTTACACCCTTTGATTGACTTTGTCACTGACACAAAGTTCCTCAACAAAATTTTCTTTCAATGAAACAAAGCAAGATTAATGCTTGGGAGACAAATTGAATTAAATTGACACCATTGGAGGCAGAGGTCATCTACATTTCACCCCCAGAATAATTCATTGGCAGCATTTTTGTTTTCAGTAAGGTCCAGACCCAAGCCTTAAACTGGATGAACTAAGGTGGCAGGTAAAGATGCCAGTTAGAAAGATCATTTCTTGAAGGTGCCTGCTCCTGTTTTTAGGAACCTGTACTATACTCCCCAAAGCTGCTTTTTAAGATGGATAGAGTATTTGACAATGAGGTTCACAAGCTTTGAGAAGTTCTTCGGTGGGTCTAAAAGCTGGGGGAAGAAGGAAAGCAGACTCCAGACCTGAATGACATTGCATAAGATTCTAAAATTGCAGAGCTCAAGGGCTCTAGAAACTAAGCTTCCTCCACCCATTCTGAAATGGAGCAATATTTGAAGTGTTTGTAGAGATGATGAGTTTCTCTTATCCCTTGATACGCATGCTAGTGGTTCTGATAACACTTAATTTTAGTAATACTCTAAGGTGTAGCAGTTTTGACTGGTGAGAGACTAGAAGAGAAAGCGCAAAGAACTCAATTTTTTCAAATGCTGAAACTGAGACACTTAAGTATTAATCACCCTTCTAAAGTGAACACAATAAGGTAGGGTCATTACCCAGGATTCCTGACTGGGACTAATGGCTTACCTAACCAGGATACCCAATGTCATATCTTTGTCAATCTTCAATCTCTAAAGCTCTCTTTCTCCCTCTCCCCACCCCATAGCCCCTCTACCCCTAAAGAGGCAATTTTGCATAATGGCTAAGAGCATGGACCTGGGGATTAGTGTGTCTGGCTCTTCCATTCCCTAGCACTGTGACTGAAGGCATATTCTTTGCTATCCTGTTGCTGGAGTTTCTCATCTACAAGATGGGGTTAATAACAGTACCTACTTCAACGCATTGCTGTGAAGACTAAATGGGTAATTATAGGTAAAATGCCTGGCAGAGTCAGGCCCTCAATACACGTTCAATACTAGACTCTATCTCCATAGCTTCCTCTGGGAAGAATTCCTTGCTTTCCTTCCTTTTGACTTTTTGTTCACAGTTACCATCAACTCTTTCTCCTTTTTGACCCCCTCATCTCAGTCTTGGTTAGGTACCCCTCTCTCCGGACCTTCTCTGCATGACTTCATTGTAACTCCTGGTCTGTAATTGTTTATTGGTCTGCTGATAGCAGATAACTTTGGACAGGGAGGTTGCAGCCTGTTGATAACGAGATCACCCAGAGCTGTTGGAAGGGATGAGAACGGAGGCAAGAAGACCGGTAAGGAGGCAATTGCAGCTGTCCAGATGAAGGCAGAGGGAGAGGAGCTAAATTAGAGGCAGAATCCATTGAATCTGGTTGTCAAGGATGTGAAGGAGGAAGGACTCAAGGATGATCTCTGCATTTTTGACATAGACAGTTGGGTCTGGAGATAGGGATGTGGAGGTCAAAGCCGTGCTGGGAGTAACTGAAGTAACGGGCATAGGTAAGACTGCCCGGGGAGCAGCAACATGCACAGGACAAAGAGAAGAGGGTCAGGGCAGATCTCTGAGAAGTACCAACATTTAGGGGTTGGGCAGAGTAAGAAGAGTGTAAAGAAACTTCGGAGAAGAGCCTAAGGCAGAAAGTGATGAGACCTGAGAGAGACCGGCATCACTGAACTGTGAGCTGTACTAGATCAAGGAGTTAGATTTTAAAATTATACTTTACAAGATTTTGAAGAAAACAGAAAGGAATATTTATTAAACCTCTACAGAGGGCCTAAATTTCTAAGTTTAGAAATGCCCACGCCCCGCCCCATGCCAAAAAAAAACAAAGAAAGAAAATATCACATTGGAATAAAGAGATTTACATAAATGTAGAATTAAAATATTAAACATTAAAGCAATCAAAGCCAAAAGGCAAGCATGAAAAAGAGGAAAACATTAGTAAGTGTTTATGGTGAGGAAAATACCGTCTTTAGAAAAAGAGCTTGTATAAATTGTTAAGGAAATATCACTAAGAATGGGATGGATCAATGGGTAAAGGATGTGATGGGAATATTCACAAAATATTCTCACCACAAAGAAGAAATGATAATTGTTAAACATGATTTGAGGTGTTAGTTAAGGCTAATGTGGTAGTCATATTGCAATATGTAAGTGTATCAAATTAGCATGTTGTACACTTTAAACTTACAAATATTAATGTCAGTTATATCTCAATTTTAAAAAAGGAGCAAATACAACTAATAAGCATACAGAAAAATGTTTACTGTCACTAATAGCAAAGAAATGTATTTTAGAATAAAGAGGCATTATTTTCCTCTTATTAATTAGTAAAAAAAAAAGTTTAAATAATAATATAACAATTGTAACAAATGTTTGTTGAAACCAGCATTCCTAATGATTGTTGGTGACACTATATACTAGTATAGACTTTTGGCAAAAATATCTGTTGGGATGAATCTGGAACCACAAATTGTTCTTGTACAAAGTTTTGCTAGTGTCTCCTAAAAATATCAAAAAGATAGAATACATACATAAAGTAATTTTGTTAAATCACAGAATCATAAGTAACTATGAAAAGTTAGAATTTACCAATAACGTTTGTTAAATAATAAATGTGGCCTATAATGAAGCTGTTTTAAATAAAGGTTATAAAGATCATGTAACAACCCCTTAAAATGATTATGATATAATGTTTGTGAATTAAAAACAGGATCTATATTTATACATACACTGAATATAGTTATATAGAATATGAATATTAAAAAACTAGAAAGCACTTACACTAAAATGTTGACAATGGTTGCCTTAGTGTGGTTGCGTCAAGCATATTTCTTCCTCTGTTTCTCACTGTTCTTGCTTTCTTGTTAGATTGCTTATATAACTAAAGTGAACATAAATATAAACTGAATAGTTATTGGATCTTTATTTTTCTCTTTTTCAGGCTAAATTAAATCATATTGTTCAGTCTCTGATGAGATATGCTTTTTTTATTATAAAAACTATCTTGATGAAAGTTATCTGGAGACTGTCATACAGAGTGAAGTAAGTCAGAAAGAAAAAAACAAATATCATATATTAATGCATATATGTGGAGCCTAGAAAAATGGTACAGATGAACCGGTTTGCAGCTCAGAAATAGAGACACAGATGTAGAGAACAAACGTATGGACACCATGGGGGGAAAGTGGCAGGGGGAGGGGTGGTGGTGTGATGAATTGGGAGATTGGGATTGACATGTATACACTAATATGTATAAAATGGATAACTAATAAGAACCTGCTCTATAAAAAAATAAATTAAATAAAATTCAAAAATTCAAAAAAAAAGAAAGTTATCTGCAAGTCAAGTAAAATAATTTTGATGCTAATATTTGTTATCAAATGACAGTTTCTTTAATGACTCTAAAAAAGTGACGCATTGTTGATGGCATCTAATGGTGATTTTGGTGATCATTATGATTACAGTGATGATGATACAGTAAACTTAGGTGAAAGTTTTAAATTTTCAAAGTTCTTTTTTTCTGTTATCTCATTTGATCCTTAAGGTAATTCTATGAGATCAGCAAAACTGCTATCATCATGTAAAGAGGACTGTGTGTGACTGTGTGTGGCTTTGGACTCTGGAGATATCACTTTCTTCATCTAAAAATGAAGATAACAATACGTCCTTCAGCATTTTGTATATGTAAGGTAAAGCACCTGGTATTGAACCTATAGGTAATTGTCATTCAATATACCTCGAGTCCACTTCTCTAAATGAAAGTATGTCCCTAAAAGGGTCACTGATCAACCAAGTTGAATATAAACTGTGTTGTTACAGCCTTGCAAATGAATAAGCATCATTCATCTGGAGGTTTAATTTGGGTCAGAATTCCTGGACCACCTCCTTGCAGGTTCTCAGCACTCCCCTTGGGAGTTCCATGAAGTGAACCAAGATAATCCACTATTGAGAAAGATGCTTTTACGTTGTTTGCAGAAATGTCAACCAAAAGCACTGGAAGATCCATTCTCAATGTTAAGTCTCTCCGCTGCCTTTTACACATTCTCTTTAAACCTTTGGCCCTGGCTATCACTCATTTATACCAGCATAATATGATATTCAACGTATCACACTATTTTATTTTTGGTATTTTGGATTTATGGAACAATGTCTCATAACCCTCCTCAAAGAGGTCTATGGCTCTTGGGTGCTCTGCCTCCTGAACTTATATGGGAACTAATGGTCTAGGCCAGTGTTTTCAGAATGTACAATGTATTTTAGTAAAGATTAAATTTTTGCAAGGGTGAGGATAACTTCCAATTTCTTTCAAATACCAAATCCTAAGCAAAGACATGGGAATACTCCTTGCTTGAAATATATGTCAGGAGCTTTTTGATGATGAAGAAAACATAAATGAACGCATCTTGGAAACTATAAAGCCTGTATATGTGCAAGGCATTATTGCACTTTTTTTGCTGATGTGTTCTATTATTTTGTTCCTTAGTTTCTGTATCTATGTGTTTCATCTCCTTAACAGAACTATAAATCCATCAAAGGTAGGGATTATAGCTGCACCCACTGGAAACCTTCATGGTGCTGAGTAGTTTTATGCAGAAGTGTAAGCACCTGGAAAGCTAAGACTTGCTTTCCTATCTTGGTTTCACTACCTTTTTGAACGTGTGGCCAAGGGCAAGTTACTCAAGTTACCTTACTGCTCTAGGTCTCAGTTTCCTTATCTACAAAATGGATAGAATACTATCAAACTCAGGATTTCTGTACAGATTAAATGTGAGAAGGTACCTGTCAGATGGGTGTCATTTAGTAAACGTTAGATTTCTTCCCCTTCTTACTTTTTTGAAACTTATTGGAAAAAAAACACCTAACAACTTCTATTTAGTTGGTTACTACACCTGAACTTACTGCATTGCATATTCACTCTATTCAAATGACAATAACTTCTCAGCCGATGGATGTTGCATTACTGAATTGCTGCTGTTACTTCAAGCCCATGTTTAATGAATCACAGGAGACTTTTGCCTATGGTTTCACAGAAATTAAAGAGCCTTTATCTTCCAGGTCTAAAATCAGGGAAATGTGTCCCTTGAGATTAATAACATGTGGTCATTAGCAAGCCCGTACCCCAACCTGAGGCCTGGTTCGTAGGTGTTACAGGTGAGCACTCCTGGGCTTGTTACGAATTCCATGAGTCATTTGGTTTATTCCTTCATTGATAACGCTAAATTACCCTGCACAATAAGGCATCTGTTCAGAATAAGAATAAGACTCTGACAGGCTCTGGACATTTGACCAGCTCTCCATATCTAGACAGAGGCTGTCAGGGACCATGAACAGACAGTGAGCCAAGACTTCCCTGAAATCTAATTCATCAAATGTTATTTTTACATGATGTAATTCAACAATCTGTTTTCTTTTCTATGGGCTCTCTGACTCCACCTCTTTCTCCTCTAAAACACTTCAGGTCTGACTTGCTGACTTTGGACTATTTTAACCTAATTCTTGAGTTGGTATAGTGTTAACTGAAAAGCCTACACCTTCCCAATTTTTCCTTCACCTAAGTTTGAAATTCCTGACATTCAAGGCATATCTTCACATCAGCATTTATGATGCAATGTTTCTGTTCTCTTCGAATACTATTACGGTACTGGTGGTGGTGAGTTTGTGGGTGGGGAGAGTCCTGTTCATGACATTTTGAGACTGAAGACTCATTCTTGACAATTTGAAAAAACTTAATAAAGCATTTCAATTATTTTCTGTGTTCCAGCCAGTTTTCTTTGAATATTACTGGAACAGAAAGTCCACTAGAACATAGGTTTCACAGGGGCAGACATTTGCGTGTGTATTTTGTTCACTGTGCAGAACAGGACCTGTCACATGTTAGGCATGTGATGGATAATTATTAAAGGAACAGGGTCTAAAAATAAAAGAGAGCAGTGAGACTTCTTTAACATGCTGTTTACTCCATTTTCATTTATTCTTGTCCTGGTGCACTTTTCTTTACCTGGAAATAGAATTTTAAAAGGTGTATAAAGAAGAGGAGACTGGAAATTTGTATCTCTTAATCCCCTTCACCTAATCTGCTCATCCTTCCACTGCCCCCCTTCTGGTAACCACCCATTTGTTCTCTGTATCTATGAGTCTGTTTGTTTTGTTTTTTATATTCCACATATAAGTGAGGTCATATGGTACATGTCTTTCTCTGTCTGATTTATTTCACTTTGTATAATACCCTCTAGACCCATCCATGTTGCCACAAATGTCAAGATTTCAATTTTTTATGGCTGAGTAATATTCCATTATATATACATATACTACATCTTTTTAATCTATTCATCTATTTATGGGTGCTTGAGTTGCTTCCATATCTTGGCTATTGTAAATAATGCTGCAGTGAACACTGGGGTGCATATATCTTTTCGAATTTGTGTTTTTTGTTTTCTTTGGTTAAAAACCTAGAAGTGGAATTGCTGGATCAAATAGTAGTTCTTTTTTTAAGTTTTTGAGGAACCTTCATACTGTTTTCCATAGCAGTTGCACAAATTTATAATCCTACCAGCAGTGTACAAAGTCTCCACATCCTTGCCAACACTTGTTATTTGTCGTCTTTTAAATAAGCCACAGGGAAGTAATATACAGCATAAGAAATATGCTCAATAATATTGTAATAACTTTGTGTGGGGCAGATGATTACTGGCTTATCATGGTGATCGTTTCATATTATGTGTAAAAGTCAAATCACTGGGTAGTATACCTGAAACTAACATAACATTGTACATCAACTACATTTCAATTTAAAAAAAAAGAAGAGGAGAGAGAAGGCATAGGACCTCTTCTTTGTGCTCTTGGCTTGAAGCTTGGACCCTCCTCTGCAGATGGTATGGTAAGTTGAAAGAGCACATAGGGGTTCACAGGAAGGGCTGCTTTGCATGGGATACTAAGAGGAAGTCTGTCTGTGGAGTTGCTTCATTTTGGGGGGAGACTTTGGGAGGTTCTAACCACCTAAGCTGAATGTAGCCTAATATATGAACCGATTATGACTCCCTAGTTGTGGTGATCTTTCCCTAATAATATCTTTCACAAATATCAGTCCCACATTTGTAAACATTATGTCCTGCACACCTCTGAGCTGAAAGTGGATCACTTCAAAGTATTGCATGGAGAAAAGATGAGGCTTCCAGCATATTGAAGAATTTCTTCTAAAAGCCTCTTAGTAAACTTAGTAAGATACGTCTTTGGGACATAGCTTCTGCATCCATGTCAAGAAAGAAATAATAATCCTGCTCAGTAAATGTTAGTTGAATGAATGAAATATTTATTGTATGAATGAGAAAAACATGAATGTATTAGTGACTCATCATATATGTTTTTGTTCTGGGGGCTGTATTGCAGGGCATTGTGAGGGCTCATTAGTCTGAAACAGAAGATGTGGGCTCAGTCTTGGTGATATTACTCATTCTGTGAGTGTGGTAGGCACTTTTTGGCTTCCACCCAATCATCTATTATTCAGAGCCCTAATTTTCCTTTGGGGAATTCAAAGTTCCCTTGTTCTCAGACATGTGATTGGGGTTGATTGACCTCAGTCATCATCAAGGATACTCCCATGGGGGTGCTGGGAAGACTAAATGAGTTAGTATATGCAAAGCACTTAATAAGTGTTGCTGTTGTTACATAGAGCTATTTTTCCTTTGTTTATGAGTAATTTCTATAAGATTTTGCAACAGTACAAATCACTGGAATAAATGACATTCTGCTATTTTATCTTAAACTCCACAGCTTCTCCTCTCATTTATGAACTCATTCAACCAACCAGCCAATCAATTTTTATGATGCAGCTGGTACGTGCACGACATTAGTTACAGAAGAGTACAAAGGCAAAGAGAACATGGTTTACATTTTCGTGGAACTTACTAGACACTTGTCTTATTCAGAACTTTCCCTCATCTAAAGGGCCTGAAGCCAAGACTATCATACTTGGTGCAAATGAATAAAATGTACACAGTTACAGTGAGGAAAAGGCCCATTTTTACCCATTCATGATTTAATTGGATGTAACTAGAAGATCTGGTAAGTTGTATTCTGTAGGTTTTTTTCCCCTATATTCCAGTGTCTAGTATCCAGAGTGAAAAGAGGGAATAGAAGGGAGGTCTGATATACAAGTTCAGCTGCTTGAGGGATCTTTTTAAATTGAGGCACAAAAGGACTACCAAATCCCACTGTTTTCAATAATATCATATGCTCTCACAAAAGCCTCCCTCAGCCCTGGTGAAAAAAGTCAGTACTTTTAAATTCTATTTTATGGGATCACATATAAAAGAAATAGCACATTTGGCTTTCCTAATCATAGCTGCAGGCCTGAGAGGGCAGACTTTTGAACTCAGTGTGTCTTACAAGTGAAGGTTGACTCTCTTCTTACCCTGCATTGGGTCTTCATTGCTGTGCGTGGGCTTTCTCTAGTTGTGGCGAGCAGGGGCTACTCTTCCTTGTGGTGCGCGGGCTTCTCATTGCAGTGGAGTCTCTTGTTACGGAGCACAGGCTCTAGGCGCATGGGCTTCAGTAAATGCAGCATGCGGGATCTTCCCGGACCAGGGATTGAACCCGTGTCCCCTGCATTGGCAGGCGGATTCTTAACCACTGCACCACCAGGGAAGTCCCTCTTTGTGTAATTTATTGGGGGAAAAATCTACTGATTACAGGCATATATAGTTGTGCCATGATATTGCTGCAATATTTTTAAAAAATGTATAAAATGAGGGTTGGCAAAACACATAAAGCTTGGAGAATCTTCAAGTTCTGCGATTCTGGGACTAAATACTATGGATGTTTCTTTCCTCTCATTGTGGAATCATCTCTTTCCCAACTCTTTTTCCTGGAAAGTTCCTATTCAAACCTTCAATACACAGTTCAAATACCACATCCTCCCATCTTCTCCCATTCTCTCTGCACTTTGAGTATTTCCCCCTTAGAGGTATAACTATATAAGTATTACTGTCATTGCTCTCATTGCACTGTAGATACTTGTTGATTTGTCTAGATTTTTCCAGGTCTTAGTTCCTGGAAAGTGGAGGTGGTGCCTCACTTATCATAATTGTAGATATCATGCATAGTAAGTTGCCTATTCCAGAGCAGGTCTCAGTAAATGTCTGTGGAATGAATAAATAAGTATCCCCCATTTTGTGACCTGACCAGGCTTTGGGCTTACATGGAAATTGGGTGATGTGTGTCTGAAGGCTCAGGGATATTAAAGAGTTAGCTTATGAAGACTGGGATTAGTGGTTTGGTAGACAGGCTCAATTCTTCTGCTAATCTTTTTGGGGAAATCTGTGATTCTGTGATATTGTCCCTGATACAGGGACAGAGTGAGCCATACAAAAGTGAGAGATATGTATATATTTTGCTATAACATAAAATGTATTATTATATAAATGTTCTTCTTAATGCTGTATTTGAAATTTGGTTTTGTGAGCTAATAGGTCTTTAAAAACAATTTGCATGTTTGTACTCCCATGTTTATTGCAGCAATATTCACAATAGCCAAGATATGGAAACAAATTAAGTGTCTGTCAACAGATGAGTGGTATATATACAATGGAATATTCAGCCACGAGAAAGAAGAAAACCTGCAATTTGGGACAACGTGGATGGACATTGAGGGAATTATGCTAAGTGACATAAGTCAGACAAAGAAAGACAAATACTGTATGATCTCACTTTTATGTGGACTGTAAAAAAGCCAGACTCGTAGAAACAGTAGAATGGTGGTTACCAGATGCTGGGGGTTGGGAAACTGGGGAGATGTTGCTTAAGGGTAAAAACTTGCAACTAGTAGGTAAATAGGTTCTGGAGATCCAATGCACAACATAGTGATTATAGTCAGCCATACTGTATTGTAAACTTCAAAGCTACTAAGAGACAAGATCTTAATTGTTTTCCCTGCACACACACAAAAAATGAGAATTATGTGATTTAATAGAGAGGTTAGCTAATGCTATGGTGACAATCATATTGCAGTACAAATGTATTAAATCAACACATTGCACATCTTAAATGTACCCAATGTTATATGTCAATTATTTTTCAATAAAAAAAGGGGAAAAAAAGAGAATGGGGAATTCCCTGGTGGTCCAGTGGTTAGGACTCTGTGCTTTCACTGCTGAGGGCACAGGTTCAATCCCTGGCCAGGGAACTAAGATCCCACAAGCTGCATGGCACAGCCAAAAAAAAAAAAAAACAAAAACAGAGAGAATAGATGTGGTAGTCATTCTATAATGCATAAAAAACAAAACAAAACAAATAAACAAAGAAACTGTATTTAAGTACTACTTGAAAAGGTCTTATCTTCTTCATAATCACATAGTAACAGAAACTACGGACTGGCTACCTTCCAAACCTCCTTTCCCTTATCTTCCTCCACTTTGGAGAGTCCAAAGCTGAAACATCTTCCCATATCTCCCCGCGCTAGTGTTGGCCTTAGCATGCATTTCTAGCCAATGAGACAATGGCAAAAATCTCCAAGGAGGACTTCCTTTCCCAAAGTGAAAGACAAAGCCATGCCTCTTCTTCCTGCTCTCAACATGGACATGAGGCAGGAACCATATGATACCATGAGGACTAATGCCACAACCAGAGATGGAAGAGTAAGAAGATGGAAGGAGACTGGGTCATGGAAGAGATCACTGATCCACCCTACCAGTCCTGCATTGCCTCCTTGGTTCTCCTTATGATGTGAGCTAAATAGACTTATTTGTTTAGGCCACTGCAGTGTAGTTTTCTGCTCCTCTCAGCCCAAGACAAACACAACGGATACATGTTGCAATAGGCAGTAAATGAGCAACCTGGACATCTCAGTGGCTATGCACAAAAGGAGTTTATTTCTTGCTCACTGTATGCCTGCTGTGGTTTAGGTGACTCTCTACAGGGCTGTTTTCCATGTCTTAGCTCAGCATTCCAGCTCTTATGGCAATTTTATGTCAACACATGCCCCCTGATCACTGCAGATAGGGAAAGAAGCAGAGATGGAGATTCTCTCAAGTGCTGTTAAAAACTCTGGCAGGAAGTGACACACTTCACATTTGCTGCACACATTTCATTGGCCACGCCAAATCACCTGGCCAGGACTAACCACAAGAGTACAGAGAAGAACAGTATCCTTACAGCCTGGAAAGAGGAGCCTGGAAATATTGGTGAGCAGCACTAATGTCTACCCCACACATCAGAGATCTTCACTGTCAGTTGAAAACTAAAGGAGTGATGTTATTGAAAAAAATCACAGGGCAAAGATGTTAAGATGGGTTGATAAAATAAGTGTGTTAAAAGCAAAAGTTTCTGGTGCTAGTAAATAATACAACCCTCTTATCTTTCCTACGTGGTATTGGTTCAGAGTGGAGTTTTGCTAGTAATTGGCATGGAGGCAGGTGTGACAGCTACACACACAGTAGAACTTGGAGACATTCTCACTTACTCACTGGTGATTTTCCATGAGTTCTCTTATTTTTCTCCTCCAAATGTTGAATCTGCTGTGATTCTGAAGATGAAATAGGAAGAAAAGCTGCTGATCTGTAATTGCTCAGAACACTTTCCAGCTGCCCTCTCAGCAGGTCCTTCTGTGTAACTTGTTTTCTCACCATTGAAACTCCAGTAAAGTGATTTCTGAAAGTCTCTGGGAGTTTGGTAAACAGAATTGAGTTGACCCGTGACTCTGAACACCAGGCTTTCATGGGGACTCAGTGCAGAAGTTGTCAGCACACTAGAGGGTAGTTGGCTCAAACTGAGGAAGTATCAGCCAATAAAACATGCCTTTCTATAAATAGTGCACTAATGTGTTATCACAGACATTCAGTGAGAGTGGCAAGGAAGTGTGTAGGGAAAAAAAAACCCTGTCACAGCGTTAGGTCTGCTGTTGAGTATGATGTTTAGTACTGTAATAATCTTTGAAGTCAGACACGAGGCTTTTAGTTCAGCTTTGACACTTTCTAGTTGGGTGGCTTAAATCTGTTTCCTCGTCTGTGTAATGGAGATGACACTACCTGTCTCACAAGATTGCTGGGAGGATAGACAATCATAAAATTTGAGATTTATTTGCTCCATTTTAAAATTGTTTTCTCCTGTCGCCTATGGGTTTCTTTCTTCTCAATAGAGGAAAAATAATTGTGGGTAAGTTGGTTTAGATTTTTCAGGATCAGAATAATTCCTTTAAAGTTTTTCTCTAAAAGTTCTCCTTTAAAATTTTTATACTTCATTGAAATGTTTCAGACTTAAAAGGAAAAATCCAACTTCTTTCTTCTCAGACATCCTTAGAAAATTATCTGATAAAAGTTAACATTTGAATTAGTTCTTATTTTTGGGGGGGGGGGGGCTCCAAAAACAGGGTTACGATGCAGGGGAAGATGTTTTGATTAAACGCTGGACTTGTTGTGTCTATTGGAGGCTAGACTTACTGGTGTCAGGGAAGAGCTGTGAGTTCAGCCCACACAGGGAGATGAAGGTGAGAAAATGCTGGTTGGGCAGGATGGATACCAGCAGAGAGTCCAGGAAAGCCTTTAATCTTGAAAGCGTCGGATGGAAGTTGTGATGGATTCTGACCGCACCCAAATACAGTAGCACCTTAAGTGGGTCAGGCAGATTAGGTTCAGAATACGACCTTGGAAGAAGGCAAGGGTGCAGAGATAAAGAGGACTTGGAGGGTGATATAGGATGGCAATAATAATAATAATTGTAGCTAATGAATACCGAGCCACAGCATTATAATGTGTTAATGATAATAAAGATGGCTAGCATTTATTTGGGACTTACTATGGGTTGGGTGTCATGCTAAGTGCTATCTCATTTAATCTTCAATATAACCCTATGTGACAGTTTCTATCATTATCCCTATTTTACAGACAAGGAAAGTACAGCTTCTTAATTTCAAGTAACTTCCCCAAGGAAGTAAAGGGTGAAGTAACAATTTGAACTCATCTCTGCTTGGTTATGAATGGTATTTCTTCTCCCCTGCTTTGCTATACTGTCTCCATA
The DNA here is from genome assembly GCF_028023285.1 of Balaenoptera ricei. Taxonomy (NCBI): domain Eukaryota; kingdom Metazoa; phylum Chordata; class Mammalia; order Artiodactyla; family Balaenopteridae; genus Balaenoptera; species Balaenoptera ricei. The sequence continues at coordinate 80,331,789 of NC_082643.1, forward strand.
TTAGTGAGGTTGCCAGAGCCCTTTGGCTTCTCAAAAGAGCTGCAGAGATCAGACATCAGACAGCAAAGGAATGAAGGTGGAGCAGTTAAGAGAGGGCATAGTTATTAAAGAGTTTAACTAGGTTACATGAGGAAGGTGGAATTGCCATGTGGCTGTCTCTGGTTTGACCCATCACCATGGAGGCATCCCAAGCTCTTTTCTGGTCCTGTCTACACTCAACATAACCAATGGGGACTCTGTTCTCTCAGTTGCCTATAAATGTGATTTTAAAAAGTGATGAAAGCTGAGGTTGGCATTGAGTTGCCAATATTTGAGAAATATAATGTCAAAGTTGGCCCCTTCCTTTCTTCTTAGAATATAGAGTGCAGAGGGAAAATAGGTGTAATGCCTAAAAGCTAGTATCCACTAGATTTAATGTCAGATCAATCTCATAATCAATGGACAAAATTTCAGCAAATATAAGTAATTTCAAAGTAATTCAAGTCTTTTATATGTATTCTTATATTTCCTAAGCATCACGATTCTTAGAATCCCCATTCAATTCTAAGTATCTCCAATTTCCTGTCCCATCCCCTGCCTTCATGTACAGTGGCTGGTCCCATATCTCTTACTTCAAAACTCCCTCTGTGACTTTTCTCCTAGCCTAAGTCTGCATACTCTTGTCTTTTCCCTCTGTATCACAGAGCTTCTCCTCTCATGGTGGAGGACACGAAGAGAGTGAGAGGGTCAAGGTCGAATCCTCATTAGCGGGCTGCAGAGGAAGAAACCTGGAAAATCCTTACCTTAATAACTTGTCCTCTAATACAAGTACGGTTGAGTGCCAACTCTTGAAACACGGAGTGAGGGTGTGTAGGGCAGCTGCTTTCACATATGGCATGGAAAGCATTGTGGTGGCACTCATAGACCAGTTTGGCATCTCTGACATGCAGGCCCTCAGTTTCTGATTATCCAGAGAATAATGAAGGGCTATTAGTTTAATTCTGCACTGGAGAATGCTCTTAATGTAGGCAGGCTCACTGAGGCAGCTCTCAATCATGCTTGAATATTCACTTCGGGACATGTTTGGCCTCTAGAAGTAATTCATACTCAGTGGTCCAGAAAGAAGAAGCCCCAGTAGGAAAAATGAAAGTATCTTTCTCTCATACAAAACAAACTGTATTATTGCTTCAAGCCAAACTCCTACAGTCCATAGTTGTATCTCATTAAGGTTCCTTAACCCTAGCGTTACTGCAGTCTTGCTCAGTACAGAAGGCAAACGTTTATTAATTTGAGGCCAGATGGAAAGCTTGATAGATCTTACTACTATGCCCAAGAAAGCACTTTTAAAAAATATAATTGGTGCTTAGTAAGTTGAATGCATACTTTGATTGCAATACTTTCCTACTCAGGTTTAGTGCATCGTTTATGGAACTGAAGCCACATTGCAAGTGTTATGAGTCAGCTAAACGTTTTAAGGTAAGAACTTGTAGATAATTCCAGATCTATGCACACAGTTTTAAAAATGGATGTGATAACTGTATTTTTGGAAGATGGCTTACTTGTAAGAAACAAGATTTATACTATTAGAGTGGAAAATTTTAAAAAAAGGTTGATTAAATTTACTTTTCCGTCTATATAAATAAGGGATACACACAAGCTGACCCAGAGTTTAGTGGTCTCATAAAATAGCAGGATTTATATGTGGGCTGAGAGACTGTGATCATATATATGCTTGGTTTTATAGAATAAGCTGCAACAATAACAGTAATAAAAGGGACCATAAATGACTAAAATACCACAGTAACCAGAAACCTCACTGGGACCAACAATCCAACAGACAGTTTCCCCATAAAACCTTTTATCTGAATGCCTAATATGTAGGTAAAACGGAAATTTGTGTTTCATGTTTGAGGCACCAACTGATAATTTATATCCACTGTCCATTTTTCCCCATTTTCCTTTAGTAATAGAACCTTTCAGATTTTGACTGGGCACAATTGCTAACCAGGTAATGACTAAGTTCCTGAGGCTCTTTTGTAATTAGATAGAGCCATCTGACTAAGTTCTAGACAATGGGACTTGAGAAGATGTGATTTGTGCAACTTCTACCAAATACCCTGTAGATGAAGATGCATGCTTATTCTTCTGCCTCTCTCCTACTTGCTGGATGCAGACATGAGGATGAGTGTGGAGGAGCCACTTTGGAAGCAGAGATGGACACTGCATATTGAGAATGGTGGACCTTCTCTCTCCTAGACCTTGTTCACCATTCCTGGGCTATTGCATGAGAAAGACACTTCTGTCTTGAAACTATGTGTTTGTATTCTCTTTATTATAAGAACATAGAGCGTGCCATAATTAATATAGAATTCTAATATTTTGTGCCCATTCATTGGGAGATGGTTGCCAATGAGAAATCAAGTCCTTTCAACAGAGGCCATTGGAAGGAGAAGGACCCTCTTCCAGTCAGCACTGTGCCTTCCAAATGGTGATGCTATAAAAGCTCATCAGAATCAAAGGGAAGATGCCATTCATTGTGTAAAATGTTAGGGAAAGCCTCCCAGAATAAGTGACATTTGTACTGAGGTTTGAATGATAAGTTGGCATTTGCCAGCTGGGGAATATCTGAACCAAGACATGGAAGGATATGGCTAAAAATGTAGAGGTTCTGGTGAGATTGTAAAAGTCATTCTTTGAGGTCGCACTTGTAAGACCACTGTATGTCTTGTTAGGGAGCTTGCACTTTATTCCATAAGCAATGGAGAAGTGTCGAACAATTTAAATTATGGAATTAAAGTATCAAATCTGTGTTTAGAAAAAATACTCTGGCAGCACTGAAGGAGAAAAGTTGGAATGGGGAGAAAGTGGAGGCAGGGCACCATGGTTTCCAAAGTCCTCTCATTCACCTAATTTTTGCCAAGGATACTTTCTATCTGCCTATCATCTATCTATCTGTGTATCTATCTATGTATCCATCTATGTGTCTATCTATCTAATTTACACTAAGTATATTTCAAAATTTGGCCTCAGTGTATTATATTTTTTAACATGTAATAGAAACACATATTTTATTTTTAAAAAGTTTGTATATGTACCTCTTTAAACTATCCTGTATACCTCCATGGTACACACAGCATACTCAGGACAAATACTCAGCTGGTACACATTGGTATACCTTTTATGTTGTTAAAATACTGAAATAACATCCTTCCAGCCTGTTAAATTGCTTTCCTGAGCTCCTGAGTGTCCCACTCCCACAGCTCTGGCTACCTGATGTACCCCTAGGAACACAGGACCTTCTCTTGATCTAGCAACCGGTGTGCCTGCAGGGTCCTGTCCTGTACTGGAGCTAACTTCTGCTCTGATTGGTCACGCCTAGTTATAATTATTATTATTTTTTAAAACATCTATTTATTTTAAAAACATCTATTTATTTATTTATTTGGCTGCGCTGTGTTTTAGTTGCAGCACGCAGGATCTTCTTTGCTGCGTGTGGGATCTTCCTTGCAGCATGTGGGATCTTTAGTTGTGGCATGCGGGCTCTTAGTTGTGGCATGCGGGATCTAGTTCCCTGACCAGGGATCCACCCCGGTCCCCTTCATTGGGAGCGTGGCGTCTTAAGCACTGGACCACCAGGGAAGTCCCCAAGTCTGGTTATAATTAGTTTTAAAATATTTTGAATAGCAACGCTGGAAGCACATGTACAGATCATAAAGTATTTTTGCTAAAAAGCAGCTGGAGAAAAGGAGAAAAGGGAACAAATTTGAGACAAGTTTTGAACATAAAATGTAGAGAACTTGGTGACTGATTAAATGTGGGAGTGAAGAAGAGGAAGTGTTAAAAAATCTGGGGTTTTAGTTTGTGTAAGTAGATAGCTGGTGATGACATTAGAAAATTGATACAGGTTGCACAAACTTGTAGAGCGGAGATGATAAGTTTGGTTTAAGATTTATGGAAATTGAGATGCCTTTACAGCATCCATGTGGAGACAGTTCAGAACTGATTGGATACATTGGTGTGCTGGTAAATGTTTAACAAGTGACTCTCAAACAATAAAGAAAGCTGTTTTCGGGGGTAGCATTTGTTCATTGCTATGGTGTAAATACTTGCACCATGTTGTGCTCAATTGTAAGCTACCAACGTAATATCACTAATGCCGAGTTGGGAAGAGATGGGCAAAATCTGCTCTCACAAGCTCTCTCCAGCCGTCACGGGTTGGATATAAAGCTTTGGATCTCAGCATGAGGTCTGAAGATGGTACATAGATTTGGCAGTCAACAAATTGTGTGTGTTTTAAAATCTTTAAAATGTTTTGAGTTTTGCTTTTTGCCCCAGCATTCGGTAGGTTAAAAAAATATATTCCGGCGTGCTCTTGAAAAAAATATATTCTGCAGATGCTGGTTTGTCTGATCAGGTTTGTCAATTCAGTATTTAAGTCTTTATATCCTTATTGAATTCTTTGCTTGTTTTATTAGTTCCTGAGAGAGGTTTATTAAAACTTCCTACTATTATCATGTTTTAGTTTCATATATATTTAAAGCCATGTTATTAAGTGGATAGAAAGTGTAATATTTCAGGGGAATTGCAGTTTTGATTATTGTGAAGTGTCCTTTCAATCTCTAGAAATATTTTTTATCTTAAGGTCTGTTTTATCTGATATTGATATGAGTAGTCCAGCTTTCCTTTACATGGGATATCTTTGCCCCTTCTGTGTCCTTTCATCCTTTCTGTATCCTTAAGTTTTAGATATTTCTTTTATAAACAGCACATTAAAAAAATTAAGTGTGATTGTCTTTTAATTGGAACATTCATCCCATTTGCTTTAAAAAATTTTTTCTTGCTATATATTTTTATTATTTTTTTAAATTCAATATTTTTGAAGTATAGTTGATTTATTATGCTGTGTTAGCTTCAGGTGTACAGCAAAGTGATTCAGTTATACATGTATATATATATATATATATATATATTTTTTCTCTTTCTTTTAGATCATCCCATTTGCTTTTGTCTCAACTCGGATCCAATCAGGAGACAGAAACTACACAATAGTTTGGATAGTTATGATTTAACATCAAGCATTATGAACTATTTACAGGAGATTAGCTATGAAGAGGCAATAAAGGAGAACTCTAAAGAATACCCCAGGGCTGAGGGAGAGAATCCAAGGAAGGACACACTTGGACCCCCTCCTCTGCCCCACACGAGGCTAGGATTCAGACGTTGTTGAAGAGGATACGGCTGCCGCCCACCATGGCCGGTGGTGAAAGTCTTTGGGTTATTTTGGGCCAAAGTTGGTCCATATTTGATGGGCCAAGTTAGTTAGCAGGGAAACGTGGGCTGAGACTTGCAAGAAGAAATTTGTTAACATACACAAATAAACTCATTCATATCATGAGCAAGGAGAAAATATGTAAAACTACTATAGTTCTCATTTCTGTAATCATTTATGAAGTTCCTTCTACTACCCATTATATATTTTTTCTTTCCTCTCATCCAGAACCTCAGTTGGTTGGGGTTCTTGCCCTGGTGGAGTGACCCAAACCTTCGTTCCTGAGGAATCCAAACTCACAATTGTCCTGCCTTTTCTGGTTGCTGTAGTTTTCCGTTAATTTTTGCTAGTATTGGGCACGGAACTATTATGAGGGGCCCTGGAAACCCCTGGCTTCCAGACACAGGCTTCCTTGCCTTTGTGTGTGGAAACAACTTGATTTCCCCTTGGAAATCAGAATCAGTCTCTCTAGGAGTAGAGTTACTACCTTTTGTGCCTGCTGGGTCAGTGGCATAAAGGGCATCAAATGGCCAGGTGGCAGTCTCATTTTCCAATTAAGTCTGTGACTCCATGGATGGTAGTTATGGTGGTAGCATTATAGGGAGGGACGGCAAATCCATATCCAGAATATATGTCTATTCCAGTGAGAATGAATCTCTGTCCTCTCCAAGATAGAAGCAGTGCAGTATAATCAACCTGTTAATAGTTTACTGGCTGGTCCCTCCATGGAATGCTGCCATACTGGGGACTCAGTGTTGAACTCAGCAGTAGTTTCGGCAACATCAGCTTCGGTAAGGGGAAGTCCATTTTGTTGAGCCCAGGCATAACCTCCATCCCTGTCACCATGGCCACTTTGCTCATGGGCCCAAAGAGAAAGCACTGTATCTTGGGAAAGAAGCTGACTGACATCCACATACCACATCATTTTGTGCACCTGGTTAACAGCCCACTCTGCAGTGGAAACCCATGGGTGGGTATTCAAATATGGTACAAATATCTTCACAGTCTGTCCATTCTAATGGGTCCATCTACAATAGCTCTTCCCCAGAATTCCTTGGCACCAATTTTCCAATCTTGTTCTTTCTAAGTCCCTGACCAGAAAAAACATCATTTCCCACAGCTCTCTCTCTCTCTACGTTCTGTAACTACTTCCTTTCTCTACCCTTTTAGGGCTAGGGCTGAAAATGGAAACCCAACAACCTATTGTTCATCCTGTGGTACTGCCTAATCTCTCACTGGTTTCCCTTTATGCTACCCAGGCCTTTATAAATTGTACCCTCACGGATCACACCTCAATCATGCCACTTGAATGAGCCGTGTGTTACTTTTTGGTCCCTTATTGACATAAACCCAGAGTGCTGAGCTCCTCTGTCTGGATTTCCATCTTCTCATGGTAATACTTATGTAACTTGTTAGTGTGCCAATGTTTTCAAACTGAACTTTAATATATTTTGTTCAGTTCCTCTAGTTATCCTTATCAGAGGGGTAACTAATATGCCATTACTTAATATACTGTTATTAGAAGCAAAATTCCCCTCACTCTTTATTTTTATTTTTAATTTTTTAAAACATCTTTATTGGATTATAATTGCTTTACAATGGTGTGTAAGTTTCTGCTTTATAACAAAGTGAATCAGCTATACATATACATATATCCCCATATCTCTTCCCTCTTGCGTCTCCCTCTCTCCCACCCTGTCTATCCCACCCCTCTAGGTGGACACAAATCACTGAGCTGATCTCCCTGTGCTATGCGGCTGCTTCCCACTAGCTATCGGTTTTACATTTGGTAGTGTATATATGTACATGTCACTCTCTTACTTTGTCCCAGCTTACCCTTCCCCCTCCCCGTGTCCTTAAGTCCATGCCTTTATTAAAGTTTTATCATACATGATTTTGTCTCTAAACAATCCATTCTTGATTTTGTATATTTTGAATGTATCATTGAGCCATACTGCATATAGGTTTCTGAGATGTGCTTTTCTCATTCATCATTATGTTTTGAGATTCCCCCATTTTGATTTGCATAGCTGTAGTTTATTCATTGCACTGTTTGACTAATCCAAAATACGCTTCTCTGTCTTCCTATTGTTTATCACTCTTCATCTTCATTTTTCCTAGTTTCTTGGTCTCAGTGTCACTTTGGCTCTATACTTTATCTTCTACCCTTCCCTGAGGTCTCTTGTTTGACATGTGTGATATCTGATTTGGAATAGTCTCCACAGCTGTGCCTTTGTTACCATTTCAAGATTTGTTATCTTTGTCTCATGCATTACTTGGGTGAGATGTTCCACGCCAACCCTCATCTCCTTGCTCCTTCCCTCAAGACCTTACTTTCTGGATACTTTTTCTTTCATGTATTTAAGTCACCTTACCTTCTGGATACTTTTTCTTTCATGTATTTAAGTCGATATCCACTTTATTCCTCTCTTGATAGTCAATAACTTATTTAGCCAAGAGAAGACTTAAGGATGCAATGCAATTGTTTCTTCCTTTTGTTCAGAGGAATTACCATGCTTTTCATTTATAAAATGTAACATATTATAAAAGAGGAAGACATAGTGGTTTGGAAATAAGCTACCTGGCTATTGCAAAGTTCATATACATAAAATAGGTTACAAAGGAATTGATGATAGTTTTATAAAAGGATTCATCATGTGATAAGTTTAAAATAGCAAACTTCTTCAATGCATTTAATATATAACCTGATTTATAAAAAATCAATTTACACTGCCACCGAGAAGTAAATCTATCAAGTAAAGCAAGGTACATCTGAAATCACATTTAGAAATACAATCACTCTTTCAATAGTCTGCCTTTTATTTAATATACAAAACTGTCTTCCCCCTTGAGGGAAAAATGAAATAAATTTTATGACTTTTGACCACTAGCATCTTTTACTGAGAAGCAAAGATATACAGAGCTAAGAGAATTCAGAAGAAGCACAATGAAAACATAACTTTAAATAATTTCTAAAATGGCAGGTGTTAAGTCTTAGGAAAGGATTATGTTGTTGCGGGTGTTCAGAGTTTCAAACTCTTGAATGGAGAGACATATAACATTCTGACTCTTCTGTGTTGGTCCTGAGCTTTTCCTCTTCATATCTCACATTCAGTTGGCACAAGGAGTGTATGCTAAACCATCAGTAGCATAGCATGCCCTCTAAGCTTGGTTGCTAGCTGAGAATTGCTTGTGAGTCAATGAGACAAAACTGATTAAAAATTAGATTTAGATGAATTGATAAAGAAGATGTGGCACATATATACAATGGAATATTACTCAGCCATAAAAAGAAATAAAATTGAGTTATTTGTAGTGAGGTGGGTGGACCTAGAGTCTGTCATACAGAGTGAAGTAAGTCAGAAAGAGAAAAACAAATACCGTATGCTAACGCATATATATGGAATCTAAAAAAAAAAAAAAAAGGTTCTGATGAACATAGGGGCAGGACAGGAATAAAGACGCAGACGTAGAGAATGGATCTGAGGACACGGGGCGGGGGAGAAGGGTAAACTGGGACGAAATGAGAGAGTAGCATTGGCATATATACACTATCAAATGTAAAATAGATAGCTAGTGGGAAGCAGCTGCATAGCACAGGGAGATCAGCTCAGTGCTTTGTGACCACCTAGAGGGGTGGGATAGGGAGGGTGGGAGGGAGACGCAAGAGGGAGGGGATATGGGGATATATGTATACCTATAGCTGATTCACTTTGTTATACAGCAGAAACTAATACAACATTGTAAAGCAATTATACTCCAATAAAGATGTTAAAAAATAAAATAAAATATGGAATATCTAATCAATAAATTCTCCCTAATCTGTGTAACTTCTTGTCATAATCATTCAATGAATCTCTTATAGGTAAGGTTGCAAAACTGAAGGCAAATACATTCTTGAAACAGAAGTTATATAATATTAAAAAAAATTCAACTAAAAAAAAAATCCAACAATTGTTTTAAAGTATACTGGAAATTGAGATGGAGTGGGGAGGGAAGTTAAAGTAGGCTAAAGTCCCTCATTTATATAGTGGGTAGTAAAAAATGCTATTTAATTCTTGATGGTGTTTATCTTGGAATATTTGCTAAAGAAAGTTTGGAAATACCTTAATGGTAAAAATCTATAGGCAAACAATAAGTACAATTATTAAATTTCAAATGATTAGAGTAGGAAAAAATCCTATAGAAACAAAAGAATAGTGAGGAAGCATAGAAAATAAAAGCATAAAACAAAATATTATAAGACCAAATATTTAAATTGTGACAATAATGGGAATGTATTAAAATTCTATTAAATGGCCAAAATACTCAGCCTCACTAGATCAAAGAGTTAAATGTAAAAAACCGTCACATATTTTTTTCCCTAATTTTTTAGCCTGATTTTCAAGAGAGGGAAAGAGTTTCCATTCATAAACATATTGGGAAATTTGATTTAAAAAGTCAACATATTTGATTATTTATATAAAATTATCCTGTACATTACATTTCATAACAACCAAACTTAAAGACAAACTACAAACTGAGATATCTATAATAAATATGAATGTTAAAATTCCTAATATATAAAATTCTTACAAATCAACAATTAACGTACAAAAACCTAAAAAAACTGGGAAAAGACATGATTGAAATAATCATGGTGAATAACTATAAGAAAGTGTTTAATTCACTATTAATCTTTGCAAGGCATATGTAAACAAATTATAAATTTTCATTTATCAAATTGGCAAAGAATAAAAATATGGTATTATTCAATGCTGATCAGGGTTTGCAGAGACTGATACTATTTTACTCTGGTTGAAGCATTAACTGATACATGTTTTTTGAAAAGCAGTTTGTCCATATGTATCAAGAAGAGTAGTTTTCTATTATTTACTCAGTAACTTCACTTTCAGGCCTCTATCACAAAGAAATAAGCAGAGATACGGACAAAGGTCAATATATAGGTTACAATTAAGACATTCATTTTAGCATAACTTATAGGAAAAAATGAAAATAATCTTAATTTTTTAAATTAGGAGAATATTAATATAGATTAAGGAATATCTCATAAAAGACTATGATTAAGTCATTAAAATTATGTTTCCAAGTAATATTTCCCTTCAATAAGAGGGGGAAAATAAAATAGGAGACCAGTCTTACTGCAGGGTTTCCTCCAGTGTCTCTGGATGTTTGTTTTTGCTCATTTCCTTTTACATGTTTTCCAAAATTTCTTCAATGATCATACACTATTTTCATAATACCAAGATTTTTATGTAAATAATTAATATGCAGTAGCTTCTGTGAGGGCTCTTGTTTCTGTTTACTCAAGTAATAACTCAAGAAAGTTAGTGGAAATGTGAATGTTACCATTCTGGACATCCTCCCCATTCAACCATGTCCAGTTAGAGATGCTAACTAGGTCACTGTCTGACTGATTTTTCTATTCTTCTACCCACTGATGTCAGGAGAAGTAACTGAGACAGTGGCATAACCAGGCATGGTGAAAAGCTAAACTGGTCCATACTGAAAAGACAAACTGGTTCTTTTTTTGATTTTATCCTTTGACATTCTTCTTTCCAGCCATGTAGATATCAAAGTTTTGAGATTCTGTGCTATGCTGCTCACTTAAGGTTGATTCTGATTGACATAATTACCAGAATCATAAAGTAGCTGGGTTATGAGTCTTCAAGGTATTGTTTTTTAACATCTTTATTGGAATATAATTGCTTTACAATGGTGTGTTAGTTTCTGCTTTATAACAAAGTGAATCAGTTATACATATACATATGTTCCCAAATCGCTTCCCTCTTGCGTCTCCCTCCCTCCCTCCCTCCCTATCCCACCCCTCTAGGTGGTCACAAAGCATTGAGCTGATCTCCCTGTGCTATGCGGCTGCTTCCCACTAGCTATCTATTTTACGTTTGGTAGTGTATATATGTCCATGCCACTCTCTCACTTTGTCACAGCTTACCCTTCCCCCTCCCCATATCCTCAAGTCCAAGGTATTTTTGAGGTAATAAATAAAAATCAAAGCTTGAATTATTTTGATGATATGAATCAGAGAAATCATCAGAGAATCATCAGAGGCAGAACCTCTGGGTTGGGGAGAGCACCTCCAGCCATCATCTTGTTTCACTGGGATCACTAACTTTGTGACATCATTGGAATACCTTGTCAGATCATTCTGAAAAGGGAGTTTTATCAAAAATACATCAAAAGTCTGGTTGATTGCATTCAGTTGAAATTAAAAAAGACTTTGCTTAAAATATTTTTTTCTACAGCATCATTTTCTGTTGATTAGCTGGTCCCAAATGACCAGTTTGACAGAATATTCCCCAAATTCCAATCATGTGATTTTATTATGTAAAAATCAGCATTCAATGAGTAGGTAACTTGGATAAAATAAAAATTCTTTCTTTCTTTCCTTTCTTTTTCCCCTTCCTCCATTCCTCTTTCTCTTCATGCATGCCTTCTTAACTTCTTTTACTTTTGGATTTGGGTTTGAGAAGGGCTGTCCTACTTCTTGGAAAAATTATACTCATTTCCAAGGCAAAAAGCTTCACTGCTTCCTTGCCTCTTAACCCTCTGAGAAGACTAAGAGCTTCTCCTTTTCTGCAACTCCAGGACTTTGGAAATGATGCAGGCATATGCCTCACATGTGTCAGAGCTGAGTTGTGTCTTTTTCACTAGACACGAGCAGGGTGGTTGTACTCAGTTTATGTTCCCAGAGCTCAACCAACGTCTGGCACAAAGCTGGTCCTTCATAAATGGTGAAGGAGTTTTGTTTTTATGGTGATGACATGCTTTTGAAAATATGTAGACCCTCCTTGTTATTTCATTTGTAGGAAAACTTTGAGAATGGAAGAAGAAAAATACCCAAGACCTTTGCATTCTATTTCCTCTAGATATTTAAATGTAAACTGGAAATAGTCAATGTCCCTTAGAAAAGAAAAGCAGTAATGATTAAGTTGAACAAAACAAATATTAAGGTTTCAAAGTATGTGGGAGTTTCTTTGTTAGATTTATTCCCCACTTTTATCAATAAGGTTAAAAAAATAATGTGAGATCTTTGGTGAATCTTAAATTATAGCTGAACTTCTGATACAAAATTTATCTTCTTGCAGAAAAATTTTTTCCTTGCTTGGGCATCACATTTCCCTTAGGGAGGGTAAAGGGCATCAATGTAGTTTTTTCTTCCCTTTAAGAATAGGAACAAATAAATACTAAAATATTTTGACAGGTATTTATTACTTGCCTGTAAAGGACATGCATTATTGGAAAATTATATACATACAATCGGTTATGATTTTTAACATTTTGTACTTGCATATTTCCATAAAGTTCTATAACATGACAGTAACTAAATTATAAGCCTCTTGGAAAAATCTAGATATTATTGTTTATCAGTTAAAAGGATTTTGAGGTAGGGCTAGATTATGAAGAAAAGAGATAGAGGTTGGTGACTAAGCCTATGAAATTCATCTTAGCCAGGCAGCCTGCTGAAAGCCTGGCAATTGGTTAGCATAGACATTTAAAGAATCTGCTCTAAGTAGGAGAGACCAAGAAGCTGCAGCAAGTTTATCAATACAAAACACTGTGGCCATTCTCTCTCAATAAGCTGCTCAATGGAGAATGCTGTTTTGATGAATAAGCTAGGGAGCATTGTATAAAAGGCAATTTCTTGAAGACTGAGGTTTTTTCATACATTTATCTCTTGTGTTGTAAAACAGATCCCTTATTTGATTAGGTGTGTTGTACTGCTGCATAAGAATCATATTCTATTACTGTAAGACTCAAAGGGCAGAAGCAGGGTATAGATGGAGACAATGCCAATATTCTGCGGACATTGGGGTAGAAGTCAGATCCCTGATGTAGGAACAATGAGAGAAGACCAATTGTAGAAGCTGCAGGGACAATGAAGTGACTTGAAGTCAAATAGCTATTATCACTTGCTTGGGAGGGCGTAACAGAGAAGGAAGGGACCCTGAGAGGGAGAAAAATCCAGCCTGGGCTCTTCTATATACATAGCAAAGGAATGATAAACTAATCAGGTTATTTCAAAAGATAATTAGAGGACTTTTACCTAGGAAATCACTATATTTGAGGCAAATGATTTTTCATTCCCTCTGAAATTCCAGATAATTACTTTATTTTCCACTTTGCAATATATGTGCATATAATATTTTTTCTTTGTATAATGTTTATCAAAACTACAGCAAAATGATGATTCTGTGGTTGAATGCTCACCTTCTCCCTAGAAAACTGAACTGAATTGGTTAAGGAACTGGCAGACTTTATTCCAAGTACCCAGGTTGGTGTAATTTTGTGAGCTTTGAGAGCATATTTCTCACCTTAAAAAATCTAAAAATTGGTCTTCCCTGGTGGCGCAGTGGTTAAGAATCCGCCTGCCAATGCAGGCGACACAGGTTCGAGCCCTGGTCCGGGAAGATGCCGTGGAGCAACTAAGCCTGTGCGCCACAACTACCGAGTCTGCGATCTAGAGTCCACAAGCCACAACTATTGAAACCTGTGTGCCTAGAGGCCGTGCTCCGCAACAAGAGAAGCCAATGAGAAGCCCACGCACCACAACGAAGAGTAGCCTCTGCTCGCCGCAACTAGAGAAAAGCCCACGCGCAGCAACAAAGACCCAAAACAGCCAAAAATAAATAAATAATTTTAAAAAAAATCTAAAAATTGATGGCCAATTTATCCAGAGTTGATATGATTGAAGAGATATTTACTAATGTTATTCCCAATCAAATGACCATTTATTCGAATTGTTGGCAAACGTTTATAAAGTGCACTGGTTTACGTGGTGGGACAAAGCAATGAACATAAGAGACAAATTGCCTGTTTTTGTGGATCTCATTTTTATTCACTCATTGATACGCTAAATATCAATGGGGAACAACAAGACAACAGAGATGACTCAAGATCTTGAGTTAGAACACTTGTAAACTGATCTCAGTTTCCTATAAAATGGAATTTTTTCTTTTGGTTTGCTTTTTGAATAGTGATCAGTAGAAGATATTGGTCAATAGCAAAAGCTCAGGATTCAGGCTGTCAACATTCAAATTTCAATTCACTTCTTACTAGCTGCATGATTTTGTGCAAGTTACTTAACTTTTTTGTACCTAAGTTCCTAGTTGTAAAATGGGGATGATTTAAGTTTATCTGTGTTGTAGCATTTTGTGAGGGCTTAAAACCAGGCTCAATAAGTGTTCACAGATATTATGACAACCGATTTGCCCACATATGGAAGTGAAAGGATCAAATGAGATTGAATGTGAATCTCCAGGGAAAGAGCAAAGCACTAGACACATGTGATTCATTTCACTCATTCATATTTGAGTGTCATGTACTGTGTTATAAGCTGGCAGGTGGGAGAGAATGAGTGCAAGACGGTGCTTACACTCAAGGAACTCACAGTCTAATGGAGGATAAAAGGCACATTATTGAAAAATTTTTGTATAGTATTATGGTTCACAAAATGTTTCTTAATGTTACTGTTCAAAGAACAGAAGGAGAAATTTTTGAATTATATGAGTTAAATAGGTATGGAATCTGGAATCTATCTTCTCCTCAGACAGACGTTTAGCTGATTCCCCAGGCTGAGTGCCACCCCTCACCCAGTCTTCAGAGCCACCTAGTACCTTCAATTCCAAACCTTTCTGGGGTTCTGCAACACAAACTGGCTTACTTGTAGTTGGCCTACCCTCTGCAGGCGCTTACATTTCAGCATTTCTTTCTTTTGGAAATCAGTTGTCACTGACATTTGATTACCACCTTTTACATTTGGTCGACTTACATCATCTGCTATCACTTCTTTTGCAGTTCTCCCTGTCCTTGAGATTTTTTCCTTTAAAAAATTTCTGTGTTGTCATCTCAGTGGGATTTTGGGAGCCGGGGCGGTGGTGGGGTAAGTGTATGCAATTGAAACGTGAAACTGAAGTCGTTACGTAGAATTATATGTGAAACTGAAGTCTTTATGTAGAATTATAATAGAAAGATGAAACTGAAACTGAAGTCTTTATGTAGAATTATACATGAAACTGAAGTCTTTATGTAGAATTATAATAGAAAGATGAAACTGAAACTGAAGTCTTTATGTAGAATTATACATGAAACTGAAGTCTTTATGTAGAATTATACATGAAACTGAAGTCTTTATGTAGAATTATAATAGAAAGATGTGGAAGAGAAGAAAATTATAAAAGAGGAAAACTATAAGCAGACATGAGGGAGGGAAAGCTCTGGATGTAAGCCCAGGAGACTAAAAGGAAATAAGTTGGAAAGGTTTTTGAAGACAAATCATTGAGGACTCTGAGGGTCAGAGGTTAAGAGGTTTGGAATTGATTCATGGTACTGGAAACCTCAAAAGTCTTTGAACAGAAATAATCAGAAATTTGCCTTAGGATGATTAATTTACCAGCTGTATATAAAAGGATTAGGGTGGGAAGGAATTGGACAGAAATTAGTTAGGAGGTTCTAACAATAATCTGAGTGAGTCTGAACCTACACTGTCCAGTATGGTAGCCACTCACCACATGCAGCTGTTGAGCACTTGAAATGTGGCTAGCGTGACCAAGGCACTGAATTCTCAATTTAGTTAAATCTAAA